>NC_083582.1:4648377-5333377 GCF_027579695.1 Neoarius graeffei | reverse complement strand
CTTTCGACATTTGATATGTTGTCTATGTTCTATTGTGAATACAATATCAGTTTTTGAGATTTGTAAATTATTGCATTCCGTTTTTATTTACAATTTGTACTTTGTCCCAACTTTTTTGGAATCGGGGTTGTAGAAGTTATGGGTATGACTTTTCCCGAACATGGATTTCTCATAATCAAAGATGCAGTCAACCCTGCCTTTGTTCCAGGTCTCATAGGCATGAAAATTGTGAAAACATGCCAGGAGCTGGTGTTTGCTGAGTTTGACACTACACTAGGGGGTGAACTTGATTCCAACTGGAGAGAAGTTTTCCAGAAAATTCAGACAGTGCATGTAAAGGATAAAGTCTCATTTGCTAAAGTCTCTGGGAAAGATGTTATCCATGTACCAGCCTCCTCTGTAGCTACATTTATGGATAAGGGGCTCACAGCTGTAAAAGAGGATAGTCCCTTATTGATGTTAGAGCCCATGAACACACCATTACCTGAAGGTTTAGTGGTTTTACCCACCTTGGTGACATCAGAGAACCACACATGTCCAGTCCAAGTTATGAACATATCTGATGAGGATGTGTGGTTGAAGCCCAAGACAAGACTAGGAGTTTTGACTCATGTAGATAGTGTTTATACTGATGTATGTAAAGTGAAGTTTCAGAGACTCTCCACTGATACTGAGTCAGTGTCAAGAAGCAAACAGAAAAGTCTAACAGTCTACCCTTGACCAGCTGCAGATTAGTGGTAGTTCTGAACAGCAAGCAAAGTTGAAGGTTCTGATGGAGAAGTATATTACCATATTTGTCATTGAGGATGAGGATTTAGGACATACTGACAAAGTGAAGCATGAGATGCACCTTTCAGATGACATACCGGTGACACAACTATACAGATGAATTCCTCCTACACAGTACAGTGAGGTCAGGGAGCATATCAGCCAGTTACTGAAAAGGGAGCCATTCAGGAGAGCCAGTGCATATGCTTCCCCTGTAGTGCTCGTGAGGAAAGCTGATGGCAGTCTGAGGTTATGTGTTTGATTTCAGAAAACTCAAGTCAAAACAAGATGGGATGCCTTTCCATTACCAAGAATTGATGAGAGTTTTGATGCCTTGAGTGGTGCCAAGTTCTTCTCCACTATAGACCTGGCCAGTGGATACCATCAAGTGGCCATGCATGAGAGAGACAGACATAAGACAGCATTCACCACACCATTTTGTCTGAGCGGGCCACCAACATTTCAGAGACTTATGCAAGCTACTATGAGTGACCTCATTTTCCAGATACACTAGGAGTATTTGGATGACATTTTTAGTTTACTCTGAGACCTCTGAGCAGCACTTGGACAGGCTAGAAGCTGTATTCAAGAGACTAGCTGAGACTGGCCGTAAAGAAAAACTGCAGAAGTGTGCCTTTCTCCAGCAGTCAGTGAAGTTCCTGGATCATGAGGTATCAGCAGAGGATGTGGGGACAGATCCAGTGGTCCTTATGGATAACAGTCCTCTCTGTCACCTCCAGACAGCTAAATTGGGTGCCATAGAACAGCCCTGGGTGGCCCAGCTGTCAGTGTTTGATCTTGAGGTGAAGTATTGCCCTGGGTGTAGTAACGCTGCCACAGATGCCATCTCTAGGCAGGAGTTTGCAGGGAAGCCTGAACCTACATCTGACTCAGAGTTTGATTGTGTTACTCTTTGTAATTTTGTGTGAAGAGGAACAGCTTTGGAGCCAGACCTTGTTTCAAAGGGTCTTGAGTGTTATAGTGTCAGATGTGTGCTCAATAACCAGTTTCTTTTGAACAGAGTGACATACAGGGAACACCTTTGTACTCCCACATTATATACAGGAAGAGTTGGCAGACTTCCAGAAGAATGACCCCACTCAGAGTTCACGCGGTTCTGGGATCAAAATAGGAGGCCGAGCCAAAAAGACAGAGCTGTCTTGTCCAGACCAGTTAAACAGCTACTGAAACAGTAGAGTTGCATCCATAAGTGAGAAGGGCTGCTATACAGGGTTAAAACCAGCTCACCAGATGGTGAATGTTGGCAGCTACTTTTGCCTGCTTGTCTGAAAGACCAGTCCATGGGAAGTCTGCCCAACAATATGGGACATCAGGGCATCGAGTGCACTGTGAATCTACTAAGAGGTGTTTTTGAGTTGGCATGTATGATGTAGAGAAGAATTGTGAACAGTGTATCCTAACCAAGATGCCTCAGCCTAAGTTCAAATTCTACCAACATGGGCATAGACATGACACTGGAGGCTGCCTCGTTGGTCTCTGGCATGGACATACTGTGTGCATGGGCATCAAGTCAATTTATTTTTATTGCACTTTTAACAATAGACATTGTCTCAAAGTAGCTTTACAGAAAACTAAAGGCTTTAAATATACAAACTAATAATTGAATTCCTAATGAATTCATTTATCTCTAATGAGCAAGCCTGAGGTGATGGTGGCAAGAAAAAAAAAACTCCCTCAGACAACACAAGAAAGTCTGAAGTCTTGAGAGGAACAAGACTCAAATCAGAACCCACCCTCATTTGGGTGAAAAGTTTTAATCTGAAGTTGACACAGATGACACAGATGACAGTTTGCAGATGACACAAATTTCTTTTGTTCTGGAGATAATTTAAAATCATTATCTGAAAGTATTGAAATGAAATGGTTCAACTTAACTTATTTTCATCAAACCAAGACTTATCATTAAATGTAGAAAAAAACAATTTATGGTTTTTGCAAATAAAAAGGATGAAATTCCATTATCTATTAATGGAATTAATATTGAGAAAGTATCTGAGTTTAAGTTTCTAGGAGTTATAATGGATGAAAAATTGACATGGACATCTCATATGATATGTTAAACAAAAGGTGTCAAGGAATATTTTTATTTTGAACAAAGTAAAGTATGTTTTGGATTGTAAAACAATGAGAATGCTGTACTGTTCACTTGTATTGCCTTATTTTAGTTATTGTGTAGAAGTGTGGGGTAACACATACATAAGCAATATAATGCCATTGGTTTTAATGCAGAAAAGAGCAATTTGAATAATTCACAAAGTTGAGTTTAGAGAACATACCAATATTATTTATTAAGTCAGGATTATTGAAACTTAGAGATAATCGAACTGCAGACATTATTAGTAATGTTTAAAGCCAAGAACAGAATATTGCCAGAGAACATGCAGAAGTTGTTTGTGTTTACCTCAGAAGATGAAAATCACAGAAGGAGATTTGATTAAGCATCAAGTTGCTCGCACCACTTTAAAACAAATGTGTATTTCTGTTGTTGGCGTAAAACTTTGGAATTCTCAACAGAATGATTTAAAGTGTTGCACAGATATTTTTCAGTTTAAAAAAGATGTATAAAGAGAGACAAATGAGACAATATGCACATGAAATTTAGCTGGATGTTCATTTAATTTGTTATGAGCTCGTAAAATTTGACTTTTATGGGTTATATTTTGTTTTATGTTGTTGGCATCAAATGTAGATGATCATTTCTATTGTTTTGAGCTTATAAATGTTTGCTTTTATTGGTTATTTTTTCCTTTAAGTTGTTGGTATATGTAGCCAATGGTGTAGGTAATTGGAATTTACAGACCATCTAAGATTCTTTGTTTTACTAAAGGGCAGACAAAAATAAGAATTATATTCTTCTTGCTGCTCCTTTCCAATCATGAAAAGAGTCACTTTGATCTATGTATCTTGAATTATGTTCTAATTCAATACTGTATATTGTGCATTTTCATGAAAGGAATTAAAAAAAAAATCATACATCAGAAAAGGATCTGTCAGTGCAGGGATTTAAACTCTGAGCCTTCAAATTGTTATTGTAGTCTATATACACACACCCCTACCTGGGTATGTGTTCATCTTTTCCAGCCAAAGTGTTTATCAGGAATGGGGCTTGAACCCATGAAGGCATAATCTCTTGGCTCTTAAGGCCAACATCTTAACCACTTGGTCATCCTGGTCCTTGCATAGGTATGGTGTTGGAGGTCACCTTGTTGACCACCAGTAGAAGCTTGGCACTAGGGGTCACTTTGTTGATTTCCAGCAGGAGCGTGGCAACCTTGTTAACCTGAGTAACCTTGTTGCTCTCTGGTGGAAGCTCTTCCCTGGAGCTGGCCCTGTCTGCCTCGAGAGGGAGCTCTCTGGTGAAGGCCACCCTGTTAGCTTCTGGAGGGAGGTCTTCAGTGGAGGTAACCATGTTGGTTCCGGAAGGAATTTTTCAGTTGAGGCCACCATGTTGTCCTCTGGATGGAGCTCTTCAGTGGAAGCCACCCTGTCAGGTCCTGAAGGGAGCTCTTGGTGGAGCGCTTCAGTGGAGGCCGCCATGTTGGCCTCTGGAGGGAGTTCATTGGTGAAGGCCACCCACTCAGCCTCTGGAGGGAGGTCCTCAGTGGAGACCACCATGTTGACCTCTGGCATCCCCACGCATGCTGCAGCCCTCCCCCTCCCCTCAAAAAAAGCCCTTCCTGAGGGTTCAGAACAGTCACTTAATGTCATCCAACCTTGTGAAGTCTGAGGAATGAGTGCTTGGTGGTAATAAGGTAGTTGGCCCAGCAGTGTGCTGGCTCATTGATTCAGTACATCATAAACATTACCCACACCCTCTCTTGAGGCTTGGGCTTGACCAGGTTCTCGTCAATAAACTGACATTGGAGCAGGAACCTATTAGGAGGATATTCCATCCTAGGGTGCTGGGATAGCTTACTACAGTACATGTGTTGGAGGAAACATATAGTGTCATATGCCAGCATGGTGCTCCTGCTGTTGTGCTGTTCCTACTTTCCTGCTGCATCCATATCATAAGGCAAAGTATTCTGTCATTTAAATGGGGGCAGATGCAAGTGTAGGTTAAGAGTGTTTTTTATTAAAAGGGCTTCATAAAAACAGGTTAGTGTTGTAAACAAACAGTCAGCCATATGGAAGTGTGCACTGTCGAGCTGCTGGGTGTGCTGAGAGTGAGCAATGCAAAGAGTCAAGGGGGGAAAATACATGACCATCTTCTCCTTCTGGCTGCTCTCATTCTAATTGACTTTGTTTATAGGTTCTAAATTGTCCTCAGATAACCAACCAAAGATTGAGTACAAATTTGAAGAGCTTGTGTCTTTTTCAAAAGAATCAGTATCAAGAATGCACGCCACTGCAGAGAATAGTATAGTCTATGTGGACGCAAAAGGCGGCAGTGGCACATATGACGTCACACATGCAGCGCTACTGACCTGTAAATCACTGCGATCTAATAATGGCGGACAAGCTTTTAGTGATTTTTAGAACAGAATTCAGACGCAAAACAAAATATTTTTTTCAACTAATTTATCTGTGACCTTTACAACCTATTTGAGCATATCACACACAGAAACCCGAGATTTTATGATGTAATTTTTGTGAGACTAGCACTTTCAGTTTTCTGACATCTTCAGGACAGGAGTTTACACTTCTTTGCAGTTTCTCAGTAATATGACAAGCAGTAATGTGACAATCTTATTTCCTTAAAGAGAAAGAATAACAGGCTGGTGGGGGAACGACTGTTTATAGCTGCTATAATGTAAAGTGAATACAGGAACTACAGTAACCTTGCACAACTTTAAAAAATGAATAAAAAGAAAAGTACATTATATGTTTTTTAATAAATTAAATTGTAATAGTTGGCAAATCTGTGCATTATGAGAGGTATGAGAAAACACTTGGGAACATGTTATAGGAAAATAATCAATTTCAGGGTGGAAACAGTAACTCCGCTTGCACGCTTATTATTTTGCTATAACTGGACCACACGCAGTGAGTTATTCCATAGTTTTTTCAGCACACTCTCTCTGCAGTCTGTCTGATTTTGCACCGTCTCATTTCCTCATCTCCTCACAACTTGAACATAGTACTGTGTTAAACATCATCAGATTAGTAACTGTGGGTGGTAAAAGAAAGCAACTGGACTTGCTTGAAGACTCTTGAAGATGTTTCACCTCTCATCCGAAAGGCTTCTTCAGTTCTGTCTGACTAGTAGGGAGTATCTGGTATTTATCCTCTCATGGATGAAAAGCTCATCTAAGGTGTCGTTGAGTCATCCTGTTGGTGTGGGTCACTGGGGGCTGGATGTGAACGGCCTCGAGAGTCGTTAGGGTGATCAATGGAATGCTGATTCTCTCTGTCCTCTTGTGAGTCACTGAAAACAGCTGGGTTTTGGTGTGCATTCAGTTGTCTGGGAAGTGTGCCAAGGACTGCATTGTAGGTGGCTGATAAATGATGTCTTAGGCCCTGTCCACACGGCAATGGATTCAGGTGAATCTGATAAAATTGTTTATCATTTCGGCCTGGTGTCCACACGGCACCGGCGTTTTGGGTGCCCCAAAATGAAATCTTTTGAGAACGGGTTCCAGAGTGGAAAAATCTGGCAACGGCGCCGTTGCGAAGTCGTCTGGATGAGTAGAACGGATTTGTTTACGATGATGTCACAACCACAAGTGCTTCACGCCGGGTAGAAGTGTAATGAACTCGATGCGAGTTGTCAACAAATCCTATAACTTGGTTCATGAAACGCGCTTACAAAATATTTTCACTGTGAATATTTATTGTGTAATGGTGCAAAGTGAGAGAGAGAGAGAGAGAGAGAGAGAGAGAATAGCCCTTAGGGCAGAGTCAATCCTGCCAGCAAAAATAGAGAAAAAAAAGGAGTGATCTCACCTCTTCAGATGTTGGTTTAAGTCCTACAATACATTCCTCAAAAAGGGCGTAGAAGAGCAAATTAATCCATCAACGTGTAGCATTCAATTTATTCCAGACCATTAAAGACGCCGCCTTCCGCGTAGAATCATACATCATCCTCGCCGCCATATTGGATGGGGCAAAGTGGAGAATAAAGATGCCTCATTCATGTGCTGCGTTTAACTATACCAACAGGTTTGCCGTCCAAACGAGATCACATGGGATTACCTTTCACAGGTGAGACTGGAAAAATACTTTTCATTGTATTTGGTCATTATAACGTAATTTTACGAACAGATTTTTCTGACTTTGTGGCTAATATGAAGTCTCGCGCATAATAGTTTATGCGCATGCGTCTACTTCTTCTATTGTTTTGGTGTCTCCGATGGGACCGTCTTACAGCGCACCTAGAGGTGTGGCATGTGTATTGCATCATTTTCAGCAAGCGTTGCGTTGCCATATGTACCTGATATTTTACTGATCCGTTGCCCATGTGGACGCGATATTTTTTTTAAAAAATCTTGTTGCCGTTGTCGTGTGGATGTAGCCTTAGACCCCCACCTCTGTTCAGTGATGGCCGTTCCAGGTTGACAAAAATGGCTTCTTTAACTCCTCGCTCATACCAACGATCCTCTCTGGCTAAGATGCCAGAGTGATTAGTGAATAGAAAACAGTCAACACAGGGCTCAGAACATCCCTACAACGGTAGAGGGAAAAGTGAAGGAGCAGAATCACATCAAGAAAACACTTCAGAACTGCGGGTATCCCAACTGGTCTTTCCTCAAGAGCAGAAAAAGGAACAGAACGGACAAGGAGGATAACAGGAACAAACGCAAGAACATTGTCATTCCTTACATTTCTGGTCTATCTGAGAAACTCAGGAGGATCTTCTACAAACACAACATTCTGGTACATTTCAGACCCAGTAACACCCTGAAGCAGAAACTGGTCCACCCTAAGGACAGAATAGCCAGACACAAACAGGACAATTAGTGTATGCAATTCAGTGCAGTGAGGAATGCACAGACTCGTATATTGGGGAAACTAAACAACTGCTTCACAGGCGTATGGCTCAACACAGGAGAGCCAGTTCCTCAGGCCAGGACTCTGCTGTCTACCTTCATCTTAACAACACAGGACACTCATTTCAGGATTGCAACATACGCATTTTAGCCAGAGAGGATCGTTGGTATGAGCGAGGAGTTAAAGAAGCCATTTTTGTCAACCTGGAACGGCCATCACTGAACAGAGGTGGGGGTCTAAGACATAATTTATCAGCCACCTACAATGCATTCCTTGGCACACTTCCCAGACAACTGAATGCACACCAAAACCCAGCTGTTTTCAGTGACTCACAAGAGGACAGAGAGAATCAGCATTCCATTGATCACCTTAACGGGCAATCCATTGATCACCCTAACGACTCTCGAGGCCGTTCACATCCAGACCCCAGTGACCCACACCAACAGGATGACTCAACAACACCTTAGATGAGCTTTTCATCCATGAGAGGATAAATACCTGATACTCCCTACTAGTCAAACAGAACTGAAGAAGCCTTTCGGATGAGAGGTGAAACGTCTTCAAGAGTCTTCAAGCAAGTCCAGTTGCTCTCTTTTACCACCCACAGTTACTATGACCTGGATGACTGAGGCCCTGTCCACACGGCAACGGATTCAGGTGACTCCGATACAATTGCTTATCTTTTAGGCCTGGCGTCCACACGGCACCGGCGTTTTGGGTGCCCAAAACGCAATCTTTTCGAGAACAGGTTCCAGAGTGGAAAGATCTGGCAACGTTGCCATTGCGAAGTCATCTGGATGAGTAGAACGGATTTGTTTACGATGACGTCACAACCACATGACTGTGAGTGCTTCACTCCGGGTAGAAGTGTAACGAACTCGATGCGAGTTGTCAACAAATCCTATAACTTGGTTCATGAAACGCGCTTACAAAATATTTTCACTGTGAATATTTATTGTGTAATGGTGCAAAGTGAGAGAGAGAGAGAGAGAGAGAGAGAGAGAGAGAGAGACTCTGCCCTTAGGGCAGAGTCAATCCCGCCAGCAAAAATAGGGAAAAAAAGGAGCGATCTCACCTCTTCAGATGTTTGTTTTAGTCCTACAATACATTCCTCAAAAAGGGCGTAGAAGAGCAAATTAATCCATCAACGTGTAGCATTCAATTTATTCCGGACCATTAAAGACGCCGCCTTCCGCATAGAATCATACGTCATCCTTGCCGCCATATTGGATAGGTCAAAGCGGAGAATAAAGATTCATGTGCTGCGTTTAACTGTACCAACAGGTTTACCGTCCAAACGAGATCACATGGGATTACCTTTCACAGGTGAGAAACAACAAATTAATCCATCAACGTGTAGCATTCAATTTATTCCGGACCATTAAAGACGTCGCCTTCCGCGTAGAATCATACGTCATCCTCGCCGCCATATTGGATAGGTCAAAGCGGAGAATAAAAATTAGCTGCGTTTAACTGTACCAACAGGTTTGCCATCCAAACGAGATCACATGGGATTACCTTTCACAGGTGAGACTGGAAAAATACTTTTCATTGTATTTGGTCATTATAATGTAATTTTACGAACAGATTTTCCTGACTTTGTGGCTAATATGAAGTCTCGCGCATAATAGTTTATGCGCATGTGTCCTTACTTCTTCTATTGTTCTGGTGTCTCCAAAGGGACCGTCTTACAGCGCCCCTAGAGGTGTGGCATGTGTATTGCATCGTTTTCAGCAAGCGTTGCGTTGCCATATGGACCTGATATTTTACTGATCATTGCCCATTTGGACGTGATATATTTTTAAATAACATCTCGTTGCCATTGTCGTGTGGATGTAGCCTGAGAATCTTCACAGACATCATCAGATTAACATCTCATCTTCATGCAGTGTGTTGAAAGATCCTGTGTTCTGTACACAAAACACAGCTGTACATTTCTGTGACTGATGACAATCACATGTGAAACGGTGATCAAATGTGGTGCAAAGATAAAGCCATTCTGCTGGTCATGCCAGTGTGTTGTTATTTCTTGGTGATCTTCAAGGTGTCTCAAATGGCTCCTACAGTACAGATTAAACTCAGCTAAAGGCTGAAAGCTGTGTGAGATAAAAGTGAGCATTAATAACTACCACAAACACATTCAGGTTTTATAATAAGGACTTTAACGCTTCCTTCTGATAATTTATAGGTTCATGAGAAGCTCTTTACGAGGATTAAAACAGGAAACAATCACTTATACCTGGAAAATGATTGTGTGTGTGTGTGTGTATATAAATTAAAAAATGAATGAGCAGAACCCAATGTGATCTGCTGTTGTAGACCATCTTCCTCAAGATTCAAGGTGTTGTGTGATCTGAGATATGTTACAGCTCACCACGATTGCAAAAAGTGAATATGAGTTAGTGGTGATGAGTTAGTGTGGACTTCCTGTAAAACTGTTTCACTTTGGACAGAAATTTTGGTTGGCAAAATATGCCACATGATGATATTTGATTTTAGAGACAAAAACTACAAAACAAACAAACTCCATATTATATACTTTTAGCTTTTTTATTTATCTGGAAATTTCTACAAAATCTGCATGTACAAAAATGTAGAAAGTCAATTTTTTTAAAATTATTACAAATATTTATAAAAATAAACTATACAAATCTCCATTTCACCTCCAGCACCGCGTGAATGGCAGCCTGTTTGAGAAGCGCTGACCTTCCTTCAGTGTTTTTAGATTAGATTAGATAAAACTTTATTGATCCCTTTGGGGGGGTTCCCTCAGGGAAATTAAGAATTTTACTGTATTCTGTGTGCTTTCTGTGTATTTTGTTGTGCTATTTTAATTATTTGACACAAATCTCCATATGCGTCTAGGGATGTGCAATTGGTGAGATTAGCAGTTTGCATTTTGCTTATTTTTGGAATACGCACAACTGCCTTGGGAAATCCATTCAATTTCAGCTCTATGGTTTACACCCAGTCGCAACTGTTGGCACTGCGTCACACACAACTAGTCCCGGGGAAGAGACTAGCGATCTCCACAGAGCTAAAGAGGAGGAAAAGGGATGGACAATTTAAATGGGAAACATGCTTCAGTTGCATTGTGTTCACAATCATTTCCAGGGGTGTCAATAAGCCACTTATGTTTTTGTTGAAAATAATTATTTCTTGATGAGAGATTTGTTTTTCTCTGAATAAATTTATTTCAAATAAAGGTTGGATTTTTTTTTCAGCGTGAGACGAAGAAACTTCACCAAAGGGGAATTTTTTTTCTAATCCTTTTAACTCATCTTTACAAGGGGTGCCAATAATTGTGGAGGGTACTGTGTGTATGTAGTAAATAGTATGTATAATGTGTAATATCTAATTATCCAGCACTTCTATTACACACTGTGTTTTTCTGATTTCAATCTTACACTCTTTTACTTTCTTTTTTTTGGCTTTGGAACTGCTGTAACGAGTGAATTTCCCCGACAGGGGATCAGTAAAGCTTATCTTATCTTAAATATACAACCCATTCTGATTTTCAAGTCTTGTTTTTTACTGATTCTGTTCACGTTTTCCTTTAGCACCATTGCCATACAGCAAGAAGGTTCTGGGTTCCAATCTCACGGCCGACGACAGGAGTCTTTCCGTGTGGAATTTGCATGTTCTCTCTGTGCCTGCGTGGGTTTCCTCCAGGTGTTCTGGTTTCCTTCCACAGTCCAAAGACTCTCTCGAACTTGCTCTTTGCTTGGCATTGCGTGAGTTTTGGTATCTGGTTGTTGTGTTCATGTTTCATCTCAATTCTGCCCAAGTTCTTAGTTTGTGTTTATAGTTATATTTCAGCTCTTGCTACTTTGTTTATTTTGCCTTATAAATATTATTAAAGTTTAGATTCTATGCACCTATCAGAGTCTGCCTCCTTCTCCTATAGAGATCTTGCAGTCACGTGACCGGAAAGTACACAGCCGCCATCTTGTCGGTAAAAAACACAGCTGAATACTACTGCACTCGTGTACAGAATGGATCAATTTCAACCGACGGACTACACGGCTCATTTTTCTAATGAAGAGATAACTAGATATATGTCTAAAATAAACGATCTACAGATTAGTGACCCTTATGGCTTACCGGACGGAGTTTTCACGACCGTGTCAGTGGATATGGAACTGCCAGCGGAATACCCAGACGTGTATAATTACCTCATCAACTTTCACTCGCTGTTCAGTGGTGAAGCACTGCGTGCTTATAAATCTCTGGACAGTTATCTTTACAGAAATTCAGGATTTGTCAGCCGCGGCATCTTGTAAACAAGAAAATAATCCTCATTGGACGGGTAAGTCACTTAAGTATTGAGTATAGCACTGACCAGCCGATTATAGAATAGAATAAGGTAATTCCAGCTGTAATTCCAAATCGTCCATCTTGTTTACCATGGATCTGGCGTTGGAGAGATAGAGGCTTAGCAGTGGAGATTTGAGTAGCTGTTTTCTGAGCTTAGTCAACAGGCCGGCTCTGCAGCCTCGCTTTTGCTTCCGCTCCCGGCGCCGCCTCCTTCGCTTTGTTTCCGATAACAATCCACGGAGACCCCGCTGGTCTCGCTATCTCATCCGGAATGTTGTGCATGCGATGGAAATCGCTACAAACCGTCATTTTCTGCTGGAAACCAATGTCCAGTAAGTCCATACGGTTGTAGTGGATATTGAAGTCCGGTACAGATGAACAACACGCAAAAATACACACAAAAAACATAAAAAACATGCACAGGTAGGGAGAGCTTGTAGCCACAGCCGTTGTAGTAGAATTGTATATAGTAGGGTTTTCCAGAAGAAAAGGTAGAAGTAGAAGGCGGAAATATGGCGTTTGACCGATAAGATGGCGTCTGTTACAATCTGGATCGGCTGTGACGTCACATGCAAATGCTCCATTGTGACAGTTACAATCTATCTATCCATCCATCCATTATCTGTAGCTGCTTTATCCTGTTCTACAGGGTCACGGGTGAGCTGGATCCTATCCCAGCTGACTACGGGCGAAAGGCGGGGTACACCCTGGACAAGTCGCCAGGTCATCTCAGGGCTGACACATAGACACAAACAACCATTCACACTCACATTCACACCTACGGTGCTTACACCTAACTACAGCTACAGCTAACCACTACACCACCGTGCCGCCCGTTACAATCTATTATTATGCAAATTATTGTTTTATATTAAATGATAAAATCTGCTGCCCAAGAATAACATCTATTTTAAAAAAGTATGAGATGCCAATGATTGTGTTAGAATGTTCTAAATTAATTAGTACTGGTTAATGTCGATGAGTAATCAGGATATGGATACAGGAAGTATGAATATTGTGATTTGAGTTTTTGCAGCTTCTAAATAATAATGTTGCCCACAGGAACTGGTATACACAATTTCTCTTCAGAATTAAGGACTGTAATTGATGCAGTACACTAGATGTGGCTTACTCAGTCTTATAAACTCATTATATGGTCTTTTGAGGGCCTCTTTTCTTCAAGTCCCATTCATTTTTAATCCTGTTTCCTTGGATCAAAAGAAGAGCTTCTGTACCATGTCCCACAGCGAACACCAAGATTGTCCAAGAAATTCACTCAGTGTTAACTTGAGCATAGCCTGAATCAATAAAGTGGAGTAAGAAAAAAACAAGACTCTTGCAATTTCAAGTTTAAAAAAAAAAAAGATTGTGTGTTAGTTTTCCATTGTTTGAAAATGATCTGGTGATAATTTACTTTTTAATGCTTCACTTCATTCTTTAATTGGCTGTCTGCCATCATGAAATGAATAATGCTTTAGAATACGACATTTATTTCTAGTTGTACATACCTTGTCACCATAGACACATGGTGTCTGAGATTTTCCTTCCTTTCTCCTAGCCTCACTGACGTTTCTCTGCAGGTAGGAAAACTGATCTCCAAGGGAAGTCACATTAAGCTTTACCTTCAGAGTGAAAAGCAGAAAAAAGGAGCACTGTCAGCTTTAAAGTATTTTATAGGTGGGGGGTGTGGTTAGTGGGCGTGTTCAGGAAGGTGCTGGTTATCTTAACAAGCTGTTTGTGACTCTCTCTCTCTCTCTCTCTCTCAGCAGTGAAGGAGCTGAAAGGTCGTCAAGTTTCTGTTCTGTTTATTTATATTTTCTTTCCTCTCAATTTTGCTCCCATACTATAGCATTTGGCCAAAAGCAAATGCTATAGTATTTGCTTTTGATTCTTGATTATTGGGATCCTGAAATTGTTACAAATTGTAATTCATCAAAAAAAACCACTAACTGTCTCAGTGTGGTGTAGCCAGTGATAGGTGAAGGTATCAGAAAGACTGGTATCTCTTTTCTGGTCATAGAAGCAAGTAGAGGACGTTTCCTCAGGCTGGCACGAAGCAACTGCATACACTGAAACAAAAGGTTGAAGATCTTTCAGACATACAAGCAAAAATGCAAATAAAAAAAGAAACCAGTGATTTGCAAATGTACTTTGACTTGCATTTCATTACAGACAGAATGAACCCAAGATATTTCATGTTTTGTTGGTCAACTTCATTTCATTTGTTATACATCCATTCCTGTGTTTCAGACCTGAAACACTTTCCAAAAAAAGTTGGGACAGGAGCAGTTTAGGGCTAGTAATGAGGTAAAACAATTAAATAATGATGTGATTTGAAACAGGTGATGTCAACAGATGACTGTAATCATGGTTTGGGACAAAATCAGTATCCAGGAAAGGCTGAGTGTTTAAGGAGTAAAGATGGGCCGAAGATCTCCAGCTTATCAACAAATGCATGAAAAAAATTATTGAAATGTTTAAAAACAATGTCCCTCAAAGAAAGACAGGAAGATATTTGGATATTTCACTGTCTATGGTACATAATATAATTAATCCATTCATGGAATCTGGAGGATTTTCAGTACATAAAGGGCAAGGGCTCAAGCCTAATCTGAACCCCCATGATCTCTGGTCCCTCACTGCATCAAGAATCGTCATTCACCTACAGCTGATGGAACCACATGGGCTTGGGATTACTTTGGGAAATGTTTGTCAGGCAACAATATGAAGTTACATCCATAAACACCAGTTAAAACTTTACTGTGTAAAAAGGAAGCCTTATGTTAACTGTGTCCAGAAGCGCTGTTGACTTCTCTGGGTTTGGAGGCATCTGGGATGGACCATCATACAGTGGGAACATGTATTGTGTGTCATGGTCCTACCTGTGGGCTTCTCTCTTCAGGTAACATCTCCACTCAGCATTACCGGCCATGCCCGCTCTCACTTCCTCTTATAAACTTTCAGTGACTGTCATTGGCTGTTGCCGATCACCTGCTTCCCCCCTGTGTGTATTTAAGCTGCAGTTCTCCCAAGCCTCAGTGTCAGATCGTCTGCAACTTTCAGCGTGATAACCTGCTCTGTGTTCCTACTACTCTGACTCCTGACTATTTTCTGTTCCGTCTGACTCTGTCTGCTCTCCAGCCCCGGTAACCTGATCTGCCTTCTGTCCTGTCGACTCTGCCTCTTGCCTGCCTCTCCTGTACCTTCGCTTGATCTCCAGCCTGCCCAGCCCTGCTGCTCGCCTGCCTCTCCATCAGCCCGGTGTGAGCAGCCCTGCCTGGAGCCCTACTCTCCAGCCCCGGTAACCTGACCCTGCATTTCTGTCCCCTATCTTGCTATCTGATCTGTGACTCTGTGTTCCAGCCTGCTCCCTAACTCCAGCCTGCTGAGGGACTACTGCTGGGAGACTGCCTGTAACCCCAGTGCTGTCAGCCTACAGCCACACCTCTCTGACAACGCCTGATCCTGTCTGATCTCAGAAGCTAAGCAGGGTGGGGCCTGGTCAATACTTGGATGGGAGACCTCAGATGTCACCACCATGCTCCCACCAGCCATCCCTGCCTCTCAGTCCTCCTGTCACTGAACTTCACACACACATTCTCCCAACTCCCTTTTTCCCTGTTACTAATAAACTGTGGTTTGAGTGCATTTGATCTCCTCTCCTGTCTGGTCCCTGACATTGTGGTCAGACGAATCAGTATTCCAGGTCTTTTCTGGAAGAAATGGATGCCACGTGCTCCGGACCAAAGATGAAAAGGACCATCCAGACTGTTACCAGGAACAAGTCCAAAATCCAGGGTGTGTCATGGTATGGGGTTGTGTCAGTGCCCTTGGCAAAGGTAACTTACACTTCTGTGATGGAGCATTAATGCAGAAAAGTACACTGAGATTTTGGAGCAACATCTGCTGCCTTCTAGGCAAAATCTGTTCCAGTGAGATTTCAACAAAACGATGTTAAACCACATTCTGCTCACATTACAAAGGTGTGGCTGTGGAAGAAGAGTGTGTGTCCCCTCTGTCCCCAATAAAGAATGTGGTGAATTTAGAAATTAAAAATATGACAGTGACAACTCCGCACTGAGGGTGACACGGTGATGTAATGGTTAGCACTGTCGCCTCACAGCAAGAAGGTCCTGGGTTCAAGCCCAGCAGCTGGCGAGGGCCTTTCTGTGTGGAGTTTGCATGTTCTCCCTGTGTCTGTGTGGGTTTCCTTTGGGTGCTCTGGTTTCCCCCAGAGTCCAAATACATGCAGGTTAGGTTAATTGGTGGCTCTAAATTGACCGTGAATGTAAGTGTGAATGGTTGTCTCTGTGTGTCAGCCCTGTGATAACCTGGCGACTTGTCCAGAGTATACCCTGCCTCTTGCCCATAGTCAGCTGGGATAAGCTCCAGCTCGCCTGCAACCCTGCACAGGATAAGTGGCTACAGATAATGGATGGATGGACTCTGTACTGTTGCACACCTTAAGAACTGTTTGCAGAAAGAATGGGACAAAATGACACCTGAAACACTTAATCACTTTCTGTCTTCAGTCCATAAACATCTTTTAAGTGTTGGGAGAGGGAATAAAACATTATAAAGTTGTAAATGCTTTACCATCCCAACTTTATTTGAAATGTGTTTATTTTGAAAAAAATAAATGAGGTAAAACATCAAATAATCTGCTGCTGTATTGTTTTGAGTGCAATACAGGTCAAAGATTATTTACAAATAATTGTTTTCAGTTTTAATTTCAATTTCAAAATACCATCCCAACTTTTTCTGATTTGGGGTTTGTACAATAACACACCGAAACATGTAAGAACTATCTCTTTCCAAGGAATAGAAATCACACTAACCATTGCCATTGTTTGGCAGCTTCTCCAGCATTGATCCAGCATGACATGCTATCAAATAGATGACCATCTGCAAACATTGACCAGGTTGTACAAAAAAATTCTGATTGTAAGATCAGGAAATGCAAAGTCACAGAAACAATCTAGGCATTTTATAAATAAAGCAAACGAGGGGTAGAAAAACATATAAAAAGATTAATGACAAAACCAGAATGTGGAGTCCTGTAACGACCGGGTCAGCCTGAAAAACCAGCACTGATAAAGCTTGGGCACCCCAGGAACTATAGCGCTCCCAGAGTGAGTGTTTGAGGGGGGTTCTGTCAGTGACTGTGTGAATTTATGGCAGCCTTCAAAACATGGCCACCATGGACTACAACTCCCAGGTGCCACAGTGCCCTCCCTCTCCCAAGTATTGATTGGGAGCACACCTGTTCCAAATTCTACTCCCAATATAAGCATGCCAAACACTCCAGCATGTTACAAAGTATTGTTCTGCATCTGCATACCTGATCATACTGAGCCTTTGTTGTTTTGACTTGATTCTTAGTGATTCTGACCCGCGCTATGTTATTCTCTCGACTCCGAGACTGTTGTTGACCTCTGACATCATGTTTGCTGATCGACTGACCCAAAGCATGAACCTGACTCCAATTCTCATCTCAAGATTTGGATTTGTTTACCTGTTTATGATGCACCCACTCTCCCTGCATTTGCATCTGTAAGTGCCTGCACTCTGACAGTATACTTCGCCATCAATGGATGCAGTAGAAGAGGCAAAGCAAACTGCACTTTTGACTCAAGAACACCTGTCAGGTGAACATCATCAGATGCTTAACGACATTGACACTTGCCTTTCTCAGCTCACTGCTGCTGTTTTGCAGACCCTCCTGACATGTCCGGCATCAGCCGGAAGCTCTGTTAGAGCCATCCCTCGACCAGACAAGTACTCCGGGGAAGTGTCTGAGTGTAAGGGTTTTCTTCTGCAGTGTTCCCTATATTTCACCACTTGAATGTCTGAGCAGCATAAGACCGTTCTGTTTGTTTACCTGTTTCCTGGCCATGCATTGCAATGGGCCACAGCTGTCTGGACTCAAGGAGGAGAACCCACCACATCATATGATCACTTTGTAGAGCTCTTCCAGAGAGTGTTTGATCATCAACCAGAGGGAGTTGAAGTTGGGGAGAAGCTGCTCACTCTACGACAAGGGGAAATAATCATGGCCAAGTATGTGCTGGAATTTTGCATGTTGGCAGCTGGGAGTGGATGGAACGAGCCCACATTAAAGGTCATTTTCCATCAGGGTCTGGACCCCAACATCCTTACAGAGTTAGCACGCAGAGACAAACAACACACTTTGGACTGTCTCATAGACCTGGATATTAAATTAGATCACCTCCTCTGGATCCATCCCTCCTTGCAATCCACCCATGCTCCAACTCAGTCTGCACAAGCACCCACGCCCATGGAAATTTCAAACACTCGAACACCCCACTCCGAAAGAGAGGGGAGACATTAAGAGGATTTGTGCTTTTACTGTAGGGAGCCCGGTCACCTGCCGGCTCAGTGTCCTGTCTGGCCAGTGATCTCCCAAAGGCCTGACCATCCCAGGCAGGTAGACCACCCAGACACCCCAGTGAGTTGTAAACACTTTCCTTCTCATCCATTCTTGAAACTCAACATGTCCATCTCAGAAACCTCCCATGTTCTCTCTGCTCTGTTAGACTCCAGGGTGGAGGGCAACTTCATAAACATTGAGGTCGTTCAGAGGCTTGAGCTGCCCACCAAGAAACTCCAGTGACCAGTGAGTCTCCATGCTATCAGTGGTGGCCCTATCAGAGAGGGATTCATCACCAAAAGGACCCAATCACTAGAGATCCAGGTCAGGGCTCTGCACTGTGAACACCTCTCCCTGAACCTCTAATTATGCTATCATCTTAGGATTTCCATGGTTACAGCTGCACAATCCCTTAATCAGAATCAAGTTTATTCCCAAGTACATTCTCACATACAATACATTTGCTTTGGTGATTGGTGCTGGAACAGTTAAGATAGAAGAATTTAGCAATAAGAAATAGAATCTGAAATATACAAATTTGAAAAGTGTACATATTTGAGGGGTATGTGTATGAGTTGTTGGAGTCCAAGTTGTACAGTAAGTCCAGAATGTGCAAAAATGGGTCACATGATGAAGATGGAGAAGAGACATGATAAGAGTGCATGAGAGTTACTCTACAAAGTTACTCTTAGTAACCTCACACTGACAAAAGCATATATCATTAGCTCCTACATGAGAAGCTGTGCTTGCCTAGGACCCTAATATTACCTGCTATGTCCAGTGCCCTGGCTCCCTGTATACACCTGACTAAAGCTGCTGGTGCCCCTAAAGACTGATCTAATTTCATGTGCTGTATGATAGAGTCCCCAAAACCAGAGCTCTTTCAGGTTTCTAGTAGGTGCATCACTGAGGAGGGCAAACCTGTTCGACACATGAAGCGGAGAGGAGTGGTACTCCCATGGGCAAGCCTCAGCAGTAGCCCTGGTTCTACGCTTATGCCACAGAGTCATTACCAATTCGCCCCGCTGTGAGGGCTCTAATGCCGGAGTTGGGGGATTACTAACTCAACCGAGGGCATCCAGACTTTCCCCTGCAGAAACTACACTGTTCTCATTCTCACTAGCCCTCTCTAAAGTCTGGATACGCTCCTCCAAAGCTGAAATTTTCTCCATCAGAGAGCTAACTAATTTGCACTGATAGCAAATAAAACTATCACTAGCAATGGAGGAAGAATGACTAAACATCCTGCACTCAGCACACTGAACAACCTGAAGGTGTGCCATGATGAAAGGATTCATGTACAGTGGTGCTTGAAAGTTGGCAAACCCTTTAGAATTTTCTATATTTCTGCATAAATATGACCTAAAACATCATCAGATTTTCACACGAGTCCTAAAAGTAGATAAAGAGAATCCAGGTAAACAAATGAGACAAAAATATTATACTTGGTCATTTATTTATTGAAGAAAATGATCCAATATTACATATCTGTAAGTGGCAAAAGCAGAGGTGGAAAAACTGGATTGACAAAGTAAAAGTCCTGCTTAGGTTTTCCTTCTGCCTGTGCTCTCAACACAGGTGATTTCACCAATTAGCTCATCAACCTGGCTTAGGGGATGTGGTAATTAGGATCAGCTGGTTCATTGAATTGGCTGGAGCAAAAATGTGGCAGGGTTTTTACTTTCTGCACCCGGGTTTTTCCACCTCTGGGCAAAAGTATGTGAACCTCTAGGATTAGCAGTTAATTTGAAGGTGAAAATAGTCAGGTGTTTTCATCAATGGGATGACAATCAGGTGTGAGTGGGCACCCTGTTTTATTTAAAGAACAGGGATCTATCAAAGTCTGATCTTCACAACACATGTTTGTGGAAGTGTATCATGGCATGAACAAAGGAGATTTCTGAGGACCTCAGAAAAAGCATTGTTGATGCTCATCAGGCAGATTACAAAACCATCTCTAAAGAGTTTGGACTCCACCAATCCACAGTCAGACAGATTGTGTACAAATGGAGGAAATTCAAGACCATTGTTACCCTCCCCAGGAGTGGTTGACCAGCAAAGATCACTCCAAGAGCAAGGTGTGTAATAGTTAGCGAGGTCACAAAGGACCCCAGGGTAACTTCTAAGCAACTGAAGGCCTCTCTCACATTGGCTAATGTTAATGTTCATGAGTCCACCATCAGGGGAACACTGAACAACAATGGTGTGCATGGCAGGGTTGCAAGGAGAAAGCCACTGCTCTCCAAAAAGAACATTGCTGCTTGTCTGCGGTTTGCTAAAGATCACGTGGACAAGCCAAAAGGCTATTGGAAGAATGTTTTGTGGACAGATGAGACCAAAATAGAACTTTTTGGTTGAAATGAGAAGCATTATATTTGGAGAAAGGAAAACAGTGCATTCCAGCATAAGAACCTTATCCCATCTGTGAAACATGGTGGTGGTAGTATCATGGTTTGGGCCTGTTCAGCTGCATCTGGGCCAGGACGACTTGCCATCATTGATGGAATAATGAATTCTGAATTATAACAGCGAATTCTAAAGGAAAATGTCAGGACATCTGTCCATGAACTGAATCTCAAGAGAAGGTGGGTCATGCAGCAAGACAACGACCCTAAGCACACAAGTTGCTTTACCAAAGAATGGTTAAAGAAGAATAAAGTTAATGTTTTGGAATGGCCAAGTCAAAGTTCTGACCTTAATCCAATCAAAATGTGGAAGGACCTGAAGCGAGCAGTTCATGTGAGGAAACCCACCAACATCCCAGAGTTGAAGCTGTTCTGTACGGAGGAATGGGCTAAAATTCCTCCAAGCCGGTGTGCAGGATTGATCAACAGTTACCGCAAACGTTTAGTTGCAGTTATTGCTGCACAAGGGGATCACACCAGATACTGAAAGCAAAGGTTCACATATTTTTGCCACTCACAGATATGTGCTATTGGATCATTTTCCTCAATAAATAAATGAACAAGTATAATATTTTTGTCTCATTTGTTTAACTGGGTTCTCTTTATCTATTTTTAGGACTTGTGGGAAAATCTGATGATGTTTTAGGTCATATTTATGCAGAAATAAAGAAAATTCTAAAGGGTTCACAAACTTTCAAACACCACTGTACCTTAATCGAGGATCTGCTGATATTAAAGCAGGTCCGATGTAGCTGGCCTCCGCTTGTGGTCTTTATGCAGGAGGAGAAAAAAGAAAGCTTCCAGTCTTGGCGTTCTTCTGAAATAATTAAAATGTGGAAAAAGGAAACCGAAAGTTAAAGTACAATAAAAAAATGAAAGGGATACTGGAAAATTATTTGTAGAGAAAATAAAAAAGATGAGTGATTAATGCCAACACAAGTGGAAAAAAGACTCGTGACAAACAACTCGGAAACCAGGAAGTACATTGCACAGAATGCGCATGCGCCAACAATGAGAGGAAGAGAATATGTGTCGTGGGCAAAGTCAATAACCAAGCTGCACAATGTGAGCTGGAATATGCAATAAACGTTCACAGAATGGAGATGTATGACATAATCTTCAAATGTGCAAAATTGCAGTTCAGAGGCAAGGCGCATTTATGTCACAGATTGGAAGTGTGAGATTAGAGTCAGTGGGGGTCTCTGATCTTCTTGATGAGGCCAGCTGCAGTGTGGAAAAAGCTGGCTTTATGATGTGAGGCTTTGGTTCTAATGAACGACAACCTTCTACCAGAGGGGAGTGATTCAAACCTCCTACCAGAAGGGATTGTTTCAAAATCTCCTGGCAACAGAATGAAATTTTGAAGTGGTCTTCATCATGTCATCAGAACTGTCTTCAACTACCCCAACTCACTCTAGCTTCCACCTCCATGGAAAGCCCCTCTCCTGGAAGCATTGAACATGTCCCAGCCTGATATCATGACCTCAGTGAAATTTTCAGCAAAGGTAAGGTTAGAGGAATACCCCCTCATAGACCCTATGACTGTGCTATCGACCTCCTTCCAGATACAACCCCTCCACGCTGACACATTTACCCTCTTTCTAGAACTGAGCAGTCTGCGGTGGAGGAGTATGTACAGGAGGCTCTACAGCAGCCATATATCTGTCCATCCACCTCTCCAGCATTCGTGGGGTTCTTCTTCATGGACAAGAAAGGGGGAGGTCTTCAGCCCTGCATTGACTACAGAGGTTTCAATCAAATCACTGTGAAATAATCGTATCGCTTGCTTCTGGTCCCGTCAGCCTTGGCACAACTTCAATCTTACCTTCAAGCATACCTTCACCAAGCTTGACCTCAGAAGTGCCTACAACCTGGTGTGTATATGGGAAGGGGACAAGTGGAAAACAGCATTCAGCACAACCTCTGGTCACTATGAATATTTAGTCATGCCATATGGACTATCTAACACACCCAGTGTGTTCCAGTGCCTGATCAACAACATGCTCAGGGACATGCTGGGACACTGTGATCACTTACATCAACAACATCCTGATCTACTCCCCAGATGAAACCAGTCACCACATGCATGTCAAGGCAGTACTTGGCAGGCTCTTGGAAAACCAACTATACGTTAAGGCAGAGAAGTACGAGTTCCATGCATCCAAGATCTTGTTCCTAGGATACATCATAAGTGCTAATGCTGTTAGTATGGACTACTATAGGGTCTCCACCATCACCTCCTGGTCCACGCCCACCTCGGTCAAAGAACTCCAAAGATTCCTCGGATTTGCTAACTTCTCTCGATGATTCATCAAGGGTTTTAGTACCATTGCTGTACCACTCATATCCCAACTCAAAATGAGTCCCAAGTACCTACAATGGAAAAAGAGGGCAGAAGACACTTTCACCTGACTCAAATCGGCCTTCACCTCAGCACCCATCTTGAAACACCCAGACCCCTAAAAACCTTTTGTCATGCTCTGCCCCGGACTTCCACTCTGGACATTACTTATCTCCCAGGTCAGCGCTAATCCGGATCCGGGATGGGAATTCCATCTTGCCTGCATTCACTTTCTGGTTTTCTCTGCTGTCTATAAAAACACTGTTCTCAGACAGGGACTTCGCCAGAATGTCTCGTCAGTTTTTCTAGCTGTTTCTGTGCCCTTTATGCTTCTTGTTTTTTTGCTCTCTAGCCTGCTTGTTCTTGTCATGGTTTTTGCACGAACATTTTGTCTTTTTCATGTTTTTTGTGCTAGTGTTTTTTTGTCCTTGCCTGCCTCATTTTTTGTCTCAAAGTTTTTTGTCTGGACTATTTTTCATGTCTTTTGCACTAGCGTTTTTATCCTTGCCCACCTCGTTTTTTTGTCAAATTTTTGGTCTCTTTTTTTTCCTGGACTATTTTTGTGATTTGTTTTTTTATACTGTTTGTTTACCTTTTTGCCACACCCTTTCCCTGGATTAAATCACATTATTTATTGGATTATTGTCTGTGTGTTCTGCTTCTGGATCCTAATCTCACCACGCCTCCACCACTCCAACACCTTTCACTGTTGGAAAAGATGGTGGTGCACATAGACACAGCGGTTCAGTGCTCTCACTTTCAGTGTTTTTGTTTGATTGTTTGTGTACATATTGTTTCTTGTTTTAACTACATTATGTCAGGCTAACAACATCTATAGTCAGCATGATCTCCTAAAAATAGGAGTTTTGAGTGAGAGGAGTGTTACAGCAGAGTTTCTCCATTCACGTGACATTCCGGACGAAATAATGAGGAGTCCCGGCTCTCCATGGATCACCATCCCCGCAAGAGGGAAGTGGAGGTGGTGCAGGGAGAGAAAGCAGAAGCGAGGCAGCAGGGCCAGCACGCTAACAAGGCTACAGAAGTAGCCACACAGACCACTGCTTCCCAACCTTTTTCTCAGCAATGTAAGATCACTCGCAAATTAAATGGATGAACTTAGGCTGCAGGCAGCCTCAAACAATTTAAGTAAGGACAGTTGTGTGTTACTCCTCACTGAGACCTGGCTACACTCATCCATTCCAGAATCTGCTATTGAGCTAGCAGGCTGCACAGCACAGCACCATGACAGGACCAGCAACACCAATAAGAACAAAGGAGGTAGACTGTGTGTGTACATCCATAGTAACTGGTATACCAACACCGCAATGGTAGCCAGCCACTGCTCCCCAGACCTGGAGCACATGACTGTTAAATGCCAGCCGTTTTACCTTCCTAGGGAGTTTACTGGGGTCATGATTATTGCTGTGTACATTCCACCAGATGCTAATGCGAACTTGGCTCTCAGACTTTTACATAGTAGCATTAGCTTACAGCAGAGCATGTATCCGGATGCTGTGCACATCATAGCAGGGGACTTTAACTATGTGGATTTAAAAACAGTGCTCCCCAAACTCCACCAGCATGTAGAGTGTGCTACCAGAGGAGCTGGACAAGGTCTACACAAACATTAAGCGGGGCTTCAGGGCCAGACCACTACCACATTTGGGCCAGTCAGACCACATGTCCCTACTACTAATCCCTGCATACACTTCCCTCCGGAAAACTGCACTTACCACCATCAAGACTGTTAAAACCTGGCCTGATGGAGCCTTTCAGCAGCTGCAGGACTGCTTTAATAGCACTGACTGGGACACTTTTGAGCATGAGGCCCTGGAGGCGTTCACAGACACTGTCCTGTGCTATATAAAGAACTGTGTAAACATGGTCACAGTGGACAAACGCATCCGGGTCTATGCCAATCAGAAACCCTGGGACAAGGGGAGGACAACTACCTGGAGAGCAACAACAGTAGGCAAGTGTGGCAGGCAGTCCAACACCTCACCAATTATAGGCCAGGCCTTGGGGCTGCTGAGGGTGATGCCTCACTGGCAGAGGAGTTGAATCTCTTCTTTGTTCGTTTTGAGGTGGAGTCATCAAAAACAGCCACACCACTACCAGCAGCTGGCAGCAGCTTAACCCTCACAGTGGAAGAGCATGAGGTGAGTCGCATGCTGAGGGCGGTTAACCCAAGGAAGGCAGCGGGCCCTGATGGCATTTCTGGGTGTGTGCTGAAAGACTGTGCAGACCACCTTGCTGGGATCTTCACTAAAATTTTCAATAGGTCCTTGTCCCAGTCTACCATCCTACCCTGCCTGAAGACCTCCACCATAGTTCCTTTACCTAAAAAACCCTTCATCACCAGCCTCAACAACTACCGGCCAGTAGCACTTATGCCGGTGGTGATGAAGTGCTCTGAAAAACTGGTAAGGAGGCACATTATGACATTTCTACCTTCCACTTCTGATGCACATCAATATGCATACAAGACCAATAGGAGTACGGAGGACACTGTAGCCACAGCTCTCCACACTGTGCTGACCCACCTGGAGCAGCAGGGGAGCTACTTTTTTTGTGGACTACAGCTCAGCATTTAACACCATCCTCTCCCATAGACTACTGTGCAAACTGCTGAACATGGGACTACCTAACTCAATATGTCTCTGTATCAAGGACTTGTCAGAGCGCACACAGAGGGTCAGAGTAGGCCCCCACATCTCTAGACCTCTCAGCCTCAGCACTGGCTCCCCTCAGGGCTGTGTGCTGAGCCCCCTGCTTTATACCCTCTATACATCTGACTGCACTCCTGTTCGCTCTAGCAACACATTCGTCAAATTTGCCGACGACACCACAGTGGTGGGGAGCATCTCAGGGGGCGACGAGTCCACCTCCTGAGATGAGGTGGAGCAGCTGACAGTGTGGTGCAGAGACATCAACCTGCTCCTAAACACTACTAAAACAAAGGAGCTGGTTATCAACTTAAGAAAGGACAAAACGGACATACAACCCATAATCATTGGTGGGGTCTGTGTGGAAAGGGTCATGGACTTCCGCTTCCTGGGAGTTCACATTGAGGAGAAACTGACCTGGGATGTGAATACCACAGTGCTGGTAAAGAAGGCACAGCAAAGACTCTACTATCTGAGGGTTCTCAGAAAGAACAACATCAGCCAGAGACTGCTAGTGTCCTTCTACCACGCCACCATAGAGAGCATCCTCACTTACTGCCTCTGTGTGTGGTATGACAGCTGCACTGTGGCAAACAAGAGGGAGTTCCAGAGGGTCATCCAAATGGACAAGAAAATCATCGGATGCCCTCTACCCACTCTGGAGGAGCCACACAGTTTCCCCTGCCTCAGGAGAGCCGATAACATCCTAAAGGACACATCTCACCCTGGTCACTCTCTGTTTGAGCTACTACCATCAGGCAGATGGTATAGGGCTATCAAGGCAAGGCAAGGCAAGGCAAGTTTATTTATATAGCACATTTCATACACAGTGGCAGTTCAATGTGCTTTACAGAAGTAAAAGCAAAACAGTAAACAATAGAAAATAAAATTACATAAAATAAATGGGGAAGAAAAATAATAAGAATTAAACAATAGTAGAAATAAAATAATAAAATGAAGTAAAAGTTCAGTAAAAAAAAACAGCAGAATAAAATAGAATAAAAGTTAAAAAAGGCTAAAGTTTAAAACATGCAGAGACTGTAAAAGTTAAGAAAGTTTAAAACATGTAAAGATGACAATATTAATCAGTTAGCAGAAAGCATCTGAAAACAGCTTGGTCTTTAGTCTAGATTTGAAGCTGCCAACAGCAGGAGCATTTTTGATGTCCTCTGGGAGTTGGTTCCATAGCTGTACTGCATAGTAGCTAAAAGCTGCTTCACCACACTTTGTTTTAACAACAGGTTTTACCAGTAAATTTTGCTGCTGTGATCTGGTAGATCTGATTGGGTTAGGCTGCTGCAACATATCAGAGAAGCTAGAACAAATAGACTCAAGAACAGCTTCTACCCAACTGCCATACGAGCTCTAAATTCAACACATCAGGTCAGGGTTCACTAACTTGCTCTTAGTGTCCATGTATTTTTATACTGTGCAATAAGGGATTTGTGCAATGTTTCCGGTTGAATGTAGTTGTGTGTGTGTTTGACTGTTTTTATAATTTTTTGTGTTTTTAAGTTTTAGGGGTTTTTTTTGTTTGTTTATTTGTTTTTAAGATTAGTTTGTTAGTTTATTAGTTCATTAGTTTACTGGTTGTCTCTGTGACTGTGACTGTTTTTATCATTTTTATATAGTTTAAGTTTTAGCTTAATTTAAATCCTTTTAATAGTTTGTTTTGCACTGATGAGGATTGCACTCCAGTTTCATTGTGCATGTTACAATGACAATGAAGATATTCTATTCTATTCTATTCTATTCTATTCTATTCTATTCTATTGAGGTGGACGCTTCCAAGACTAGAGCCAGTGGAGTCCTCTGCCAGAGCTTTGGAGAGAAATCCAAGCTGTATCCAGTAGCAATCTTTTCCAGAAAAGTGACACCTACTGAGCAGAACTACAACATCAGGAACTGAGAACTGTTGGCTATAAAGTTAGCCTTAGAGGTGTGGAGACATTGGCTGGAGGGGGCCACTCACCCATTCATCATACTCACGGACCATAAGAACATGGAGTATCTCAAATCTGCAAAACACCTGAATACACGATAGGCATGATGAGCACTATTCTTCACCAGGTTCAACTTCACCATTGCATACTGTCCAGGTTCCTGAAACACTAAAACAGATGCTCTATCTCGCTTGTATGCCTCCACCATGACTAGTCCTGAGTCCACACCCATACTGCCACCCAAGTGCTTTGTGAACACTCTCTCCTGGGAGATTGATAAGGAACTGGCTCATAACCAACTCCACCATCTGCCCGGAAACTGTCCCCCAGGGCTCATGTTCATCCCACCTCAGTACTGAGATCACCTGATCACCTGGGCTCACTCATCTCCCGCCATGGGACACTTGAATAGCAGGTGCACATACCAACTCATCAGAACCAAGTATTGGTGGGAGAACATGAGAACAGATATCAACCAGTTAATATCATCCTGCTCAGTTTGCGCACAAGCTAAAGTCCCTAGAGCTCTACCCGCAGGTAAACTCATACCATTGCCCATACCCCAGAGACCATGGTCCCCCTTGGCTATCAACTTTATCACAGGTTTACCCAGATCACAAGGCAATACAGTCATTATGGTGGTGGTAGACAAGTTTTCCAAGGTGCTCAGACTCATTCCTCTGCCTGCCACAGCCCTCAAAATGGCAAAGCTCTTATTTGACCAGGTGTTCAAGTACTTCAGGATCTCTGAGGACATCATGAGCGATCGGGGACCCCGGTCATCCAGATTGTGGGAGAGTTTCATGAATAAGCTTGGAGTTTTGGTGAGTCTGATGTCAGGACACCATCCTCAGTCTAATGGCCAATTGAAACATGCCAACTAAGAAATAGATTGCTTCCTGAGGGTATTCTGCCTTGAAAACACCTAGGACTGGTCCCAGTTTTTTTTCTGTGGGCAGAATACACTCTAAACTCCCTCCAACCCTCAGCCACTCAATTCATGCTGTTTCAATGCATTCTTGGATACCAACCTCTACTGTTTCCTTGGGACGACTCACCCACACATATCTTTGTGGTCAATGCCTGGTTCAAGAGGAGCAAACAGGTATGGGAAAGCGTTCACCAATGTTTTGAGCTCGTGGCCAGCAAATACAAACAATATGCGGATAGGCGGAGAGGCGAGACTCCTGGATACACACCACAGGACAGAGTATGGGTGTCCAACAGAGACCTACATAACCCCAGTGGTTGCAAGAAGCTCAGTGCAAGGTACATTGGCCCCTTCAAGGTCCTTCACTAGGTCAACAAAGTATCCTACAAACTGGAGCTGCCACCACACTGCCACTTAAATCAAACATTTCACATATCCTGCCTCAAACCTACCATCCCGGGGACCATTAGTTGAAAACATGCCTGCCAGTGAACTCCCAGCTCCAGTGGAAAGAGAAGGAGGATTGGTGTACCAGGTACATAAGATCTTCAACTCCCGACACAGACAAGGAAACCTGGAATACTTGGTGGACTGGGAGGATTACGGTTCAGAGAAGCGCAGTTGGGTACCTGCCAGGGACATTCTAGACCCCTTATTAACTTAGGAATATCACAGTCAGCACCCTGAAAAACCAGCACAGAAAAAGTGTGGATGCCCCAGGAAGGATAGCACTCCTGGAGTGAGCACCTTGGGGGGATCTGTCAGTGACTGCGAGAGTTTGTGGCAGCCTTCAAGCATGACTGCCATGGACTACAACTCCCAAGTGCCACAGCGCCCTCCCTCTCCCGAGTATTAATTGGGAGCACACCCATTCCACATCCTACTCCCAATATAAGTGTAGCAGATTTAATATGAGCTTTAAAATGCATGTTATCCCCTCGGGGACTTTCCATAGGACTGCAATGTATTAATGCTCTCGCGAGATCTGGGTGTGTGAGTTGGAATGGTGGGAAAGTGTTCTAATAAACGGATGAAGATCTGTGTCTCCCTCCGAACGTGTGTCTCCTCAGTTATTACAAAACTCTGTTTATAAGATAAGTACCAACGCTCGGTTACATAAGCATGCCAAACACTCCAGCATGTTGTGAAGTATCGTTCTACATTTGTGTACCTGATCATACCAAGCCTTTGTTGTTTTGACTTGATTCTTAGTGATTCTGACCCATGCTATATTATTCTTTTGACTCTGAGACTGTTGTTTACCTTTGACATCCTGTTTGCTGATTGACTGACCCAAAGCATGAACCTGACTCTGATTCTCATCTCAAGATTTGGATTTGTTTACCAGTTTACAACACCTGCTGTCCCCTGCTGATGTGTCCGTAAGTGCCTGCACTCTGACGTACCCCAAAGGCAATTATTCCCCTCTAACAGCAAACCCAAGTGTCTTATAGCACAGCAATTTGCCAAAGATTACAATTTATTAATAAACATCAAATTTTGTATTTGTTTATTATTGCATTTTATGTTGTTGAATGTCTGTGAAACAAGTTAGTTCCTGTCCTCATTTATGTTATAGCAGCTATAAACAGTTGTTCCCTCACCAGCTTCTCTTTTTTCTCTCTTGAAGTTATTAAGAGAAAAATGAAATGCAGCTTGTAATTTTACTGTGAAATCACAAAGTGTAAAGTTTTCTGTCCTGAAGATGTCGGAAAACTGAGTTATAGCTTTAACTCTGACTGTCACAAAGTGCTGGTATTTCAAGAATTCGACAGTTCTGTGATATAATCTTGACCTATTGTATGCCATTTTATTTAAGAAAGGGAGATAGAAAATGGAAGAGAGAAAGGACATGAACACAGGAATGTATTAAAATATAAAATGCACCTTTGAAAATTTGCCATTCCTTGACATCATATTCACTGTGTCAATGAGGTCATGTGCGTAAAGCTGTAACAGAAAACAATTGATTATTACATTTCATGACTTCTGTGTTATGCAGTTGATGGGCCCAAAGAAACTAACAACCTTCTCACCAAGTTCTTGGTGCCAGTTCCTTCACACTTTATTTAGCTAGCAGATGCCAGAAAACTGGTGCTTGACTGATGTTTTTGGCAACTTTTTATTTCACTAATCATTATTTCTATTATTACAATGCATTTTTCCAGTTACAGGGATGTGAATAACAGAAGAAGCAGAAAATTTATTAAACTTACTGTGGAATGAGGAAAAGAGAACTCGCCAGAACTTCCATGGTCTGTTAAGTAGATGAAGATAGAATCATTTTCACTACTGAAAGAGAACACAATGTTATTGTCACATTGTGGAAGGTCCATAAAACAAGCTAATATAACCCTGTGATTTGTAGCTGCACTAAAGTCAGAGCTGCTGTTACAGAGATTTAAACACCTATTGGACCAATCCAAATCTAGAATTCAACAGTGTTATGGTGTAAGCTGAGTCAAGTACAGAGAAAAACTCATTACTGTTCCTGAGTGAACACCTTAGAATAGAATATGTAGTAAAAAGTCATGTGAATTAGATATGGAATTTGGCAAATAAAGCTAAAGGAGATGGTTTCTACCTTTGTATTACTTTTTTTGGCCCTTTTTTCTTGACAGCAGATGAATCTCCACGCAGTACAGCCAGAAAGTTTTCAGCTGATACATCCTGATAATGGACAATGTAAAAAGATTAATTCCAGTTTTAAATAAACCAGTAAGTCAGTAAGTCCAATAATGGTGTTTATTTATTACATGTTACAGAACCCATTACCGCTCCAGTGTAGTCCTTTAGAACTCCAGGGTAAACATTTGGGCCATTTGGTATGTTGATGATATTTCCAGGAAAGGGATTTCTGCACAAAAATATGATACAATTATAATGAGGATTCTGGACATTTCCACTCCCTGCCAGCAGAGGTCAGGAAAGTTTTGAAAGAGTGATAGAGCGCAACAAAGTGTTCAACACCACTGTACATGAAATCACTCAACAATTTGCAGTTCAACTTAGAAACCTGAAGGACTTGGATGTCATTTTTATTCCTCCAGGTATAATGTACATACAGATACACAGAGTATGTGAATAATACTGCTCCTGCAAAGAGATGCAAACAGATGCACCTTTTCAAACACTTTTTTTTATTACTGCTTGTGCCATGACCACTGTATGTTGTTTTCTTAACTTGTTTTGAGCTGTGTTTGCCTGTGTGTTTTTATTAAAGCTTCCACACATTGTTCTTCATCCCTTGTTGGAATCTGCCATGTTGCAATAATCTCATCTCATCCCCAACACTGCTGTCTCTTGTCTACCTTTCATGTCTCCTATCTAAAACCTGCCATTCCAGGTCCCTTGGCCTCTAACTCCACAATCACATTATCCCTGGTACTCCTCAATCTGGAGGGACAGCCAGTGTACTTGGTACATGAGATCCTCAACTCTCATTGCAGGTGGGGGAATCTTGAATACCTGGTGGAATAGGAGGGCTATGGCCCTGAAGAATGCAGTTGGGTCCTGGTCAAAGACATCCTGGACCCACTACTCTGTCAGGAGTTTCATTCAAAAAACCCCGACAAGCCAACTCCTCACACTCGAGGCCACCACAGAAAAAATAGTGCTCCCAGAGTGAATACCTCAGTGGGATTCTGTCACATCTGTCAAAGCCCAGAATTCACGTCAGCCTTTAAACATGGCCGCCGTGGACTACAATCCCCAACAAGCACTGCACCACCCTCTCTCTCCAGAATTCTGATCAATGCTACACCTGTTCCACACTTCATACCAATCACCATTTACGACTAAAGGACTCATTCATTCGACTCATTGCAAAGTAATGCTCAGTATTATTGCCTGACTTACCTAGCCTTATATATTTCTGCATTGCTATTCTGGTTTGATTATTTTTGTGTATGTTGGACTTTGTCTTCTGCCCTGCCTCTGATATTCTGTCTGTGCATTGCCTGACCCTTGCTACACCTCATTATTGATTTTGGATTATGATTTGGATTTGTCTACCAGCTTAGTGATTAAAGCTCTTACGCATTTACATCCATCTGTCGCCTGCATATCTGACAATCGCCTCAGCTTCAGTGATGGAAATGCACATCCCTAGCGTTTAGCAGACACCATTATCCAGAGATATAAGCAACTTGTGAAATTTAATATAGATATTTAGGCACTGCCTAAAAGCGGAGCTCCTGATGAGTGTATGAGCAAAATATTTGCAAGGACACAAAATTAAGCTGAATAGAATAATAATATGATAGCATACAAACCATCGAATTGTGTCATGTCATGTACTTCATGTTGATAAATTGCTGTATTGTCTTGTGACAGTGATCCCAATAATGAGATACGTATCGCAGTAACGATACATATTTATTCCTTTCTTTGACACCATATGCTATGCACCAAGAACAACACCACCACATTTATTATGGTGTGACTCTGCTGGGTGCCTGGTGGACAGCAGTGAACCAACATTTTCACTTTAGACCACTACTGTAGAGTTACCATCCAATATCACACTTGATATGTCAAACAGTTGTCTGGTTACATCTTTCATGTCCATGTGCATTGGAGCTCGGAGCGCAGCCGCAGACTGCAAGGCATGTGCATGCCATTAGGACTAATCCCCATGCACCTGTTCCTGATTAGAGTTCAATTGTAGCACATACATATAAGGACTCTCAGTAACACAGAGACTTTGTGAAAGCCTTGTATTTTGTGTCGCTTTTCTGGTTTTGACCCTGTTTCTGTGTTTGGACTGTGAATATTGTATCCCTCTGATATCCTGTCTGTGCCTTGCTTGACCACTGCCTGTTTTTTGACTCTGCCTTTGTCTCCATTTTGGATCTGTTTGATAGCATGTTTTCAATAAAACTCTTCCTGCACTTATATCCGTCTATCACCCTTACATAACACAAACTGGCAGTTGTGTCAACAAGCTACTGGACTAATAAAACTGTTTTAACTCATTTTATATGAAACTGTTTGAATATTTTCTGTAAAATGTGTTAGTAAATAATTCCACATTATTTTTTAAAAGCAAATAAAAAATAAAAATACTGGATAAAACCCCATCTATCTCATGGAAATAAAGATGCAAATTTCATTGTCCCATGGTCAAGTATTTATGAGATACATTGCCTTGCACTTACAATCGGGTTCCCTGTGGTAGGATACATTTGTTGTTTGTATGAATGTCACACGGTCAAAGCCATCAAAAATCAGGTTGATGCATTACCATAGTCTCTTAAGTATGGGGATCTGCTATAAGTATGAGATTGTTGCCTGAGGTGAGTTAACAAATTTTTTATGTTAGTTGAAATGACATGGGGAAGCCATGGCCTAATTGGTTAGAGAAGCAGCTTTGGGACCAAAAGGTTACTGATTTGATTCCCTGGACCAGCAGGAATGGCTGAAGTGCCCTTGAGCAAGGCACCGAACACCCAACTGTTCCCCAGGCTGCTCTGGGTATGTTGTACGTCGCTGTGGATAAGAGCGTCTACTAAGTGCTTGTAATGTGATGTAATAATGAAAGTAGGAAGTGTATGAAATGTTCATACAGTACCTCTGTCTGCTAAAGAGCAATAAAATAAGATGAACTCTGTCATACTCACTTTTCATTATTAGCAATATCATCATACATCATCACCACTATCTGTTTATCGGGAATCCCATTCCGGCGTGCAACCTGGTAAGCGTGACACACATTGGCCTGTAACAGAAAAGGTCAATTTAGACTAAGAAGCATGGATGCACTTTAAAAATGACTTTCCTGAGCTTCAAATATAAAATATTTAATAAAAAATTTTTTAAACAATTTATAAAATGGTATAAATATGGTATACTACAGTATATTCAATACACTGCACATTCCTTTGTACTGAAATATTCTTATATTCAATAATATTGAATTGCTTGTTAGCAGTGTCTAACAGTAAAAATCAGGCTACTGATGCTAATGTTCTCACCTGGTTACCGTAGTTCTCCCAGCCTTTAGAACCCGCTGCCAGGAGAACCCACTGTTTGCCGTTGGTACTGTTCATGTCGACTACAAAGCAGAAAAATATCAGGGGTCACTCAACAAATTAGTTTGCTAATAAAACTGTAGATTATATACTAAATTAAATAAATGAATCATCTTTGGTATATCACATCTCTGTTTCATTCTGGATTCTGATTGGCTGGAAAGGTGCATCTTATTTTAACAATACATAAGGCATGAGTCACAGCGGGGTGTGGTGTTATAGGAAACTCATCTGGAATGTGATGTGGCTCAAAACTAACACAGTTATATGATTATTTTCCTATCACAGCATGTACTGCAGTGTGTTATTCATCTTATCCCATGATGGTCTGGTGTGTGTTATTCCTCTTAGAGCGCTGAATTTAGCTCAACCCTGATAGCAGCTTTAAAATTAAAGGTCATTTTCAGTGCATGTAGATAAATATCTGCCTTCTCTGACTTTGCAGTGGACCAAAACTCTGACACAAATGACACAGTTTACTTTCATTTTCACTTTTTATTGAGCGTCAGATTTATAAATGATAGTCAAAAATAAGTTTGGGGGTATTTTTTTCTTGACTTCTATTCTTCCACTGGGTCAAAAAAGAATAAAATACCATGGACACACTTCAGTAAATGTAACTTATGAGAATCCAAGTGACATAAAATAATAAATAAGCATCAACCTCGACAACAAACTTTATTCCTGGTGACATTTACTGCAATAAATCACACGTAACAGATCAAAGTGGAATAATAATCCACTTTGGGAATGGAGCAGTAATTCTACTGTGTGAAGAAATGGTGTATTAGCTCACGCTTCCCTCTAGACTGTTAAAACTAGGCAAGGAATATTTCTTCTGTATTCAGCTGTCACTTACGTTACACATACGGTACTGAGGAGTTTGGGGACCGCTGTGTTAGAAAATCTTTATCACACCACCACATCATGAAGTAGTTTAATGTGACATCAACACATACACACACACACACAGAGTTTTATACTTTATATCATAGACTGTGAATGCTTTACACTAAATAATATCATTTATTTCATTAAATTACAGCATTCTATTTAAAAAATACATTTTAATCTGATTATTGTTGCTACAAAGTAGTTGTGTTGATTCTTACCGCACGTCTCTCCAGTGAATCATTCACCTCACTGATAGTTTGAGTGGTAGTCCAGAACCATTATATCTCATCTTTTTATAACCAGAAAACTTTCACTTTCATTTAATCTCTCATTAACATTATGAGAAAACAGTCTAGGTTTTCCCCTTTGACATTTTGGAACAACAATGCATTTACTAAAGCACACACAAAACCCCCTAACTGTTTTCTCTGAGTCATCCACTCTGTGCACTTGTGTCTCAAGAGCCATGAATCTGTGAAGAGATTAATGCAATAATCCACCTTTTCCAATAAAGCAAAGCTCACTGAACTGCACTCCGACGAAAATGTATTGTTCCGTCCCACCTCCTGTCTCTTCAGTTCTTTAGGTGTAATTGATCATCATGAACCCTGTGTGTTAGAGGAGCGTGTCCGAGAGCCAACTATAAAGTCAGGTCAGATATGAAGCTCGCAGAACAAAGAAAGATCACGGTCATTAATGTAGAAGGAGCATCCTCTTGTTATCATGATTACAGGTAAATCCTTCATTTGTTCATGTTTTGGAAAACAAATCCACCTAGATATTACTAACCCCACTTCCAGAAACGTTGGGATAGTTTCCAAAATGCAATAAAAACAAAAATCTGTGATTTCTTAATTCATGTGAGCCTTTATTTAACTGACAAAAGTACAAAGAAAAGATTTTCAATAGTTTTACGGGCCAACTTAATTGTATTTTGTAAATATAAAAAAAGATAGAATTTGATGTCTGCAACACACTCAAAAAAAAGTTGGAACAGAGGCATTATTACCACTGTGTGACATCACAGTTCCTTTAATAACACTTTTTAATTGTACTGTATTTCCAGATGCTGCAGCGGACTATGTTAAGTGACAGCGGTTTTCCAAAGTCCTTCCGAGCCCATGTGGCTATATTTGTCACATTAGCATGATGTTTCTCAGGCAGTGCCGCCTGAGGGCTCGAAGGTCACGCCCATTCAACAGTGGTTTCCGACCTCGCTCTTTATGCACTGAAATGTCTCCGAATCCCCTGAATCTTTTTCACAATATTATGTTCTGTAGATTTTGAAATACCTAAATTCTTGCATTGAGAAATGTTCTTTTTGAACTGGCTAACAATTTTTGTAGTGTCTGTAATACCATGTCATAAATAATAACTGCTCCCTGTACCTATCAAAGTGATGTTAACTCCCTATGTGTTTGCACTTGCGCATTGTTACTTCCAGGGGGAAAATAAAGGTAATGGAGAAACACGCTGTTGTTTTGGTTAACTCCGACATATTTTGGTGGTAAAATACTACAACTGGTGTCCACAAGGATGGACGTCAAAGCTTTGCCGACGTTCAACTGTGCAGATATGGACAATATTTCTGCTCGATGAAAGCAATGGCTCCATGCATTTGACTTATATGTAAAAGGGCGTGGCTGATGCCGAACAAAAGAAGCCATTATTGCTTCACACGGCCGGAATGGAAACACAGGATATTTTCTTTATGCTACCAGAGATAGAGGGAGATGGAGATGTGTATGAGAAAGCAAAGAAAGCTCTGTCAGAATATTTCATGCCGAAGTCAAATGTTCCGTACGAGAGACACATCTTTAGGAGCATGGCACAGATGCAATCAGAAACTGTTGATCAGTTTGTGACACAGTTGAAAGCGAAAGCCAAGACATGTGACTTCGGCAATACAGAGAATAAAGAGGAACAAATAAGGGATCAAGTAATAGAGAAGTGTTTATCTCATTGGCTTACACTGCAAAAAAAAAAAAGTTGGGTGAACTCGAAATTTCAAGGCAACAAACTTCGATAAAATTTTAAGTTGGGCAATTACACTAAATATTTTAAGTTTTGCTTCTGAATTCTGATTTTTGTCAACTCAACCGTAAATTGTACTAACTTATAATTTTACATTGTAATAACTGAATTTTTACACAGAGAATCCACTTTAATTTGGTTAAGTTAGCAAAGCAGAATAATTTAAAAGGAATTAAAAATTCCACACTGCAATAGTTAATAATGTAACTTAACTTTATAATTTAGAACCAATAACTTCTAATCAAATGTATAAATAATTACAGATGCAACATCTCATCTCATCTCATCTCATTATCTCTAGCCGCTTTATCCTTCTACAGGGTCGCAGGCAAGCTGGAGCCTATCCCAGCTGACTATGGGCGAAAGGCGGGGTACACCCTGGACAAGTCGCCAGCTCATCACAGGGCTGACACATAGACACAGACAACCATTCACACTCACATTCACACCTACGGTCAATTTAGAGTCACCAGTTAACCTAACCTGCATGTCTTTGGACTGTGGGGGAAACCGGAGCACCCGGAGGAAACCCACGCGGACACGGGGAGAACATGCAAACTCCACACAGAAAGGCCCTCGCCAGCCCCGGGGCTCGAACCCAGGACCTTCTTGCTGTGAGGCGACAGCGCTAACCACTACACCACCGTGCCGCCAGATGCAACATATACATTCAAAATATTTGTTTTATTTAAACTGTACCAGCATCAAATCCCTTCCAACAGGACCAAGTAAATGCAAACTAATGAGACCCAATTGTCCCAGTCCTAGCACTCAACTTGTGCTACATTGTAGACTTGTAAACTTTGACACTGAGTATAAATCTACCCCAAGATAAAAGAACATGTCTCATCAAACATGAGTCATGTTTGCATGAGTACGTTAATTTTAATTCTACATTTCCATATTTTGGAAAGGACCAGGAAAAAAAAAATCATGCACTTGCTGCCCTTTTTCTGACTTTGAGCCCCTGCCCCTCTATAATCCTGTGCACGTCCCTGCGCTGGGCTCAAACCCAGAACCTTCTTGCTGTGAGGTGACCGTACTAACCACTTACACCTATGGACAAAGTATGTGATGAGCACAAGGAGATCATAATTATGGGGGATTTAAACTGTGACTCATTGATTACTGACAACTTAGGTTCTATAGGCAAACTTAGATTCTCCTGCATGCTGTATCAACTCGAAAATATCATAACTTCACCAACAAGAATCACAGACACTACCAGCACGTCCATAGATGTAATCCTAACAAATGAGAAATCCCATCTGTATAACCATGGCACCTACGAAGGGGGGTTTAGCGACCATACCATGACGTTTGCTTACCATAGTGTTAAAAGTCCTAGAACACAGTCAAATGTAATTAATAAAAGGAACTATAAAAATTTTAGTGAAGAAAAATACCTTCACGACGTAGCTCAGGTACCATGGAACATCATAGAGAATTTTTCGACTATTGATGAACAGCTGGAGGTATGGGAAAACCTGCTCATTGGTGTTGCAAATACATGCTCCCATTAAGAGGCTCAAGGTCAGAGGTATGCCAACCCCATGGCTTACCAATGACCTGAAACAGCTTATTGCCCTCAGGGATCAATTGTACAAGGTGACCAAAAGATCAGGCAACCCTAAAGAGATGTCGTCATCCAAGGGTCTGAAGAGGGACAGGTTGGACTGTGGAAAGCCATTCGGAACTTACTTCCAAGTAAGACACCGAACACCATCAATTGTATTCAGCATGATGATCAGAATATTACTGACACGGTAGGAATAATGGAATGCTTGAATACGTTTTTCCACAAAGTCAAAGATGATTTGTATAAATCCGTCTCAAATACTGTTCCCTACTTCAGCCCTTTTCAGTTTATCAACAATGCCGACAGCACTTTCTCTTTTACTCCAATCACTGAGGAGTCTGTCATAAGTCTATTGTCCAGACTTGAAGTTAAAAAGCAACTGGACTAGATACTATTGACAACAAGCTCTTGAAAGTAGGTGCACATATTCTTGGCCCTCCCCTCACCAAACTGTTCAACTGCTCGCTGAGTACTGGAGAGTTCCCGATAAAATGGAAACAATCAAAAATCATGCCTATCCACAAAAAAGGGGACAAGACAAACCCGAACAATTACAGTCCGGTGTCCCTTCTATCGGGTGTATCAAAGATTCTTGAAAGGGTAGTGTACAACCAACTGTATGAATACCTTAGCCATCACAGGCTATTAACACCTTCTCAGTCTGGATTTAGAAAACTATATTCATGCGAGACTGCTTTACACTCTGTGGTGGAAGACTGGATTCAATCCATCGATAAGAAGGAGCTAACTGGTGTAGTATTTTGTGATCAATCAAGAGCTTTTGATATGCTAGATCACAATATACTGCTGCTAAAACTGAAATGCTATGGCATGGATGACTTGGCTTGTGACTGGTTTAAGTCTTATTTGACTGGTATGATACGTATCCCCTTGGATACTCACCAGTATGCGATACGCTCCAGCCCGATCAAGGACGGTCCCTGGCACGTCGGGGATCCAGACCACCATGCCCACCTCCATCGCCAAGCACTGATGCTGGAGGTCCCCCGGTTCCCCGCAGCACCAGCATACTGGCCCAGACTCTCCCTCTGCAATGGTGTTCCGGACACCACTCACCTGAGGGGGAGAAGACACAGACAAGGAAGTAGGAAATGGGAGGGCACCGCAGGTGCGGCTGGCCACCCTGCCTCCATGGTGGGGGAATGGGGCGAGGATGGGGAGCAGAGGGAGAGGGAGAGAGAGAAGAGAGGTGAGAAGAGGAGACATGCTGTCCTGCTGTCGGGATGGCCACCATATGGTCCTCCGCCAGCTCAATTGCCTGATCCAGCAACGCCGGGCGATGGCACTGGACCCACTTCGCTGTTCCTTCTGGAAGTCGGGCGACGAATTGTTCCAGCGCCACCAGGTCGATGATTCCCTCGGCATCACGGTTGTCAGCCCTCAGCCGCCGCCGCGTCCCGGAGTTGCTGATCAAATGCGAACGGCCAGCTGACTTCCTCCAGGCGCAGGCGGTGGTGGTTGTGGACCCCGCTGACGTGAGCAGGTGCCGGAATGCCTAGCAATCTTCCTGCTGAGCCAGCACCAGGGCTTCAAACCATTGTTCCTGCACCTTCCGGAGGGCGATCAGCGCCTGGTGCTGGCTCTCTTGGGCCGTGACGAGGGCATGGACCAGGTCCTTGAAGGGGGAGGACTCCATGGGGCTGTCTCCTTCTGTGCTCTGTCCTGGGTTTCAGCACCACTGTAGAATCAGAGCAGGTGGGTGGAGCATAGAAGTACAGCAGGCCAGAACTGAGTTCTCACGAATGTTTTATTTTGCACATATAGCTTTTCAGCTTACTCTCTCATACACACACATGTATTCAGATTCAGGTCGGGAGAGAGCTCCCTTTCTCTGCTCTCTCTCTCCTTTTATGGGGCACGGTCACTAGAGGAGACACACAAAAAAACAGCTAAATTCACATCAAGTACAGTGATACTACCACTTACCTTCCCTGACTCCACCCTCCATTCACAGACCGATGCTTGACCATGTCCCCGCTGCCACAGTTACGTATCAAAGTTTGGTGGCCAGGTATAGATAAGCAAGTTGAAATATTCCGCAAAAGCTGTCATGGCTGTCAGTTAGTCTCACAAGAAACTAAACCTGAGCCTACCATATGATGAGAACAGACTTACCATCGGGTCCTTGGCAAGACTTAACTGCTGATCTTTTAGGGCCTTTGCTGCCAGGAGAATTCATTTTCATTGTAGTTGACTATTACAGTCGATTCTTTGAAATTGAAATGACAAAGTCTGCTAATGCAGACAAAATTATTTCTTGCTTGACAAAGATTTTTGCGACACATGGGTTACCTTTGAGTCTACAAACTGATAATGGTCCTCAGTTTGTAAGCAAATAATTTGAAGATTATCTTGTAGAAAATGGTATCACGCACAGGAAAACAACACCTTTATGGCCGCAGGCCAATGGTGAAGTTGAACGGCAGAATCGTTCTATCATGAAATGCATTCGTATTGCTCAAAGTCAGAAACATGACTGGAGGGCCGACCTTCAGAACTATTTGATAAAGTACCATAATACATTACACAGCACAACTAGAATCAGTCCGGCTGAGCTGCTGTACAATAGGCCGTTTCGGACAAAGTTGCCACAGTTAAATGACATTGTTGTTGATGGTCTCGAACTCAGAGACCGTGACTCTGAGATAAAAGAAAAGGGAGAGATGTATGCTGATAAGAAATGCAGCACATCCGTAGCCGACATTCAAGCTGGCAACAAAGTTTTGGTACAGCAAGACAAAGTTAACAAGTTTCCACTGTTTTCAGTCCAACTACACTTCTTGTACAAAAGAAGGATGGTAACAGTGATGTTGTTCAGTCAGATTAGGGTGTAACTTACAAGAGGAATGTTACTCATGTAAAGAAGTTTGTTGAACCCAATACTGTTGTAGAAGAAAGTGAAGAGTCAAAGTTGATGCAAGGTTCTAGTCAAAACTGTGTATCTTCTAGTAAGTATAATTGTAGCAATGATTCTGTATCTGGGGCGGCACGGTGGTGTAGTGGTTAGCGCTGTCGCCTCACAGCAAGAAGGTCCGGGTTCGATCCCCGTGGCCGGCGAGGGCCTTTCTGTCCGGAGTTTGCATGTTCTCCCCGTGTCCGCGTGGGTTTCCTCCGGGTGCTCCGGTTTCCCCCACAGTCCAAAGACATGCAGGTTAGGTTAACTGGTGACTCTAAATTGAGCGTAGGTGTGAATGTGAGTGTGAATGGTTGTCTGTGTCTATGTGTCAGCCCTGTGATGACCTGGCAACTTGTCCAGGGTGTACCCCGCCTTTCGCCCGTAGTCAGCTGGGATAGGCTCCAGCTTGCCTGCGACCCTGTAGAACAGGATAAAGCGGCTACAGATAATGAGATGAGATGAGAGATTCTGTATCTACTTCTGGTCAAAACAACTGTGGTCAAGACTCTGGTCAGATTGACAACAGTCAAAATGATGCTTGTCAAAGTGATCAAAGGAAAGATAATACAGCTGGATCTGAGTTGAGGCGTCCAGTCAGGACAAGGAGAAAACCAGCAAAGTTTGGAGATTTTGTTATGACGTAATTTGACACTGATGTATTGTTCTGCTTAAGGGGTAAAGAAATTATGACACTGTGAGCATCATAGTATAAGTTTATGTTCAGTTTAAGGACTAGTCATTGTTATGTTAATACCATTATGGTTCACTATGTAAAACCTTAATCATCATCTTTAGGCATACCTTCATATTCAAAACAAAGAAAAAGGACATTTGACACTGGAATCCAGCAATGAAATGTTGTATCAGAGACCAGAAACTGATCCAGTCCTGTATCAAATGGAGAAAATTGTAACTGGGTTTGGAAATGAGTTTTAGGAATTGTAACTTACGTAGGCAGCTTCATCATCCAAGATGCTATAGTACACCGCCACGCATGTCTGTCTAGCATCAGGCTCTCTATCTCAGCAACACTATCAAGTTCAGTGTCTCTGTAAAGCATGTCAAGGAATGTAAAGTGGGGACACCCACGTCCTCGCTTTCCATGCTTCGGGTACCAGAACAGCAACTTGTGCACCAGTATGTTGTCATGTTGTCTTATGTGGCCTGCGAGCTTCCTCGTCCTCTCTTAGATTTTGGTGATATCTCTGGGTATGTTTCCAGAGACTATTTTGTATTAATTCAGGATCAAAGGTAGACAAAGTCCTGTACTCTCTCCAGCTCTTGAACACTCCATGCTCTTAGAATTTGTAGATCATTTGGGTGGGTGTTGACTCCCATGTATTTGGTCTTTGACTCGTTGAGGTGCAGCCTGATGGAGTTTGTTGCCTCTTCAAGATGAAACATCAGAGTTTCCGTCTCCTGCACTGTGTCCATCAGCAAAATCCGCATCTGTGACTTTTTCAGCAGGGTACCAGGAACTGTGTCGAGGTTGAAGGGTGAAGAGATTTGATTGTATTTTCTTTTTGTTAGGCTTGGTAATGCTTTATATTTCATCTCATTGATTTTTCTGTGAAAGTCAGGTTTTTGATCTGTATTTTTTTTCCAGTATTTTGTAAGTGCTTCAGTTACAATTTTTTTTTTTTATTGATAATCGACGAGTAGTTTTTAACAACAAAAAAAAAGGATGCTTATAGATTTTGGCTCATACTCATGTTTTCAGTACTGTTATCAGTATTGGAAAAGGAAAAGTGATATTGAGCCATCTCTGGTCTCTCAATGGGAGTGAATCTGATGCAGTACATGAACCTGTTGTTCTGCAGAATTTGGTCTCTCACTGGAGAAAAAGAAAACCAAATACGAGTTAACATATTGAGGGACACAGGACCTTTGTGATCTTTAAGGTGTTGTAATGCTATTATTGTAGGTTAGTTATATGTGTATAGTGTATAATGTATAATGAATGGAGTTAAACAAATTGATCGGGGGAAAAAGCTTTCTCAAGATAATAAAAATGCATTTTCTGATTATTTTCTGGAACCGATGTGCCCTTTTATCCAACCATATATACATTTAACTTATTTTTTGACAGTTTGCAATAAAATCCAATCTAAATATCAGATTGGAACATATATTTGATATGTGTAAATCTAGTATTGCACTCAAGACCAGTTTCAAGATCACTTTTTGAAGGTCTTGGTCTCATCTTGGAATCAACCATATTTTTACTCTGTCTTTTCTTAGTCTCAGACATACAGTAGAGGATTTGGGATTTTATTTCAAGACCGGTCAAGACCACAACTGTGGGGATTTCACTACACTGCCTGTGCATTGTCTGATTTATTTGTTAAGAGTGTGAGCTTGGAGAAACTATGGCCTAATGGTTAGAGAAGCAGCTTTGGGACCAAAGGGTTACTGGTTTGATTCCCTCGATCAGCAGGGCTGGCTGAAGTGCCCTTGTGCCTGATTAGCAAAAAAAAAAAGTGATTATCAGGTTACCTCTTTGTTACCATGGTTGGATATAAAACTGCCTGCTTCAAATGTGGACAATAATGCGACATATTGATAATTTGAAACTTTTCTTCCTGTTAACAGCTGTTGCCTCTCCCCAAACTGGTCTGGTTCTTTTGATTTGATTTTTGATTTGTTTATTCAGTAAATAATAATCATACAAACACTATACATGTAAATATGACAATTAAAAACCAGGATAACACATGAAAGCAAAATTGCTTATTTCCAATGTGGTCCTATTAATCACGTGGCAATATGTATATAATAATAATAATAATAATAATAATAATACTGACGGGAAAAATAAATATATATATATATATATATATATATATATATATATATATATATATATATATATATACTGTAAATAATAATAATAATAATAATAATAATAATAATAATACAAAAAATAACAAAAATATTTAAATAATAATATACTTAGAATATAGACTAGACCTAAATAATGATAGAAAAACCTGTGAGATAACAAAAATCTTGACTCGGTCTCAGCCTGCCTTGTTCTTGGTCTTGACTTGATCTCAACCTGTCAAAGTTTTGGTCTTGATACACTTTGGTGTTGGACATGATCTGGTCTCAGTTTAGGTGGTCTTGACTAGAACACTCTGTAAATCTATAACGCAACTGTTTTGAATGTAAATGTATCATATAAAACGAGTTATAACTGATTTTATCAGAGTATACCGCATCTCTCCATAGACTTGCATTGTCTCATAATCGAATCTGTCCCTTTCCAATATGGCGGACGCGCCAACGCAGCGACCAACATGGCGGCCATTTCCTGTATATATATCTCTGACGTTGCTGTTTTCACATCCGGAAGTTGTTTGAAACCAATAACACTGTCGGACTTCAGACTGTTCGGCGTTAATTTATAACACAAACTCAAACAAAACACTGCGTGGCAGCGGCAATGGCGGTGTTGTGTCACAGTTTGAGGACATTTCTGCTGTCAACAATGAAACCGGAAGCTAGTTTGATTAGCAGTAAATAGGGTCAGTTTGCTAGGAAAAGCCTGAACACCAAAATGTCTCTTGTTGAATCAGAAGAAAGTCGGCCGCTGCTCAAAGGAGACGCCGACAGGTGAGTGAAGGGAGCTGAGACCATCACACACACCTGAGGAAAGGATTTATTTCTGCTTTTTCAACCGAAACACATGCAGTATTAACAGTAAATAAGAGCAAGTGACATTACTTATGAAAGTATTTCACATGACTGATTGTGATGATAACACAATAAAACAAAACCAGTTACACAAGTGAACAGTCTGGCTTATAAGGTGGGAAAATAGGACTTTGCACAGCACTGGATATCACAAGTAAGGAATAAAACACTTTGGTGATGTGCTGTTAGAGAAAACTCATCAACGGCAGGGTGGTGTGATGCAGCAGAGACACTGTCACCAGCCTCAGGTTGATTAACTTCCTGTAACAGCACATCCCTCAGTGTTCTATTCCTCTTATACAACAGCAGTCTGCCAGTGAGTTCATGCCAAGAAAGTTTTTATCCATGTATAGTTAACACGGATAACATCATTCCTGTTATAACACGCTTAAGCAGTCGTTAACTTTATTTATTTATTTATTTATTTATTGAATTGCAACAGTACAATACAATGGACAGCCCAGGCAGCGACGCTGATTTCGGGTGCCGTAAACATACATCGGGTCAACATTAACTTGTACTTTAAGGCAAGGCAAGTTTATTTCTATAGCACATTTCATACACAGTGGCAGTTCAATGTGCTTTACAGAAGTAAAAGCAAAACAGTAAACAATATAAAATAAATGGGGAAGAAAAATAAGAATTAAACAATAGTAGAAATAAAATTATAAAATGAAGTAAAAGTTCATTAAAAAACAGCAGAATAAAAGTTAAAGTTTAAAACATGTAAAGATGACAATATTAATCAGTTAGCAGAAAGCATCTGAGAACAGCTTGGTCTTTAGTCTAGATTTGAAGCTGCCAACAGCAGGAGCATTTTTGATGTCCTCTGGCAGTTGGTTCCATAGCTGTACTGCATAGTAGCTAAAAGCTGCTTCACCATACTTTGTTTTAACAACTGGTTTTAATAGTAAATTTTTCTGTTGCGATCTGGTAGATCTGATTGGGTTAGGCCGCTGCAACATATCAGAGAGGTAATTGGGCCCTGTACCATTTAGAGATTTGTACACCAGCAGCAATGCTTTAAAGTCAATTCTGTAGCTTACTGGAAGCCAGTGAAGGGACCTTAGAATTGGAGTAATGTGCTCTGTCCTTTTTGTTCGTGTGAGAACCCTTGCCGCTGCATTTTGAACCAGCTGAAGTCGTTTGATGGTCTTTTTTGGCAGGCCTGTGAAAAGGCCATTGCAGTAATCAACCCTACTAGAGATGAAGGCATGTATCAGTTTTTCCAGATCATTTTTTGACATAAGTCCTCTTAGTTTGGAAATGTTTTTTAGGTGATAAAATGCCGTTTTAGTGATTGCTTTCATGTGCCTGTCAAAGTTTAGCTCGCTGTCAATGAAAACACCAAGATTTTTAACCATTTCTTTAGTTTTAATATCCCTTTTGTGTCAAGAATAGTGGTAATCCTGAGTCTTTCATCTTTTTTTCCCCAAATAGAATTACTTCTGTTTTATCTGTGTTCAGCTGAAGAAAATGTTGTAACATCCAGTTGTTGATTTGATCAATACACTGGTAGAGACATTCAAGGGGGGCATAATCATTAGGTGATAGAGCAAAATAAATTTGGTTGTCATCTGCATAGCAGTGATACAAACTTGAATTGTTCTTGATAATTTGTCCAAGTGGGAGCATATAAAGGTTGAATAGTAATGGTCCAAGAATCGACCCCTGGGGGACACCACAGGTCAAGGGCATTGACGTTGAGGAACAATTTCCCATGGTAACAAAGAAGCTTCTATCTTTTTTAAGTATGATTTTAACCAATTGATAACTTTACCAGTGAACCCAACCCAGTTGTAGCAGCCAAAGTAGAATTCATATAGATGTGAATTACAATTTATGTTAAAAGGTATAAATAATTTCATTTGAGTGTGTAATTTCATATAAGTAGTTTATTTCATGATTAAGATGATGAATAATATGTGGCAAGGTTAAAAGAATTAGAATCAGAATTCATATGTTAAGAATTAGAACTGTCTCACGCTTCTTAAGAATTCATATGTGAAGAATTAGAACAAGAATTAGAACTGTCTCACTCTTCTCAAGAATTAGAATTCATTCAGCTATATAAGAACGGTCTCGCGCTTCTCAGGGTAGATCTCGAGAAGCCGTGGAAGCGAACAGTTTTTCTTATCTGACTCTCTGACTCACCGACTCTGTATCTTAGAACCTTTGTAATTGTTAAACGAGGATTAAAGTTTAACTTTCAAGACGTTTCAAGTGGATTTATTACAAGGCACACGGACACTGAGAGTGGAAACAGTTACTTTGGGACAGAGACTTCGTCAGTGTAAGCTATAGCACTTTTCTCAAGGTCTCACTACGAACGAGCCTCTACACCAGTGTTCAAGTCGATATAGCAGTATGTTGTGATCAACAGTATCAAAAGCTGCACTGAGGTCCAGTAACACCAGGACCGATGTTTTGCCTGCACCGGTATTAAGACGTATGCCATCACACATGCAAACTCCTCACCTTTCGGCGAAATTCGCCGTTTTGGTCCCAAAATAGGTCACTTGTGTGAATCGTGTAGATCCGAAGAGGTTTTTTTTTTTTTTGGGGGGGGGTAGGCAGGCTACAACGTTATTGTTGCCAAACATTTCACTTACAAGGTTACAGCCAATCGAGATAAACAGTAACACGCACTTCTTTTCCATTGGAGTTCTGATCAGCTGGTGCGCAACCCACTGCTGGTTGCCAGTCCTCGCTTGCGAATATCCCACAGATTCAGACCGCAAAGTCACCATTTTATAGAGAGATCTGGCAACCTCATCTCGCGACTGGATCTGAACATACCAATGGAGCAGTTTCCAGCGCACTCGGGGGTGAATAACCATGGGCGGCTCTACCGGGGTGGCAAATGCCACCCTAAAAGAAAGTCTTGCCACCCCAGTTGGCAGCGACGAATTCAAAGAAAAATTACGACCAATTTGACATTTACGTGCGCGAATTTCCAATGTCCGACTGCGGCGAATGCAGCACGAGATAACGCCAGAGATTGGTTATTTTGGAAAATTGAGAGGCGCGAAGCGAGGGAGGCAGGAGTCACGAGGAAAGGAGACACGGGTGGACAGAGGTAAAAGCTGATTAACTGTCTATCAAGAAATGAAATTATAATGAATGAACAGTGCTAGCATAGTTGCGATGCTGATTTTGAGAGGATAAAAATCAGGTTGGAGAACATTATTTAGCTAACTATACATGTAAGGCCAAAAAAGTGTGTTTCCGGTAACCCGACCGATCGAGAATTTCCGCGTCGAAATTGCAGACCGTAAAGTTTTTATTACAAATTTCCCTCGATATTTTAGTGTAAGCGGCGTTAGTTTGTCATAATTTTTTGTTTCAACGCATTCAAGTTGTGAAAGAAACTATAAAAAGTTAAATGTTTTGCCACTTCTATCAGCCCTCCTGCATAAACATGGAAGCGCACTTGTACTGAAGGGGGAAAGGAAAACTGAGCCGAGCCGCCATTTTGAATCCTCATTCAAGGCTGTAATGCAAATTGCTTCCTCTTCAGTATACAAGTGCACTTCCATGGCAGGAAAAACACTGTTTTGCCGCCTATGTAGTCCCCTATTTATGAGCAATTCCAGCGTTATGGACGTGACACTTGAACTCAAAATGGCAACAAATGACCCAGTGCATGTTTTATTGTCTCCCAGTATTTAAACAGGTGTTGCATATTTTAAGGCTGTACCATACTGGAGAAGTGATAGAACAAGAACAATTCCCATAGTACATCTAGGGCATGCCAGAAAATGCCAATAAAAGATGCGTTATGGATGTGACAGAAAAAGTATCACTTTTCTTGGGTGACTGTACATTTTTATCAAACTCTGTGAAATTGTAAACCTAATGTCGAAATGGAGATATCCATTTGATAGAGGGGTCCAAGGTGAATATTAAAAAATCTTTGTTTAAAATATTTTGTATTTCATGCAGAGTTTCGGAAGGAAAAGTCAGCGTTATGGATGTGACGAAATTCCGTTATGGATGTGACGCGTCTGAAATAGACATGGCATATGTTTAGAAAATCAGCAATTTAACCACCATAACCCTTTGAAAAACTCTCTAAATATCAGCTAAAACTATCAAAGTTCTTAAATAATATTTAGGATGGCTATTGTTTTGCTGTTTTGTGGATTTTAGCATACATTTCTGTGGCTTGTGGCAATAATATAGAATTGTACATGATCAAAGTTGATTTTAGCTTGGGTTTTACATTATAAGAAAGAAAGACTGACAGTGACATATTAGGTTGGTTACAAATTGGTTCAACTTATTCACATCTGTAAAATACAGGCCTAGGTGATATCTCTGGGAGTGGTTTTGATGTATTACATGTTGCTTTATTTTTGCATGGTGAGGTTGACATTTACATGGAATTGCCCTTATACAAATAGGAGTCATTCAGGATTCAGCCATGTTTATGCTCGGTGTTTTTACTTGACCCAAGTTCTACAGTAGGCTAGGCCGTCTGCTTTTAATGAAGTAGCCTAGCCTAGGACGTTAAACCATATTTTCACGTTATTTCTTGATAAGGTGTTTTCACGTTATTACATGAAAATATCATGAAATAACGTAATAATTTTGTATCATGAAATTACATGATGTTATATTACATGATAAATATATTGTAAAAACGTGATAACTTTGTTAAAATCAATACTACGTTAAAACATTAGCTGAAATTTTAGTTCTAACAGCCACAGAAAACATAGCACAGCAGGGTCACAGGGAGTCTCTTGACTCTGAAAAAAAAGGGTATTTTTCTTTCTATGTTAGACTTGCTGTGTAATCATGTTGTTGTTTTTTAGTGTCTGTTCTTTTGCATATACAGTATAAAACTGTCCAGAAACGGTATAGACCTCATCTGAGAATGTGTGTTCTTCGTAAACAATAAAAGCATGATTAAGTTTGTCTGTATGAGTTTGTAAATGGCAGCCTGTGCCCTTTTGTAGTGTGTACATACTATTTTTCGTCAAACTGTGATTAAATTCAGTATATTCCTGCCCCCCTCTTGCCACCCCATAAATATTTTTCTAGATCCGCCCCTGATTTCACATAGGTGATGTCTTTAAGAAAATTGACAGACAGGGATTGGCCAGGTGTGTCCTCTGGGGTAGGTCTGTTAGATAGCACAGGCAGCAATATATACCTTTTTGTAAATAGCCCACTGTGTTGTACATAGGGGTGAAAATTAACTTTACAAAATCTCAAACTTTACCGGCCACTGACAAATAAATGGTACAATTTACCGGCCACTGACAAATAAATGGTACAATTTACCGGCCACTCAACAGTAACTTATTAAGACATGTTTATGGAAAGTTATCTCATCTCATTATCTGTAGCCGCTTTATCCTGTTCTACAGGGTCGCAGGCAAGCTGGAGCCTATCCCAGCTGACTACGGGCGAAAGGCGGGGTACACCCTGGACAAGTCGCCAGGTCATCACAGGGCTGACACATAGACGCAGACAACCATTCACACTCACATTCACACCTACGGTCAATTTAGAGTCACCAGTTAACCTAACCTGCATGTCTTTGGACTGTGGGGGAAACCGGAGCACCCGGAGGAAACCCATGCGGACACGGGGAGAACATGCAAACTCCGCACAGAAAGGCCCTCGCCGGCCACGGGGCTCGAACCCGGACCTTCTTGCTGTGAGGCAACGGCGCTAACCACTACACCGTGCCGCCCGGAAAGTTATTTTGTATTGTATTAAATTCAAGATGTCACTGGTTGCAATTTTTTTTGTAACATAGACTACGAAATGTACTTTTGCGCGCGTGCCGTGTGTCCGTGCACCCTTCTCACCTTTTTCACCCCTGACCAGTTTGCATGCCTGGCCATTTATAACTTTAATCAGTGCTGTTTCAGTGCTATGATTGGCACGAAATCCTGACTGAAAGTTATCAAAACAGCTGTTTGATATCAAGAAGGCAGTTAATTTATTGAAGACAAAGAACTTGCTTACACTCAGAGTTCCAATTTCAAAGTAACACAATACATTTAAAAAAAAAAGCACATATCAAACATACTTATGGAACCAAACTTCACAATAGATAACATAGAAAGACATAGACATCATAACCTAATATTCACAATAAGTAACAATGACTTAATACAATTTTAGAGCCTTGGGAGGTCAGAGGTCATAATTAATCTGAGCTCAGAACTTTTAAATAACAGGTGTTCAAATTAGAAGTTGGTTTGAGACATAAAGAGAGGTCTGGGGTGGTTTAACTGGAAGAAACATCAAATTGTTTTGTTTCTTCCAGTTAAACCACCCCAGACCTCTCTTTCTGTCTCAAAAGTCATAGTTGTTTACTTTATGATGAAGGCGAGATGGATAAATGTCATTTGATGTGTTGACGGCAGGGGGCGCCGCTGGGGGGGAAGTGAGGACGATTCTAAGGGCCTGGAACTGACAGGGGGGCCTGTGAGGGATATTAAAGGTGCCCTTCCACTAAAAACGTTTAATACTGGCTCTTTTTGAAATACCATAGTTCACTCTGAGTTGCATATGCATGCTGCATGTGAAAATGTAATTCTACTCCCATTCCCTGTATTAGCTTATGAAAGAAAATAGTCGGAAAAACGAGCAAATCTGAAAAAGCCATATGATCTTGCATCACTTCGAAAATTAGTATTCATGGCCTCGCCCACCTTGGCTTGCGACCGCCCACAGGAAGGAAGTTCGGATTTAAGCGCGAGGAGAGAGAGCAGAGCCCATCTCGTCAGTAGCTAACGAAGAGGACCTAACAGCAAGTTGAAAACATGTCTGAACAAGTTCGTGCCTGTGTTATCTGTGGCAGTAACACATCAGCGTTGCATTTCTTGCCCAAGATAGAAGAGCCGAAGAAGAAATGGTTGGAATTTATCTTTGGAACACCACCAGCGAAGTATAATGCAGCGTTAGTACTGTGTTCTGATCATTTCAACCACAGTGACTTTCCAAACTTCGGTGCCTTCAGTAGTGGTTTTGCTTCGAGGTTGTTTTTGATCCCTGGATCTGTACCGTCAAGACGATCGACCACCAGCTCACAAGCTGTAAATAAAACATGAACTTCTTTCGATTACGTTCATTATGTCTTATATTAAATATAGTTAGTTTTTTTTTTTTCTTTTTTTTTTTTTTTATCAGACATCTAATTTTTGGGTTTGTTTACCTGACATGTTTCGACGTACAACTTCCGTCTTCCTCAGAGTGTCACCGGATGTTAATTGGTGACGCATCTTTTATCAGCTGCTGTTTCTGAAGGCGTGGCCTTCCTGTCTGGTTTGACAGGTCGGTCACGCCTTATACTGTCTGTTCGTCCCCTGCAAGATGTGACTCCAGGTATGGGAGAGCATGTATGCTCCCTCATCCCGGTTGATGGTCCTCGGGCTTCGCTTACGGATCTCTATGGCCTCCCTGATCCAGCGCTGATGTTTGTTATCTTCTGTGCGGATGACTCTGGCATTCCCCCAGTCCATAATGTGGTTTTCCCTTTTACAGTGATCTGTTATAGCTGACATAATTTTCCTGTTGTGCCTTTTCTTTTATTGTTCGGGTTTGTCTTGTAGCTGTCTCCTTTTCGCACTCTTTCTTATGTTCATGTTTTCTTGTGTTGAAACTCCTTCCTGTCTCCCCAATATATAGACAGTATAAGGCGTGACCGACCTGTCAAACCAGACAGGAAGGCCACGCCTTCAGAAACAGCAGCTGATAAAAGATGCGTCACCAATTAACATCCGGTGACACTCTGAGGAAGACGGAAGTTGTACGTCGAAACATGTCAGGTAAACAAACCCAAAAATTAGATGTCTGATAAAAAAAAAAAAAAAGAAAAAAAAAAAACTAACTATATTTAATATAAGACATAATGAACGTAATCGAAAGATTAAGAATTAGTTACGGAGACGAAAGCATCAAGGAGTTTCGCCGCCTAGAGCGATTGACACGGAAACGGGCACGCTACAGGAATCACCTGAGATTCAATCTGCGCTGCCGGGATGAGGAAGTCGTACCGGCCAGCCTGAACATCAAGAACCCGATTCCAACCAGAAACGCGGAAAAGATGATCAGGAAAGTGCGGATGACTCTGGTAAAAGAACGGATACGGTGCACAACGGATAAACTAAATAACATCAACAGCGAACTACACAGAGAGACGGAAACTTTCAAACGCCGGTTTCCCCAAAACAAGGAAATGGAAATGGCAATACACGGACACTTGGCAGACATACACGAACAGGAATTCACAGAGACAAAAACCCGACAAATACGAAAACTGGACAAACTCATCGCACAGAAAAAGAAGGCAGAACCGGAGCACGCACACATCAACGACAAATGGATTCATAACATATCAAGGTACAAACTCTCACAAGCAGAACGCAGTATACTAGCAAAAGGACTCAACTACGCTGTCACACCGAACCATATACCACACGACGAATTCATTCTGGCAACTGAATTAGCATGTGAGAAAATACAGGATCACGGACAAAAAGCAGCACTAAGAAACGCAATAGCTGGTATTTTGAAAACGGCCAAACCACCACCCAGTAACATCACCAAACAGGAAGCCAAAGCCATGAAAACATTAGCTAAAAATAAAGATATCACAATCCTCCCAGCAGATAAAGGCAGAACAACAGTGATTATGGACACTGATGAATATGAACGAAAAATGAATGAATTACTCAGCGACAACGCATTTGAAATATTAAAAAAAGACCCAACAGAAGACAAGAAAAAGAAACTTAAAGCACTACTAAAACCACTACTCGATGAAAATAAAATAGATAAGCAGGATTACAATCATTTAGTACCCACAGCCAATGTCATCCCCAGGATTTACGGTACACCAAAAATACACAAACCAGGAACACCATTACGCCCCATAGTAGATAGCATTGGTTCAGTCACATACAACTTATCAAAAGCACTCACCGAAATAATTAAACCATTACTAGGACTCACAGACCAACACTGCAAAAACTCAAAACATCTGGCAGAAGAACTAAAAAACATAAAAATGCAACAAGACGAAGTTTTCATTTCACACGATGTCATATCTCTTTTCACCAGAACACCCACGGAAGCCACCATACAGGGAGTACAAGACAAATTAAAAACAGACAGGACGCTCAGGAAACGCACAAACCTCACCGTACAAGACATCACTCAGCTCCTTCAATTCATCGCCACATCCACATACTTTCAGTTCAGGAATACAATCTACAGACAGAAGGAAGGTTTTGCCATGGGAGACCCACTATCAGCCATCATGTGCGGCTTTTTCATGGAGGATCTGGAGCAGAAAGCACTCACTACAATACCAGCGGAATACAGACCAACACTCTGGAAACGGTATGTGGACGACATATTGGAAAAAGTAAAGAGGGGACACACTCAACAACTCACCGACCATCTCAACACCATAGACAATACCGGAAATATAAAATTCACACATGAAGAAGAAACGGAGCAGTCAATAGCATTTTTGGATTTAAAAATACAACACACAGAAGATGGGGACATCAAAATAAAAGTACACAGAAAACCCACACATACCGACCAATATTTAAACTGGACTTCCGAACACCCCATAATGCACAAAATATCCGTAGTTAGAACATTACATGAACACACAGCAATAATTACAGATCCACAGGACAAAGAACAGGAGGAACAACATATACAACACGCACTGAAGGCATGTCAATATCCACAATGGGCAATATCCAAAGGGGCGGAACAGGTTAAGAACAACAAAACACAAAAGAAAGAGAAAAAACAAACTAACAAACAAGAACACAGGGGAGTAGTTACATTACCATACATCAGAGGAATAACGGAACGCATTCAAAGAGTAATGAGGAAATACAACATTAACACACCTGTCAAACCACACACAACACTCCGTCAGATCCTGGTTCATCCCAAAGACAGAATACATCCGGACAACAGATGCAACACCATGTATGAGATTCCATGTAAATTATGCAATAAAACTTATATTGGGGAGACAGGAAGGAGTTTCAACACAAGAAAACATGAACATAAGAAAGAGTGCGAAAAGGAGACAGCTACAAGACAAACCCGAACAATAAAAGAAAAGGCACAACAGGAAAATTATGTCAGCTATAACAGATCACTGTAAAAGGGAAAACCACATTATGGACTGGGGGAATGCCAGAGTCATCCGCACAGAAGATAACAAACATCAGCGCTGGATCAGGGAGGCCATAGAGATCCGTAAGCGAAGCCCGAGGACCATCAACCGGGATGAGGGAGCATACATGCTCTCCCATACCTGGAGTCACATCTTGCAGGGGACGAACAGACAGTATAAGGCGTGACCGACCTGTCAAACCAGACAGGAAGGCCACGCCTTCAGAAACAGCAGCTGATAAAAGATGCGTCACCAATTAACATCCGGTGACACTCTGAGGAAGACGGAAGTTGTACGTCGAAACATGTCAGGTAAACAAACCCAAAAATTAGATGTCTGATAAAAAAAAAAAAAAAAAAAAGAAAAAAAAAAAAACTAACTAAAACATGAACTTTTTACAAAATAGCATGTTCATATTCTCCACGTTAGCATGCATGACACGGTCACAAGCTCGGCAGGGATGAGAGTTTTCCGCTTTTTCTGAGTAAAAAACGAGCTTTTGATATTACGCCAAATCCGTTGAGAATTTTTTTTCTATTAATTTCGGGGGGTTGGGGTATGTTCCTTCATGCTGTTCAAACTTTATTAACTCCAACGAAGTTTACACATTATTTGTAAGTCGCCATCTTTAGTCTCGTTTAAATCTCGTTGAATGTAATGTAAAATTTGTGTTATCTACATTATTGGTCAAGACCATAATAGCCAATCAAAACAGTTTTTACAAAGACACCCACATCCGCTTGTTCTGACCCACTGGAGGTAGTGTCACAGTGCTGTTAGCCAATCAGAGGTAACACGTTTACAGGTCATGAATATTAATGAGTAAGAGCTGAAATCCTGTCGTTCTCCCACCACCCACTCCTCCAGCAAACTAGAACAGCCTGAAACAGGAGAACTACAGCATTTTTTTTTTTTTTCACCAAAACCGGCTCACAGGGCGTTCATTCATACTAGAGACCACCGCACAATTAATGAAAAAACGATGCAATGACACCTTTAATATTATTTTAATAGTATTGCCTTGTGTAAGTTTTTGAAATAAAATATTTCATTTCATCTGTTAACCATGTATAATTTGCATATTTTATGATTTGCTATAACATTTTCCTTGAATTATTTATGATATTGTCATTTCACTCCTCCACCCTTTTTACTAATGGTACAGTCTGATTGTGGGCGGGGACAGTGAAATGCAGCTCACGTCAGCTGGCAGTTTTTCTCCGCGCGCAACAGAGGTGTACATTCTAGAAGTTGCTAAGCAGGAGCAGGTGTGATGGTGGTGAGATAAATTATGAAGTCCGGGTATCAAAAACGGAAGGAGAAGCAGCAGAAAGGGAGAAAAAGGGTCGACAATTGGTGACTCAGTTTTTCCCAGAGAAAGCTAGCCTATCGTTCACTGACACTCGATGCCATTACAGCATGCTAGCTAATGACAGACTAGCAGATTTCATTTTGAATATCAAGACAACAGTTTTCAATCAGCAGTGCAGTGTCCTTTTATTTAAATACTTCACGTTTATTGCCATGGAAGATCAGATGAATGTAATGTAGAAGGTCTGCACAGAACTAGCTAAACTTGTGCAATAAACTGGCCTACTGGGCTAATACGTGAGAGAAAATATTAGGCTCGCCTACATGATACTGGTGCTAATAACTGGTATCAAAACTAATGAGGTGCCCTCAACATACACAGATTCAGCCTCAGGAATAGGACCCCAGCCCTCAACCCAAATCCCAGTTGAAGGAGAGGGAGGTGAGCAATACAATCCACGAATAAAGGATTTAGGGTTAAAAACTATTTTAATTGCTAGGCTACAGTAAGCAGCATTAGACTATTAAGACTTACATTAAAATGAAAAGACGTTTCTTTTATGAGCAACTATTCTTAGGTAACTTAGTATGGAGTTCATTCAATCAAAATGTTCATGTGTTGAGAGAACTTGCATGCATTACTGTCTCAGTAGTATCTCAGTGGATTTATAACAGATTCTGCATTATGCACATTATGGATAGTTCAGAGCCAGCGCCCTCCTCAGGCCATGATGCAGCAGCCAGAGAGGAGGCCAGAGGTGTTCAAAGGCAGGCAGAGGAGAGGGCGAGTAACAGTAGCTCAGGTGATGATGAGGAGGAATGTAAGTACAATGCCACAGTCCCTTTAAGAAACTACAGATCCCATCAACCAACTTCCGCGTTGACCTACGTCACGCCTGGGCGGGATCACCTATGTCACTTCCTCCACGATCCCATAAGTGACCCGGAAATCCGCCATACTTTCTCTTTGGCTTCTGTAACCACGCGGGAACAGACATAAAGAGGCAGTCTCTCATCGGACCGTCCGAAATCACGACTTCTGCCTTGCAAGAAGAAAATTTAGCGTGCTCTCTTTTGTTTGCCATTGGCCACGGTAGAACTACCGTATTTTCCGGACTATACGTTGCTCCGGAGTTTAAGTCGCATCAGCCAAAAAAATGCATTATGAAGACGAAAAAAACATATATACGTCGCACCGGACTATAAGTCGCACTTTTTTGAAGGGTTATTCTATCCATAGAATCTGTGATTGTATCTGATAAGCGGCGCGTGGTTACTGCGCGACTGCATTGTTTATTTAATAAACGAACAGCTGAGCAGTGATAACGCGCCCTTTGCCCTGTAAGTAGCCTAGTCTGATTATTTTAAATATCTACTACTATCTTTAATACTATCACTATCGTTATTACTAATAGCCTATATTATTATTATAACTAATATTAGTAGCCTATTACTGATGCATTAATCAGTTTGCGTTTAGAATATTTTTACCGGTAGGGCTTATTATCGCCCCATGGCTCTTTCATCTGTGTTATTAAAGCTGTAGTCATCATCGAGGAGTGTCATTCTTCATTTTTGTCGAATTTTATTTCATCAAATCAGAGGTCAAGTAGACTATAAGTATATCATCTCCAAAGACAGGTACGGTAGTAAAAACAACCGCCTAGTGAAAAAAAAAACAACAACAACCGCTTTTAAATCCCCTACTTAAATCCTTAAAATGAGTCATTTAACTCATGTCTTGTGTGATCTGATCTCCAATGGTGAAATAAACCGGTTGTGATGAATACAGTCTGTTATTTTAGAAGATAAATGTAATATTTAATATATAGACTAATAAAAATTAATATTTTATAATATAATATCACGACATATTACTGTCCGTAACTGTTTGTCACTAAAGCGTTTTCTAAGATCATAATGTCTGATATTATTATTATTATTATTATTATTATTATTATTTTACACACACAATAAGCGCATGTGCGTAAAGTTATAGTAAACCATCCCCCGCCTTTTTTTTTTTTTTGAGTCGCCGGACCCACCCACCTCCTGCGTTCTGGGACCTCCCACTTCACAAATTAAGCACTGCCTAAAATCACTACATAACTTATTTAAATAACTATAGGCCTATCATTAATAATAAAACACAGGTCAATCAAGTTTATCAAGCTGATGATTTCACTCTAAATCAGCAAATCCATTGAATTCCTCATCCTCGGTGTCGCTTCTGAACAACTCTGCCAACTCCAGCAGCAGATGAAGCGCCGTTTCCTCTTCTTCTGCGTGGCTGTCGTCAGACTCGGCATCAGCTCCAGTTATTCCGCGGTGAAAAAAAAAAAAAACATATACGTCGCACCGGAGTATAAGTCGCATGGCCAGCCGAACCATGAAAAAAAGTGCGGCTTATAGTCCGAAAAATACGGTACTTGAGCTGCGCTCTTTTCTTGGCTGAATTATAACCGGTTTTATTCGTATTAGAAGTGATGTCACGACTGCTGCCCAAAGCAGTTCATTTAAAGTTAGAAGTGACCGGATTCCTTCTAACTAAAGCGCTGTGCACATTGTTTGATCAGAGACTTTTCACTAACGATGAAGCGTCGGACCAAGAAATTCTCTGCGTCTTCACGGAAGTGACTCATGTGCTCCTGTGGACTCCGAAAGTTTCGGAACATCCTCATAATCTTGCGTCAAGGCAAGATACTGATGTAAGATTGGCATTTTGGGCATAAAGACTAGTCTTAGGAATTAGTTTTATTAAGTAGTGTGAATTTAAACTCAGGAACGGTTTGTGTACACTGTAGACACTCGGTGTTGAATTGATTATTGTTCTATTTGTGTAGATCTCTCAATTGCTTAATAGATAGGTTGCATTCTCTCTCTCTATTCCTTTCTAACACTTTAATTTCATTATTACACATATTTTGACCTCATCAATATTTCAGTGGAATTAGCTGCTACGGCTAATTCTTTTGTCTCATTAAGGCCAATTTATGCTGACAACCCAGTCCTCGCAGATAGCGTCGCAGACAGTGTCTGCGTAGCCCCCCCACCTTCGCAGACGCTCTGCGCGCACCTCCCAAAAATTGTGACCACCGCAGAAGCCTCGCAGACAGCGCCGCAGACAAGAGGGCTCTGATTGGTCCACTCTACATCCGCTGTACACGCACTTCCGCTTCCCTACTTTCCCGGTTTGGTTTGTTTTCACGACCGGCATTTTTAAAAACACGAGCGAAGATGGAGCAGCATGAAGAGCGGTTGATTCAGGAAGTACGTACATCTATACGACTCCAGTTCTAGTCATTATAAAAAAAAAAAAAAAGAAAAGTTCTAGTCATTATAAGTAACCGGAGGATAAACACTCCACTAACCACACCCACCAACTACTCCTAGCGACTTCGCGCCCCCTTGCGTTGTGGCGGTGAATAACATCGCGCACGCCTATTATCCCTGCTCAACAATAAATTACAACTGTCTGCGAAAAGCTATCTGCGAAAGCCTTGTCGCAAGAGCATGCAGAGGCCTTTAGCATCCAGGGCTAATTGTATTGTCTCAAGGGAACATGTGGTGGCCCCTCCTCCACACACACACACCTTTTGTTCTTAACTCCACGAGGTAGGATTCTTGGGCCTTAGCGAGCCACACACGGCTAATTCTTTTGTCTCGTTCGCAAGCTAGGCTAACCTTTTTGTTTAGGCCATAAGGTCTCTCTCACACACACGCACACACACACCTCACTGTTTGCTGAAGATTTCAACTGCTATTATTCATTTTTATCTTTGTTATAATAAATTCAGTTATTATTGAAACTGTGTATTTGTTGTGCCCAATATTCTTTGAAGTCATTCAATCTCAAAAGAATTCCAAGGTGCATACGAGTTGTGTAATACGGTAAGTAATTGTAATAATTTGGAATACACCGTAATTTAGCTGTTTGGTAATTTATTAAGCACCAAAATTAATGGTATTAATTAATGAGACTGATTTAATGAGACTGATTTAATTACAGGGTCTCCGCGGATCCTTAAAAAGTCTTAAAAAGTCTTATTTTTAATATGTGTTTTTTAAGGTCTTAAAAAGCATTATATTTCGCTATTTTTTGAGCTATGGTATTAAATTTCACATGGGAAGTATTAAATTTCATCCGGGTAGCCTACGGTAAATGAAAAAAAAAACATATGTCTGGATTTTTTTTTCCGCGCTAACGTTATTTATTCAACCAGCGTCGTTTGTTATCAAGATGCTGAACAAGTAGCACAAGAGCCGTTGTGTGTCTAGCACTAGTTCTAATAGCGCAGGAACCACGCCACTGGGGGCAGTGTGTTCTTTTATCCATGTAGTAGACAGTGATGGGAATAACGGCGTTAGAAATAAACGGCGTTACTAACGGCGTTACTTTTTTTAGTAACGAGTAATCTAACTAATTACTTTTTACATCGTTATAACGCCGTTCCCGTTACTTACAATAAAATGCTCTGCGTTACTTTATTAAAGCTGTTCTCATCTGGCACGCTGCTCGTTCAGCCTCTCTTTACTCTGCTTTCGTGTGGGGCGGGGAGACACGAGACAACGGCACAGTAAGCCAATCAGAGTAGATTTGGACAACATACGTAGGTAGGCCACGCCTACTGCACTACTGCGCGCTCTTTCAATCGGAAGACCCAGCGCGGTCAGCCCAGCACTGCGCTTTCACACTGGAAATACAGCCAGGACTTTTCATTACTTGAAATAAAAGGCAAGAGTGTTTACGTGCAATGCACATTATGTCGAGGAACAAAGCGTTTGTCCTCGTCAGTGGCCAGTAATTAGTAACAATTTTAATAACTACAGAAATATATTACATTTGATAGATGTCTTATCTCACATTGTCCCACAAAAATATTAATATAGTGTAGATAACGTTACTAATTGGTTCTGTTAAGTGTCCATTTCAGTCATTAAACACATTTAACATTCACTTTTATTATGATTACACTAATTGAATTTGATATTTTTTTTGAGGGGAACAAAATGTAACCGAATAATTACTTTCCCTGTAATTAGTTACTTTTATGACAAAGTAACTCCGTTACTAACTCAGTTACTTTTTGGGAAAAGTAACTAGTAACTATAACTAATTACTTTTTGAAAGTAACGTGCCCAACACTGGTAGTAGAACCATTGAGAGTAGAGCAGACGAGGAAGAAGTGGTTGAACTTGAACATGAACGGAGATGGGGAAGTGTAAGTCTAGTAACAAGTGGCTTGAGGAGCCAAAATACAAAAGTTGGCTAACAACAGCAACTTCAGAATATGAAGCGAGATGTAAGGTATGTCGGAAAGACATCAAGTTAACAACAATGGGCTGTAAAGCCCTTGACGCTCACTCGAAAGGGGAAAAGCATATGCGCTATGCTGCTAGTCGGGCAACAACAGTCCCCAGAGGCAGTTCGATCAGTAGTCAAACTTCCTTGCTTCCTCACTGTTTGTTCATGGCAGTACCCTACTATTAAAATATTGAGAAAGCAGTTAATGTTCTGTTTTGTTAACTGAAGATCAATTTGTTTCCTCACTGTTTGTTTACAGCAGTACCCTACTATTAAAATATCGAGAAGGCAGCTAATGTTCTGTTTTGTAAACTGAAGATGCACATTTTTTATAAAAAAAAAAATGCTTTGAACTTAACCTAGAGTGTGCTTTTTTTTTTTTTTTTACTGTACGTATTTGTTCCGCGGTAGTGGTCTTATTTTTTATACTCAGTGGTCTTAAAATGGTCTTAAAAAGTATTATTTTTGCTGGTCAGAAATGTGCAGAGACCCTGAATTAGATTGATCACTTAAGACCAGTTGCACCTACAGGAAGCAGCAGCAGAAGTGAAGAGTAAGGAACAGGCTGAGTTGAGGGACACTGCAGAGACTGAGCTGCATGCAGAATCAGACGGTCTGCTGATCCAGGGTTGTGGCCAGCTAATTTAAGTGATAGTGACAGGGCAACTATTGTCAGAAAATGAGCTTTTACTAATGAAAAACAAATGCCCAAAGATTCAGAGGGAAAGCCATTTCCAGATTATCTGAAGTACACCAAAGCAGCAAATGGCAGAGAAAAAATGAAAAGGGATTGGCTGATTTACATACAATAAGTCAATAAATGGAGGAAACAAAGGAATGCATTTTGTAATCCTGATTATTGATGTTTGCTGGAGGGCGCTGGAGTATCCATAAGGCGACTCATTTTAGATTTTTCGGATCACGGATCCGCCGACGGCAGTTAAATACTACCGCTAGAAAAATAAAAAGCCTGCGCGTATTTTTATTTTTACTGCCGAAATGTACAAAAAGAAATGTAAAAAAAAAATAGTCACACATTTTTCTTGTAACAGCACTGTATCTCTGGTACTAGGTCATATTTATTTAAATAAAAAGTATTAGAATCGCAAATACAAACGACAATGTGTGTTGTGTATATATCCACTTCAGCCGAGTCCGAAAACGAAACTATTTACGACATTGAGTATTCACTTGAATGTTTTTATGGTATTTACGACCGCTTTACGACAGTGTCAACCTCGTGCTGACCATGACTGACACTGACAGCATGGATTCCGAGCTATTGCCTCAACTGTATGTAAGCATAAAGTGTGCTCAAGAAAAGTATTTTCACTCTCACTAACCAAAACGTGGGCGATTTCGTCTCTCAAGCGTTGAAAGTAAACAATGAAAAGATCAAAACGATCTTTGGTTCTCAGAAAGAAGGCGGTGATGGAACGAGCACGATGCTGAATATGCCTGCGATAACGTTAGTTCACGATTTTGGCTGCAAGTATCTGACTTTGGAATTAGAAGAGGATGGTGCCGCAGAGAGTCCTATCGAATCAAGTAGCACGAACGTATCAGCCTTCGATGTGCTTATGAGAGCGCAACGGTCATATGACCACATACCTTCAGAGAAGTAAGTATTGGAATGCTAGTCCGTGTTATAAACTTGTACACAAGAACACACACACGTATGTATGTATGTATGTATGTATGTATGTATGTATGTATGTATGTATGTATGTAAAGTGTGTCTCTTGAATTTAAATTATTTTATCATCTTAATCCGACATTGAAATTTTGCCATGCAAAAAAAAAAAAAAATTGGACAAGGACACTTGTATTTTTATTTCGACCGACATCATCAAAAATATGTTGAAAAAATCCGTGAACCTAAAGATAAAAAATGGGTGGCCTAATGTGCATACAGAATGTTATAAATCCATACTGATACAGTGATGCATGCAGTTTCTCTCAACACAAACATTTGGATTGAATGAACTCCATAGGCTACTGAGTGGCCTAATAATAGTTGCTCATAAAAGAAAAAATTTATATATACATCTTCCTTATACTGTATATCATGGAATTTTCATTTTAAGGCAACAGTCTATTCAGTCTCATTCTGACAGTTCTGCATTGAAAATGTTCATATACCAAATAATTGTATCACCTAAACTTGCTAGGGAGCTGATCACATGCATAGTAAAGTAGAAGTGCCAGCCAAAAACAGACTTCAAATTCAGTTGCTTGCGCTTGAAAAATTTTACCGGGGGGGCCCTAAATTGTAATCTTTCATAGGGCCCAAGATTTCTAGCGGTGCCTCTGGTTGACGGTGAAATTGTTTTATATTTTGTTTGTAATTTAGAGTAAGCTCAATTTTCTGGTGGAGCAAATCTTATTCAGGGCTCCACATTAATGGTAGTCCGACTGTCCGAGACAACCAAATGTTTGATCAAATCCGCATCTGCTTGTCTGAGTTGAATATTATAGGGTAGTCACACTAGAGGCGGAATGAGCCGGAATGCCGTCAGAATGAAAATTCTTCGGCTATTCCGGGATATTCGAAGTGCATTCTAAAAATTCCGAGTGCGTTCCAAACATTGGGGCCCATTCTTGTGGCTGGCCCGAATGTTTTGCTCATGCTCAAAACATTCGAGGTGTATTCCAAGAGGAGAAATATCGAACGGCATTTGAAGTGTATTCTAACTGCATTCTAAATATTCTTGCGGCATTCCACCAGCATTCGAAACATTCTGATCGTGTTTGAGGGAAAAATCGAAATGGCAAGCCATTTCAAATCCTGCCAGAATGTCCCAAATGGGCCTCGAATGAGCCGGAATGCCATCAGAACGAAAATTCTTGGTATATTCCGGGATATTTGAAGTACATTCTAAGTATTCAAGCTGCATTCTCTTTGAATTCTTAGATATTCGAAACGTATTCGGCGGCTATTCCGGGAGCGTTCTGACTGTATTTGAGGTGAATTCGTACAGCATTTGAGGCACCTTCCAACCAGACTTCAGGTGGTATTTAGGCGGCAATCGAACCGCACTCATACGGCATTCGAAGCGCATTCTTAATATTCTTACTGCCTTCTAACAGCATTCTAGGTATTCCTACTGTGTTCCAACTACATTTGAACTGCATTCGAAAGCTAATACACCCGGAATGTGCAAGAATCATTCGAGGTGGGTTCGAAGCACATTCTAAGTTTTCGAACGGCATTCTTATAAGGCTGTAAGAACGTTGGTCAGTTTGAAATTCCCGCCCGAACATGGCACGAATTTTGAAAAATTTTTCATTCTGGCTGGTTCTGCTTGATTCCTGCTAATTCCGAATAAGTGTGACGGGCCTTTAGTTGAAAATCAGCATTTTTATAGGAATTATTCACGAGTTATATCAAAGTTCCAATAAAACCAGTTGAATCCCCTCAGCGTTCTGGCCGTGTTATTATTTACGAAATTCTGGGGAAGCCGAATACAGCAAGTGCGTGTATAAAAATAACCACGGTGTAATATCTAATTATAGGTTATTAGACTTTCATCGAAATAGGAGAAATGGCAAGCTCAATAAAATAAATATCTGTGGTGAACATTTCATTTCTTTTGGACTTTCATTGTATTTTTCTTTTGTATAGTTCACATTAACCATCACACGTGGTAAAATATTTCAGGGGAATTTTACGACAGTAAAAGATGAACTCTTACGGTTTGTTTTCATTCACAACATGATTGTCCCTGTTATCATGTCCAACTCGTTTTCTTTCTGTTTCATTTCATTGAAAGAAAGTGAAAAACACAACAATCCCAACTCACCTGCAGATCAGGTAATGGGTTCTAACAGCACACGCACCATAATGGGGCTTTGGATAGTTTCTGTTTATTGTTACAGTTAAAGTTTGAGTTTTATTGAAAAATTATAAATTATTAGCGCATCTTGATTGTCAAAACTATACCTGCTTTTTGATAGTGTTTTAATCACATTCCTTTTATTGAACTAGTAAATACATTGGAATAAAAAGGTTGTGGTTAGGACGAGTGAACAATTTCCCTGCTGCTCCGACTGGACAAGTCGATTAAAGGAGAACTGAAGGCAGTTTTTTAATTATCAAAATTCTATTTGTCTCATGTTATTAAATATAGGAATGCATTTTTGATCACTACTTTGTTGCTGCTATAGCAAGTTCTGAGTGTTTGAAATATGCTCTGTAATATATCAGTCCATATGTCAAAGCAATGGCCGTAAACGAGATTCGTTGAGACCTGTGCAAGACATCGTAGGACGGAAGTAAAATTTACAGCGGAAATCAAAGTGACCAACATCTGCCAACGTTGTCAAAAGACGCACACGCCCTCTTTCGAATGCTGATGTAATCAAGCCGTAAGTTTTGTTTGTTTTGATGGCAATCAGGAAAGTTTGGAAAAGTAGGCAGTAATCGGCATTTAAACGTGTTTTTGTGCAATACTTCGTTTGGAAAACAGTTTTTAAAATGGCGGCACTGACACCTGGCTGACACTTCACGTTTCGAAGTCTGAGAACTCCCTGAGAAATTGTTAAAATCCAGCAGCAAAAATGGCGTTTTCTGCATATAATCAGTGAAGCGTCCAAACAATCCTAATTGTTTGGATGCTTCACTGATTATATGCAGAAAATGCCATTTTTGCTGCTGGATTTTCTCAGCAGTCTGATTTTAGAGATGCACAGGCATGATGCCGAGTGAAGGGGTTAATCCGATACTGGTTTGAAATTTCCTTTACGACGTGTTTTATGCTTCAAGTGTGGACATAATGTGGATTAACACACCACAGCTTGGATGACACAAAGGGGAAGTACTGATGTGTCTGGAGTCCGGGTTAGATCAGGATCGATTGGGTGTGTTTGTAATCTGGGCTGAATGAAGAAGTTGTGAGTGTATAATAATGTAACGATAGTGTTTCATCTTGTTATAGCATACAGGATGTCGAGAGGAGCCGGTGGAGGTCCATCAGGGTCATGTACTTCACCATGTTCCTCAGCAGCATGGGTGAGAGTGTGAACTTATTCCTGTTCTCATGAACTCTGATGTCACTGTAACAGAAACGGCTCTATACACAGAGATATTCTACTGCACCAGTTTACACTCAGACTGTAAGGTTATGCTCCTATCTGTACGCGTTTAGTACTCCATAAATATTTTTATGTATATCCAGAGTTATATGAAAGTAGGCGTGGCCTAATGTCAGCATGGTCAGCACTACATCACCCAGTTCATAAATAAAGACGTCTCCGTGGAACTGTCATATTTCTGAACAAATTTACTTGCCTGTTTTTCCAATATATTTAAACAAACTAGTTAGAAGGAGCTACGACTCAGCAATTTTTTTTGTTCCATCCTATGCGCACATGTCTAATCTCAAATCTCAGACTCGTTTCACAAAAGAAAAGGGGAATACTCCACATCATAGTGTTTATCTGTTTAGAATGTAGTCCCCCCCCATTAATCTGATATTTCTGAACTACAAGCGTTCTCTAAGGAAGAGTGGGCAAAATTTTCTCAAGCAAGAACCTAAAGACTGTTAACAGGCTACAGGAAACATTTAGAGGCTGTGATATCTGCTAAATAGTGACCGATAGGGTGCCAAAACTTTTCCACACGCCAAATTTCAAATGGGAAATCACAATACCATGGAAGAGAGCAAAAAATTTACCATGTTGTCTGGGCAGAAGGGGCATATTTTATCTCTCATCTTCAATCACAGGCATTTGTGAGCTTGTGTATGTAGAAGAGGGTAGATAGCACTTTCCTGCGAGTGTGTTACACCGCCCCGTGACTCAGTGGCTTGAAAAGAAGCACTTGGCTGGCTTTACATGTCTCGGAAACTAGCTACCGTATAACACTGAGAACTAGCAGGTGGGTCGGAATTAGTAGAGGACTGAATTCACAGTCTGCTGGGGTGCCAAAAACTTTTGCCCAAGCATGTAGCATTAGTAATGTGCATAGTATGTTTTTATATAAAATTTGTTTTTTTATTTTTTTAAACACAGCCTTTTTTTTTTTTAGCAGTGATGGATTTAAAAAAATAAACACAATGCTAGTTTTGAAGATTATTGCTCACCTTTCAGGATATTAAACTGATTATTAATGTTAAATTTACATATTTAAATTTCAGCTGTTTATTTAACGAGTGTAATATTCTCTCCAGGTTTCTCAATCGTCATCACGTCCATATGGCCTTATCTACGTAAGGTAAAGAGTGTGTGTGTGTGTAATAATCGAGGATTGATTCTTAATAAAATTTAGTGTTTACAAATTCTGCTCAAAAAAAGATGAAGTGAAGGAAAAAGTAAAAGAGAAATTATCAGGTGTTTGTTCTTGTGAATTTTTTTTAAGCATTTGCTATTGGTAATTCCATCAGATACCTGAGTGCAAAAGTTTGCACACCCTTAGAATGAGTATGAAGTAGAACAGATCTTTATTCAGAAGACCTGCATCATACAATATGATTTTCAGTATGGCTCTGGAAAAATGTAAATAATACACATATTGTAATAAAATACATATATCAGAAAAACTACATTTAAATAAACAGTTGGTAAGACATTCTAATAAATAATATGAAAAAGAATGACAATGACAAAATAACAATAATGTTGAAAAAAATAAACATTAAAAAAATAATAAAATTTAAAAAATAAAACAAAAGGAACAAAGCCTAATTATTTACTATGAAGGAAGTTTTCACTGCTCTTTTAAAATATGAAGATGCAAAGAATGCAGATGTAGCAGAAATAAAAAAAAAATGTTAAGTGTAGGAAATTACATTTCTGTTTAAACAAAATGTGTTGAAGAGAAATAATGTCTATGAAAAACTGTCATGAATATTACATGTAATAAAAATGGTCAAATCGCGTATTTGTTGAGTCCTGATCTCAAAAGTTAGGAAAGTTTGTGTGGCAGTTCGTATGAGTGGGTGGAGCACAGAAGGATGGCAGGCCAGAATTAAGTTTAAAAAAACAAAAACAAACCCTTTTATTGTGCACTTTTCAGTCGCACTCTAATTCTCCCAGCCACACCCACAAGTCGTCTGGTTGGGGAGAGAGCTCTCCCTCTGCTCTCGCTCTCTCTTTAAGTAGGGCGCGGTCACTGGGGAAGACACACAAACACACGTTAATAGACCTCAGGTGCAGTGATTCTGCCACTTACCTTCCCTGACTCCGCCTTCCGGTCACAGACCGCCGCTTGACCACGCCCCTGCTGCCACATACCCCCACTGCCCGACTCAGGCCGGGCGGCCGTCCGGCCGACCGGCCTGCAGCCGAGGAAGTCCGCCATGACCATCTGCGCCCCTGGCCTGTGGATTACCTTGAAGTTAAAGGGTTGGAGTGCCAGATACCAACGGGTGATCCGCGCGTTGGCATCCTTCATGCGGTGGAGCCACTGGAGGGGCGCGTGGTCCGAACAGAGGGTGAAAGGGCGCCCCAGCATGTAGTAGCGGAGGGCAAGGACCGCCCACTTGATCGCGAGGCACTCTTTTTCGATGGTGCTGTAGCGCCCCTCATGCACCGACAGCTTCCTGCTGATGTACAGCACTGGACGGTCCTCCCCCTCCACCTCCTGGGACAAAACAGCCCCCTGTCTGACGCATCTGTCTGTAACATAAAGGGGAGAGAAAAGTCAGGGGAGTGTAACAGTGGCCCCCCCACACAGTGCAGCCTTCACCTCAGAGAAAGACTGCTGGCATTGCTCCATCCACTGGACCGGATCTGGTGCCCCCTTTTTAGTGAGATCAGCCAGCGGGCTGGTGATGTCCGAATAATTAGGTATAAACCTACGATAGTAGCCAGCCAGCCCCAGGAACTGTCTCACCCCCTTTTTGGTCTTGGGCCTCGGGCAGGCCGCAATTGCTGCGGTCTTGTTAATTTGGGGACGCACCTGCCTGTTGCCCAAGTGGAAGCCCAGATACCATACTTCCTCCCGCCCAATCGCACACTTCTTCGGGTTGGCTGTGAGACCCGCTCGCCTCAGCGACCTAAGGACGGCCCTCGGGTGTTGCAGGTGCTGTGGCAAGTCATTACTATAATGATATCATCGAGGTACGCAGCCGCATAGGTGGCGTGGGGGCGGAGGACCCTATCCATCAGCTGCTGGAATGTAGCGGGCGCCCCAAACAGCCCAAAAGGAAGTGTGACAAACTGGTGTAAGCCGAACAGTGTGGAAAAGGCCGTTTTTTCTCAGGATAACGGAGTCATGGGGATCTGCCAATAACCCTTTGTCAAATCCAGTGTCAAGTAAAAGTGAGCCGTGTCTAGTCGATCGAGCAACTCAATACGAGGCATTGGGTACGCGTTGAATTTAGACACCGTGTTGACTTTTTTTTTTTTAATAGTCTACACAGAACTGGACCGACCCGTCGGCCTTGGGTACCAAGACCACCAGGCTGCTTCAGTCACTGTGGGACTCCTCGACGATGCCCATTTCGAGCATGGCCTTGAGTTCTTCCTGAACCACTTTTTTTCTTGTGTTCGGGTAGCCTGTAAGGGCGGCTGTGCACTACCACCCCCCGGGGGCGTCTCAGTGTGGTGCTCTATGAGGTCGGTGCGGCCGGGTAGGGGCGAGAACACGTCCGAAAACTCGGTCTGCAACTGGGCAACCTCCGCGAGTTGGGTCGGGGAGAGGTGGTCTCCACAGGGGACCGGAGAGGTACGTGATGCCAATGCTTCCTTTTGAACCTCCAGCCCCAGCTCCGCCTTCTCCGGAACCACTGACACCAACGCCACGGGGACCTCCTCATTCCAGAGTTTGAGCAGATTGAGGTGGTAAATCTGTAGTGCCCCACCCCTGTCCGTTCGCCTCACCTCGTAGTCGATATCCCCGACTCACCGTGTGACCTCAAAGGGTCCTTGCCACTTGGCAATCAATTTGGAGCTCGATGTGGGCAACAGTACGAGTACTTTATCTCCCGGTGTGAACTCCCTAAGGTGCGTACCCCTGTCGTACAGGCGGGTTTGCCGTTCTTGGGCCTGCCGCAAATTCTCCTGGGTTAGGTGTGTGAGTGTGTGGAGTTTTGCGGGCAGGTCAATAACGTTTTGAATTTCATTTTTACTTGAAGGTCCCTCCTCCCAATTTTCTCGCAGCACATCTAGAATGCCGCGCGGCTTACGCCCATATAACAATTAAAACGGGGAGAACCCCGTGGAGGCTTGTGGGACCTCTCGCACTGCAAATAACAAGGGTTCGAGCCATTTATCCCAATTACGTGCATCCTCGCTTACAAATTTTTTAATTATATTTGAGGGTGCGATTAAACCGTTCAACTAAACCATCCGTTTGTGGGTGATAAATGCTGGTGTGGATCGGCTTAATTCCTAATAACCCATACAGTTCGTTCAGTGTACATGACACAAACGAGGTGCCTTGGTCAGTCAGAATCTCTTTCGGGATTCAGACTCGGGAGATGACGCGGAAGAGCGCTTCGGCAATACTGCGTGCTGAGATATTGCAAAGAGGCGCTGCTTCCGGGTATCGCATTACATAGTCCACCAGAACTAAAATAAAGCGGTACCCTCATGTGGCCCATCTAATGGCCTGACGAGATCCATCCCAATTCTTTCGAATGGGGTCTCGATTAATGGGAGAAGGCGCAAAGGCGCTTTTGGAATGGCCGCTGGATTTACTAACTGGCATTCGTGGCACGCCGTACACCACCTACGGACATTGCCGCGAATCCCTGGCCAATAGAACCGGGCCATTATTTGGGCTAGTGTCTTATCCTGCCCCAAGTGTCCAGCCATGGGATTAAAGTGAGCTGCCTGGAATACCAATTCCCGGCGGCTCTTCGGAATCAAAAGCTGCGTGACTTGCTCTTTAGTCTGAGTGTCCTGCGTCACTCGGTATAATCTATCCTTCATAATAGAAAAAGGGGAAGGACGGGGTGGCATTTGGCTGGAGCGTTTGACCATCGATTACTCTCACTTGGTCAGACGCATGCCGCAGAGTCTCGTCTCGCGACTGCTCTAACAGGAAATCCGCGAGGGATTCCCCGAGAGAGGGAGGAGGAGCCTGCTGCTCCTCACTCTGACGCGGAGATGACACAGACGGCTCTGCTCCCGCCAATGCGACACTGGGACCTCCCGCTGCTGAACTACGGCAGGACCCACTCTTCACTAAATGGCTCATTAACTCCCCGAATCCCGGCCAATCAGTTCCCAAAATTATCAAGTGGGTGAGGCGAGGATTAACCGCCGCCTTTACTCTAAATTTTTTCCCTCGTAAAAGAATGTGGACCGACACTAAAGGGTAGCTGTGAACATCCCCGTGCACACACAACACCTTCACCAATTGTGCTCCCCCCAATGCCTCGTCTTGCACCAGGCTTTGGTGAATTGAGGTCTGATTACAGCCAGAGTCCACCAACGCCTGATATGTATCCCCTTGGATACTCACCGGTATGCGATACGCTCCGGCCCGATTGAGGGCGGCTCCTGGCACGTCGGGGATCCGAACCACCATGCCCGCTTCCATTGCCAAGCACTGCTGTTGGAGGTGGCCTGGCTCCCCGCAGCGCCAACAAACCGACCCGGGCTTCCTCTCTGCACCGGCGCTCTGGGGCTCACTCACCTGAGGGGGGGAAGAGACAGACACAGAAGGGAAAAACGGGAGGGTGCGACAGTCCGGCTGGGGTGGGACCGGCACCCGTCTCCACAGTGGGGGAACGGGGTGAGGATGAGACACAGGAGGAGAGGAGGGAGAGAGAGAAGAGGATGTCCGCTGTCCTGCTGTCGGAACAGCCGCCAAATGGTCCTCCGCCAGCTCGATGGCCTGATCCAGTGACGCTGGGTGGTGGCACTGGACCCACTCCGTGGTCCCCTCTGGTAGGCGGGCGATGAACTGCTCCAGTACCACCTGATCTATGATTCTCTTCGTGTCACGGTTGTTGGCCCTCAACCACCGCCAGCAGGCGTCCCGGAGCTGCTGGCTAAACTCGAACGGCCGGCCGACTTCCTCCAGGCACAGAGCGCGAAAGTGCTGTCGCTGTTGTTTGGGGGTGTGCCCCACCCACTGGAGGACGGCCCGGTAAAGGTCCGTGTAGACCAGCCCGCGGTCGGTGGGGAGCTGTAGTGTGGCCAGCTACGCCTCACCGCGCGCTATTCCACCGGCCAGCCCGAGGCCTCTGCTGCCTGCTCAAAGAGCGTGAGGAAGGCCTCGGGGTTGTCATGCGGGTCCATCTTAGTTAGGGTGAGGGGAGAAGGGTCCGTGGAGGTGGTGGATCCCGCCGACGTGAGGAGGTGCCGGAACGCCTGTCGATCTTCCTGCTGCACCAACACCAGGGCCTCGAACCGGTGCTCTTGCTCCTTCCGGAGGGCGACTAGCGCCTGTTGCTGGCTCTGCTGGGCCGTGGCGAGGGCGTGGACCAGGTCTGCGAAGGGGGAGGACTCCATGGGGCTGTTCTTTTCTTGTGCTCCGCTCCCGGGTTTCAGCACCACTGTGGCAGTTTGTATGAGTGGGTGGAGCACAGAAGGACGTCAGGCCAGAATTAAGTTTAAAAAAAAAAAAAAAATCTCCTTTTATTGTGCACTTTTCAGTCGCACTCTAATTCTCCCAGCCACACACGCACACAAGTCGTCTGGTTGGGGAGAGAGCTCTCCCTCTGCTCTCGCTCTCTCTTTAAGTAGGGTGCGGTCACTGGGGAAGACACACACACACACACACAGGTTAATAGACCTCAGGTGCAGTGATTCTGCTACTTACCTTCCCTGACTCCGCCTTCTGGTCACAGACCAATGCTTGACCACGCCCCCGCTGCCACAGTTTGCCTTTCTGTTTTTTGAATGTGATAAATATTCTCTAAAAACATTTTCTTAATCATTGTCTTATTGGTGGTTACGCCCACTTTTTTTTGTAGAAAATATTTTAAAATGGTTCTGCACTCCAGAACTACTAATGTGTGAAACTAAATCCTCACTGTTGTTCAATAGAATTAAATTAAATACCTCTCCGATTCTTCAGATTGTTTTAGACGTTGTGTTATTTTGTGATTTATAGATTGACGACAGCGCAGACGCTAGTTTTCTGGGTTGGGTCGTGGCTGCGTATAGCCTGGGACAGATGGTGGCGTCGCCCCTGTTTGGACTTTGGTCCAATCACAGGCCTCGAAAGGAGCCGCTGGTGTGTTCCATAGCTATCAACGTTGCGGCTAATGTGTACTACTCCTACGTGTACCTGCCTCCGTCTTACAACAAATACCACATGCTCATGGCTCGAGCGCTCATTGGATTTGGAGCAGGTAAAGAAATGACAAAGAGAAGAATTGCGACATAACTGATGCACTGTGCTCGATACTGACCTCTGCAGGAATGTCCTGCAGGTAATGTAGCTGTCGTGAGGTCCTATTTAGCAGGAGCCACATCGCTGAAGGAGAGAACCAGCGCGATGGCGAACATGAGCGCCTGCCAGGCTCTGGGCTTCATCCTTGGCCCAGGTACCAAGAAATCACTCAAGTAAATATGTACAGTATGAGTAAGATATTCTGGATTGGGACGGTAAAGCACATGATGGATCTGGTATGATGAGCCTTTTTTTTTTTATGTTGAATGAAAAGCATACTGAAGGTTGAGAGAAGTTTAAAAGGACGGTGTGTGTTTGTAGCTCTTCAGGCAGGTCTGTCGTTTATCGGTGAGAAAGGCTTCACCATGGACATCATTTACCTGAAGTTTAACATGTACACGGCTCCGGCGCTGCTCGCAGCCTGCTTCGGCGTCATCAACATCCTGCTGGTTTTTATCGTCCTGAGGTAACACTGCGCATTTGATCTGAGTGCAGTCATGTTAATGGAAGAAAGGTTTTAGATAAAAGCTTCTCAGTCTTAAACACACTTCTGTTTTTGTTTATTTATGTACTAGTCCCATTTCCAGAAAAGTTGGGATATTTTCCAAAATGCAATAAAAACAAAAATCTGCAATTTCTTAATTCGCATGAACCTTGACTTAACTGACAAAAGTACAAAGAAAATATTTTCTGTAGTTTTACTGACCAACTTAATTGTATTTTGTAAATATAAACGAAGTTAGAATTTGATGCTTGCAAAACACACGCAAAAAATTTGGGACCGAGGAATTATTACCATTGTGTGACATCACCTTTCCTTTTAATAACACTTTTTAATCGTATAGGATCTGAGAATACAAATCGTTGCAGCTTTGCAGTTGGGATTATTGTCCATTTTTGCTTGATACAAGACTTCAGCTGCTCAACAGTCCGTGGTCTCCGTTGTCTGAGTCTCCTCTTCATGATGCTCCATACATTCTCGATAGGAGACAGATCTGGACTGGCAGCAGGCCAGTCAAGCGCACTCACTCTGTGTCTACAAAGCCATGCTGTTGTAGCCTGTGCAGAATGAGGCGTGGCATTGTCCTGCTCAAATAAGCATGGACTTCCCAGGAAGAGACATTGTCTTGATGAATATGTCTCTAAATGAATATGTACCTTCACACGCATGTAGCTCCCTCCATACCGTCACAGATGTTGGTCCTACACCTTTCTCTGATGATAAAATTGTGTTCATCTTTGCCACTGAGAACTCGATGTCTGGTTTTCCTGAAAACAAGCCGAAATGTGACTCATCTGACTACAGCACACGTTTCCACTGTGTTTCGGTCCATCTGAGATGAGTTCAGGCCCAGAGAAATCAGCAGTGTTTCTGTATAGAATTGATAAATGGCTTGCTCCTTGTGTAATACAGTTTCAGGTTGCGTTTCTGGATGCAGCAGCAGACTGTGTTCAGTGATAACGATTTTCCGAAGTCCTCCCGAGCCCATGTTGCTATATTTGTCACATCAGCATGACTGTTTCTCAGGCAGTGCCGCCTGAGGGCTCGAAGGTCATGCCCATTCAACAGTGGTTTCCGACCTCGCCCTTTACACACTGAGATGTCTCTGAATTCCCTGAATATTATGGACTGTAGGTTTTGAAAGACCTAAAATCTTGCATTGAGAAATGTTCTTTTTGAACTGAACAATTCTCTCAGGAATTTTGGCACAAATCAGTGAGCCACGCCCCATTCTTACTTGCAAAGACTGAGCCTTTGGAGCTGCTCCTTTTAAACCCAATCATGTTACCAATTAACCTGCTTATTGTGGAATCTTCCAGAATGGTGTTACTTGAATATTCTCCAAACTTTTCAGTATTATTTTGCCTCTATCCCAACTTTTTTTTTTTTTTCAAAGTGTGTTGCAGGAATCAGATTCTAACTTCGTTTATATTTACAACATACAATTAAGTTGGTCAGTAAAACGACTGACAATCTTTTCTTTGTAATTTTGTCAGTTAAAGAAAGGTTCATGTGAAAGAACAAATCACAGAATTTTGTTTTTCTTGTATTTTGGAAAATATCCCAACTTTTCTGGAAATGGGGTTTGTATTTATTTGTTTTATTTTGCTTATTTCTAACAGGGAGCATTGTGTAGATGACCATGGCAACCAGATCAGAGCGATTAACTACGTCTCAGAAGGTAGTGTACCAGTTTGATTTATGGCAAACACACACACACACACACATATGTTCATCTCATTTTCCAGAGCAAGAGAACTCTAACATGAGTGGAATTGTGGGACTGATTTATTTCTCATATTTTGTAATACAGCTGACTGCAAAGTACTTTCAGACACTAAAAGTATAAATTATAATCCAAGATATTTAGTGTTCGGATTCACAGATGCTTTTTTTTAATATCACAAATAATAAAGTGAATGTTCGAGTTCACATGTTTGCTACCCCTCCCTTTCTCAGTGTGATATGTCAGGACTTAAACACTCAGTGTTGTGCTGTTGGAGGAAAGTAATCAGTGATGGACTGTGTAATGAAGTTACTGTTACCATTGTTTATTCCTCAACAATTTATGCAGTTATCAGGGATCCCAGACGTCCGCTATTTAGCGGAATTCCGCTATTTTTCTAGCCAAAGCGGTGGTTTTTTTTATTTATTTATTTATTTTTTAAATCTCTTGTATATCCATTAAAAATATGTTTAAGTAAAATGACCAGCAGAATACGTTCTGATTTGGTTTGCTTGTTTAGCGATGTTTTTGTCAGCTTCGTTTGTTCTTGTTGACATTCGGGAACACTCGGAAGTTAAATTGATGTAAATACCGCGAGACTGTACGCGATAGAACGAGAAAACAATAAGGCTGCGCCCATTTGCTAGAAAATGTGTTTTAACTCCGTTCGTGCTTTTGTTTCTAATGCGTTGAACTTAATTCAATATGCAGAGCTGTGAAATTTCCGCGGATTCTGTCGCGAAAAATATCTTCACAAAACGTCTATTTTTGCATTAAATCATTGGGGGGGGGTCTAGTCGGTTTTAATCGCCTTGCACGAGACCGGCGGCTTAATACAGCCGGACTCGCGGAGTTTTATGCCAGCTGAGCGTGGAACACGTCTTGACTGCGACTCGTGCATGACAGAGCTAAAAATAGCTATTGCGTGACCTGGCACCGCGTACGTGAATTTTGTACTTATAGGGTGCAAGAACAGACATAGATAAGATGCCATCAAAAAGGAAAGCTAAGGAGGTGTTTGAGAGAGATGCAAAGAGGGCTAGAAAAGAACACACAGACAGACTGAAGGAAAAGATGAAAAAGAACAAGTTTGCAAAACTGAAAGAGATGGAGTTAAAGAAAAGAAAATTAAAAGACTTTCATTAGATGCTGTTTGACAGACTATGAACATTTTGTAAATAGCTTTGATAGAGGAATGCAAATACTATAGAACTAATAACCAATAGCCTTACTGAAAGATGAATTGAAAGAAATAGCTGGGAGTGATGCAAAGAGGAATAGAAGGAGCCAGAAGTAAAAGAAAAGATGTAAATAATATATTAGATAAGAAACATTAGTTTTTTTAAACTTTTTGCTCTGTAGACAAGAGACATTGTGACAGACTCTTGGAAAAAGCCAGGACATAATACAAGAATTAAGTGTAATTTGGAAGACAACAGGAATCTCTCACTTAAATATTGAGCATGATTTTTCACAAAGTCATTTTGAAAGGCCTATCAAAGTTTTCTTTTATTAACATTTCTTTAAATTGTTATTTACACATTTTTTTTTTTTACTTTTATTTTTGATTAAGAGATAAAATACATAGGCACTTATTAGATATTTCAAGATATTTTACATGGATCTTTCATTTTAAAAGAGAAAACTGTTGATGGGTATTTTATATGGCAAAATGAAGACCAAGACTAGTCAAATATTTACTTGTTGAGATCAATTTTTTACTTGCAGGAAATGCTCAGAATACACCATATAACACCTAAAATGGCTTGGTGTCTGGGGCCCTGCAGGCCCCAGACCCCCGGCTTATGCTGGGGGGCTGTGCCCCCCATACCCCCCCTTTTCCTCGGATTTCTTATTTACAATTTCACAGCCCTGAATATGTCGTGGAAAAAAGATATCGTCCATAAAAGAGATAGCGGAACAGTGTCCGGGTTAGAAGAAGTATATTCTTCAAAGCTACATTTTCATCTAATTTTTATAAATAACAATTTTTTTTGCCACTTATGTCATTGATTACAAAATATGCCATCAAATAGATACACATTATTGTTACATTCTGTTGCTTTTCTATGTTAAATCTATGTAAAAAATGTGTTCTATAACCTCTTTAAATGTTAAAATCTCAACAGCTTCAGGGGGCTTGCAGCGCCCTTGACCCCTGCTGATAGTTTCTTACATTCCTTTATTTTTTTCAATTACTGCTGGGATCCCTGATTTAATTTCATTTTATGTATTAAAGAGCAACATGTCCTTTTTTTTATCCATTTGTAGGTATAGTTGCAGTCAGAAGTTTACATACATGGATATGAATGTCATGGCAATATTGAGATTTATTTTATTTATTTATTTTTTTGCATCAGAATGATTGTACAACATCTTTAAAAAAAAAAGTTGGTGCACACATTTTAATTTATTTTGGGCTTCCTGAAATCAACACAGGGTCAAAATATTCATATAGCCATCTAATATTTGGTTAAACGTCCCTGAGAATGTTTCACCTTCACCAGACACTTTTGGTCTCCATCACTGAGCTTCTGTCGAATTCTGGTTGGATATCTGACTGCACTTCTTGGCAGAATTGGTCGAGTTGAATTAAATTTATGTGTTTCCAGGCATGGACCCTACTTTTAAGCACAGTCAGAACTTGTTTTAAGCTTCATGTTCCCCTGCTTTATCTTCCACAACCAGCTCTGATGTGTGTTTGGGGTCATTGTCCTGTTGGAACACCAAGTTGTCGAAGTTTCTGATGGTTTGAGGTTTGTGCTGACACTCCATCCACTTTGTGCAGTGAACCAGTTCCACTGGCAGGAAAACAGCCCCAAAGCCTGATGCTACCACCACCATGTTTAACAGTTGATACAGTGTTCCTCTGTACCTCTGGTCATTGTGGCCAAACAACTCAATCTTTGTCTCATCTGACAATAAAACTTGCCTCCAGAAGGCTTTTTCTTTGTCCATGTGGTCAGCTGTGAACTTCTGTTGAACTTGAAGGTGTCAATTTTGGAGCAGAGGCTTTTTCTTGAATGGCAGCCTCTCAATCCATGATGATGTAAAACTTGCTTGACTGTAGGTCTGTAGTGTTCCAGCAGCTTCTACTTCATGGCAGGTCTGTGTTTTGGTGGTTCCCGGGTTGCTCCTGACCATCTGAACCGATTTCCTCTCAGCTGAGGTTTGAGCTCAGTTTGGATCTTCTTCCAGCAAAGTGGCTGGACAATAACTTGTACTTGCGTACAGTTGTTTGAACTGATGATCATGGAATCTACAGTTGTTTAGAAATGGTTCCAGGAGATGTTCCTGAGTGTGTAAATCTGTGATCCTCTTTCTCAGATCTGCACTGAGCTCCTTGGACTTTCCCATTGTACTGTGTGTTGGTCAATCCAAACAAACTGTCAAACAAACCCTTTTTATGTTGTGCACAGAGAAGCTACCAGATGTCATCAATCAATCACTAACAGGAAGTTAACAGACCTTGGCAAGTTAAGATGTTTTGGAACTTTCAGCACCACTGAATTAATAATTTAAGTGGGTGGATCTAAATTTTTGACCCTTATTTAGAAAACCCTAAACGAATTAAAACTTGTGCATTAAATTATTGTTTTTTTCTATTAAAGATGGATGATGTACAATTATTCTGCCACAGAAAAAGAACGGCTCAAAGAAATCACTGAAATCTCGATATCACCATGACATTCACTCTCATGTCCATGTATGTAAACTTCTGACCTCAACTGTACATTTAATGTTGTGGAACATACATGTGTTCTTTTGTTATCGGAGTTATAAACAGTCATCCCCCCCCACCAACCTCTCCCTTTTTCTTTTTTTAAATCTCTTTGGAAGTTTATAAGACTTAAAAAAAAAAAAAAAAAAAAAAATACATAGCTTTTCATGTTACCAAGAAACCCCACAAAAGACTTTCTCATGGTACAAAGCACTGGAGACTCCTTCTGGAGACTCCTTCTGGAGACTCCTTCTGGAGACTCCTTCTGGAGACTCCTTCTGGAGACTCCTTCTGGAGACTCCTTCTGGAGACTCCTAAAGAAATGTTTCTTTACAGAAAACTTCACCATGTCCATGAATGTTTGTTAATCTGTTCATGTGGCTTATCTATTGGACAAATATGGGCTCGACCGATAAATCATATTCAAATAACTTGTCTATTATAATACATACTGCCTCCTGGTGGTCTGGAGACTGAGAGGGTGATGAAGCATTATATAAAACACAGAATTTCTTCAGACTCATGATTTGAGCAGTGTTGTTGCAGGATACACTCACATCATCATTGTGGATTCTTTTTCATTAATTCATAAACCATGGGTTTGCACTCAGTGTTTAAATTAGAATGACTTTCGGGAAGATTGTTAGAAAAGCGTTTGTCATTCATGACTAAAATCTGTGGTTTTTTACCTTTACAGAGCAACTCATCGTGCCTCCTGAAGTGGAAGGAGATATCGACCAGATCGCAGTGCTGACATCCAACATCCTTTTCTTCGTCGTCCTCTTCATTTTTGCTGTGTTTGAAACGTAAGGGTTTTTTTTGTTTTTGAACAGTAAATTAGAAACCAAGTAAGATCTTACTCAAGGTTGTATTCTAGCCAAGAAATAATTTGGATATCAGTTAGTTGATTAAAAAAAAAGGCCATCATATTGATCATAGACTTCAGCAAATGTTGTTGGATTTGGGTTAGATTTTACACTACAAAATTATTTTAAAAACATTAACAGTACATGCTGTTTCATCAATTAAACTATAAATGATTTTTTTTTTCTGTAAAATATTTCTCTGTAGAGTTTTCATTAGGGCTGTAGTACTCGAGTCTGGACTCGAGACGGTTTTTCTATCGTCTCGGGCTTGTCTCTGTCTTGGCCATTAGTCTCACCAGATCTTCCACTTCATCTTGACTGAGTCCAGCTGCCTTTAAAAAAATATTGTGGTGTGTGTTTTTTTTTTTTTTTCTTCTTCCCCCCTCAAGAAACTCCTCCTTCAAAGCAAATTCATTAATTGAGCATGTTCAGAAAACTGGTATTGGTTTAATTCATTCAAAATCCAATTGGAATGGGCATTGACATTGGCTGCCTGGTAACCAAGAGTGTTTCTCGGTCTTGACTTGGACTCAACACTCTTTGGACTCGAGCATCTTTGGACTTGTCCTCAAATCTCTTTGGACTCGGTTTTGACTTGGGCTTGAGCATCTTTGGATTTGGACTCCAACCTCTTTGGGCTTAGTTTTGACTTGGATTCGAGCATCTTTGGACGTGGACTTGAACCTCTTGACTTGGACTCAAACCTCTTTGGACTTGGACTTCTTGTACTCAGTCTTGACTTGGACTCGAGCATCTTTGGACGTGGACTTGAACCTCTTGACTTGGACTCAAACCTCTTTGGACTTGGACTTCTTGTACTCAGTCTTGACTTGGATTCGAGCATCTTTGGACGTGGACTTGAACCTCTTGACTTGGACTCAAACCTCTTTGGACTTGGACTTCTTGTACTCAGTCTTGACTTGGACTCGAGCATCTTTGGACGTGGACTTGAACCTCTTGACTTGGACTCAAACCTCTTTGGACTTGGACTTCTTGTACTCAGTCTTGACTTGGATTCGAGCATCTTTGGACGTGGACTTGAACCTCTTGACTTGGACTCAAACCTCTTTGGACTTGGACTTCTTGTACTCAGTCTTGACTTGGACTCAAGCATCTTTGGACTTGGACTCTGTCTTGACATAGACTTGAACCTCTTGGGACTTGGACTTGAACCTCTTGAACTCTGTCTTGACTTGGACACAAACCTCTTTGGACTTGAACCTCTTGGGACTCATTTTGACTTGGACTCGAGCATCTTTGGACTTGGACCAGATTGATCAGTAGCCATTGCGTACAGTTCTTGTGGATAAATTTAGAAGTTGTTCTCAGGACACTTTGATCACTTAAAGCCCTGGTGGTTTTACAGATTTCAGTTAGTTGCACACTCTGTAATATAATCATGTCAATCATGATGAAATTTTTCTCCACAGTATAGCCACTCCTTTATCAATGGACATGTTTGCGTGGACAAGGAAAGAAGCTGTCCTGTACAACGGGATCATTCTGGCAGCCATTGGCTTTGAGTCGATTATCGTGTTCCTCCTGGTGAAGGTGATCTCCATGCGGTATGTTCAGGAAGTGGTTCCTTCAGATTTTTTGCAGTCCCACTGATTAAATGTACTCTCACACAAGTCTGCTTTTCATTTCTTTCCATCTCACTCATCAGCAGGCTCCTCTGTGTGTATTAGGAAAGAATGATCATGAACGATCCGGAGAGAAGCTTAATGACGGCACGCGCTCTTTAATTGTTAAACAGGATCGTGCAGTTCATTCTTTTTCCCTCTTTCATCAGGTTTGGTGATCGTCCGGTGCTCTTCAGTGGCCTCGCCATCATATTTATCGGCTTCTTTATCATGCTCCCTTGGGGAAACCAGTATCCAAAAATTCAGTGGGCAGGTGAGGAATTCCTCCTGTCTCTCATTTTAATTTCAATTCCCTTCATTTAGTTTATTACGCTGAGACTCTACAGGTAGAAAGGATTTTGTTCATGCTTAACATTTTTATCATTGCAGAGAAATTTTTGTATTTTGTCTTGCACTGTAGTCAAAAAATGTTAATGCCACTAAATTGTTTATTTCTGTGTTTGGTGTATTATCGGTGAGTTAAGGCTTTAAGCTCCGCCCACTTAGCACAATCATTCCATTAACTGCATCCCTGAAAAGCTTCTCTCCTGTGGAACCCTGTGTATCTGTAAAAGCCCGTTAGACTCCGCAAACATTTTCTTCTGTTTATAGATTTCTATCGTTCATGGATTTTTACATGTTCATTCCTGTTCCTAATTTGAAAGATATTCCCGAGGGATTTCTCCAACTGTTGATCAGTGCTGGAGTCGTGTTCGATTTTATACAACACAGTCAGAGAGAAACAATTGTTAAATATTTAAAATATAATGTTCTGATGGAATAATAACATTTTGCAATGCTCTTTCTTTGTAAGGTGTCTTTAGAGTGAAATAAACATTTTAATTACATATTCAAGACTGGTCTAAAGACATTACTACTTTTTGAGCAATATTATTAATTTTGAACATTTATCGCTTTTTATTATATTACATTACACCATTATTATAACTTCCTGACAATTTGAATGCTAATCTTCATTTTAATTTTTCATAGTTGTAATATATGTAAACAAATATGCTTTTATTTTTATAATTTGTTCATATTTTTTTTTGTTAGAGCATTGAGACTGTGAAATGCTTTGACATATTTATTATTATTCAAATTGAGGCATATTTACAGGGATGGGAATTTTCTGCAGATCCGCGGAATTCCGCGGATTTTATCAACCCAGGGGTCATTTTTGTGAATCGTCTAAATCCGAGGAGAAAATATTTAGGGGGGGGTTAGGTATGTGTTGACCCGGTCAACCATCGGGAACAAGGCTCTGTTTACATCGGCAGTTCAGAACGTACACTGTATTTGATTGCCCGTTGAAAGAGAAATATCGCGATTTGACCAATGGTAAACGAGCATTGATAGGAAAGGCCAAAATGTCACATGTAAGCTTCGTTCTGATTGGTTCTTCGCATTTCGCTTTTTTACTCATTCAACATGGCGCTCTACGAGGCCGGAGATTGAGGATGTAACAGCAAATAAGAGCTTCAAAATGGTGAAAATTATCACAAAAGAAAACGAATCGCTTATTCAGATTAGCTGCTAAAAGGAAAAAAACATCTCTGCAATGAAGCATTCCTAGAAAAAGAACAAGTACTTTGTAAATATGTTGAAAACTTAGAGTAGTGTTGCTAGTTATGTGATTGTGACTTTGGGAGCTGAGAGAACTGTTCAACAGGGAAATTGTGTTTCTGTTGAGAAGTTCACTGCAAAAGAGGTAACTGCATTCTTTAATAAAGTAACTGAAACATTTACAGGATTATGTCAAATATTCTGTCTTTGTGTTTAATTTATATTCATCATTCCTTTCATTCTAGCATGAAGTTAAAAATTATTTTTAGCTGAGCATTATTGAGACTATTTTTGTTTATTAGTGTCCAAAACTCAAGCTTCTTTGGACTGAAAATATTATTCAACTGAGCAGTCTGAGACCATTTCTAGTGGTCTAAAATGTATAAAACTCATTAGCTTCTGGGGGCCTTCGGCCCCCTGGACCCCCGACCAGGCTCCGCCCTGGACCTGGCTGGGGGCCAATGGCCCCCAGACCCCCAATTAAATTTTCAGCTGAAAATACAATTTCTCATTCTCATCCCTGTATTTAATTTGAGCCTCATTGACACAAAAGGATGCAATTAAAAAATACATCAAAAACAAGTTTGATTTTTAGAATTTCAGAAATGAACTGGCTGTGACTGTGATATCTGATCTGAATATTTCCCTGAATTTTCCCTTGGGGATCAGTAACGCCCGCCAGTCCGCCTTTACGTACCTCCTAGATTTAATAAAACAACGAAATGTATAATATTTGAAACATTCATAACATTTCTAAAGTTATTGCACATATTTTTCATGTCGTAACATCACGGTGTTGCTTTCTGGGCTCCACAGATCTTCAGAACCGCTCCATGCCAGTTTTGGGTCGTGCTCCGGTCTCGAACAGTAGTGTGGAACCGACCGGATGCCCTTCAGATCAGATTTGGTGCCAGTTCACCCCCGCCATCCACCTGGCACAATACCTAACATCTTATATCCTCATAGGAGTCGGTTACCCCGCCTGCAACGTCATGTCCTACACGCTGTACTCGAAGATCCTGGGACCCAAACCACAGGTGTGGTGATGATGCAGATTCAGTGAATTTAGTATTGTTGCTTTATTGCTCAGTGCACGAAACAGTGTTGAAGTTTTCGAATAGTGCTTTACAGCAAAGGAGTCATTTCTCTCTTTCCATAAACGTGTGTGTGTGTGCGCGCGCATGCAGGGTGTGTACATGGGCTGGCTGACGGCCTCAGGCAGCGGCGCTCGGACCCTGGGTCCTGTATTTGTCTCTCAGGTCTATACCATCCTGGGTCCTCGCTGGGCCTTCAGTCTGATCTGTGGGCTTGTCCTGGCAGCCATCGTTCTCCTCACAGCGATGTACAGACGACTCATAGCCTTCTCTGTGCGCTACGGAAGGATACAGGAGGGATGAGGTCCGAGGGCCCAGACTGGAGTATTTTACCTTCGTGAACTAAAGGCTCTGGATGGTGGGAGATGGACAGAAGTTTCCCAAGACTTGATGTGATTTCACAGGTCACGGAACAATGCGCTTTTACAGATTAGAGTGTGTACACACACACACACACACACACACACCTCCAGCTGTACATTTCTCTACTAATTTACATGTCTTAATTTGCATACATGATTGGCTTTTATATTTTATGATGTAATAACACAAAGGGCATGTGCTTAATGTGATGATAATGGTCTAAATTTTCCCAAAGCATTGTCTCTCACCGTGCAGGTATTTCATGAAGGACGGTGTTCTCTTCACTGAGACATTTATGAACAATTTATACTGACAAAAAAAAAAAGCCTTCAGAATAGAACGTGTTAATAGCGATGCTATTTTGAAGTGTTTAATATATATACACATGGATTATTTTTTTTAATCACAGATCCTCGTCATATCTGGAAACAAAGCTTTATTATAGAGCTTATATATTTCCATAGGAAAGCTAAATGAATGTTTTTAAAAAATATTTTATGGATGCTGTTAAGTGAAGAACTGGATGCTCAGGTTGGGTTGAGTTTTACTGCTTATTTAAATTAATACAGTATTTTAATGTAATACAGTTCAGACACTGAGTGCACGGTCACTAAAAACGAACTAAAACGGGTTGGTAAGTATTCTTTGTGGATATTTGTCCAGGACAAATGGATTATTCTGGGGGAATCATTCTGTAAAAGACCAAACGGGTTTGAGTCTAATTGTGAAAATGTATTTATTAAACATTAAATAATTGAGCCACTGAACGACCATCGATTGTGAATTTAGACAAAATCAGCTAATGCATAAACTTTTTTTTTTATTGTCCATAAATCACTGGAATCCATCTGTAAAAAGTAAAAATTATCCTAATACTGTCCATTTTGTATTGTGTTCCACGGATAGGTCACTGTCGAGTTTTTACCCATAATGCACTGGAAATCCAGAGATTTCTAAAGTAGTTTATTCGAAAGCTTGGCATTTGACTGGAGAAGCAGACTTCAAAATAATTGTTTTGGTGTGTCCTAATACAGAAAGGAAAAAAAACCACACTTTTTTGTATTTGTGTCGCAATTTGTCAAATTTAAATCTAACGATGTTTCTGGAGCACTTTCTAATCACAGTGTTGTCTGAATTCAGTCCTCACTACTACTGTTTCTGTGTAATGCTTTATCAGTGGTTCTTAAACTTTTTGTAGCCAGGACCCCTTTTAACTGGAGAATAAAGCTGCCCTCATGGCTCCTCGTAAGTGTTAATTCAGTCTGCGAGTCGGAATAATGTCACTTTCAACCTCAAAGTTTGACATGCGAAGTATAAAAAGAAAAAAAAAATCCATGACATTACTTTACAGGCATTTAGCAGATGCTGTCATCCAGAGTGACGTACACAGACCCAGAGCAGCCTGGGGAGCAGCCGGGTGCCTTGCTCAAGGGCACTTCAGCCATTCCTGCTGGTCCAGGGACTTGAACCAGTGACCTTTTGGTCCCAAAGCTGCTTCTCTGATCATGAGGCCATGGCGTGTGCTGTTACACAGCTTTTTATAAGCTTTACATGCTCTGACAGAGCTATCATAAATCTACAGTTACAGGGTGAGAAATTCGACTGGTTATTGGTTCTGTTCTACTGTTGTAAACGGCAAGCATTCATGGACTTAACATTAGCAACAAGCTAGCTGGCTAATGTTAGTGATAACTCTAATGGTGATCATCTTCACAAAACCTGACACAAGCGTGCGCGCACACGGAGCAGTTTGGGGTTAGGTGCCTTGCTCAAGGAACCCAACTGAACCAGCAACCCTTTGGGTCCAAGGCTGCTTCTCTAACCTTGTCTAAAACAATCAGTATTCTAGATTTAACCAAGTACTGGTGTCTGCACATGCACTGATCTAAAGTAATTCTGCTCTAAACTCATTTACAGTTAACGTTGCGCCAGTTACAACTGCATCTTGAACGCAGCATCAGTTCCATTAGCATGGATTTAGTTCATTAACATATATTTTAGCAGCAGAGAGGTTGATGGAACAAATTAAAGTGTAACTCCACCCACTGCATCATTCTGAAAGATGCTAAAAAGTGGGCAGGGAAGGGCATGGGTGTATGAGGCAGGAGTTAATCAGTAATATCCCTGGTCCTCGATCAGCATATATTTAAAAAGAGTGCAGGTTTACAGACTCCCACTCAAGGGCTGGGGGGAGCGGGTGGGCCAGCCACCTCTGGTTAGAGGGCGTTAACTTTAATTTAAAAATAAATAAATAAATAAATAATCCCAAAAGATTGACATCAGCATCAGCCTTGCAAGTTCAGTTCAGGATTATAACCAGCAGGTGGCGTTTTGAGCCTTTTTTTTTTTTAATTTGATTAGGACATTGCACATTAATCAATACATCAGTAAAAAAACATCAATATAAATATGCCGGAGTTAGCATAATTGCTAAATTTCATCCGTTGTCCTAAGGCAGGTATCATAAACCAAGCAACAAAAAACAAACAATACAACATCACAAAACATGCAGACATTATACTCGTACATCACAAACACAAAATACAAAAGTACAGAAAGTAAAACCAAGTTCACAATATACACCTGGAAATTAAGATCATTAATGGGAGCAGGTCTGGCTTATTTTCAGCCACTGTTTAAGGGTCATTTTGAAGGTGCTGATGTTGTCATACAGTCTGATATAAGCTGGCAGTGTATTCCGGGACTGCGTTCCTCTAATGGACACCACCATTTGGCTGAATTTAGTTCTACGCCATTTCACTTCACAGTCCCCTTTTGTTAGTGCGCTTGTATTTACTCGTGGAGATTTTTTTCTTTATGAAATCCTGTAATGGTGGAGGGGCTAGTCCATTCAAAACTTTAAAAATGAGACAGACATCTAGAAACAACTGGTAGCTATCAAAGTCCAGTATTTGGTATTTCTTAACAATGTTACAGTAATGGTGATATATGGGCTTTTTATCAAGAACTTTAAGTGTTCTATTGAAGAGAGACTTAATTGGTTTTAAAATGTTCTCTGATGTGTGTGACCATGTAGTGTAACAGTAGGAAATGTGAGTAAATATCATTGCATGCATATAGGTCTTTGCAGCCTCCATGGGTAGGAAAGGTCTTATGTGTTTAAAATTAGATAAACTAGCTTTAACTTTTTGTGTTACTTTTTTAACATGTTGCTTAAAATTAAGAGTCAAAGGTTACCCCAAGATATTTAAAATGATCAACCACATCAAGTCTCTCTCCATCTACCATAACTGATGGTTGCTGCCCCACTGTTAGTTGTCGTGAAAAAAAAACAGTGTTTTTTTTTGTATTCAAATGTAGGCAACAATTTTGGTGCCAATGGGACACCAGCACCATGGCTTCTGTGAGTCTGGTAGCAGCTTCTTGCATAGAGTTTGCATGACAGTATAGTACAGTGTCATCAGCATATAGGTAGTTGTATTTTTATGTTTCTACAAACATCAGGTAGATCATTGACATATAAGCTAAATAAAACAGGACCCAGTATTGAGCCCTGCGGAACTCCAGCAGAACAGGTAAGATATGAAGACAATGAGTCACCAATTTGAACTGCCTGTTTTCTGTCTGACCAGTATGACTTCATCCAGCAGAGGGCGCTATTTGAGAAGTTGAAATATGTTAATTTTGCAATAAGCAAATCATGATTTAATTGTGGCAAAAGCACGTTTTAAATCAAGAAATGCGCTGGCAACATAGCCACCCTGATCCAACATGCTCTTTAAGTTGTCTAGGAAATAGCAGGTACAGTAGCTGTCTCTGTGGAATGAAATTTCCTAAACCCAAATTGCATTGGATGGAGAGTGGCATAACCTTTATTTAAATGTTTTGTCAGTTTTGTAGTAACCCATCTCTCCACTACTTTGGAAATGATGGGTAAAATACTTATTGGTCGGTAATTCTCAGATTTAGTCTTATCCCCCGATTTAAAGACTGGGGTGACCCGAGCAATCTTCCACGTTGATGGTACTATACCATGCTTTATGGATAGATTTACAAGATGTGCAATTGGGTCAGCAAGCGCCTCCTTGTGGGTCTTTAAAAAAATCACTAGTAAGACCAAATGTGTCTTTGGCCTTTGAACTTTTAAAAGATATTATTTTTATTACCTCTGGGACAGTTACTTCTATGATAAATACTGGTTTACTTGTATCGACAGGATTATAAGGAATGTGTGAGCATTTTAAGTGTTTTGTGAGTTCCTGTATTGACTCAATAAAAAATCTGTTAAAGTCATTCACAATGATGTCTAGGTTGTCAGTTAGCTTGCCATGTACTTGGAGTTGTAAATCACTAAGATAATTAAAATTGTCCCCAATAGCTTATTTAGATTTGTTCCATATTAGCTTTCCATTACCATTTGCCTCTTTAATTGTCTCAATGTAAAATTCTGCTTTTGATTTATGGGTCATCCTTAGGACTTTATTTCATAGTGATGTGAAGATCTGTCTGTCACTCATAGTTTTTGTTTTTAGAGATTGCTTTAAAGCATTATCTCTACTTTTCATTAATTTTAAAATCTCACTATTCAGCCAAGGCAGATTATTTCTCTGTTTCTTGGATTTACCTTTTTTTGTAAAATGTATTATAATGTCATTGACTTTCTTGATAAAACTATCTGAGCTAGTCTTAATGTTGTTATTTTCAAGAATATTAGACCAATCTGTGTGTTTTATCTCCTCCTTCAGGATATGCTGTTGGCCTTTGGGTATGAAATAATAATCATGACCCCCCGGTGGACACTGCTAAGTACTTCCTTGAAATTTTTTCGCGTACACAGAATAAAATTGTGATCTGACAGACCAGATAGTAGATTAAAAGTCTTAGAGATCCTGTCTGGTTTGTTAGTAAATATTAAATCGATCGTTGTTTTTGACGTATTTGTTATTCTTGTTGGTCCTTTTATAATTTGTCTCATATTGAATTTATCCATAAGTTGTTTAATTTTCTTTCGGTCTGACTTGATGTCCCAGTTGATGTTAAAGTCACCAAGTAATATGATTTCCTTATTAGAATTGCAATGATTTAAAACTGTCTGCAGATGATCATAAAATACATCTTTTGCAGAGGGAGGTCGATACACACAAATTACAGTAAAAGACATTGCAGAGCAAAGTGATATATTAAGACCAATATATTCAGCTTTGACTTCAGTAGGCCAGCTTAATAGCTCACACTTAAACTTTTCTCTTACATAAATCAATACTCCCCCACCTTTCCCTGATTCCCTATCTTTTCTGAACACATTATACCCTGGAATACTAATAGCTGCTGTAGATGACAAATGTGTCAACCAACTTTCAGATACTCCAAGTATATCAATATTCGACTCACTTAATAAATGTTCTATTTGCTCTATTTTGTTGACAATACTTCGAATGTTAATATGGCCCACCAAAATTCCCTTTGGCTTAAATCGGGAGTCCCAAATGATTTTGGCATTATTAAGGGTTTGAAAGAAATGCATTTTCTTTTGTTTCTTAATTGCTAGATTAAGTGAATGCAAAGTTTTCTTTGTTGAAGGAGACCCAGTTACCTCAGGTGGCTGCGGTTGTAAACATGGCCCTTGATGCAGTGGTTGCTGCTCAGTTCGGTCACGTAACGGAGGTAATTGCTCAGTCTGATGTAGTGGAAGCCCAGCTGGATGTTGAAGTGACCCAGCTTTTAAACCATAAGATACCAATTTTTAGTTAAGAAGGTGATCTTGTCAATATTAACGTCAGCATTGATGTGTTTCATCACAATACAGTCATACAGTTCACAACTCAAACACGCAGTCAAGTCTGAAGTACCTCGAAGTCCAAGTTCCTGCTTGGACCCCTAACTATAATAACTCTGATGTTGATTGCGGAGAGTAAGAAGTGCACAAGTGAGTGACTGACTGATTGATTTCTGAAACCGCACCTCGTTTTAACTGACTCAGGGATATTCACTGCCTCCCAAGGATCCAAGCGACATTGGAAATCATGATTTGACCTCACAACCTTTCCAATCACCGAGAAAGCCATGAAGCACACTTTGGTAAGAACGTTACTCATTACCCAGAGTGAAGGAAAAAAAAAAAAAAAACTTTATTTCCAAAGAGCCAGAATGTGCAGGACATTTTGCTCTCCACATGTTTGTAAAAGAGATCTGAGATTCGCGTTCCACTGAACGTCCTTTGAACCTCACCCTGTACATCATGCTCACTCCAATCTGGAGCTCCTCATGTGACCTTTTTCTTCTTCTTCCTGTGTGTATTTCTGATTTTCCTTTTCGTAGCTGTGCGCTTCGATGCCTTGCTGTGGTGTTTGGACGCTCCTTTAGCACTCTGGACACTGTAATAAACACAACAGACGAGATGCGGCTCGGGTCAGGTTCATCCGTAAAACACGCACAGCGAGTCACAACCAAGAGAACGCTGTGTGAGATCACTCACTTCTTCCTGTGTTTGAGAGGGCAGGCTTTGTGTTTGTGTCCAGGATCACCACAGTTGTAGCAGCCGGTTTGTCCGCAGCGATGATCTGGAAGCACACAGCGACTGCAGGAGGAACAGTGATGCCATGCTGAGGGGAAGAGACGACCGTTACAGCGACGATAAAGTCAGGGAATTATGTAAATACATCCTTGTGTGCACGGTGATCAGCCAAGACGTGTTCAGTTTCAGTGTGCAGACTTTAGTTTTTGCGCTGGAGCTAAAAAAGTACGAAAATGTTTATAGCTACCAGTTTAGCTCGTATAAATCATTATGTACTCGCTTCTCATTGTTCAGACAGACTCGTGTGTGGTTTGACACACTGTGGTGTATAAAAGTGTACAGAAGGACGTCACAGAGCTTAAAACAACTTGATGCTTTTTAACCCTTCCATAAAACAAAAACACGCGCGCGCCCAGGTTGTCTACAATATATATATTTGCATGATTAAATTCATTATATTGTCATTTTTATATGAAGTAGTAGAACCAAACAAAGTTCTAGCTGATGACTGAAGTCAACACTTCCAAGACATGTTGCAAAAAGCGTTGACAAAAATCGCCAAATTCACTGATTGGACCGTTTTGGCATGAGATAAGCGGCGCTCCGACTGTCCCCGCTGGGTTAGCTGTATTTTATGATACTAATTTTCCCATCCTTGTTATATGTAATAACGAACGACGTTATTTTGCTCAACAGCAGTTCAGAGTCACGTGGTGGTGTTTATTTGTGCAGTTTGTGAAACGTTAAACTGTTAGCGTTTGCATTTTGCTGATGTAATGTAGCTGAACATGTCCTGGATAAAAAGGAAGAAGGAACACTTACAGGGCTTCACACACTGTCCACATTCAGCACAATGCCTCCATGGTCTTCCATTCTGGAAGAAGAAGAAAAAAAAGTACTTTCCTTTTGTAGCAGTTCAGTGTGGGTGGGTGGAGCACAGAGGACGGCAGGACAGAGATCAGGTTTGACAGGGTGTTTTATTGCCACACTTTTCAGTATAACAACTATCTACTTTGCAGACACACACACACTCTGCGTCTGGTTCCGGAAGAGACCCTCTGCTCTCGCTCTCCCTCCTTAAGTAGGGCGCGGTCACTGGGAAGACACACAAACACAGGTTAATTGCTCTCAGGTGTAGTGATTCTGCCACTTACCTTCCCTGACTCTGCCCTCCTGTCACAGACCGGTGCTTGACCATGCTCCCGCTGCCACACCTTTATTGTTGCGCTTAATAATAAAATAATACTGCAGTAAAAACCCCACAAGGCCTACCTTGGTTGTGCAGGCGTTACAGTCGGGGCAGTGCCGGTTCTCCGCGGAGGCGTACCTCTCACAGATACTACAGAATCTGAGGAGATGATCAGGAGTGAGAGTAAGCGCTGAATACAGCTGTGGTCAGAAGTTTACATACAGTGACATGAATGTCATCTTGGATATGAATGTCATGGCAATATTTGGGCTTTCAATGATTTCTCTGAACTGTTTGTACAGCATACATCATTTAAAAAAAAACCCACACAACTAGAATTCGGTGCACAATTTTCTTTGGGTTTTCTGAAATCAACACAGAGCCAAAATGATACATACAGCACACCTAATATTTGGGTAAAATGTCTCTTTGCAAGATTCACCTTGACCAAACATTTTTGTTTACCGTGAACAAGCTTCTGGCAGAATTCTGGTTGGATATTTCATGACTCTTCATGGTAGAATTGGTAGAGTTCAATTAATTTTGTTTTTTTTTTTTTTTTTTTCTTGGCATGGACTCGACTTACAAGCACGGTCCATATATTTTCAATAGGGTTGAAGTCAGGACTTGTTTTAAGCTTAATGTTAGCCTGCTTTATCCTCCACAACCAGCTCTGATGCATGTTTGGGTTCATTCTCCTGTTGTAACTCCCAAGTCGTGTTCAAGTTTGATGGTTTATGCTGAAGAATTCTGAGGTCATCCTCCTCCTTCATTATTCCATCCACTTTGTGCACTGAACCAGTTCCACTGGCAGCAAAACAGCCCCAGAGCATGATGATCCTACCACCACCACCAGCTGGTACAGTGCCTCTCTATACATGGTGGTCATTGTGGCCAAACAACTCAATCTTTGTCTCATCTGACCATACAGCTTTCCTCCAGAAGGCTTTTTCTTTGTCCGTGTGGTCAGCTTCAAACTTAACTAAAGTTTGAAGGTGTCATTTTGGAGCAGGGGGTTATTTCTTGGATAGCAGCCTCTTAGCCCATGATGATCTGAACTGTTGACAGTAATCCATCAGCTTCCAGTTCATGGCAGGGCTGTACCATGGTGGTTCCCAGGTTGTTCCTGACCATCCAAACCAATTTCCTTTCAGCTGAGGGCGACAGTTTGCGTTTTCTTGAAGTTAAGTGGCTTGGCAAAGTGACTACACCTCACAATAACTTGGATACAATTGTTTGAACTGATCTTGGAATTTGCAGTTGTTTAGAAATGGCTCCAAGAGACATTCTGGAGTTGTGTACATCTGCGATCCTCTTTCTCAGATCTGCACTGAGCTCCTTGGACTTTCACATTTTGCTGTGTGTTGGTCAATCCAATGAGTGCTGTAAACAAACCCTTTTTATGAAGGCACAGAGAAGCTACCAGCTGTAGTCAATCATGATCACTAACAGGAAGTTAAGAGACCTCGGCCTTGGCAAGATAAGAGACATTTTGGAAGTTTCAGCACCTCGGAATTAATAATCTGAGAATGTATGTAAATTTTTGACCCTGTGTTGATTTCAGAAAACCCAAAGAAAATTAAAACTTATGCACCCAATTCATGTTTTTTTTTTAAAGAATTGTACAATCATTCTGCCACAGAAAACGAACAGTTCAGAGAAATTACTGAAAACCCAAATATTACCATGACATTCATGTCACTGTATGCACGGGCGCAGATAGAGGGGGGGACAGGTGGGATTCGTCCCACCCAGATTTAAATTCACCTCGTTCGGTCACCCCCACTTATAGGGAGGAAAAAACGTCTATGCTGTCTTTCTTTGCATAAGGCAAACCTCACAGAAAAATCAAAAGACTAATTACCATTTGGTTTATTGAGGTGCACAGCAGTACATACATAGTTGCAACAACTCACATAAAACAATACAAAGGCTGATATTCGGTTGGTTGAGCTGTGCAGACTGCACAGGTTGCGAGCTCGAGCTTGGTTGCTATGGTTACCCACAACAAGTTTGACAGGCATATCGGGGACGGCTCCTAGTTCAGGACCCCAACACGGCATGATGAAGGGTGCCAAACCGAAAAGGCAGAAAACGATTGCATCGTTTTTTCAAAAAACAACAACTGTAAGTAAACTGTGCCTTACTTTATCATATCACCTTGCAATTTTTTGATAGTCTGTTCAAAGTAATGTCATAGTGAAAGTAAAATCGTACGGAGTAGAGATGCCTTTCTGGTAGCCTCCTTCTTTCAGTGGTAGCCTGTAGATACAGTGCTCAGAAGGCAGTTTTAATGTTTAATCTGGCGTTCCCTGCCATAATTTCAGCGAGCATATTGTTTCATAAGGAAACTTTGCGAAGAGTTGTTGACTGACTGCCGCTCACGCAACACACAGGCATAGTTAGAAAGTCAGGATGCACTGGTTTACACTTTACACACACACACGTAGCCCAGCCTCTCGCTATGTTTAACAGTTGGAACTTAGCAGTTTTAAAACTAGTTTTGCAGTTTTGCAATTTCTGTGCATGATGATAATGTGTAAACTTTGGATTTCCATAGGCTATGTTAAAATGTTATCATTGTCCTGGCCTGCAGGTAGTTCCTGGTGATGGCAGTGAGAGAGGTGAAATAAGTGATCCACAGGAGGGTAGTAGTAGTGCACTAGGCCTGCAACTGCAAGAGGCAGAAGGAAGAGAGAGAGAAGAAGGGGGGTCAGAAGAAGGAGAGAGAGAAGAAGGGTCGGAAGAAGGATGGACAGGAGACGAGAAAGCATTTCTTTCAATGATGGGTAATTAAGTTTGACAGTCCAAGTCTCAATACATAGGATACACAGACCTAGACGCTATAGATAAATACAAAGGGTAGACAAAATAGTCAGCAGTCATCCAGAACACACACACACATTCAACCCACATGACATCCTGTCGTGTCAGTGGTAAATAGCACATGAGAGCACCAGACATCACAGGTGTGCTCTATTCCTACTCTTTATTTATTAGTAGGCCTAAGCTAACGGTTGCAGGAATGAAGGAGTGATTTTTTTTTTGTCTTAGCTGAGTAATGTTGCCGCCCTGAGGGCATCAGAGTATATTCCTCGCACAACACATGTTGAGGGTGGGGTTGGTTTGCTGGCAGCTTTGTCCCCCCCAGTTCAAAAAACGTATCTGCGCCCCTGACTGTATGTAAACTTCTGATCACAACAGCATTTACTTCCTGAGTAAATATGGATGACTGAAGTGTGTGTGTGTGTGTGGGGGGGTCAGGTCTACCTATAGCCCTCGTCTTTAGGCAGGACGATGTCTTTGGGACAGAGGTTAGTGAACAGTCGGACTGGGGACTGCTTACGGCCCATCGTCCCGCGTTTGTACAGAGGATGATTATCATAATCCACCTGCAGGAGCAAAAAACACCTGCGTTCACAATACACTACTGCTACCGGTTTACTTAAAATTAACGCTCTTCCATCACTCTGTGGTGAGACCTCGGGATGATGGAACATGGTGTGGGACACAAACACATGAATGTTGGTGTGACTCCGGTGATGAGCAGGATGATGGGCTTCACTCTGGATTTGTAGCTTCTGTCATGAATGTAAGAAACATTAGACTCCAGATTCGTCATGTTTAACCAACTCCAGCACCAAGTGCTTCTTCATACACAGTTAGATTTACTCCACAAAGGAAACACGGCTAATTACAGGGGAAAAAAAAGTACAGAATGGCTACTAAACAAAGAAAAATATTAAAAATGGTACTACACCACAGAGGATGGTGTAGTTTAATGGGCTTATTTAATGGTTATTTAATTTAAAAAGGCTGTTCTGAGATCCTAATGAGACTCTACATAATGCTTTATTAAACACAGTGCACTTTAAATAAAGAAGTTGAACCTGTAGATTAAAAAAAAAAGTCAAAAAATAAGTATGTTATTGATCAGGATCTCAGATTTTTCTATTGCATCCATCATAAAGTGAAGAATAATAAAGTAACTTCCACCATAAATTTATTTTTCCCATTTAAAATGCCATTACTGGTTTATCAAAATTGCTAAAATAAATGGCGTTACAAAACCTTGACTAGTGTACACACACACCCGACTGATAAAGCCGATAGAACCGATACCAGCCAATATGATTGATTGATTAATTCTAGATAAATCAGTATTGAAATAGCAATTTAAAAGAAATGGGGAGGATCCTTCAACCATGTTATGAGTGGTCGTTGCATAGTTTGTCCAGCAGAGGGCACACTAACGCTCCTGTTGGCAACAAGCATTTGGAACACCACAAATCACAACAATCAGCTGACCTGAGCAGAGTCGCCAACAAGTTTAATATTTTGTTGGACTTTTGTTCAGCATGATTGATGATGATAAAACATGATTATTTTCAAACTTGTGAGGACTCTTAAATAATTACACATAAATGTTAAGGAAAGTCTTTGTTAAAAAAAAAAAAACAATATCTATCGATGCAGCACGCTTTTCCGATGGAATAAAAACACGCGTTCTCCCTTTTAGCGGGTTCCATTCATTTGGTTTGATACCATGCAATATTGTTAGCATATCGCTTATCCTACGTGTATTACGTCACTCTATCCAATGGAGAATGAGCGTTGAATATGGTTTACGATATTGCACGGTTGTCAAGACAACATGGCGTCACACATCAGAGCTGATGCGAATATCCTATGAGGGAGAGTTTTCTGCTGCATATGCGCAGAAGCATTTCTTTGTTCGCTGGGAAAGACGCGTTGAAAGGCTACCGAAAGTTCATTAGATATTCTTCACATATTTACGAGAGAAAAACATACCAACGGACATCGAAAAACTGGTGTACGTACTACTACTACTACTAATAATAATAATAATAATAAATGGCTTTTTTTTCATGGTCCATCAGATATATTCTATTCAGCTACTCATCTTTGACTCATTCAGTATCACGCTCGCTGAATGGAATATATCTGATAGACCATGAAAAAAAAGCCAGACAATATTCTTCTCATTATTGGATTTTTAAATCCTCTGATTTTGAATTCAGCATTGGTCTTAAAACTCTCGTATCCATCAGGCTCTAAGCCTACAGAATATCAGTGAAAGACTTGATCCTTGTGTAACGTTTTGTATTTTTGCTTTTTGTTTTCTGATCAGTGGCGAGTCCTGAAAATTTTCTCAGGAGGGGCAAATTATCCAATAATGTCATAAGGTGACTCATTCAACAGGTACATTATAGGTAGGCAGACATTATTGACTCTTTTTTGTTTTCTTTCTGCATATCACAGTTCCATGCCACTCCACAATGACCAATTACGCCCTATTCACTATTCACATTATTTCAATATTGTATGATGTAAAATAGCCAAGAATGATATCTTTATAAAAAGATATGTCCAACAACTAAATAAGAAAGGAAACCATATTAAAAAAAAAAAACATTTATTTGCCAATCTTGAAAGTACTGTTCTACAGAATGTTCTGTAAATAGATTTTGTACTTCAAACTCTATGACCAGCAAGAATTTTACAGACTGTGCAACTTAAGGACAACAGGAAAGTGCACTTACTGTAACAAAACAGTGTAAATAGTTGGCTAACATAACAATAGCAGTTGAATAAATAGATGAGTGGATCTTTAGATCTTGCAATTACTGGTATTTACCAAGGATATTACTAAAGTGCTAACTCTCAGAGCAAAGTGTGGTAAATATAAAAATGCACATTGAAAACATCAAAAGTGAACGGATTCTGTGTGTGTGTGTGTGTGTGTGTGAGTGAGTCACGAAGTCAACCAAACCCAGAAAAACACCACGGTGACTGGAGCCCTCAGTTTCGTCTTTGCCTCATAGAGCTAACTCGAACACTCCACAAAATTTCACGCATTGGATGAGCCAGTTTAATATGTGCCTGTTCTTGCTCACCTCATCGTTGTGGCGACGAACTGCTAGCCTGTAGCCCTCATCCGGCTGTGTAGCGATGTTCACTCTCCCAAAAGCCGACAATTTCAGGCAGCTGCCCATGTGAATCTTTGATGACTCATGTTTTTTTTTTTTTATTTTCTCCGACAAATGATGCATGTCCGAATCTCCAGTGACCGTCCAAGCAGTGTTGTCCATGGAGCCACCTCCAGGGTGGGAAAGTAAGCAGGGGGAGCAGAAAACCGCTGAGGCGTCCTTGCAGCTAGCTCGCCAGGATTTGCGCTGGGACCATGTTGAAGTAAAACCTCGAGTATATGATTTCCCCCCCCCCTTTGTTGAAATTTGTTTTATGTTTAGATTTGGTCGAGGGGGGTCCAGCTTGTTTTGTTGCCAATTTAGCTCGATTTGATCGCTGACTAAATGGAACTTCTTTTAAGGACCGCACTGAATTGCTTTCCGCATCCATCTCACCTCAGAAACTGAGCGGATCGAACGCAACTTTGCCGCGCTTCGCAGTGACGTAAGCACGTTAGCGCAAGCCCCCCCGGAACCCATAGAGATTGCATTGAAGTGTCAGGAGAAAAAAAATACATTAACATGGGACTCTATCAGTGAGCTCTTGGGCGATTTTCAACGTGACTGAAATCGCCCCAAAAGGGGTGGTACTCTAGAAGCAAGACCACCCTGATTGGACAGTGATACCCAGCGACAGATTAAAACGGCCTAGAGCAGCACTGGTGAAAGTTTGTTTAAAAAAAAAGAAAAAAAACCTTTTTTTTTCTTTTTTTTTTTTTTGGTTTTGGCAGTGCGTCGCCCAATCGCCCTTATGCACCAGCCGCCCTTGCTTGCAGGTTTGTATATATTTGTTAGTATCTGGTGTGGTCCATTGTCTTTGTTGTCTCTCATCTTTTTGATAGATTTTCAATTCTAGACAAGAGAGGCTCAGGATCCAGATCTTCTGCGATGGGATATTGTGGGATCTCATTGTTGCCTACTACACTGTGTTCATTGAAAAGGCTGCTGGGATGCTTTTCCCAGTGGGCATTTTTAGCAACCTTATTTTTCAAGGTTACTGACCTGTGTTTGGAATAGACAGTTGAATTGTGTTTGTGGACCATAAAGCATTTGAGCCATCCTTCATGGATGTCAACGGAGTGTAAAAAAAAAAAAAGTATTTCATGGCATTCCTTCTGTACTAGATGTTTTCAGTTGAACACATACTCGGGCCTCCTGACCATTGCCAAGTGTTTCAGCTAGATCTTCTCTCAGTTGTTGTTTGTGTGTGTGTGTAGCTGGGTCTAACAGAATGATTATTTTGATTCATTCTCTTTAAGTGTGGCCATTAATTAGGCTTTTGGCCTGGGGCAGCACGGTGGTGTAGTGGTTAGCACTGTCGCCTCACAATAGGTTCTGGGTTTGAGCACAGTGGCCAATGGGGGCCTTTCTGTGTGGAGTTTGCATGTTCTCCCCGTGTCTGCATGGATTTCCTCTGGATGCTCCGGTTCCCCCCCACAGTTCAAAGACGTGGTTTTGTTAACCTGGGGTGGCCTTGGGCCGATATGCCCTTGAGCAAGACACTTAAGCCCCAACTGCTCCCCAGGTGCTGTAACATGGCTGCCCATTGCTCTGGGTATGTGTGTGTGCTCATTGCTCACTTGTGTGTGCATGCACGTGTTCACTGCTTCAAATAGGTTAAATGCAGAGGATGAATTTCACTGTGCTTGAGTGTGCATGTCACAAATAAAGTCTTCTACTTCTCATCATGATGTATGTGATGTCAACATGTACGTGATCTTTTCCTCTTATCGTCACATAGTCTAAGAAGCACCACTGGCCTTGAGTGGAGGTGGTATCAGGACATCTTAGACCTATTCCTATGTGATGTTAGGGTGTTAGTGATTGTCACTCTATGCACAGATCAGTAATTAGTAGGAGGTGACTGTTGGAATTTGACAAACCAGTGCTCTCTTTCCCATTCAGTCTTTTCTACAGGGGGTGATATCTTGCAAGTGTAGTTCGTAAATCCCCAAGAGGAATCATCTTATTTCTTTTTGATATCTTATGGACAGAGTTGTTGAGGGCGGCACGGTGGTGTAGTGGTTAGCACTGTTGCCTCACAGCAAGAAGGTCTGGGTTCGAGCCCCGTGGCCGGCGAGGGCCTTTCTGTGTGGAGTTTGCATGTTCTCCCCGTGTCCGCGTGGGTTTCCTCCGGGTGCTCCGGTTTCCCCCACAGTCCAAAGACATGCAGGTTAGGTTAACTGGTGACTCTAAATTGAGCGTAGGTGTGAATGTGAGTGTGAATGGTTGTCTGTGTCTATGTGTCAGCCCTGTGATGACCTGGCGACTTGTCCAGGGTGTACCCCGCCTTTCACCCGTAGTCAGCTGGGATGGGCTCCAGCTTGCCTGCGACCCTGTAGAAGGATAAAGCGGCTAGAGATAATGAGATGAGATGAGAGTTGTTGAGTTGGCCATAACAGGTATTCATCAAAATTCAGAGTTGATACCTAGGTGTTGGTTATGGTGGAATGTTGGTGTTTCATAACTTTCAAGACAGTGGTAAGAAATGCTTGTTGAAACTGCTGCTGTGCTAGAGCTTGAGCAATCATATTATTGCAAAAACAACACCATGAGTATATGGTTCGTGTGTTGCTTTTCCCTTTCAAAGTTACAGCCCAATGAAGAAACAGACTGAGGAGAGGTGCACTTAATATTTAGGTAGCAAGATTATTAGCCAATCAGCTACAACTAGGCTCTGATTGGCCAAGATCTGGTATAGACAAAGGCCCGACATGTGTGCTGATATCTCCTTACATTTTGGATTTAAAATGCATGTTCTGGTTTCCTGTGTATCAGCATGGTTAACTGATTATTTGTTTGAAGAATTTACTTGTAGAAAACATACCCATTTCCTACAGCCTTGACATATATTTATGGTTCAAAATTCAAAGTTTTTTTTTTCTTGTCAGTGACTTTAAAGTACAAAGTTGTGAGGTCTTGTTTGAATTCATCTTGGCACAAAAATGAGAATAAATGCATGAACTTTATTGACATTTTTGCAGTAATTTTTAGGAAATAACCAACATACCAGAAGTAAATATCATGTATTACACAAACATGCATATGATAGTTTTAAACACTAAAATAGTTTTTCCATGAATATGTGATTAGTGATTATTGAAATAATGTGTCATATTTTTAAGCACTGTCTGATGCCAGCAAGATGATGACTAAGCATCAGGGAAATATAACTTAAAAATAAAGAATTTAAATGTTTTTGAGACAGACTATTTCCATGAATATGTATTTATGAAATAGGGTAAAGCAGGTGAAGTTCAAAAATCTAGATCAGGTACCTGGTCATTACACAAGAACAAAACTGATCAACTCGTTGATATATCAGTAACCCCACAGTCCAGAAAACAATCACCATCTCAGAATCAGATTTATAAAAATAAACATAATGTGGCATGAAGCACTGACATGAATTACTGCAATTTGCTCACCACCCAAGCTTGTAGTTGAAGGCAAACACACACTATTGTGTTTTACCCTTTTCCTCAGTGACAGACCCTATCACTCTCACGAGTTTTTCCTTGTTGTTTATCACATTCTCGCCTGCTTTCTCAATCAGCTTGATGATCATGTCATCGCTGTAGGGCCCCTGAAAGGTCTTATATTCTTTCTCCCACTTCTCAATATCACCTGAAAGAAAAAAAAAACGCTGAAAAGGTAAAGAAGGTTGTCCAAGGAGAGCAGAATATTATGGGTATTTGTGTTTATTTTTGTATCTTGATTTTTTTAAATATAATCAACTGGCAAACAATCTGTCAATAGTCAGGTTGTCAGTGTTGTAGAAAATGCAGTGAAACACAATCCACTCCACTGACCACTGCCCTTGAAAAGATATAAACTACAAAATCCTGTGTGAATTTAAATAGGGTCAGTTACCATCACAGTTGACTTTGTTGAAAAGGGGAATGTGGATCACAGTTGGAGCTCCCTTCTTCCCCTCAAAGCAATAGAAGTCATCTGGCTCAGAAAACTCTGACGGTGGTTTTACCTCAGGGAATGGAATCTTCAATTCCCTGCACATTTCAGAAGCTTTAACCACAGTCTGTGAATGAGGAGAACATTTGTTGTGTCATTTCATCCAGAAATAATGGAATACAGTTATTTTAGGTTTAAATGCATGGGTTACTGTCCTCAATTCAGATGACAGGCTTTCAGATCCAGACACTGAGGCTACGTTTACACTAGACCGTATCGGTCTCATTTTCTTCGCGGATGCACTGTCCGTTTACATTAAACCGCCTGGAAACGGGAATCCGCCAGCGTCCACGTATTCAATCTAGATCGTGTCAGCTCCGGTGCTGTGTAAACATTCAAAATACGCGGATACGCTGTGCTGAGCTATAGCTGGCGTCTCATTGGACAACGTCACTGTGACATCCACCTTCCTGATTCGCTGGCGTTGGTCATGTGACGCGACTGCTGAAAAACGGCGCGGACTTCCGCCTTGTATCACCTTTCATTAAAGAGTATAAAAGTATGAAAATACTGCAAATACTGATGCAAATACTGCCCATTGTGATATGCGCTGGGATCTCACACACAGCGGCTCAGTCCCGAATCATGGCTTGTGCACTTCACTCGCGCGCTGTGTGAGCTGCGCAGGGCCGGAGTGCGCACCCTCCAGAGGGCACTCGCTGTTCAGGGCGGAGTGATTTGGAGCGCAGGATGCCTGCGGAGCCGAGCGTATCCGTGTATTGCCGTTGCTATGTGCACGGCTAACGGTTTTAGTGTAAACGCGAATCGTTTTAAGAATGTTAATCTGATGATCCGCTGATTCGACGTAATGTAAACGTAGCCTGAGATGACTTTTTAAATGGGCTAAGATTACCCAACCTGATTTGTGAAAGTCCAGATAAGTAACACCTAAATTTTAACACCTAATTTTGACTTTCACAAATTTGGTTGGTTAATTTAAGTCCATTTAAATACACATAGAATGACTGGGATAATATGTAAGAATGACTGCAGCACTTTGGAGAGTTAAAACTCATAAAATGTGATCTGTCAAAGTTTTCACAAATCAGTATGGGTCTAAAAGGTTTTCAGATGTAAAACATGCCTTTTCCACGTTTGGTTTCACAACTTGTGAGCAAATGACAGACATGCAGTCATTTGTGAAAATTTTCACAAATCATTTTGATTAATTTTAAATGAATTTTGAGTGGTTTTGTCTGTGTAAAACATTTTTATAGATTGCAGAATTCCAAATGACTAACTGCAAACTAAGTTTATCAAGCTCACAAAAAGAATATCATAAGTAGCTGTGTAATATGTGTGATAAAGTACAGCAGCTTACAGACTTTCTCTCGCTCATGTATCTCCTATCTCCTGCTGGCTATAATCGGATTTTGTCAGATTCTTTTTTTCACAGAAGTCATCTTTGGAAACTGGCATTTTCAAAATCTCATCTCATCTCATCATCTCTAGCCGCTTTATCCTTCTACAGGGTCGCAGGCAAGCTGGAGCCTATCCCAGCTGACTACGGGCGAAAGGCGGGGTACACCCTGGACAAGTCGCCAGGTCATCACAGGGCTGACACATAGACACAGACAACCATTCACACTCACATTCACACCTACGGTCAATTTAGAGTCACCAGTTAACCTAACCTGCATGTCTTTGGACTGTGGGGGAAACCGGAGCACCCGGAGGAAACCCACGCGGACACGGGGAGAACATGCAAACTCCACACAGAAAGGCCCTCGCCGGCCATGGGGCTCGAACCCAGGACCTTCTTGCTGTGAGGCGACAGCGCTAACCACTACGCCACCGTGCCGCCCCATTTTCAAAATAAAAATAAAATACTTGACAGGTGATTGGATGACTCATCGATCACCATCTATCATAGGCTAAATTCAACCAACTTCCTTTGCACTGTCATGCTGAAATAAGCAGGGACGTCGCTGAAAATGATGTATGATCTGGATGGCAGCATGTGTGGCTCCAAAACTTGTATGTGCCTTTCAGCATTAATGGAGCCTTTACAGATGTGCAAGTTATGCCTGCCATGGGCAGAAACACACCCCTATACCATCACAGATGCTGGCTTTTGAACTTTGTGCTGGTAACAATCCAGACAGTCATTTTCCTCTTTAGTCTGCAGGACACAACATCCATGATTTCCAAAAACAATTTGAAAGGTGGACTTCACTTTGCATGGTAGATGCAGCAACAAACTGTATTTATGAACAACAGTTTTCCAAAGTGTTCCTGAGCCCATGTAGTAATGTCCATTATACAATCATGATGTTTTTAATGCTGTGCCATGTGAGGTAGAGCCCTGCACTCCCGCGGGAGTCCCGCGGGACCCGCCGCAAAGCAGTGCGGTGCGGGACAAATTTTGAAAGCTCGTTGCGGGCGCAGGCAGGACCGGAAGTGCACATATGCGGGTGCGGGCGGGAGTGCACATACACAGCGCGGCCGGGAGCGGTGATAAGCTGCAGTCCCGCTAACTAAAAACGTGTTTGAAATAAAATTTATAAATTATTAACTTATGTCTATCATATATAATTTGTGCTGGATATTTTATTTGGCATTAATAAAAACATTTTAAGATGCCTAAATTTGCAGAGAGAGTCAGATTGCCAGATTGAGTGAGGAATGGCATCTTAAATTTGCCGTTGATCACCCTAACGAGAAATCCTTTGATCACTCTAATGACTTGCCGTTCACACCCAGCTAGCAAGAGAACCATGAGTGAAGTGATTTACTGCTTGAGTTAGTCTACAACTCTAATCAGAGAGACAGGTTACACAGTGACGGTAGGCTTGACTCAATGCTATCCCAGAAATCCTTCCTGTAATATGCAAATTTGGCTGTCCAATCAGAGGCGGCCAAATTTGCATATTACAGTAAGGATTTCTGGGATAGCATTGAGTCAAGCCTACCGTCACTGTGTAACCTGTCTCTCTGATTAGAGTTGTTCACTCATGGTTCTCTTGCTAGCTCTGCTTTGCAATAAAAAAAAAAAAACAACATTGGTACAAAGCAAGCCCATTCACTTTTTTATCCTCATCAGAGAATTACAATGGTTTCTCATGTGACAAAAATGTGTGATTCGCTATTAAATATTTTAATTGCTTGACAGCACTAATTATTATTATTATTATTATTATTATTATAGACTATTATTATAGACACTACATGCTGAATTCAGAAACAAGGTAAATAATAAACGTGAATGTGAGCTGTAGATATTTATGCTCAAATCCACTCAAAAGTAAGGGGCGGGGCACCATCACGCTGTGTCAAGACAAGAACTTTCCTGAGAAATAATGCAAACGTCTGCATCATGCGGGATTTGCGGGCGGGAGCGGGACTGAAAATCATAATTCTTTGTGGGCGCGCGCGGGAGTGGGCCTGAAAATCATAATTCTTTGCAGGCGCGGGCGGGAGTGGGACTGCATAACGCGGGCGGGAGCGGGACTGAAAAATCCGACCCGCGCAGACCTCTAACGTGAGGGACTCAAGGTAACAAGTGTTCAATGTTGTTTTTTTGGCTTTGCCCCTTATTATAGAAATTTTGCAGGTGCTCTTATCCAGAAAGACATACAACAAGCCCAGAACAGCCTGAGGTTAGGTGCCTTGCTCAAGGTCACTTCAGCCATTCCTGCTGGTCCAGGGAATTGAATCAGTGACTGTTGGGTCTAAAAGCTACTTCTCTAACTATTTAGCCATGGCTTCCCCCATGGCCTTATGTGCAGAAATTTCTCTGGATGAAATTTCTCTGGTTTCTCTGAACCTTTTGTTGTTATTATGGATTGTTGATAGTGAAATAATTAAATTCCTTACAATAGTATGCTCAGAAACATTGTTCTTAAACTGGTGGATTATTTATCCACATAGTTTTTCAAGTCAAGTTTATTTGTGTAGTGCTTTTAACAACAGACATTGTCACAAAGCAGCTTTACAGAAAATTAAAGATGTTAAACATGAGCTAATTTTTATTCCTAATTTATCCCCAATGAGCAAGCCTGTGGTGACAGTGGCAAGGAAAAACTCCCTCAGATTACATGAGAAAGAACCCCTGAGAGGGACCAGACTCAAAAGGGAATCCATCCTCATTTGGGTGATAACAGATAGTGTGATTATAAATAACTCGCTTCCACAACTGCCATCCACATCAGATCTGCTTTAATATCAACAGATCTTCGATTAAGGTACGTGAATCCATTCATCATGGCACACCTTCAGCTTGTTCATTGTGCTGAGTGCAGGATGTTTAGTCATTCTTCCTCTGTCAGTAGTGATAGCTTTATTTGTGATAAGTGCAGATTCGTTAGTTCTCTGATGGAGAAGATTGCAGCTTTGGAGGGGCATATCCAGACTTTAGAGAAGGCTAGTGAGAACGAGAGCAGTATAGTTTCTGCAGGGGAAAGTCTGGATGCCCTAGATGGAGTTAGCAATCCCCTAACTCTGGCATTAGAGCCCTCACCGTGGGGCGAATGGGTGATGACTCGGCGGCATAAATATAGAGCCAAAGCTACCACTGAGGCTTGCCCACAGGTGCACCACTCCTCTCCACTTCACATGTCAAACAGGTTCGCTCTCCTCAGTGATGCACCCGCTGAGAAACCTGAACAAGCTCTGGTTATAGGAGACTCTATCATATGGCACATGAAATTAGCTTGGCCTTTAGGGGCACCAGCAGCTTTAGTCAGGTGTATAGCGGGAGCCAGGGTGCCGGACATAGCAGGTAAATTTAGGGTCCTAGGCAAACACAGATTCTTAAAGACAGTTATCCACATAGGAGCTAATGACATATGCCTTTATCAGTCTGAGGTTACAAAGAGTAACTTTGTAAAGGTGTTTAAATTAGTGAAGACGATGTCCGCTGCTGTTGTATGCTCTGGCCCCATCCCAATGCAGTGTGGTGATGTAGCTTACAGCAGGTTATGGTCGCTGAACTGCTGGTTGTCCAGCTGGTGCTCCAAAAACAGTGTGGGCTTTATAGATAATTGGACTAATTTTGAGGGCACTGCTGGCCTGTTACAGTGGGACGGTATCCATCCCACTCGGTAAGGTGCTGCTCTCATTTCTTGCAAATTAGAAATTCTTGCAAATTTCTTGCTCATAGTCTCAGAACAGGCCTAGTTAACTTCTGACAATCCAGAGCCAAGGCCAGGGAGCAGACAAACAGGCTAAACTGACTGTCTGCTAGCTGCACAGAGTCGTCACTCAGGGTCCACTACATCGAGATTGTGTTTGTTCCCTGAGCTAAACAAAAAAGTAGAAATACTCAATTTCTTCTCATAACCTAATTAATATAAAATTGGATCATACTGACTGTACAACTGCTGCCAGCACCTTTAATCTAAAGGTAGGGTTATTAAATATTCAATCTCTTACATCTAAAGCGCTAATTGTTAATGAACTCATTACTGATCAGGAGTTTAATGTACTGTGTTTAAAAGAAATATGGATTAAGCCAAATGAATATATAGCGTTAAATGAAGCTAGACCTCCTGGATACAATTTTATACACCAGCCTCGTCTAACTGGCAGAGGAGGGGGCGTCACGGTTAATTATAATGATTATCTAGGCACAACATTAAAACCTGGTTATAAATTTTAATTAGGGCTGCTCGATATTGGAAAAAATCAATATCACGATTTTTTCAGTAAATATTGATATCGCGATTTTTAAAACGATATTTATACACCTTTTTTTAAAGCCCCGATCATCAACACCCGAGGCACCGGGCCACATTTTTATAGTACAGGCCTCATAGGCTACCTGTCAACCCTTCCCGTTGTACCCTGAAACGCCTTTTACTTAAACTATTTACTGTGCAAGCACGTACTTTGCATAGGTCCTATAGCCTGCACAAGGCTCACGTTCTCCTCACTCAACATTTCCGATCACAGAGGATGGAGCCAGCGCTGGTATTACCAGTGATTACTGCGTAACGTCCACACTGGCTCATAGCCAGCCAAGGATAAAATCTCTCTCTCTCTCACACACACACACTACAACGTAAGCTTGTGCGTTGTTAAGACACCAACATTAAACACGCACAATATAGAGACAAGTCCTTAAGAATTAACATACATGAAAATAGCTCAGCGGCATGTAAACATTCCCTGAAAGTGTAGGTGGCACTGCGGCTAGATGCTACGTGAAATGGCACAAGGCAAACACCATGCTTCGCTCAGTCAACAGACAAAATCCACGAACCCAGTAGTCCTCCTACTACTGTGGGTTAGTGTTCTGTGGCCTAAAACACCCTATGCACAGTCATTCCAAAACATCCCCACTAGTTGCAGGTTATGTCTCAAATACAGATATGCGTTGTGGATTAAGCGATCTATTTTCAAGCATCAGGCTTCTCTTCCTTCATCTTCCAAATGTGGACTCCGCTATCTTTTTGGCATGTCAGCATTGAAATACCATTTGCAGAGATATTTCACTCGCCATTAAGAAAAGTAAAAGCAACACATGATTAGGGCTACATGATTAGCAGGGGGACACCGTTTTAAGCGCACGGAATTTTAAAAACAATGTAATTACATCTTAGTCCGTCTACATCGCGCAATAAACCCGTCCTTAGCAGAACCTACTTCAAAGCATGATGCTAGCTGCAGATGCACAAGTCAAAATCAAATGAACCCAAGTAAACATGCCGCGGCGGACAACATTAATAACCAAATTGCCTTACCTTAAAACGCTGCCTTGACCACAGGACGACTCGCAGTTATTCCACTTAAATCCACACGGTTTAACACATCTAACACAGCTAGCAAGCTGGATATGTGCTAATATTATTGTGCTTGTTTTCTTCCGTAGATGCCATTTTTACATTACCCAGTCCCACATCCAAAAATATGACGTAAATATGTGTTAATTGTATTATTATAACTATTAGCAAGCAAATCAAACAACATATTAACAAATCAATATATCAAATCACCCGACACGTATGAAAACAGAAGAACTGATTTTTTACTGTTGCGGAGATATCGCGGGAGTAGAATGGATGACGTATGCAAGGCTACGGTGTGCCTTAGGGGACAGAAGGGTTCGTTTTACCTTACTGTCACGTCAATGTCATTGTTGTTTTATTGCCATTGTAGAAATATTGTGCACGTCCCTTTCGACAAATGACAAAAAATCGTTTCATATCGATATTATGAATTTTGATATCGTTTGACACCAATATCGATATCGTGATAAAAATACGATATATTGCACAACTCTAATTTTAATACATTTGAAGTTCTTCATACTAATATAATGTATGTAGCCTCAAAAAATAAGTATACCCAGTCAATTCCGTGACTTATTATTTACAGGCCCCCAGGGCCATATTCTGAATTTCTTTCTGAATTTGCAGATTTCATCTCAGACCTGGGCCCTGCACTACGAAACGGGTTTTCTGGCTTACCAGGGTAACTTCGAGAGTAACTTGATCACGTGCAGCTTAACTTCCCGATTAACCCATACTACGAAAGTTGGCTATGTTCAAACCGAGGTATGCTGCCATGGCAACTTACGCTGCATCTCAAACCTGCTCATCTCAGGTTATGTTCTTGGTTAACCTGAGGTTTCCGATTAACCACACCCTTTTTAAACACCACCTCTCCACTGACATTTCCTCTAGAGACAATGCCAGCGTACCTGGATGACCCATGCGATATCGGAGCACAGATTAGAGATGGGATTTATGGCTCTTTGATGGGATCCGCATCTTTGTGATCCGTTCTTTGAAAAGAGCCGTTCAAAAGACTGGCTCATTTGGCTCTTTTTAAATATTTATTCAGTTTTAAGAAGACAGCGTCTAAAGAAGCCAGATCCCTCTGCTTAGACAGTGACATCAATATGTCTGGACATACCTTTTATATAAAGCAACCTAGACTTACATTATTGTAACCCCTAAACGCTCATAAATAACCATTAAAAAACAATGAGGGCTTCAATGAATGTCCATGCAGAACGGCTTTTCTGTTTAAAAAAAAAACACCACCCACTCAAGAACATAGTTATCAAGAACGCAAGAATATTTTATAGAAAAACACTTGTTTTACAAAAATATTTAAGTCTGAGATACAAAATAGATACAACTACAATAAATATAACACAAGAACTAGTTATCACACAAGAACATTTTTAATAGAAAAAAAACTTTCTATATTAAAAATATTGAAATTGTAACAAAAATAGATACAACTAAACAGTCAGATAAATAGATAAAGTTATAACAAGAACACAAGATTATTTTAATAGGAAAAAACAAACTATTAATGCAAAAAATATATTATTAGAAAAATAGATACAACTAGACAAACGGATAAACAAATAAAATACACAAAAATAGAACAAACAAAATGACGATAGAATAAATTAAATGAACGTCCATGCAAAGTAGTTTTCCCACAATATTATCATTAATATCACACAACATTATAAACTATATACAAAACAATTTGAACTATTAGGCAAACAGATAAAATTTGAATAAATAAAAGACAAATGAATGCTGGCTTGCACGTGCGCGCACACACCATTATGAACGATGTTTTTATATTTCATTTTCACCTTAGTCAAAGGGACTGAACAGTCAGTCATCCTAATTCATGTGACTCTGTGCACATATCAGCTTAAGTAGGCTACTCCATGAATTTACCATACCAAATTTTATTCAGGATTTTTCGGACATTAAACAAGCTATATATGACTGGGGCCACGTCGAAGGACCATTTTCTGTGACTTGTGATTGATCATGAAGCTTTCTCTCATCCTATACTTCTGTTCTGGAACATGTAGAAGGGAGAATGTACTTGCGCATTTACCCGATCGGCAATTCGTTGCCAACATGCTTGCCGCTCCTTATTGGCAGCTGCTGTGTTAGATTTTGCTCTTAATGTTGTTTTGAACTCCTCGTAGCTTTGCATTATGACAGCGCATTCTTCCTCCGTGAAGTACGGCGACCATGCCATTGTGAACAGTGGGGATTTGCACTGATAACCTCCCCTTTAACGTGAACGCGCATTAACCCTGATTAGGTTAAACCAGGTTCAACAAATCAACTTCATAACTGGCGTCGTAGTACCGTTTAACCCCAAACAAGATAACCAGGTTTTGTCAACCCCGGTTTAGCGGGGGAACCCTGGGTTACTTCTGGGTAGGTTAACCTCCGTTCATAGTACAGGGCCCTGGTCATTTCCTTAGACAAAGCTTTAGTTGTCGGAGAGTTTAATATTCACTTGAATAACCCAGAAGATCCTCTGAAAACAGCATTCGTGTCCATTTTAGATTCAGTAGGGGTTAATCAGAATGTCATAGGACCTACCCACAATGGTGATCACACTCTCGATCTAATACTAACATTTGGGTTAAATATAGAAAAATCTAGTCACACTTCCACAGTCTGAAGTTCTCACAGATCATTATCTAATATTATTCAAAATATGTCTGAGCAATAATATATAGACCTCATCACACTACTGTATTAAATGTACATACATGTCAGTCACTGCACAGAGTGTTATAAATAATCTCCCAGAGTTATCAACTTTGATTGGATCACTGTCAGCCCCCACAGAACTTGATCAGGCAACTGAATGCTTTGTCAACGTTCTGCTATACTTTCGAGAATATAGCTCCACTTAAAAGAAAAATGGAGAGAAAAAAAATTAGCACCCTGATATAATGATTACACGTGCACTTTCAAACAAACCACTTGAAAATTAGAATGTAAATGACATCAAACAAAATTGGTAGAGTTCAAATCAGCATGGAAGGAGAGCTTCCTGAAGTACAGAAAAGCTCTTAGTGTTGTTAGATCAATGTATCTCTCCGCCCAAATAGAGGATAACAAAAATTATCCTAGATTCCCATTTAATTCTGTCGCAAAATTAACTAGGAAAAAGATCACTATAGACACATGCACACCTGCAATATGCAGTAGCAACGACTTCATTAATTTTTTTTTAATGACAAAATTGAAAATATGACAACAAATTCAAACTACTAATTTAAGGTTAGGCAATTTCAGTAACCCTGTAGTTAACAATATAACTATCAGATCAGCAATTACAATGTTTTACTCCCCTTAGAGAAATCGAACTAATTTAATTAATCTATGCATCAAAATCCACAGCTTGCGTATTAGGTCCCTTACCTACATGACTCTTCAAATAGATAATACCAGAAGCAATTGAACTGCTTCTAAAGATAATAAATTCTTCCCTTAGAATTGGCTATGTACCCAAATCCTTTAAACTAGCAATTACCAAGCCCCTGATTAAAAAAAACCTGATCTTGACCCCTGTCAGCTATCCAATTATTGGCCAATATCAAACCTCCCCTTTATCTCCAAGATCCTAGAAAAAGCTGTGGCACAGCAGCTATGCTCATATCTACATAGAAATAACATCCGTGAAATGTATCGTCAGGATTTAGACCTCATCAGAATACAGAGACAGCTCTGGTTAAAGTAGTAAACCATGTACTGTTGGAATCTGATAAGGACTGTCTCCCTGCTTGTATTGCTTAAACTTAGTGCAGCCTTTGATCATTCCATTCTTCTGAATAGACTAAAAATGTTGTGGGAGTTGTGGGACTGTCTCCCTGCTTGTATTGCTTAAACTTAGTGCAGCCTTTGATCATTCCATTCTCCTGGATAGACTAAAAATGTTGTGGGAGTTAAGGGAACGGCCCTCTCCTGGCTCAGGCATTATTTAACTCATCACTATCAGTATGTTGATGTAAATGGTGATTTTTCGAGACATACTGAGATAAAGTTTGGTGTCCCACAAGGTTCTGTCTTAGGCTCACTGCTTTTTTCTTTATACATGTTACCTTTGGGTGATCTTATTCATAAGCATGGTATTAGTTTCCACTGTTATGCTGATGACACACAGTTGTATGTTTCTGCAAAACCAGATGAGAGACACCAGCTTAATAGAATTGAAGAATGTGTAAAGGACATTAGACACTGGATGCTTATTAACTTCCATCTGCTTAATTCTCACAAGAGAGAAGTACTTGTACTCGGACCACATGCAACTAGAAGTAGGCTTTCTGATTACACAGTAACTCTTGATGGCCTTTTTATTTCTTTATGTGCAGCAGTAAAAAAAAAAACCTCGGGGTGATTATTGACTCCAGTCTTTCATTTGAAACTCATATCGATAACATTACCCCGGATAGCTTTCTTTCATCTCAGAAATATTTTTAAGATAAGAAATATGTCACTACATGATGCAGAAAAAGATTAGTTCATACTTTTGTTCCCTCCAGGTTGGATTATTGTAATGCCTTACTGTCTGGATGTTCCAATAAGTGCATAAACAAGCTCCAGTTAGTTCAAAATGTAGCAGCAAGAGTCCTAACAAGAACTAGAAGATATGACCACATCACCCCTGTCTTATCCACACTGCACTGGCTCCCAATCAAATTTTGTATTGATTATAAAATACTACTCTTGAATTTTAAAGGACTGAATGGTCTCGCGCCACAGCACCTGTGCAAACTTCTGGTTCTTTATGACCCGCCACACCTACTTAGATCAAAAGGTGCAGGCTGTCTCCTGGTACCTCCTATAGTGAAGGCTAGATCAAAAGGGTGGAGCCTTTTCTTACAAAGCCCCACAGTTATGGAACAGCCTTCCAAGTAGTATTTGCGACTCAGACACAGTCTCAGTGGTTGAAAACATATCTGTTTAGTCAAATCTTTTGTTAATAGATTTATTAGGTAAAGGAGTTGATCTGGAGGGTCCTCAGGCATAGTGTTTTGGTAATTGTACAGACGCCATAAATGTGAAATTATGATGATTAACTGTTCCGAGAGATTTTAAAAAGCTCATTTCTTTCATGTTCGTATTTCTTGCAGTGAAGTCATCCATGCTCTACTGATTCTGGATGGCTTCAATGTTCACAATTTCCAGTTGAGTGTTTGCCTATTATGTTTAGAGAAAAGTTAAGTCCTGTATGTCCAATTCTTAAATGGGTGATCATGATTTCTTCTCTTTGACACCTGCTCCCTATCCTTCCTGTATTCATCTGTTTTTCAATGTTATATACTGTAGATGTCTCCCTGTTTCATTGCCATCCTGCTAGGCTGACTTTGCATAGGACTTGATATAAATCTTAGCCTCTGCCTTACTTATTGGGATTTGCAATTCTGTTTTTTTTTATTATTTAGCATTTGCTTAGCCAGCTTGTCAACCTGTTCGTTTCCCTCCACAACAACATGAGCAGGTACCCAAAGAAAACTCATGTTGGTGTGGAGGGAAACGAACAGGTTGACAAGCTGGCTAAGTATTATAACAATATTTTTAATTTTTTATTAGAGGTTTAAAATTTAATATAAATTTAGAATTAACTTTTTTTGTCTGCACTGAAGCAAAAGAGCATTTTTATAGTTTTACTTAATTTCTGAGTGTGTGTGTATATATATATATATATATATATATATATATATATATATATATATACTGTATATACTGTATATTATATATATTTATATATATATATATATATTAATGTGTTGGTTTTATTTTTTGGTAATGGGGGGCGCGGCTCTGCTGCTGACCCTGCGTCTCACTTGTCTGTTCGTCCTCAGCGTTTTTATGTATTTGAGTGCGTTTTATTGTGTTTTAGCACAGTTGAGTGAGTACAAGTATGTTTTGAAGTTACTCTAACTCATATACACATCTTATTGTAATGATCATGAACTTTTCTGCCTTATATATCGCTCTGATAACTCTCCTGACAACAACACCTGAGGCAAATGCCGCCAATAATGGGCCCACTAACCACGGTATTGCTTATTCCAGGGATTTTCTTCTCTCTTGTCGGCCGATGGCAAGAAACTTGAGTGTTGGATTTATATTTTCGCATGGATTACTATCATTGAGGATTAATAAACCAAAGAAGAAACGCGGATCCAGAGGTGGTGTTCGGAATCGTTTGAGGAGACGCGGCAGTCGGCATCCTTTGCCAGTGATCACCCTTTCGAATGTAAGATCCCTCAACAACAAAGTGGATGAGGTAACACTTCGTATCAAGTATGAGGAGGACTTTCGATATAGTAACCTTATCTGTTTTACAGAAACATGGTTGAAGCAGGACTGTCATTTTAGCGTTGATGGATACACCATAATTAGATCCGACAGAGATCAGGCTATGTCACAAAAATCTATTGGAGGTGGTCTCTGCATTCTGGTTGATAATAAATGGGCGATGCAGTTCACTATTTTAGAAAAGATCTGCACAAGAGACTATGAGATTTGAATGGTATCTTTTAGACCATTCTACTTACCCAGAGAATTTGGGCAGCTGACTGTCATACTGGTTTATGTGCCTGGTCCTAATAACAAGGAAGCAGCCGAGCGCATATTAAACTGTTTTAACAATGCACTCTCTCGCTCAGCTGACCAACCTGTTTTTATTTTAAGGGATTTTAACACACTCTCCTTGTCAACCTATCTTCCAACGCTACAACAATATGTAGACTGCCCAACTCGCACATCTAATATTTTGGATCACTGTTATAGCAACATAGAATATGCTTACAAGGTGCTGCGCCGCCCACCTATCGGAAGGTCAGACCACAACGTCATACACTTGTTGCCGAAGTACAGACAGTTAGTGAAGCGCGAAAAGCCCACAGTAAAATTCGTCAAAGTGTGGAATGGGGAGACACTTGATAAATTAAAATGCTGTTTTGAAACTACATGCTGGGACACATTCATCAACTCCTGTGAAAACCCCCATGAGCTAACAGACTGTATTACGTCATATGTACAGTTCTGTGAAGAATCGGCAACAGAGACCAAAAGAATTGTCATGTTCCCCAATAATAAGCCCTGGCTGTCCAAAGACTTAAAAATGTGCCTTAATGACAAAAAGACAGCTTTTATAATGGGTGATACAGAGAAAGTGAGAGAAATAAGGAGGGAGTTCAGGGGAAAGATGCAAAAAGCAAAAGTTGATTTTAAAAATAAAGTGGAGGAACAATTTTGCACAAACAACCCGAAACAAGCATGGGAAGGGCTTAATAAAATGATGGGCAGAGACCGAAAGGAACCAGTGGACATATTCATGGACCTCCCCTTCTTAAATAAACTTAATAATTTTTATGGAAGGTTTGATTCTTTTGACAACAAAGCTAAATGTAATGCGGTCTCTATCAATACTCCTCAAACCACCACAATCCACTTATCAGTGGAGGAAGTCAGACATTGCCTCGTAAAAATAAATCCACATAAAGCACCTGGACCTGATGGCCTCCGTGGAAAGGTACTGAAGGCATGCGCTAATGAACTATCAACAGTTTTGACCCATCTCTTTCAACTTTTACTGTCCACCTGCACTGTGCCGAATATGTGGAAGTCATCAATTATCAAACCGCTCCCAAAAAAACCTGGGTCAAAAGAACTGAATGACTTTCGCCCAGTTGTCTTGACCCCTATTCTGACAAAATGCATGGAAAGGGTTGTAATCAAACATCTTATTGCATCCCTGAATCCACATCTAGACCCTATGCAATTTGCTTATAAGCCTCATAGAGGGACTGAAGATGCCACTCTCATCCTGACTAACATGGTCACTAAACATCTGCAAAATGCCAATGCTTATGCACGGATTTTATTTATTGATTTTACTGCTGCTTTTAATACAATGCAAATCCACATACTGCTGCAGCGACTCATAAACCTAGGGGTAGATGGAGGGTTGGTGCATTGGATCAAGGACTTTTTAACTGACCGCCCACAGCGAGTGTGCATCAGGGACATGGTCTCAAACGAACTAGTTCTTAATACAGGGGCTCCACAAGGTTGTTGTCTTTCCCCTGTGCTGTTCTCTGTGTACACAAATGAAATATCACTTCACTGTAATGATTTTAAATTAGTGAAATACGCAGATGATATGGCTCTAGTGGGACTCTTTTATCAGAATGACAGCATATCTGACTATGTTGATCATGTTTTTAAGTTAGAGCAGTGGTGTAAGACAAGCTCACTTTTACTCAAAGTATGTAAAACCAAGGAGCTAATTCTTAACTACACAGGTGTTCCATCACCACTTTTATTATCCAACCAAACAGTTGAAATTGTCAACTGCTTTAAGTACTTGGGCACATACATTGACTGCAAGCTGAACTTCGCAGAAAATGTTGATGTTATATGTAAAAAAGGCCAATCAAAGGTTGTATTTAATTAGAAAGCTGAAAGGCTTTGGGGTAAGTCCTAACATCTTGGAGAGGACATAAGTCTAATAGAGAGCGTCCTTACCTATAACATCTCTGTATGGTATGGCCACCTCACCCTATCCAACAAGAATAGGCTGTCCAGAGTTGTGAAAATGGCAGGAAAAATCATAGGACAACCTCAAAAACCACTGGACAATCTATATAGGACTGCAGTTGATAGGCAAACTATGAACATTTTGGACGATTATACCCACCCTCTTCACTCTGAGTTCGAACTGCTCCCCTCAGGGAGGTGCTACAGGGCACACATCGCAAGAAAAAACATATACAAACACTCATTTATACCAAATGCAATTTCCATGGTCAACAAGCAATGGAAAAATTAGACAGGTGTAGGCTGGAACTGGTGTTGACCTTGTATATGATGTGTATACTGGGAGGGGCGACTGGGGTGGGGGTGGGGGTAGAATGATCTATGTATGTATTTATGTTTTTGTGCAATGGTATGAATGTTTGTTTATACGTGTTCTTATAGTGAGACCAGAGACAAATTTCATGCTGGCATGACAAAGTTTATTCTATCTATCTATCTATCTATCTATCTATCTATCTATCTATCTATCTATCTATCTATCTATCTATCTATCTATCTATCTATCTATCTATCTATCTATCTATCTATCTAATGTATATGTCTGTCCTTTGGGATTTGGCTGATGTCGGTACAGCACATCTCCGCAACTACCTTTCACATTACTCCCTCAGTTCCTGCCACGAACAATATCCGCTTCATCTCATCTTTCACTGCATCATGATTGGCTTGTCTCATCTTTCACTGCACCACGATTGGGTGGTGTACTGCTGTAGATCGTGACGCAAGCTCGCCTATAAATCGGGTGGTCTGAGCACGTTTCGCGCTCTCTGCCTGACCTCTTGACGCAAGCGTCCCACGTCCTGCCATGCGAACGCCTCGCCATGGTCATGGACGTGCACGACTGCCGATGCCCTGTGCCTCCATCCTCTCAAAACCAGATGCGCCTCAGCTCGCTGTGACCGATGCTCTCCTACCGATTCACCATTGGTAAAAAGAGACACTATGGCCTGCAGGCGGAAGCGAAGACACAAAGGGACAAACATGCGTTGCTGTATGGACCACTGACCACTGTTTAAAAAAAAAAAAGGACCTCAGTCGTATTGTTTCGCTTTTGTTGTGTTTGAAACCGGCTACTGTTATTACTACACCGTAATAACGCTAATTAGGAAGATTGGAGGCGAACGATTCCCTCCACGTCTTCAGCCAACAAACTTTTGACCAAGGACCTTCTGGATCAATGAGATCCTGCCCAGGAAGGACTTTTGCAACATAAAAGATCTGCATTAAACTGAATTGAAGCTGTGCTCTACTCTTCAGGAGAATACACCAAAATGGTGGATCACTGATGAACTCCTTCATGCTGCCATGCGAGAGTGGTCCCAAGTAAGGCTGGCATTTGGGCAATGTTAGTCTTAGTTTGATTAGTTTATGTGAAAAGTGCTATTTAAACCTAAGGTCAACCTTAGGTCAACAGATGATCAAACTTTTGGTTTGATATCTCTATCAGTTAGCTCAGCTGGTTAGAGCATGGTGCTGATAATACCAAGATTGTGGGTTTGAGCCCCATGCGGGCCAGTGATTATTTATGCGCCTTTTGTTACAATCCTTTGTCTAATCAGTCACACAGAGTGCCTACGGTCCCCTCCTGCACCTTTTTCGCATGGTTTCACTTACCTGTAAACATGCGCACACACATAATATTACTACTTCGTATCATCATTTTGTGCCTTGATTGTTAAGAAGAAGAAGAAACCTTTGTCACGTGCACACTTCAAGCACAGTGAAATTCATCCTCTGCATTTAACCCATCTGAAGCAGTGAACACACACACACACACACAGCAGTGGGCAGCCACACCAGAGCACCCAGGGAGCAGTCAGGGGTCAGGTACCTTGCTCAAGGGCACCTCAGCCCAAGGCTGCCCCACGTCGACCTAACTACATGTCTTTGGATTGTCGGGGAAACCAGAGCACCCGGAGGAAACCCACGCAGACATGGGGAGAACATGCAAACTCCACACAGAAAGGCTCTCGAAGGCCGCTGGGTTTGAACCCGGAACCTTCTTGCTGTGAGGCGACCGTACTAACCACTACACTACCGTACCGCCCCCCAAAGTCGGAATCTGCTAAGGAGTGTGTAACAACTCAACTGCCGAATCAACTAGCCCTGAAAATGGATGGCGCTGGAGCGTCGGGCCCATACCCGGCCGTCGCCGGCAGGCTGTTTTATCCGGTAAAGCTAATGATTGTTAAACTGCTGTTAGTATTATTGAATGTACCTGATCAGCATTATCCTCACTTGGTTTTGTCATTTTAAAACATTTAAATATTTTTTAAGAAACTGTGTCTTGACTGTTTTGCTGCAGTATTTCTTGAAGCCATCCTCTGCCATCAAAGAATTCACATTGCTTTCACTGATCTAGTGTATCACTAGAGTAATTAATTCATTAATTTAATAATTAATAGAAATATTGATTAGTAAAATTAATGAACTGATATTTTATAAGACTGATTTAATAGTGCAATTGCACCTACATACTTTTATGAGACTGTTTTAATAATGCAATTGCTACATAATTTTGGTGCCCCGTGTGAGGACCTACACTGTATACATGGTCACTCATTTAGACCATGCAAATGTGTATGTGCTCAAACGTATGCTTGTACGCTCATTTCTGTTTGCATTACCTCCATGGGGTCTCCAAAACTGAAATCAAAGGAGATGAAGAGATCGATGTGTCTCTCTTTTCTCAGCATTGGGAAATAAGGAGAGTTGTTCAGCAGCCCAGCATCAATATAATTTCTCGTCTTCTCACTCAGAACAGAGGGGTCCACATCTTCCACTGATATTAACAATCACAGGAAATAACAAATAACATCTTTATATAGTCAAGGCAAAGGCTATTCAGTTACATCAACATTTGTTTTCTACACTTGCTGTCAATGGGTTCGCCCATTGCAGTTAAGCCTTTGTGCCTACCTTTCATTTGGTCGAGGAAATTGTATGTTGTTCCCCATGTCCATGTAATAAGAAGCCCAATGATCTTTAGTATAATCCTGCATGCCTCTTTAAAAGTAAATTTACAGTTATTCAGTTTGAACACAGTCTAATAAAAATGTGAAAATGTAATGGATATTTAAATGAGCAATATGCAAAACATCAACCTTTGATGCACTGACAGTAGCATAAAAATATGTGGAAGTTGTATGAATAACTTCTTGAAATTGATGAATACCAAAATAAAACTTTTGCTAAATTAAGGTTTCACTGTGTTTTTTTTCTTTTCTTATCTCCACCTTCCTCTCATTCAGCTGGTTGATAGGTACAAGGGAGGTTCAGAATTGTTTAGACTTTATTTTCTTCATCCCACCACCAGCTGATCCAACATCTTATGTTAAAATATGGTAACATTTCTTCACCAAACTGACATTGTTCTCTTCCACTTCTCAAAGTTGCTGTTTAAGCGCTTAAAGTTTTCACAGTATTTCAACCTCTCACTACAAGTCCATCATCTGTACAACAACTTCCATCTTCAGCAGCTCGATGGACACAGTTGGTTTGAGTCCCCACAGCACTAAGAGAAGGTACATCTAAACTTATTCTATAAAAAGGATGTCCTGTTCCGATGTCTTGGTCTGAAAAGTGCTAAAAACCTGCCATTCTACTGGAAGTCCAGGACCTCTACCATCTCTTACAGCTCCTCACTGCCCTGTGCTAACCATACTGTGGGGTACCTAGCTCAAGCTACATCAGCATCTCCAACTTTCTCTTTTTTCTTGAGTATGTGAACAGTTATTTTCCCCTGTCCTGCTCAGGTTTCCTCTCCGGCCCCTTGTCTCATCTCATCTCATTATCTCTAGCCGCTTTATCCTGTTCTACAGGGTTGCAGGCAAGCTGGAGCCTATCCCAGCTGACTACGGGTGAAAGGCGGGGTACACCCTGGACAAGTCGCCAGGTCATCACAGGCTGACACATAGACAACCATTCACACTCACATTCACACCTACGGTCAATTTAGAGTCACCAGTTAACCTAACCTGCATGTCTTTGGACTGTGGGGGAAACCAGAGTACTTGGAGGAAACCCACGCGGACACGGGGAGAACATGCAAACTCCGCACAGAAAGGCCCTTGCTGGCCACGGGGCTCGAACCCGGACCTTCTTGCTGTGAGGCGACAGCGCTAACCACTACACCACCATGCCGTGGCCCCTTGTCCAGTTTGCAATATTGCATCTCAACACCCTCTAATGATACCTCATGATCCTTGATTGTCCGGTTTCTGGTTTGGCAGCACACAGGATACAGTGGTTTTTGTGACTCCCAGTATAGTGCTCTATTCTATTCATTTATGATAAATTATGATACAAAGAAATCTCATCTCATTATCTCTAGCCGCTTTATCCTTCTACAGGGTCGCAGGCAAGCTGGAGCCTATCCCAGCTGACTATGGGTGAAAGGCGGGGTACACCCTGGACAAGTCGCCAGGTCATCACAGGGCTGACACATAGACACAGACAACCATTCACACCTACGGTCAATTTAGAGTCACCAGTTAACCTAACCTGCATGTCTTTGGACTGTGGGGGAAACCGGAGCACCCGGAGGAAACCCACGTGGACACGGGGAGAACATGCAAACTCCACACAGAAAGGCCCTCGCCGGCCCCGGGGCTCGAACCCAGGACCTTCTTGCTCTGAGGCGACAGCGCTAACCACTACACCACCGTGCTGCCACAAAGAAATCTATGAGACAAAATTATGATACAAAGCCCATGAGGGGCTTTGATAACACAGCCCCTTATGGCTCTCATACAGCCATTATACACCCACTGTGCAATTTTATATTACCTTCTGCATTGAGGCCATCACAATAAAAGAACAGCTGGCTGAGGTCTTCACCACAATATTCAACCTCTCACTTTCCCAATCCATAGTCCTCACATGCCTCAGAACCACCTCAACTTTCTCCATCCCCATGAAATCATCACCCTCATGTCTGAATGACTTCCGACACATAGCATCACACAGAAAGGCCCCCATCAGCCACCTGGCTTGAGCCCAGAACCTTCTTGCTGTGAGGCGACAGTGCTAACCACTACACCACCATGCCGCCCCTCATGGTATTTAAATTTTAACAAAAACAAAAGGAAATATTTATTTTTTAAAAAAGTTATCATTAAAAAGCTATTTTCAATAAACCATGTATCTAAAGATATGGTGACGGATCTATATAATATTTCACAAAATATATGAACCGAATATTGGAGAACTGAGGATTTCGATAAATTCACTCCTCTCAGAGTCCCCAAACCAATCTTGGAAATTTTCACAGATCATCAGTGTGTATTCCTTCAGTATCTGATCCTTCTGGTCATGTAGTAACTCTTCTTTAGAGATGAACATTGCTGTCCCATGTTTATCCAGCTTTCCTGTGGTGGAAAACATATCTTAGTAAAGAAGCATTTACCAAGTGTTATGATAAACTTACAGACTTCACTCATGCACCATTCATTCATGACTTTATTTCTGAATGTTTTTGTGATCTAAATGAACTCTTCTAGAGAACAGAAATGTAATTTTAACAGTTTAGAACATTTCTGAGCAGCGTACCTTCTAGCAGCACGGTCATTTCTGTGATTAGACTTGTGGGGTCTTCCTTGTTCAGAACACATATGTTCAGCTCCACTAGAGTTAAGAGCACCTTTTGGCCCTGGGGTGAGTATTGCGCAAATGAAAATAATTCTGTGTGTGTGTAAAAGAGAGAGAGAGAGAGAGAGAGAGAAATTCAAAACATACAGTATACATTAAACTGAGCACTTACAGCAGTTAATTTTGCAATATTACAGATTGAAGATGTCTAGTTGTCCAGATGGACTCATTAAATGGAAAAATAAATAAAACAGATGAGTGAAATATTAATCAAAAGGCATTAATACCTTTGATCTGTTCCCATAACAATTTCAGTGTCTTTTGTCTATCAGCGAGGGCACTGCCACAGAGTCCTGTGTAAAAATATCAGAAGGATAAACAGTTAGTGGTTTCTGGTTAATTATGATCATTTATTTACTTGGCTGTATATAACATTTCTGTGTTTAACATGCTCATATAATGCCCATCCATCCATCCATCCATCCATCTATTATCTGTAGCCGCTTATCCTGTTCTACAGGGTTGTAGGCAAGCTAAAGCCTGTCCCAAGCTGACTACGGGCGAAAGGCAGGGTACACCCTGGACAAGTCGCCAGGTCATCACAGGGCTGACACATAGACACAGACAACCACTCACATTCACACCTACGGTCAATTTAGAGTCACCAGTTAACCTAACCTGCATGTCTTTGGACTGTGGGGGAAACCGGAGCACCCGGAGGAAACCCATGCGGACACATGCAAACTCTGCACAGAAAGGCCCTCGCCGGCCGCTGGGCTCAAACCTAGGACCTTCTTGCCGTGAGGCGACAGCGCTAACCACTACACCATTGTGCCGCCCCCTCATAGAATGCATATTACTCAATAATTTGTTGACATGCATTACTGGTCAAATTATTTTTTAAGAACCTTGAGAACCTGCACAGGACCTTATGAAGAACCTGAAGAAAACAGAGAACCTTCACAGACATGATTTTATTACCTTTTATTTTTGGGTCAAAAACTGACAACGGGCTAAAAGAAATTTATTTTCTATTCAGTTCTCTCTTTTCATTGTGTGTAAGTTTACATTAGCCTGTGTGCTGTTGGTTCTCTTAGATTTGAGGGGAAATGGACATGGGAGTGCATTAAGAGTTGACAGTGCATTTATGAATATTAATGTGAGTAAAAACAACTGGAGGAAGAGATAATGCTCAGTAGCACAGGTCTGTAGTTTACTCGAGAGGATTTTTTATTTTTTTTTACTTGTTTGGTATTTTTCACGTGTTGTGTGTGTGTCTTCATGTCTGAATTTAGTCTGTTCCAAATATACAGAGAGAAACACTGGCAAAAACATTTCAACAAAAAAGTACTGATTTTTGCACACCATAATGAGCCACTGCAAATGTCATCCTCTGCATTTAACCCATGCTGTAGTGAGCAAGGAGCAGTGGACAGCAGTAACACCCAGGGAGCAGTTAATAGTAAATAATACTAGGTATTATTAAATAATACTATCATTATCCTCAAACAGGATGTTTCCTGCTGGTCCAGGGAATCAATCCAGCATCCTTTCAGTCACAGTTCTATGTCTCTAAACTTTCGGCCATAGGCTTCACTTATGTGTTAACTTAAAACTCCTTTTCTGTGACTCTTAAATACATTTCACTGTATCAAACCAGTGAAAAGTGGATTAGAGTAAAATAAAAAAGAAAAAAATCTAGGCTAGATTTTAAGGTATTTGGAGGCAAATTACTGCTGAGAAATAATCATTCTGAGGATATAGTATATCGTGTTGTGATAACGGGCGGCACGGTGGTGTAGTGGTTAGCGCTGTCGCCTCACAGCAAGAAGGTCCGGGTTCGAGCCCCGTGGCTGGCGAGGGCCTTTCTGTGTGGAGTTTGCATGTTCTCCCCATGTCCGCGTGGGTTTCCTCCGGGTGCTCCGGTTTCCCCCACAGTCCAAAGACATGCAGGTTAGGTTAACTGGTTAGGTTAACTAAATTGACCGTAGGTGTGAATGTGAGTGTGAATGGTTGTCTGTCTCTATGTGTCAGCCCTGTGATGACCTGGCGACTTGTCCAGGGTGTACCCCACCTCTCGCCCGTAGTCAGCTGGGATAGGCTCCAGCTTGCCTGCGACCCTGTAGGACAGGATAAAGCGGCTACAGATAATGAGATGAGAGGTGTTGTGATAACAATGGACTCTGTTATTGGAGTCTCTGTTGTCTGGAAGTGACAGATACCTTGCAGATACAGCATGTCAATCTCAGGTTGTTTTTTCACTAAACGTCCTTCTTCAAACTGACTCCCAAAATAGGCAGAATCCACAAACGCACCAGTGAGGGAGTAGCCAGCTTCATGAGGCGCAACCTCAAACCAGACATCTGCATAGAAAATGCTGTCAGAATTTCAGCCTTATGCTTACTAATTACTTTATAAGCACACACAAACAGGCCTTACATTACCCCCATATACAGGTACACACATGGACACAGAACAAACCTCGGTTCAGTTTCTTCTTTTTGCACTGCTTGTCAATCACAGTGTAGACGGGATATGGGTCTTTGCTGTGATTCTCTCTCTGAGCGCTTATAGTGTTTTCATCAATCTATACATTAAAATATGCACAATTTATATTGACTCACAGATGAATTTTATTTGTGAATATTCATTATCATTTCACAGAAAATCTGGGCACAGTATCATTTGTAGTGTGTTTTCAAACCAGTGTCATAAGTGTGAAGCATATACAGTTTTCTAATGTGATATCTGGTTTTACTTCTCAGTTTATTTCAGAAAGCTGCAGGATAATGATTATTTGTCTGTATAAGGCTAAATATATACATTAAATAAACACTACAGAAACTCTGGCAGACGGATTGTGGTTTCTTCAGTCTGTGTACTTGACTCTCTGACCTCATTACTGAACACACTTACCTCTTTCATGATCATAGTGACAAACACTTCAGCCCAGAAATCTGTCAGGGAGAAGTTGTCCTTCTGGTCATAGCATTTGTTCAGTTTTTTCCAAGCATCCGACCAGCTGACTGCAGGCCCACCAAGCCATTTAATGATATTCTCCTTCACAGCAGCCAGTTTTGTGGACCAGTCTGACTCTTTGTATAAGGATGCCATGCACCTGTACACCATATCCACACACACACACACACACACACACACACACACACAAAAGAGTCAGTTATTGTTCAAATATTCATATTCAAAGTCAAATATTAACTTATTTATATGTCACAAATCCATTTATCTATTTCTAATAATACTGATTTATTCTATTGTGTGATACTTGGAATACCTGTATAAACATATTCTCTGTAGAGTGCATCAGTACACAGCCTATGAAGTACACTTAGCATAGATTTTCAGCATACTGTATGTATTTCACTGATTTACAGATGTGAGACACACTGACTGATGTCCACCAGTTTATATTGTTCATGTCTATTTGTGTGTGGATAGTACCATGTGGATCCTGAGACTCCACTCAGGTACATTATGCTGTCCAGGAAATCGCAGTTCTTTAGTTGAACCAGTGATCCCAGTAACCCCAGCATTGCTCGCTCACCTCCACCAGAGCCCAGCAGTGCAATGTATGCAATAGCATTGTATGCTATGAGGAAACATTTGTGACATGCAAGGATTCTACTGAGTCGAAACTTAGCGTACCTTATTCCTCAAATGATACACAAATGGAAAAATCATTAGTTTGTGTAGGTGGTTTAAGTGATTTGAATACAAGCAACTCAGTGTTAAATCTGCATTTTAAAAATGTATACATCATGCTTTTTCAGTCCGTCTTCTCTGTATGCAAGTGATGATTAAGTGAAAGGAACATTAGGCTGAGCCACAGAATGGCACCAGTATGGTTGTTTATATAATATTCATCTATGGAAAACATTTAATTACGAAGGGGAAAAATAGAGTCCATACCTGATTGCAGCTGATGCCATGTCTCTTTAAGCACCGCAGAACAGTCTCTCCCCTCCTGGAAACATGGTCCTGCTCTCCTTCATTCAGAGAATGACCAATCCTGACTTCAGGACTATGACAATAATGCAAGCACAAACAGTAAAATAAACACACACACACTTTTATTTATATATATATATATATATATATATATATATATATATATATATATATATATATATATATATACACACCTCATGGAAATGAACATAAAACATGAACATAAAACAAGAGCGCTCTCAGAGCACAATATCCCCCGCTGGTAAAATGAGACTGAATTGAACGAAATTGTAATATGTGTAGTCCTGACATATAACGAAGAATCCTGTCAAGTTTCATGAAATTTCTCCAAAAATTGTGAGAGGAGTTGATTTCAGAATGTGAGTACCCTTCCCGGGACGGATGGACAGACAGACATCGCCACAACGTAATCCCCCTTCGGGCCTTTCGGCCAGCGGGGGATAAAAAATTTGTCACAGTCTGGTCCGGTCCATCCATGCCTGAGTTTGTGAAACTCCCATGCTGGCTCCAGGACAGGAATTCAGTCCTGCCTTGCTGAAGGCCAATTTCCTGGAAGCGGCACTCCCACACCTGCTACCACTCCTCTCCCATCAGCCAGGGCCTTTTTAAGAACTGTTTGGAGCTACTCCTGTTGCCAGACTGTCTCCTGTAGACTTTCCTCGCCTTGCTACAGCCTTTTGATATTGTGACCTCCAGATTCCCCCTGCCTGTATTGTTCCTTGTTTTTTCTCGTCTAGTTTCCTGTCCAGTTTTTTGCCCCTGTTGTACCTGCCCGTTCCTTTGGACTGTGTTTTTTGCTTCCTGGGTTTCCCTTGTCCCTGTTTTCTTCAGTTTTTGTGAAGATTTTTCTGTCCTGTTTTTGTCCCTGACCGTGCCTGCCTGCTCTTCTGTGTTTTGACCTCTTGGCCCGTTCTTTGACCGCCGATTTTTGCCTGAGCCCTATTGTACCTCTGCCTGTACTTCATTAAAGAAGTTTCCTTTTGTACACTGCCTGTCTTTAGTCTGCTCTTGGGTCCTCACGTCACCTCTGTTCGCCATTTCTGACAAAATTGTGAGAGAAGTTGATTTCAGAAAGCAAGCACAGCTTGATGAAATTGCCAAAGTACAAGTTTGTTAATAATCAAGGGCATAATGCTGGTAAAATATGTCTAACTTCAACAAAATTTCAATATGCATGTAACTGTCATATAACAAAGCCTTTTGCCAATTTTGGTGAAATTCTTCCACAAATTGTGAGAGTTCATTTCAGAAGAACATACACCCTCATGAAATTGTCAAAATAGAAGTTCTTTAATCAAGAGTCAAAACTCTGGTAAAATTTTCACAAGCAAAATTAAATTGCAATATGTATATTACCGTCATATAACAAGGCCTTTTGCCAAGCATCGAGAAATGCGTCCAAAAATTGTGAGAGCAGTTGATGTCAGAAGGCAAGCACACCCGCATGAAATTGTGAAAGTACAAGGTTGTTAATCAAGGGCCACAACTCTGGTAAAATGCGACCAAATTGAACAAATTCACAATATGCATACTAGCGACATATAACAATGCCTCTTGTCAAGTTTCGTGAAATTCCTCCACAAATTGTGAGAGGAGTGGATTTCAGAAGGAAAACACAGTCTCATGGAATTGTCAAATTATATTTTCTTTTAATCAAGGGCTGTAACTCTGGCAAAATGTGACCGAATTTGACGAAATTACAATATGCATACTATCGACATACACCAATGCCTTTTACCAGGTTTCATGAAATTCCTCCACAAATTGTGAGAGGATTTGATTTCAGAATGAAAACATACTCTCATGAAATTGTCAAAGTATAATTTTGTTAATCAAGGGCTGTAACTCTGGTAAAATGTGACTGAATTGAATGAAATTACAATATGCATACTACCACCATATAACAATGCCTCTTGTCAGGTTTTGTGAAATTCCTCCAAAAATTGTGAGAGGAGTTGATTTCAGAAAGAAAACACACTCATGAAACTGTCAAGTTAGAATTTTGTTAATCAAGGGCTGTAACTCTGGTAAAATGTGACTGAATTTAACAAAATTACAATATGTGTAGTACTGACATATAACAAAGAATCCTGTCAAGTTTCATGAAATTCCTACAAAAATTGTGAGAGGAGTTGATTTCAGAAGGTGAGCACCCTTTCTGGAATGGATGGACGGATGGACATCGCCACGGCATAATCCCCCTTCAGGCCTTTCGGCCAGTGGGGGATAACAAAAGATGGATACACGTAACAAAAATGATTTTTAAAAAAAAGGTCACCAGAATATATTCTCATTTGTGAACATGTAAAAAGAGATAGAACATTAGAGCATTTACCATTGGCTAGGTTTGCTCTGAGACATCTGTAAAGGTAGAAATATAGCCATAAATGATCAATACAAGACACACAAGTACAAACATATAACTCTGTGTCTTTAGTTGTGTATAGTCTAGCATATGGACATGTAGACACATTATGAATAAGATACAGACATTCATCTTTTAAATATGCTGCACAAATCTAGTCCAACTATGCAGTTCTACTCAACTGTCCATACTATGACTTATGGACAGCCTCTTTTTTAGGATGCCAGTCAAACTTAATGGGATAATTCATGGTAAAATAAAGGTTTAAAAATGAAAATAATGTCACTGTTGTGCACACACAACTATAAAACATGGTAACAGTTTGTATACGGCTTAGCTGATGGTCTTTCCATTGCTTACATGTAAGAAATCAACTATTCAGTAATTATCTTTAAACATTAAACAAATTAGTTATATTCACCTTTTCCTCTGGTTGCTGAAGTCCACTCACAAGGATGTGAATGTGGTTTGGAATGCAAGATTTTTTATAGCTTGGGGACATGGGAGGAGATCTGAAGCTAATGGGTATGGCTAACATGATGAGCATGTATTCTTCATTTTTTGAAGGTCAGAGTTTCAGTTTTCATTATTTTATATATAATTAACAGTAACATCCCAATATACATCACAGATGTGTTAAAAAGCCCTTAACAAGAATAGGGCCATAGTATCAGATATCAAATTTCTACGATTTGATAAAAATGAGTGGAGATAATGGAAATAAGGACACCACTTCTTTTTACTCTGTAAACTGTAATAAAACATAAATGCATTTTTAAAGAGCCTGTGAGGAGTACTGTCAGTCATATACATCATAGAAACAAGTAGTACAGTGGAACCTTTGAGTTATCAGTCAATAGGCACGGGTCACTGTCACCACAAGAAGGTTCTGGGAAGGTTCTGGGTTCAAACTTGGCAGCCAGCTGGGGCCTTTCTGTGTAGAGTTTGCATGTTCTCTTCGTACCTGTGTGAGCTTCCTCCAGGTGCTCCGGTTAACAAAATAAAACAAAGAAAACTGTGAAAATTAACAGAACACAAAAAGAGGAAGTATTGTGATGTATTGCAATATTGATTTTTTTTACCACCCCTACTGTGGTCCAAACAAAATATGAACAAAAAATTTGAACAGGGGCGGCACAATGGTGTAATGGTTAGCGCTGTCGCCTCACAGCAAGAAGGTCTGGGTTCGAGCCCCGTGGCCGGCGAGGGCCTTTCTGTGCAGAGTTTGCATGTTCTCCCCGTGTCCGTGTGGGTTTCCTCCGGGTGCTCTGGTTTCCCCCACAGTCCAAAGACATGCAGGTTAGGTTAACTGGTGACTCTAAATTGACCGTAGGTGTGAATGTGAGTGTGAATGGTTGTCTGTGTCTATGTGTCAGCCCTGTGATGACCTGGTGACTTGTCCAGGGTGTACCCCGCCTTTCGCCCGTAGTCAGCTGGGATAGGCTCCAGCTTGCCTGCAACCCTGTAGAACAGGATAAAGCAGCTAGAGATAATGAGATGAGATGAATATGAACAGGATTAAACAAGGAAAACTAGAATTACTGTTACATGGTTGTATGCCTCTTGGACGGGGAAGAACTGGTTTCAACATACAGCTGGCTAGCTAGTGTTAACTACCTGGCAGGTACAGACTGAATAAAGTAGAATCTACACCGCTCACATCTTCACAGCAAATTCCCCAATGTTGAATTAACACTTTCAGAGTTAATTTGTGACCAATTGGACATATAGTATAGTAGCAAACGGCCTACTGTTGGCGTCTGCTCAGGGCTGTGTCTCGCTGCTTGTGTTGCTTGACGTTAGTGCAGCATTTGATACCACTGATCATTCCATTCTTCTGGATAGACTAGAAAATTTTGTGAGAGTTAAGGGAACGACCCTCTCCTGGCTCAGGTCTTATTTAACTGATCGCTATCAGTATGTTGATGTAAATGGTGATTTTTCGAGACATACTGAGGTAAAGTTTGGTGTTCCACAAGGTTCTGTCTTGGGTCCACTGCTTTTTCCTTTATATATGCTACCTCTGGGTGATATAGACAAGCCAACTACCACCTCATGATTTGTTTGTTTTTCTTGTTTTTTATGTTTACTTATATACATAAAGATTTGGTATTTACTTTTTCTACTATATACTTATGATTTATTACTTATTAGTTTAAATTGTGTATTTGGTTCTCTGGGGCGGCACGGTGGTGTAGTGGTTAACGCTGTTGCCTCACAGTAAGAAGGTCCGGGTTCGAGCCCTATGGCTGGTGAGGGCCTTTCTGTGTGGAGTTTGCATGTTCTCCCAGTGTCCGTGTGGGTTTCCTCCGGGTGCTCCGGTTTCCCCCACAGTCCAAAGACATGCAGGTTAGGTTAACTGGTGACTCTAAATTGACCGTAGGTGTGAGTGTGAATGGTTGTCTGTGTCTATGTGTCAGCCCTGTGATGACTTGGCGACTTGTCAGGGTGTACCCCGCCTTTCGCCCGTAGTCAGCTGGGATAGGCTCCAGCTTGCTTGCGACCCTGTAGAACAGGATAAAGCAGCTAGAGATGATGATATGAGATTTGGTTTTCTTTAACTTCTGTTTAATTTGATATGTTATTTGATTGTATTATCTCATAAGTTAGTTAGTTTGTTCGTTTTTCCTTATTTTCTTGTAGTTCGATAATGATTTGCTTTTTTCTTTTGTTTGATCTTATTTATGTATGTATGTATGTATGTATGTATGTATGTATGTATGTATGTATGTATGTATGTTATAATCAACAGTAATTGTTATGACCATACAGCAATTAATCATAGTATAGGGGAAAACCCTCGAAAAACCTTGGAGGTTTCTGGTCTTCCCCTGCATGTTCTTTTTTCTCTGTTTTAACAAAATGACATTTCTTTTATGTGCAAATAAACAATAAACAATATTATTTGTAAACATTGTATTAGTTTCCACTGTTATGCTGATGACACACAGTTGTATGTTTCTGCAAAACCTGATGAGAGACACCAGCTTAATAGAATTGAGGAATGTGAAAAGGACATTAGACACTGGATGCTAATTAACTTCCTTCTGCTTAATTCTCACAAGAGAGAAGTACTTGTACTTGGACCACATGCAGCTAGAAGGAAGTTTTCTGATTACACAGTAACTCTGAATGGCCTTTCTGTTTCTTCATGCGCAGCAGTAAAAGACCTCGGGGTGATTATTAACCCAAGTCTTTCATTCGAAACTCACATTGAGAACATTACCCGGATAGGTTTCTTTCATCTCAGAAATATTGCTAAGATAAGAAATTTAATGCCACTATACGATGCAGAAAAACTAGTTCATGCTTTAGTTATCTCCAGGTTGGATTATTGTAATGCCTTACTGTCTGGATGTTCCAATAAGTGCATAAACAAGCTTCAGTTAGTTCAAAATGCAGCAGCAAGAGTCCTTACTAGAACTAGAAAATATGACCATATCACCCGTCTTATCCACACTGCATTGGCTCCCAATCAAATTTCGTATTGATTATAAAATACTACTATTGACCTTTAAAGCACTAAATGGTCTCGCACCACAGTACCCGAGTGAACTTCTGGTCCTCTATGACCCGCCACACCTACTTAGATCAAAAGGTGCAGACTATCTGCTGGCACCTCATATAGTGAAGGCTACATCAGGGGGCAGAGCCTTTTCTTAAAAAGCCCCACAGTTATGGAACAGCCTTCCAAGTAATGTTCGGGAGTCGGACACAGTCTCAGTGTTTAAGTCTAGGCTGAAAACATATCTGTTTAGTCAAGCCTTTTGTTAATGGTGTTTATGAGGTAAAGCAGTAGATCTGGAGGGTCCTCAGACAGAGTGTTTTGGTAAACTGGGATGTATGGATGCTGTCAGTCCCCCACTCGCTAGCTCACTTGAGTTTGTTGACGGTGTAGTGGCTGCTGCTTTATGTCCCGGGGCTCCCTCATGCCTGTGTTACCTTCTGGCTCTCCCCTTTTAGTTATGCTGTCATAGTTAGTTGCCGGAGTCCCTGCTTGTACTCAGTGCAATATGCATACTGTTCCTACTTATTGAGGTGACATTGGGCATACCTAACAACCTGTGTTCTCTCTCTCTCTCTGTCCCTCTGAGTTACATGTTGGTCCTGGGATCGAGATGCTGAACCTCTTCTGCTCCTCGGACCTGCCTGATCCATCCTGGTGTCCTGTGTCTGGTTGGAGTCTCATCGCATCGCTCCTGTGGAGGATGGCCCCATGTGGACAGTTGAAAGTCACACTTGGAAGATGCTCTGGACTCTTACAGTAATGCTTTAATGGCTGAGGACGACAGTTGACTTGCTAACTTTAGGACTGCAGTTGTCATGAACAGTTTTTAACTCAAGTTTCCATCAATGAAGAGTTAATAACGTCAACGAAACTGACTTCATGTTAAAACTGTCAATGTTATAGTCATGTTGTCTGTTGTTGCCCAAATGAGGATGGGTTCCCTTTTGAGTCTGGTTCCTCTTGAGGTTTCTTCCTTGTGTCGTCTGAGGGAGATTTTCTTTGCCACCGTCACCACAGGCTTGCTCATTGGGGATAGATTAGGGATAAAATTAGCTCGTGTTTAAAGTCGTTCAAATTCTGTAAAGCTGCTTTGCAGCAATGCTTATTGTTAAATGCGTTATACAAATAAACTTGACTTGACATATATAAAAACACAGTAGGGTATTAAATCAACACTCTGGGTATTAATTCAACACTAGAGATTTTGCTATGTTGTAGCCAGTCACTCTACTTTTCTTCTCGTGGCAAAAATGTGACTTTTGATGAAATATTTAACTGCTTTCCAGTCTGGGTTTCCTAGGGCTTTAGGTTCTGCGGTAATGCAGCGCTGACAGTCCATTTTCTCTGGAACTTCACTATCTTCTTCTTCTTCTTCTTCTTTTGGCTGCTCCTGATTAGGGGTTGCCACAGCAGATCTTTCATCTCCATTGCTCCCTGTCTTCTGCATCTTTCTCTACCACACCTGCCACTTTCATGTCCTCTCTCACCACATCCATGTATCTCCTCCTTGGCCTACCTCGTTTTTATTTGCCTGGCAGCTCTATCCTCAACATTCTCCTTCCCACATGCTCTGCATCTCATCTCAGGATGTGCCTATACCATCTCAGTCTCATCTCTCTTAGCTTAATTCCCAAGCTCTCTACATGTGCTGTCCCTCTGATGTGCTCGTTCCTTATCCTGTCCAACCTTGTCACTCCCATCACAAACCTTAACATCCTCAACTCCACCACCTCCAACTTTGCCTCCTGTCTCTTTGTTAAGGATACAGTCTCCAATCAATACATCACAGCTGGTCTCACTACTCTCTTATACATCTTACCTTTCACTTTTGCTGGGACTTTCCTATCACAAATGACTCCTGAAATCCTTCTCCAACTGCTCCACCCTGCCTGCACTCTCTTTCTCACCTCACTATCGCAGCCCCCATTTTCCTGCACAGTTGACCCCAGGTACTTGAATTCAACCACTTTCTTTATGTCTGCTCCTTGCATCTTCACTACACTCTCATCCCCATTCTCATTGATGCACATGTATTCTGTTTTGCTCCTGCTCACCTTCATTCCTCTTCGTTCCAATGCATACCTCCATCTCTCCAAACCCAACTCAACCTCCTTTCTACTTTCACCACATATCACAATACCATCCGCAAACATCATGTTCCATGGTGACTCTTGCCTCACTTCATCCGTCAAGCTATCCATCACTATGGCAAACAAGAAAGGACTCAAAGCAGATCCTTGATGGAGTCCCACCTTCACCTTGAACAATTTAGTCGTTCCAACTGCACACCTCACTGCTGTTTCACTGTTCTCATACATGTCTTGCACCACTCTAATATACTTCTCATTTACTCCACTCTTTCTCATACAATACCATAACTCATCTCCCGGCTCTCTATCGTATGCCTTCTCCAGGTCTACAAACACACAATGTAGTTTTCTCTGGCCTTCTCTGTACTTCTCCATTAACATTCTTAGATCAAAAATTGCATCCGATGTGCTCTTCCTTGGCATAAACCCATACTGCAGTTCACAGTTTGCTACCTCTCTTCTCAATCTCGCCTCCAATACCCTTTCCCATAGCTTCATGGCATGGCTCATCAATTTTATTCCTCTGTAATTACTGCAGCTCTGTACATCTCCCTTATTCTTGTTTATTGGGACTAGCACACTCTTTCTCCATTCATTTGGCATTTTCTCATTCTCTAGGATCTTATTAAACAATCTCGTTAGGAACTCCACAGCCATCTCACCCAAACATCTCCAAGCCTCAATCGGGATACCATCTGGTCCAACTGCTTTCCCAGTCTTCATTCTTTTCATGGCTGCCCTCACCTCATCCTTACTAACCAACTCTGCTTCCTGATTTGCTGTCGCCAATGAATCTGACCTTTTATCTCTTGGATTCTCCTCATTTAATAAATCCTCAAAGTACTCTTTCCACCTTCTTAATACACTCTCTTTGTTTGTCAGCACACTTCCATTTACATCTTTCATCACTCTTACCTGCTGTACATCCCTCGCTTCCCTGTTTCTCTGCCTAGCTAGTCTGTACAGGTCTTTCTGTCCTTCTTTGGTCTCCAGTCTTTCGTACAACTCCTGATATGCATCTGCTTTTGCCTTCACTACAGCTCTTTTTGCCTTCTGTCTCGTCTCTCTGTATAACCACCTGCTTTCCTCGTCTCTCTGCTCGTCCCAATTCTTGTTTGCTAGCCTCTTCTCTTTTATAATTTCCTGCACTTCTTTGTTGCACCACCATGTCTCCTTGTCTTCCTTCCTCCTTCCCGATGACCACCCTAGCACCTTCCTTGCTGCCTCTCTTACTAGTACAGCAGTAGTATTACAATCTTCTGGCAGACTTCCATGACCACTCAATGCTCGTCTCATTTCTTCCCTAAACTCCTTCTGATGTTCAACCTCTTTTAGTTTCCACCAATTAATCTTTGGCTCCACTATTTCACACTTCCTCTTTTTCACTTTCAAGCTCATTCTGCACACAACCACTTGATGTTGTCTAGCTACACTCTCCCCTGCCATCACTTTATAGTCTCCAATCTCCTTCAGGTTACCCCTTCTGCAGAGTATGTAGTCCACCTTTGTAGATCTTCCTCCACTCTTAAATGTCACCCAGTGCTGCTCTTTCTTCTCGAAGTATGTATTGACTATTGCCAAATTCATCCTCTTTGAAAAATCAACCACCATTTGCCCTTCCACTCTTCTCTCTCTTACACCATATCTGCCCATCACGTCCTCATCTCCTCTGTTTCTCTCGCCAACATGTCCATTGAAATCTGCTCCTATCAGCACGTGCTCCTCCCTCGGTATACTTTCTACCACTTCATCCATCTTTTCCCAGAAAGACTCTTTGTCTTCATTCTCGCATCCAACCTGTGGGGCGTACACACACACAACATTGATTACCACTCCTTGACTCTCCAACTTCATGCCTATCACTCTATCTGACACCCTCTTCACATCAATCACACTGTTGACCAACACCATTTCTCTTTCCATCGACTCCATAATAAAACAACTTGCATCCATATCCAATGTTCTTGGCCTTGCTTTCTTTCCACCTCGTCTCCGGCACACACAAAATGTCCAACTTCCTTCTTTCCATCATACCTGCTAACTCTCTCACTCTGCCAGTCAATGTACCCACATTCAGTGTTCCTACCCTCAATTCTAAGCTCCTTCCCTTCCATCTTTCATGCTCTCTCCTAACACGCCTCCCCCCTCTCTTTCTTACAGTAGCACATTTCCCACCAGCACCCTGTTGACCAACAGTACCAGAGGCGGTCATTGTTAACCCAGGCCCCGACCGATCCGGTATGGTATTTCTCTTTTCATTCCGCATGCTAGATTTGGCACAGTTTTACGCCAGATGCCCTTCCTGATGCAACCCTCTCCAATTTATCTGGGCTTGGACCGGCACCAAGAGTACGCTTATGCACCCCCAGTGGCTGGGTTCTGGAACTTCACTATAAATTTCCTTAAATGCCTTTCGACTGCAGCAGATTTGTCTGGTGTCCAGCTTTACTGGACAGCAGTTTGTTTACCTAAAAACTAATTGGGGGGCGGCACGGTGGTGTAGTGGTTAGCGCTGTCGCCTCACAGCAAGAAGGTCCACGGTTCGAGCCCCAGGGCCGGCGAGGGCCTTTCCGTGTGGAGTTTGCATGTTCTCCCCGTGTCCGCGTGGGTTTCCTCCGGGTGCTCCGGTTTCCCCCACAGTCCAAAGACATGCAGGTTAGGTTAACTGGTGACTCTAAATTGACCGTAGGTGTGAGTGTGAATGGTTGTCTGTGTCTATGTGTCAGCCCTGTGATGACCTGGCGACTTGTCAGGGTGTACCCCGCCTTTCGCCCATAGTCAGCTGGGATAGGCTCCAGCTTGCTTGCGACCCTGTAGAACAGGATAAAGCAGCTAGAGATGATGAGATGAGATTTGGTTTTCTTTAACTTCTGTTTAATTTGATATGTTATTTGATTGTAATTATTATTTGGTGGCCTAGTGGGGATTTGCTGGATTTTCACACAAACGAACCAGGTTCGAATCCCAGCAAAACCCTAACAGAAAGACTCTGTCATGACCGACTCAGCAGAGGCTGCTTCAACTGTCTACCCGGCCAACCTTCAGGGAATTACAGCAGCTTTGACATGCTTCGGAGTGACCATGGACGTACGCTCATCAGCCAACGTGAGGCCCTTGCTCGCCATGAGGAGCTGCTTCAGCAAATCGGGAAAACCCTGGCACAGCTGACATCTCTGCCTGCATCTCCTGATCCAGCTCCCGCTCCTGTGCCTCCTGCCATGCTGCCTTCTTCACCTTGCGAACCCAGCCTTCCTGCACCACAGAGGTACGACGGCAAGCACAGTGAGTGCCAAGAGTTCCTTACCCAGTGTCAACTCACCTTTGAGCTTCAGCCTACCACCTACACTACAGATCGCCGCAAGATTGCCTTTGTGATCACCTTATTAGCTGGTAAGGCGTGAGCCTGGGCTACTGCTATCTCACAAAGACAGGGACCTGAGTGCCTTGATTTCCAGCTGTTTTCTGAAGAGATGCTTCGGGTCTTCGATCAGGCGGACATCAGTACCGACGCAGCCCGAAAGCTCATGTCCATCCGGCAAGGAGGAAGCATCGCAGATTATGCCATCTCGTTCCGAATGCTCGCAGCAGTAAGTGGATGGAACGAGACTGCCCTGGTGTCAGCCTTCCACCATGGTCTGTCTGATCCCATCAAGGATGGTCTGGCCTCTATTGCATGCCCAAGTGACCTCGAAACCCTCATCTCACATGCTATTCGTCTGGACAACAGGATGAGAGAACGCCACCAAGCCTTGAGCCCCCCCAGCTTCCCTACCTCTACCTGGAAACCGTCTACCTCCTTCAGTGACTGTCCTGAACCCATGCAAGTGGGTCGTACTCGCCTCTCCGCATCTGAGAGGGAGCGCAGAAGGAGGGACAAGTGCTGCATCTACTGTGGCAAGCCGGGTCACTTCCGAGCATCATGTACCGAACTCTTGGGAAAAGGACCGCCCCGTCCAGCCGAGGGAGGGTTGTGACGGGGCCTACCCTCTCTCCCGGACTCCCTGGCCAAGGAATCTACATCCCGGTCTCCATCTCCTGGGGTGAGTCTGTCCACTCTTGTCAAGCTTTGATAGACTCAGGGGCAGCTGGGAACTTTATGGATATTCACTTCGCCCAAAGCATCAATATTCCGACTGCGCCTCTTGAAGTCCCACTGTCTGTGTCTGCCCTGGATGGCCAAGCATTAGGTGATGGTAGAGTCAACCAAGTTACTTCTCCAGTCTTCCTCCAGTCTCAAGGTCACAAGGAAGAAATATCCCTGCACCTGATTCCTTCACCTGAGTTCCCAGTTATTCTAGGCCTTCCTTGGCTTACTCGCCACAACCCTCGCATAGACTGGGTAACAAGCCAGGTTGTGGAATGGGGCCCTGCATGCCATGCCTCTTGTCTGCTCTCTAGCTCTCCTGTGTCTCCTGCCGAGCCCCCTGATCTCACCGAGTTATCTCAAGTTCCCACAGAGTACTGGGATCTCAAGGAGGTATTCAGCAAGAGCAGGGCCGCCGTTCTTCCTACGCACCGGGCCTACGACTGTGCCATCGACTTGCTCCCTGGGACTACCCCTCCTCGTGGCAGACTGTTTTCCCTCTCTCAGCCAGAACGCAAGGCCATGGAGGAATACCTCAAAGACGCCCTGGTCTCTGGGTTCATTCGACCCTCCACCTCACCTGCTGGTGCCGGCTTCTTCTTTGTCGGCAAGAAGGATGGGGGGCTTCGACCATGTATTGACTACAGGGGCCTGAACAAGATCACTGTGCGCAACCGATATCCCCTTCCGCTGATGTCCACTGCTTTCGACCTGCTCCAAGGCGCCACCGTCTTCACTAAGTTGGACCTACGGAACGCATACCACCTCATCCGTATCCGACAGGGAGACGAGTGGAAGACTGCCTTTAACACCCCGTCTGGGCACTATGAATACCAGATGATGCCCTTCGGACTCACCAACGCACCAGCTGTTTTTCAGGCCCTAATCAACGACGTCTTAAGGGACATGATTAACCTGTACATTTTTGTCTACCTTGACGACATCCTTATCTTTTCCAAGACCGTGCAGGAGCACCACCACCATGTCCGCCAGGTTCTCCAGAGGCTGCTACAGAACAATCTGTTCGCCAAGGCCCAGAAATGTGAATTTCATGTTCCCGAGGTCTCCTTTCTGGGATTTATTGTATGGACAGGCCAACTCCAAATGGACCCTGCCAAGACCCTGGCCGTCCGGGACTGGCCTACTCCCAAGTCCGTTAAGGACGTTCAGCGGTTCTTAGGATTCGCTAAATTCTACCGCAAGTTCATCAGGAACTTCAGTTCTGTAGCAGCACCCATGTCAGACCTCACCAAAGGGACAGGCGGATCTTATGGCTGGTCTCCTCAGGCAGAAAAGGCGTTCAAAGACCTCAAGGACCGCTTCTGCACGGCACCCATTTTGGTCCTCCCGGACACCTCCCAACCATTCATCGTGGAGGTGGACGCCTCGGACAGTGGTGTCGGCGCAGTGCTCTCTCAACGTTCGGAAGGAAAGCTGCACCCCTGCGCTTACTTATCCCACCGCCTGAGTCCTGCGGAGTCCCGGTACGATGTGGTGGATCGAGAACTGCTAGCGGTCAAACTGGCCCTTGAGGAGTGGAGGCACTGGCTGGAGGGAGCGCAACATCCATTCCTGGTTTGGACTGACCACAAGAACCTGGAGTACCTCCAGCAAGCCAAGAGACTGAACCCTCGACAGGCTAGGTGGGCCCTGTTTTTCAGTCGGTTTGACTTCACCCTCTCGTACCGCCCTGGCTCCAAGAACACCAAACCTGACGCACTGTCCAGGCTGTTCTCTGCCACTAACAGGGAGAATGAAGTCAGGCCTATTATCCCTGTGTCCCGGATTGTGGCCCCTGTCCGCTGGGGTATTGAGGAGGCTGTCCGACGAGCCCAACGCCAGGACCCCGGTCCTGGGACGGGGTCACCGGGCCTCTTGTACGTCCCACATCAAGCCCGGGCCAAGGTTCTCCAGTGGGGTCACTCTTCCCCTCTCACCGCCCACCCGGGAGCTCGGAGGACCCTGGACTTCCTGAAAAGACGCTTCTGGTGGCCTAACATGGAGAAGGAAGTAAGGTCATTTGTCCTGTCCTGTGAGGTTTGCACCAGAACCAAGAACCCACGACAGCGTCCCCAGGGTCTCCTGCATCCTCTGACCATTCCCCGGCGTCCCTGGTCCCACGTGGCAGTCGACTTCATCACAGGTCTCCCTGAGTCACAAGGTAACATGGTCATTTTGGTCATAGTTGACAGATTCTCCAAGGCCTGCCGCTTCATACCACTGTGCAAACTCCCCTCTGCTCTTAAAACTGCGAAACATATGTTTAATCATGTCTTCCGAGTCTTTGGTCTTCCTCAGGACATCGTCTCAGATCAAGGGCCCCAGTTCTCCTCCTGAGTGTGGCACGGGCTCTGCAACGTCATCGGAGCCACGGCCAGCCTCTCCTCTGGGTTTCACCCACAGTCCAATGGTCAGATGGAGAGGCTCAACCAGGACCTGGAAACCACCCTGCAAGGCCTGGCTATGGATAACCCGACATTGTGGAGCACCTGGCTGCCATGGGCGGAGTACGCCCACAACACCCTGCAGTCATCGGCCACCAAGCTGTCGCCATTCCAGTGCCAATTCGGGTTCCAGCCACCTCTGTTCCCGGACCAGGAGGAGGACGCGGGGGTGCCCTCGGTCAACCAATATGTGAGACGGTGTCGCAAGACCTGGAGCAAGGTCAGGAAGACCCTCATACAGACCTCCAGAACCAACCAGACTCAGGCCAACCACCATAGAAGACCTGCACACGCTTTCCGCCCTGGGCAGCGGGTTTGGCTGTCCACTAAGGACCTTCCACTGCGGGTGGAGAACCGCAAGCTTGCTCCCTTCAACATTGGCCCCTTCAAGGTGGTGCGCAGGGTGAACCCTGTCTCCTACCGGCTCCAGTTGCCCCGGACTCTGAGGATCAACCCCACTTTCCATGTTTCCCTGTTGTGGCCCGTACTGACGTCTACGTATGCCCCTGCCCCTAGGAACCCCCCACCCCCCCGCATCTTCCAGGGGCAGACTGTGTTCACTGTTACTCGCCTGCTTGACTCCCGTTGGGTCCGCGGCGGGTTGCAATATCTGGTGGACTGGGAGGGCTATGGTCCTGAGGAGCGCTGCTGGGTTCCTGCTCGGGATGTCCTAGATAAAGAACTGTGTCGGGACTTCCATTCGGCCCATCCGGATCGCCCTGGGAACGTCAGGAGACGCTCCTGGGGGGGGGGGGGGGGGGGGGGGGGGGTGTCCTGTTAGGACTAGGACTGTTTTGGCCTCTAGAGGCTGCTGTTATTTCCTTTTCGTGTCATGGTTATTTTGGCCTCTAGAGGCCGCCACTGTTCCTGTGTTTTGTGTTTGTGTTAATTGCCTGATTATCTTCACCTGTGTTCAATTTAGTTTGTGTATTTATACCCCCTGAGTTCAGTCCTCTTGTCACGGAGTCTTTGTGCTGTTATGTTTATCTCCAGTTTCCTCTATACTGTGTTCTTTGTTTTGCACTTTGCTTTTCTTTTGGATTTAGTAGTGACTGTGTTTTTGGATCTTCCGAGCTTTTGCATTTTTGCCTTTTCCTTTTTGGACTTTGAACTTTTGATATTTTATTTTTCCCTTTGTCTTCCCAGTGTTGGATTATACTCTTTGTGGTTTTTTTTTTTTTTTTTGCCCTGTATATAGTGTATATAGTATAAATAAACCTTTTGATACTTTTTCTACTTCTGCCTCACGCCTCTACTTTTGAGTCATCCCCCTGGTGGCCTAGTGGGGGTTTGCTGGATTATCACACCAACAAACCAGGATTGAATCCCAGCAAAACCCTAACAGTATTATCTCATAAGTTAGTTAGTTCATTTGTTTTTCCTTATTTTCCTGTAGTTCGATAATGATTTGCTTTTTTCTTTTGTTTGATCTTATTTATTTATGTATGTGTAGTGCCCCGTTAGCTAACCTGCTATGCTTACGAGTGCGCTCCCCGAATCCATGTGTGGAGAGATCTCTCTTTCTCTATAGTTAACCAATGCAATAGTTAGTTAAGTAATTTTGTTGAATGTGCCTTTACTTACTCAAGGTGACTACTCTTAAAATTTGCTGCTTTAAACAATACTGTAGGAATAGCACTCCTAGGTAAACATAATAAATGTTCTCTTTATATCTATTGTGTAAAGGTGTCTTCTCATATCCTGATGGCGGTCCCTACTATTATCACCTAGAAGGAGTTTTAAACCTTTTTTAAGGGACATGTACTTTTTACCCTTTAAACTATGTATACAGTATAATACCATGCATGAATAGGTCAAATGAACTACACATATGCACCAAGCATAAATTTTAACTATTTACTTAAAGTAGTTGGAAAATATATACATCCAGCTCATAGGCTGCAACACAAATGAAATTGTTGTCTCTTAAATTCAGTTCAGTTCTGTTTCAAATCAGTTCAGTTAGTTGTAACTGGTAAATAAACTCAAATGTATCCACTGCCAAAAAAACAAACAAACTTTACTAAACCTTCTATTACTGCGGGCAGTTTACCTTAAGATAACCATGACATGAAACAAAATAAAATGGGTACCCAGCAAAAAAAAAAAAGTAGATGTCAGTTAGTGAACGATGCAGGCCTGTAACGTAGCTTGTGGGCGGAGAGGCCTTAACCAAAATGGCCGCTTCACGCCGTTGCGCATAAACAAAAAACAAAAAAGCTCACCCATGCAGCCGTTTTGCAGCCGTCTGCTTTGTGGTAGCCTCGCAATGCTGGAGAGGGTAAACGGACTCGTTGCCCCTGAAAACGATGACCCGCCTCCGGTCGGAATCCTCAGTCTGGTCGCTGCCGTAGAGCCGAGCTGGCCGCACGTCTCCAGTCCGCCGGAACGCGCGCAAGCTCCGTTCAGTATTAAACACTCAATGTTCTAAGCGGGAAGCTCTTGTCCCAAAGTTCCACCAACTTGTGTGCAAACACTACTATGTCCGCATCGAATCAACGTTTATGACTCACAGTCCGGTTGTCACTAAACATTTACCATGTAACTCCAGCAATTAGTGTTTTTCTCACTCTTTTGTTCACTCCTCCCACAACCCAACTCTCTCCTCCTCTCCCCTCTTCCGGTCAACCCCCGACCCCCTACTCTGATTGGCCCATACACCAGGTAAGTAATTTTTTAACAAACTTAATTCTTTTCACATACACATTTTAACACATTGACATTCCCATTTTAAACACAGGTTAAGTAAATAAAATAAAAATCAGTAATTAATAATCCCAAAAAATCCCAAAGGGCTACATCCTCCCCTTTCTAAATGTCTAAATGTCCTCATTAGACACTGAACAATAAACAGCATTAACCATTTTTAATACATGAACTTTAAGTCATCCCTTATGAATTATGGGTGAACTAAACTTTTTACTCTAGTTTAATGATAATGCCTCTATGAACTATAGTAAGTGATTGTTCATTAGCCTGACCAGGCGCATCATAAGTAAGTCTGAGAACTGGTTTTATTTGTCTTTTTTCTCTTGTTCTAAGTACTCTTCCTGTTTCTAGTTTAGAGCTCAATCTTTGATTTTGAGTGCCAACAGGAGTTCTGCCGGCATTCAGATCTGTCTCCGAGTCTGATGGTTCTGTATCTGCTTCCACCTGGCTTTCCTCGCTCGCTTGCTCCGGTGCTGACTCCGCCGCTGTGGACTCAGGTCTTGGGTCTCCGACATCATCAGGCTCTGAGGGCACAGACTGTCTGTCTGACATTTCTCTCTCTACCAACAGATTTTTCAAGTATTCTCTGTAAGGTCGGTGAGGTACTTCATATCCCATATCCGACAAGGAATCAGTCATGTCTGACACCTCTTCTCTTTCTGTCGGTTTTCTGTGTCTTGTTCGGGCTGAACGGGTTCTCCGTCGAACAGGAGCTTCAACATGTTCCTGCCCTTCAGGCATCCTCACAGACTGCCCAATTGGTAAGAGGTGGTCACGATGGAGTGTCCTGAGGTTGCCTCGTCCCCCTTCAGGCCTGACATGGTAAACAGGTAAGTTCGGCAGCTTTCCAACCACCACATAAGATATGGAGCTCCACTTGCTCTCAAGCTTGTGTTTCCCTTTGAGTCCCAAATTCCTCAATAAAACACGGTCTCCCTCTTGGATATTCTGGACATTAACCCTCTGGTCATAGGCTCTCTTGTTGCGCAAGTGAGTCTTCTCTGCGGCTTGATTCGCAAGCTGGTACACCCTTTGCAAATCACGCTTCAATTTCCCGACATACTGGTAGTGGTTTCTCTCCTCACCCCCATCGCTGGATGCTCCGAAGCACAGGTCTGTGGGCAGTCTTGCTTCCCTGCCAAACATCAAGTAATAGGGAGAGAACCCTGTCGCATCACTCTTGGTACTGTTGTATGCGTGCACCAACTAAGCCACATGCTGACTCCAGGATCTTTTCTTCTCTTGGCCTAACGTAGCCAGCATGGAGAGCAGCGTATGGTTGAAACGTTCTGGCTGGGGATCCCCCTGGGGATGGTATGGAGTCGTTCTGGACTTCTTCACACCCAAGGTTGTAAGCAGCTCTTTTGGCCCCGGTCACACCGCCTGAACTTTGCTGGAGCATTCCTGGAGCGGTGAAAAAAATTCATCACCGCTCGTAACCGTTCACCACCATTAACAAAAGTTGGCCCCCGTTAAAGCAACGCCGTATACGCTCGGCCACCGCTGATGTTTCTCGAGGGGCCCTCCTACCGCTCCGAAAGTTTTGAGCTGCACAAAATATTGCGAGCGGTGAGGAGAGGACAATTTTCCGCCCCGGCAAAGTTCACCCCCGCTCCACCAACGCCCAGTCAAAGTTTGGCACCGCTAGACGCAAGTTCGTGGACGCTTGGGTCCGCTAGGCCAACGCAGAAATCTTGAATGCTGGACCACCGCTGCTTCGCCAGCGTTGCCCGGGTGGCAATTAAACGTTGCACAAACGTCGGTGGAGCGGTTGTAAGCGTTTTACGAGTGGACACGGGGTTGCTGGAACGGTGTCGGGCGTTGAAGCAGCTATCCATGGCGGCGATGAACTTTGGTTTGGCGTTGGTATAGAGGTGTCGGAGCGGGACCAGAATTTGGCTATAAATACGGGGAGAAATGGACCAGGAGCTCATTTGGAATCGAGCTGCCGTGGAGTTCAGACCTCATCTATATCGAATTTGCTCAAAGTTACAGTAAAACTGTATCACCATGGATGCTGAGAGACTTGCTATGATTGGTGCACTAGTCCAGCAGCAGAATCAGAACCTCCTCAGATTGCAACAAGCTGTTGACAGATTTTTTGATTTGATTTTATTCGATCATAATGTAAAACGAAGTACAAAATACATTAAAATCAGGATTACACAAGAAAGCGCAAGCACTTATTTCCATTGTGGTCCCATTAAAACACGTAAAACAGAAATGGCAACGCTATGATTAGACTTAATATTGACTCACTGTACTATGTAAATGGTGAAAATAATAATAATAATAACAACAACCACAATAATAAAATAATAATAATAATAATAATAATAATAATAAATTGACTTAAATTGACTAGACTAGTAGACAATGAAAATGCATTGTATAGACTAGACTGGAATTTGATTATAAAATTTGATTTCAAAAAGTATGACTAGTACCTATGGATAACAATTATAAAGTAAAATGTTGTATATATTAATAGTAAATATTAAATGATGATTAAATAAAGATAAAGATAATATAATAGCAAATAATAATAACATTAAGGAAAAGACAGCAAAAACATAATGAAAATAGAAATAATCTGACTGACAGCAAACAATAAACAAAAAATAAAGTAATATGAATGATAATAAAAAAGTATAAAGTAATATAAATAATAATATTAATAACAAACGTTTTTATAGATAAAAATATAATAAGATCAACTAAACAACAGTGAAAAAAGGGGAGAAGCTATACAGACAACAGAACAGTAATAAGAATTTTAACTAGAAAAAAAGAAGGAGAAGAGAGAGAAGAAGGAGAGACAGAGTTGTGCGGGTCAGGCAGTGGATACTGAGAAGGCCTGAACATGGACTGTATGACAAGCTGATGGTGGAGCTTCTATCGAAAATCTATCAGAACTTGTATCAAAACGATCCGTTCAGCTCCGTAGTCACAAGCGGTGCCGCTAAACCAACTTTATACCCCCGCCGAGCCAAAGCCCGCATGCGCAGAACGCCGCTATACCAACGCTCGTGTCACCGCTAAACCAACGCTAAAGCAACGCCGGCTTCAGCGGTGCACCGCTAAGCCAACGCCCGTGTTTTCGATTTTTTTCCCATTTTGTGCGCGGTGACGAGCGTTGTCGAAATTCGGCCCCCCCTCCCTACCGTTCAAGGAACGCTCCAGTAAAGTTCGGGCGGTGTGACCGGGGCTTTTATCAGTCTTGACTCAAAGTCTCTTCCCTGGTCAGAATGAATTCTTGCAGGCAATCCGTAGTGTACAAAATACTTTTCAACCAGGATCTTTGCCACTGTCAAGGCTTTTTGATTCCTTGAGGGGAAAGCTTGAGCGTATCTGGTGAAGTGATCAGTTACGATCAGTACATTGCTTATGCCTCTGGAGTCCGGCTCCATTGACAGGAAGTCAATGCATACTAAGTCCATAGGGCCACTACTGACAATGTGATGTAAGGGAGCAGCCCGTTTGCAAGGTGTTTTACAGGTCACACATAATCCACAGTTCTTTATGTACTCCTCTGCATCGCGAGCCATCTTAGGCCAGTAGAATCTTGCTCTCAGTAGCTCAGTGACTCTTTCTACCCCCAAGTGGCCTATATCATCATGTAGAGAGTGCAACACCTGTCCTCTGAATTCAGCAGGCAGTACAAGCTGAAATGCCTCCTCTTCCGCTTTCTTGCACGCTCTGAACAGAAGCCCACCTCGCATTACCAGTCTACCAGCTTCCCGCTTCATCACCCGCATATCAGGGTCCAACTCTCGATGGGTAGGCCACACTCCCTGCTTCAATGCTTTCACCACTGGTCCAATCACTGCATCTCTCTTCTGGGCGATTATCAAATCTGCTTTGGACAGTTTCTCCAGTGGGCCCAACTGCAACTGGGATGGGAAGGCATATGCATCTGGAATACAGGCTGGTGAAGCCCCTAATGAGTCAACATATCTGATATCAACCATTGGGGAGACACTAACCTGTTGACAAACTGATTTCACCACATTCTGAGGCAGGCTGTCCCACTCATCAGAGTCACTTGCATCTGCTATGTTGCGAGACAGCAGGTCAGCATCAATGTTGGCTCTACCAGGCCTATAATGTATGTCAAAGTCATAGGTGGCAAGGGCTGTGAGCCACCGATGACCGGTGGCATTGAGCTTGGCGGTGGTGAGTACATAGGTCAATGGGTTATTATCGGTGCGTACTGTGAACTTAACCCCATACAGATAGTCATGGAACTTATCCACTACTGCCCATTTCAACGCCAGGAACTCTAGCTGATGCACCGCATAACGCTGTTCTGACGAGCTCAACTTCCTACTGGCGAAGGCCACAGGTCTTAGTCCTTCAGGATATCCCTGATAGAGCACAGCACCAATGCCCTTAAAACTGGCGTCAGTGTGCAGAATGTATGGCTTTGTGGCATCAGCGAATGCCAACACAGGGGCATTAATAAGACACTGAATGATGCACTTGAAAGACTGATCACAAGGCTGGTCCCATCTTTCGTTGAAGGGCTCAGATTCTTTAAAGTAGGTCTTGTCCTTATCTATGGATTGTCGCTTACCCCGCCGTGTAGGTTGATAGCCCTTTGTCAGCTCTGTCAAGGGCCTGACGATTGAGGCGTAGTTGGCTATGAATCGTCAATAATACCCACAGAACCCAAGGAAAGATCTTAAGGACTTGAGGTCGGTGGGTTTAGGCCACTTGGCTACAGCCTCAATTTTTTCAGGGTCCGTGGCAACACCATGGGCAGACACTATGTGCCCGACGTACTTTACTTTTGGCTGACAAAATTGGCATTTGTCCAGGGAGAGTTTCAGCCCTACCTCTTCCAGCCTGTCCAATACTCGCATGAGACGTTCTTCATGTTCTTCTAAGGAGTGCCCAAAGACTATCAAATCATCCAAGTAGACTAAAACCTGAAGAAGGTTCATGTCCCCTACAGCTTTCTCCATTAGTCTCTGGAACGTAGCTGGCGCTCCAGTTATGCCTTGAGGCATTCTCTCAAATTGAAAAAATCCAAGTGGACAAATGAAGGCAGTTTTTTCTTTGTCTTCGTCTGCCATAGCAATCTGATAATATCCACTCCGTAAGTCTAAAACAGAGAACCACTTGCTGCCTGATAAACAGTCCAAGGCATCGTCTATGCGGGGAGTTGTGTACTGATCAGGAACCGTACGGCTGTTAAGGGTCCTGTAGTCAATGCACATCCGAATACGCCCATTTTTCTTTCTGGCAATCACAATTGGTGATGCATATGGACTGCGTGACTCCCTAATGATCCCAGCCTTTAGCAACTCTTGCAAGTGCCTCCGAACATCATCGATATCAGCCGGAGCCAGGCGTCTTGAGCGCTGTCTGAAGGGTTTTGGGTCTGACAACCGGATATAGTGCTCCACATCTTTGGCTAGGCCGACGTCCCACTCATGTAAGGAGAATACCCCCGCTCTTTCACACAACTTTCCTTTGAGCCGCTCCTTCCACGGTGGAGGAATTGGCGAATCTCCGAGCTGGATTAACTGAGGATCTAACCTAGTAGGGACAGTATCTGTCCTCGGAGATGGCATGACTGGATCCGCAAGACACAGCTGACCCACGACAGCCCCAACTTGAATGACTGCATTCTTCTGTGAAGCATTCTGGATCCTCACAGTCATATGGTCATCATCTACGGCTGTACTGGATAAGACCATGGGTTGCAGCAGGACTCCAGAGGGTAACGGGACAGAGGGGGATGCTTCAACCATCAACATGTCTCTAGTGAGTGGTTTCTTCCACTGTACCTTACAGATAGCCATACACTCACCACTAGGAGGGACCTTCAGGGAGCCTGGACCCATCCATTTCACACACCCTACTTCCTCATCCTCTCCCTCTGTGGCCGGCTGCTCTGCAATCACATCACAGTCACGCACTTTTATGCCCAAGGTTTGGGAAATGTCCACCCCACCAGTCTCTTTGCACAGGGTTGCCAACCTCTGGAACAGATTCGCATTGGTGCCCAAGATAACTGGAGTCTGCTCGGGACTGTGAGGACTAGGACATATCAGTGCTAGGACTGATAGAGTATCTTTTGTGCCGGTCACTTTCTCTGGGAATTCCATATCCACTACCACATACCCTAGGTAAGGGTAACTTGTGTCGCTCAGCCCCCATATGGCCAAGCCAGACACTGGCTGAATAGGAACATGTGGTAGGTAGCGCTTATACCAAGAGTCAAAGATAATTGTGACTTGTGAGCCACTATCTAAGAGTGCATTACACTTTTGGCCATTTATCTTCACAGGAACAATTGAAGAGGGGCCAATCAAACCCTTTGGAATATCTGGCCTCAATGTGACTACTTCACTTTTCTTGGACTGACACACTGTGTTGTTACTATTTCTTGGTTGAGCTGCAGACTCACTCCATTTAGATTTGTGTAGTGAACGGATCAACTTCTGAATAACCTTTGCCTGGTTCTCTGGGTTCTTACATTTAGCTGAGAAGTGGCCATCTTCGCCACAGCGATAACAGAAATTATCATCTGAATCACTAGATGATGACAGTCGGTTTTCACGCCTTGACAGTCTGGTTGACTCCACCCGCCAGACTGCAGCGGGGGAATCTATCTCTGTAGACTGTTGAGCTGCCACTTGGCTTTGTAAATCCGTTACTTGTTGTCTTAATGCAGCTACTGCAGCATTGGTGTCTTTGTCTGTGTCAGGTGTCTTTACTGATGCCATTGGTTCTTTGCGGTTTGTCACAGCCGAGCCGAATGATGGGCTCATAGCAGCAAACAAAGACTTCAGTTCTTTGATTTCCGATCTCAGTTTCTGAATCTCCATCTGCCCTACAGGCAAATCAGGATCTGTCATAACTTGCCGCACAGATGCACTCAGCTTCAGTCTGGAAGATTCATATTCTTCTTCATTACGGATCTCACTCAACAGTTCCAAGAAAGACGGAGGGCTGTCCTTCCTTTCACGGAGCTTAAGCTGAACCATCATCATATCAGAGTGGACTGCACCTTGAAGAAGCTGTTCGACCCAAGCGCGATTCACCTGGCCAGCTGGCAGACCTCCCCGATGTACTACTTTGATCAACGACAACTCCAGACGTCTAAGAAAGTCAGACAACTTCTCCTTTGGCTGCTGCTGTAGTAACCTAAAAGCAAAGTATAGGTCTTCACCAGTCTCTGCAGACCCGAAAGCACTCTCAAGGGCTTCTAGGCACTCAGCCGGACTAACCTCTGTATCTGCAGCCCGAACAGCCTTCACCACGGTTAAGGCAGGGCCTCTAAGGCTTTCCATTATACGTCGTCGCTTCTCCTTAGCAGAACACTCACTCTCCTCTACCATCAGCCGGGCATGCTCTAGCCAGTTCTCAAACACTTCTTCTCCAACAGGGGTTGGCAAAGTTCCTGAAAACACCCGCAGTCATCGGTAGCTGCTGTTTTCTCCAGACGGTCTCTCCATCTTGGCTAACAGATCACCAATGACACGGATCACAGACTCAGCTGAACTATGAGAAGGTGGGTTTTCCGGCAGACTCGGATCACTGTATCCAGGTACTGGGCTGGCAGATGCTGTAACAATAGTCCAGGCCTGCGTTCCACCGAGAGGAAGGACTTCCGGGGGGATTTCCCTGGCAGCTGTCTCCCCCTTGTGTTCACAGAGAACTGTTACACAGCAATGCTTATGACTGTATGTCCGCCCTCTCACACGAACCCTGCCTAAAACTTTGATCGTCTCCATTGTTTCTTCGATACAGGCGATCTCAGTTCCTTCCGGAACCAGCACAATGAGGGCGTGGGCTTCATCAAGTCTTTCTCCCCGGCACCATTCCCTGAGCTCATTAGCTAAGTCTGTGAAGCTACTTGGTTTATCCATGCCTACTGGTGCTTTTAAAAATCTCGAATAGTGTTCAATAACTAAAACAGGCTAATTTGTCACAAAAGAACACATTAATTTGTTATTACTCCTTACTCATCTACTTCCATTAATTAACTAACAGCCTCCCGGACGAGCCCCCAAATTATGTAGCGCCCCGTTAGCTAACCTGCTATGCTTACGAGTGCGCTCCCCGAATCCATATGTGGAGAGATCTCTCTCTCTATATAGTTAATCAATGCAATAGTTAGTTAAGTAATTTTGTTGAATGTGCCTTTACTTACTCAAGGTGACTACTCTTAAAATTTGCTGCTTTAAACAATACTGTAGGAATAGCACTCCTAGGTAAACATAATAAATGTTCTCTTTATATCTATTGTGTAAAGGTGTCTTCTCATATCCTGATGGCGGTCCCTACTATTAACACCTAGAAGGAGTTTTAAACCTTTTTTAAGGGACATGTACTATTTACCCTTTAAACTATGTATACAGTATAATACCATGCATGAATAGGTCAAATGAACTACACATATGCACCAAGCATAAATTTTAACTATTTACTTAAAGTAGTTGGAAAATATATACATCCAGCTCATAGGCTGCAACACAAATGAAATTGTTGTCTCTTAAATTCAGTTCAGTTCTGTTTCAAATCAGTTCAGTTAGTTGTAACTGGTAAATAAACTCAAATGTATCCACTGCCAAAAAAACAAACAAACTTTACTAAACCTTCTATTACTGCGGGCAGTATACCTTAAGATAACCATGACATGAAACAAAATAAAATGGGTACCCAGCAAAAAAAAAAAAAAAGTAGATGTCAGTTAGTGAACGATGCAGGCCTGTAACGTAGCTTGTGGGCAGAGAGGCCTTAACCAAAATGGCCGCTTCACGCCGTTGCGCATAAACAAAAAACAAAAAAGCTCACCCATGCAGCCGTTTTGCAGCCGTCTGCTTTGTGGTAGCCTCGCAATGCTGGAGAGGGTAAACGGACTCGTTGCCCCTGAAAACGATGACCCGCCTCCGGTCGGAATCCTCAGTCTGGTCGCTGCCGTAGAGCCGAGCTGGCCGCACGTCTCCAGTCCGCCGGAACGCGCGCGAGCTCCGTTCAGTATTAAACACTCAATGTTCTAAGCGGGAAGCTCTTGTCCCAAAGTTCCGCCAACTTGTGTGCAAACACTACTATGTCCGCATCGAATCAACGTTTATGACTCACAGTCCGGTTGTCACTAAACAGTTACCATGTAACTCCAGCAATTAGTGTTTTTCTCACTCTTTTGTTCACTCCTCCCACAACCCAACTCTCTCCTCCTCTCCCCTCTTCCGGTCAACCCCCGACCCCCTACTCTGATTGGCCCATACACCAGGTAAGTAATTTTTTAACAAACTTAATTCTTTTCACATACACATTGTTTTTCACAGTTTTAACACATTGACATTCCCATTTTTAACACAAGTTAAGTAAATAAAATAAAAATCAGAAATTAATAATCCCAAAAAATCCCAAAGGGCTACATCTGTATGTATGTATGTATGTATGTATGTATGTATGTATGTTATAATCAACAGTAATTGTTATGACCATACAGCAATTAATCATAGTATAGGGGAAAACCCTCGAAAAACCTTGGAGGTTTCTGGTCTTCCCCTGCATGTTCTTTTTTCTCTGTTTTAACAAAATGACTTGTTTCTTTTATGTGCAAATAAACAATAAACAATATTATTTGTAAACATAGTATTAGTTTCCACTGTTATGCTGATGACACACAGTTGTATGTTTCTGCAAAACCTGATGAGAGACACCAGCTTAATAGAATTGAGGAATGTGAAAAGGACATTAGACACTGGATGCTAATTAACTTCCTTCTGCTTAATTCTCACAAGAGAGAAGTACTTGTACTTGGACCACATGCAGCTAGAAGGAAGTTTTCTGATTACACAGTAACTCTGAATGGCCTTTCTGTTTCTTCATGCGCAGCAGTAAAAGACCTCGGGGTGATTATTAACCCCAGTCTTTCATTCGAAACTCACATTGAGAACATTACCCGGATAGGTTTCTTTCATCTCAGAAATATTGCTAAGATAAGAAATTTAATGCCACTATACGATGCAGAAAAACTAGTTCATGCGTTAGTTATCTCCAGGTTGGATTATTGTAATGCCTTACTGTCTGGATGTTCCAATAAGTGCATAAACAAGCTTCAGTTAGTTCAAAATGCAGCAGCAAGAGTCCTTACTAGAACTAGAAAATATGACCATATCACCCGTCTTATCCACACTGCATTGGCTCCCAATCAAATTTCGTATTGATTATAAAATACTACTATTGACCTTTAAAGCACTAAATGGTCTCGCACCACAGTACCCGAGTGAACTTCTAGTCCTCTATGACCCGCCACACCTACTTAGATCAAAAGGTGCAGGCTATCTGCTGGTACCTCATATAGTGAAGGCTACATCAGGGGGCAGAGCCTTTTGTTAAAAAGCCCCACAGTTATGGAACAGCCTTCCAAGTAATGTTCAGGAGTCGGACACAGTCTCAGCATTTAAGTCTAGGCTGAAAACATATCTGTTTAGTCAAGCCTTTTGTTAATGGTGTTTATGAGGTAAAGCAGTAGATCTGGAGGGTCCTCAGACAGAGTGTTTTGGTAAACTGGGATGTATGGATGCTGTCAGTCCCCCACTCGCTTGCTCACTTGAGTTTGTTGACAGTGTAGTGGCTGCTGCTTTATGTCCCAGGGCTCCCTCATGCCTGTGTTACCTTCTGGCTCTCCCCTTTTAGTTATGCTGTCATAGTTAGTTGCCGGAGTCCCTGTTTGTACTCAGTGCAATATGCATACTGTTCCTACTTATTGAGGTGACATTGGGCATACCTAACAACCTGTGTTCTCTCTCTCTCTCTGTCCCTCTGAGTTACATGTTGGTCCTGGGATCGAGATGCTGAACCTCTTCTGCTCCTCGGACCTGCCTGATCCATCCTGGTGTCCTGTGTCTGGTTGGAGTCTCATCGCATCGCTCCTGTGGAGGACGGCCCCATGTGGACAGTTGAAAGTCACACTTGGAAGATGCTCTGGACTCTTACAGTAATGCTTTAATGGCTGAGGATGACAGTTGACTTGCTAACTTTAGGACTGCAGTTGTCATGAACAGTTTTGAACTCAAGTTTCCATCAATGAAGAGTTTATAACATCAACGAAACTGACTTCATGTTAAAACTGTCAATGTTATAGTCATGTTGTCTGTTGTTGCCCAAATGAGGATGGGTTCCCTTTTGAGTCTGGTTCCTCTTGAGGTTTCTTCCTCGTGTCGTCTGAGGGAGTTTTTCTTTGCCACCGTCGCCACAGGCTTGCTCATTGGGGATAGATTAGGGATAAAATTAGCTCGTGTTTAAATTCGTTCAACTTCTGTAAAGCTGCTTTGCAGCAATGCTTATTGTTAAATGCGTTATACAAATAAACTTGACTTGACATATATAAAAACACAGTAGGGTATTAAATCAACACTCTGGGTATTAATTCAACACTAGGGATTTTGCTATGTTGTAGCCAGTCACTCTACTTTTGTTCTCGTGGCAAAAATGTGACTTTTGATGAAATATTTAACTGCTTTCCAGTCTGGGTTTCCTAGGGCTTTAGGTTCTGTGGTAATGCAGCACTGACAGTCCATTTTCTCTGGAACTTCACTATCTTCTTCTTCTTCTTTTGGCTGCTCCTGATTAGGGGTTGCCACAGCAGATCTTTCATCTCCATTGCTCCCTGTCTTCTGCATCTTTCTCTACCACACCTGCCACTTTCATGTCCTCTCTCACCACATCCATGTATCTCCTCCTTGGCCTTCCTCGTTTTTGTTTGCCTGGCAGCTCCATCCTCAACATTCTCCTTCCCACATGCTCTGCATCTCTTCTCAGGATGTGCCCATACCATCTCAGTCTCATCTCTCTTAGCTTAATTCCCAAGCTCTCTACATGTGCTGTCCCTCTGATGTGCTCGTTCCTTATCCTGTCCAACCTTGTCACTCCCATCACAAACCTTAACATCCTCAACTCCACCACCTCCAACTTTGCCTCCTGTCTCTTTGTTAAGGATACAGTCTCCAATCCATACATCACAGCTGGTCTCACTACTCTCTTATACATCTTACCTTTCACTTTTGCTGGGACTTTCCTATCACAAATGACTCCTGAAATCCTTCTCCAACTGCTCCACCCTGCCTGCACTCTCTTTCTCACCTCACTATCGCAGCCCCCATTTTCCTGCACAGTTGACCCCAGGTACTTGAATTCACCAACTTTCTTTATGTCTGCTCCTTGCATCTTCACTACACTCTCATCCCCATTCTCATTGATGCACATGTATTCTGTTTTGCTCCTGCTCACCTTCATTCCTCTTCGTTCCAATGCATACCTCCATCTCTCCAAACCCAACTCAACCTCCTTTCTACTTTCACCACATATCACAATATCATCCGCAAACATCATGTTCCATGGTGACTCTTGCCTCACTTCATCCGTCAAGCTATCCATCACTATGGCAAACAAGAAAGGACTCAAAGCAGATCCTTGATGGAGTCCCACCTTCACCTTGAACAATTTAGTCGTTCCAACTGCACACCTCACTGCTGTTTCACTGTTCTCATACATGTCTTGCACCACTCTAATATACTTCTCATTCACTCCACTCTTTCTCATACAATACCATAACTCATCTCCCGGCTCTCTATCGTATGCCTTCTCCAGGTCTACAAACACACAATGTAGTTTTCTCTGGCCTTCTCTGTACTTCTCCATTAACATTCTTAGATCAAAAATTGCATCCGATGTGCTCTTCCTTGGCATAAACCCGTACTGCGGTTCACAGTTTGCTACCTCTCTTCTCAATCTCGCCTCCAATACCCTTTCCCATAGCTTCATGGCATGGCTCATCAATTTTATTCCTCTGTAATTACTGCAGCTCTGTACATCTCCCTTATTCTTGTTTATTGGGACTAGCACACTCTTTCTCCATTCATTTGGCATTTTCTCATTCTCTAGGATCTTATTAAACAATCTCGTTAGGAACTCCACAGCCATCTCACCCAAACATCTCCAAGCCTCAATCGGGATACCATCTGGTCCAACTGCTTTCCCAGTCTTCATTCTTTTCATGGCTGCCCTCACCTCATCCTTACTAACCAACTCTGCTTCCTGATTTGCTGTCGCCAATGAATCTGACCTTTTATCTCTTGGATTCTCCTCATTTAATAAATCCTCAAAGTACTCTTTCCACCTTCTTAATACACTCTCTTTGTTTGTCAGCACACTTCCATTTACATCTTTCATCACTCTTACCTGCTGTACATCCCTCGCTTCCCTGTTTCTCTGCCTAGCTAGTCTGTACAGGTCTTTCTGTCCTTCTTTGGTCTCCAGTCTTTCGTACAACTCCTGATATGCATCTGCTTTTGCCTTCACTACAGCTCTTTTTGCCTTCTGTCTCGTCTCTCTGTATAACCACCTGCTTTCCTCGTCTCTCTGCTCGTCCCAATTCTTGTTTGCTAGCCTCTTCTCTTTTATAATTTCCTGCACTTCTTTGTTCCACCACCATGTCTCCTTGTCTTCCTTCCTCCTTCCCGATGACCACCCTAGCACCTTCCTTGCTGCCTCTCTTACTAGTACAGCAGTAGTATTCCAATCTTCTGGCAGACTTCCATGACCACTCAATGCTCGTCTCATTTCTTCCCTAAACTCCTTCTGATGTTCAACCTCTTTTAGTTTCCACCAATTAATCTTTGGCTCCACTATTTAACACTTCCTCTTTTTCACTTTCAAGCTCATCCTGCACACAACCACTTGATGTTGTCTAGCTACACTCTCCCCTGCCACAAACTTTAGAGTCTCCAATCTCCTTCAAGTTACCCCTTCTGCAGAGTATGTAGTCCACCTGTATAGATCTTCCTCCGCTCTTAAATGTCACCCAGTGCTGCTCTTTCTTCTCGAAGTATGTATTGACTATTGCCAAATTCATCCTCTTTGAAAAATCAACCACCATTTGCCCTTCCACACTTCTCTCTCTTACACCATATCTGCCCATCACGTCCTCATCTCCTCTGTTTCCCTCGCCAACATGTCCATTGAAATCTGCTCCTATCAGCACGTGCTCCTCCCTCGGTATACTTTCTACCACTTCATCCATCTTTTCCCAGAAAGACTCTTTGTCTTCATTCTCACATCCAACCTGTGGGGCGTACACACACACAACATTGATTACCACTCCTTGACTCTCCAACTTCATGCCTATCACTCTATCTGACACCCTCTTCACATCAATCACACTGTTGACCAACACCATTTCTCTTTCCATCGACTCCATAATAAAACAACTTGCATCCATATCCAATGTTCTTGGCCTTGCTTTCTTTCCACCTCGTCTCCTGCACACACAAAATGTCCAACTTCCTTCTTTCCATCATACCTGCTGACTCTCTCACTCTGCCAGTCAATGTTCCCACATTCTGTGTTCCTACCCTCAATTCTAAGCTCCTTCCCTTCCATCTTTCATGCTCTCTCCTAACACGCCTCCCCCCTCTCTTTCTTACAGTAGCACATTTTCCACCAGCACCCTGTTGACCAACAGTACCAGAGGCGGTCATTGTTAACCCAGGCCCCGACCGATCCGGTATGGTATTTCTCTTTTCATTCCGCATGCTAGATTTGGCACAGTTTTACGCCAGATGCCCTTCATGATGCAACCCTCTCCAATTTATCTGGGCTTGGGACTGGCACCAAGAGTACGCTTATGCACCCCCAGTGGCTGGGTTCTGGAACTTCACTATAAATTTCCTTAAATGCCTTTCGACTGCAGCAGATTCGTCTGGTGTCCAGCTTTACTGGACAGCAGTTTGTTTCCCTAAAAACTAATTGGGGGGCGGCACGGTGGTGTAGTGGTTAGCGCTGTCGCCTCACAGCAAGAAGGTCCACGGTTCGAGCCCCAGGGCCGGCGAGGGCCTTTCTGTGTGGAGTTTGCATGTTCTTCCCGTGTCCGCGTGGGTTTCCTCCGGGTGCTCCGGTTTCCCCCACAGTCCAAAGACATGCAGGTTAGGTTAACTGGTGACTCTAAATTGACCGTAGGTGTGAGTGTGAATGGTTGTCTGTGTCTATGTGTCAGCCCTGTGATGACCTGGCGACTTGTCAGGGTGTACCCCGCCTTTCGCCCATAGTCAGCTGGGATAGGCTCCAGCTTGCTTGCGACCCTGTAGAACAGGATAAAGCAGCTAGAGATGATGAGATGAGATTTGGTTTTCTTTAACTTCTGTTTAATTTGATATGTTATTTGATTGTATTTGTTAGGACTAGGACTGTTTTGGCCTCTAGAGGCCGCTGTTATTTCCTTTTCGTGTCATGTTTATTTTGGCCTCTAGAGGCCTCCACTGTTCCTGTGTTTTGTGTTTGTGTTAATTGCCTGATTATCTTCACCTGTGTTCAATTTAGTTTGTGTATTTATACCCCTGAGTTCAGTCCTCTTGTCACGGAGTCTTTGTGCTGTTATGTTTATCTCCAGTTTCCTCTGTACTGTGTTCTTTGTTTTGCACTTTGCTTTTCTTTTGGATTTAGTAGTGACTGTGTTTTTGGATCTTCTGAGCTTTTGCATTTTTGCCTTTTCCTTTTTGGACTTTGAACTTTTGATATTTTATTTTTCCCTTTGTCTTCCCAGTGTTGGATTATACTCTTTGTGGTTTTTTTGTTTTGTTTTTTGTTTTGCCCTGTATATAGTGTATATAGTATAAATAAACCTTTTGATACTTTTTCTACTTCTGCCTCACGCCTCTGCATTTGAGTCATCCCCCTGGTGGCCTAGTGGGGGTTTGCTGGATTATCACACCAACGAACCAGGTTCGAATCCCAGCAAAGCCCTAACAGAAAGACTCCTTCATGACGGACTCAGCAGAGGCTGCTTCAACTGTCTACCCGGCCAACCTTCAGGGAATTACGGCAGCTCCGACGCGCTTCGGAGCGACCATGGACGCTCATGGACGTACGCTCATCAGCCAACATGAGGCCCTTGCTTGCCATGAGGAACTGCTTCAGCAAATTGGGAAAACCCTGACACAGCTGACATCTCTGCCTGCATCTCCTGATCCAGCTTCAGCTCCCGCTCCTGTGCCTCCTGCCATGCTGCCTTCTTCACCTCACGAACCCAGCCTTCCTGCACCACAGAGGTATGACGGCAAGCACAGTGAGGGCCGAGAGTTCCTTACCCAGTGTCAACTCACCTTTGAGCTTCAGCTACCACCTATACTACAGATCGCCGCAAGATTGCCTTTGTGATCACCTTATTAGCTGGTAAGGCGTGAGCCTGGGCTACTGCTATCTCACAAAGACAGGGACCTGAGTGCCTTGATTTCCAGCTGTTTTCTGAAGAGATGCTTCGGGTCTTCGATCAGGCGGACATCAGTACCGACACAGCCCGAAAGCTCATGTCCATCCGGCAAGGAGGAAGCATCGCAGATTATGCCATCTCGTTCCGAATGCTCGCAGCAGTAAGTGGATGGAACGAGACTGCCCTGGTGTCAGCCTTCCACCATGGTCTGTCTGATCCCATCAAGGATGGTCTGGCCTCTATTCGATGCCCAAGTGACCTCGAAACCCTCATCTCACATGCTATTCGTCTGGACAACAGGATGAGAGAATGCCACCAAGCCTTGAGCCCCCCCAGCCTCCCTACCTCTACCTGGAAACCGTCTACCTCCTTCAGTGACTGTCCTGAACCCATGCAAGTGGGTCGTACTCGCCTCTCCGCATCTGAGAGGGAGTGCAGAAGGAGGGACAAGTGCTGCATCTACTGTGGCAAGCCGGGTCACTTCCGAGCATCATGTCCCGAACTCTTGGGAAAAGGACCGCCCCGTCCAGCCGAGGGAGGGTTGTGACGGGGCCTACCCTCTCTCCCGGACTCCCTGGCCAAGGAATCTACATCCCGGTCTCCATCTCCTGAGGTGAGTCTGTCCACTCTTGTCAAGCTTTGATAGACTCAGGGGCGGCTGGGAACTTTATGGATATTCACTTCGCCCAAAGCATCAATATTCCGACTGCGCCTCTTGAAGTCCCACTGTCTGTGTCTGCCCTGGATGGCCAAGCGTTAGGTGATGGTAGAGTCACCCAAGTTACTTCTCCAGTCTTCCTCCAGTCTCAAGGTCACAAGGAAGAAATATCCCTGCACCTGATTCCTTCACCTGAGTTCCCAGTTATTCTAGGCCTTCCTTGGCTTACTCGCCACAACCCTCGCATAGACTGGGTAACAAGCCAGGTTGTGGAATGGGGCCCTGCATGCCATGCCTCTTGTCTGCTCTCTAGCTCTCCTGTGTCTCCTGCCGAGCCCCCTGATCTCACCGAGTTATCTCAAGTTCCCACAGAGTACTGGGATCTCAAGGAGGTATTCAGCAAGAGCAGGGCCGCCGTTCTTCCTCTGCACCGGGCCGACGACTGTGCCATCGACTTGCTCCCTGGGACTACCCCTCCTCGTGGCAGACTGTTTTCCCTCTCTCAGCCAGAATGCAAGGCCATGGAGGAATACCTCAAAGACGCCCTGGTCTCTGGGTTCATTCGACCCTCCACCTCACCTGCTGGTGCCGGCTTCTTCTTTGTCGGCAAGAAGGATGGGGGGCTTCGACCATGTATTGACTACAGGGGCCTGAACAAGATCACTGTGCGCAACCGATATCCCCTTCCGCTGATGTCCACTGCTTTCGACCTGCTCCAAGGCGCCACCGTCTTCACCAAGTTGGACCTACGGAACGCATACCACCTCATCCGTATCCGACAGGGAGACGAGTGGAAGACTGCCTTTAACCCCCCGTCTGGGCACTATGAATACCAGGTGATGCCCTTCGGACTCACCAATGCACCAGCTGTTTTTCAGGCCCTAATCAACGACGTCTTAAGGGACATGATTAACCTGTACGTTTTTGTCTACCTTGACGACATCCTTATCTTTTCCAAGACCGTGCAGGAGCACCACCACCATGTCCGCCAGGTTCTCCAGAGGCTGCTACAGAACAATCTGTTCGCCAAGGCCCAGAAATGTGAATTTCATGTTCCCGAGGTCTCCTTTCTGGGATTTATTGTACGGAAAGGCCAACTCCAAATGGACCCTGCCAAGACCCTGGCCGTCCGGGACTGGCCTACTCCCAAGTCCGTTAAGGAGGTTCAGCGGTTCTTAGGATTCGCTAACTTCTACCGCAAGTTCATCAGGAACTTCAGTTCTGTAGCAGCACCCATGTCAGACCTCACCAAAGGGACAGGCGGATCTTATGGCTGGTCTCCTCAGGCAGAAAAGGCGTTCAAAGACCTCAAGGACCGCTTCTGCATGGCACCCATTTTGGTCCTCCTGGACACCTCCCAACCATTCATCGTGGAGGTGGACGCCTCGGACAGTGGTGTCGGCGCAGTGCTCTCTCAACGTTCGGAAGGAAAGCTGCACCCCTGTGCTTACTTCTCCCACTGCCTGAGTCCTGCGGAGTCCCGGTACGATGTGGGGGATCGAGAACTGCTAGCGGTCAAACTGGCCCTTGAGGAGTGGAGGCACTGGCTGGAGGGAGCGCAACATCCATTCCTGGTTTGGACTGACCACAAGAACCTGGAGTACCTCCAGCAAGCCAAGAGACTGAACCCTCGACAGGCTAGGTGGGCCCTGTTTTTCAGTCGGTTTGACTTCACCCTCTCGTACTGCCCCGGCTCCAAGAACACCAAACCTGACGCACTGTCCAGGCTGTTCTCTGCCACTAACAGGGAGAATGAAGTCGGGCCTATTATCCCTGTGTCCCGGATTGTGGCCCCTGTCCGCTGGGGTATTGAGGAGGCTGTCCGACGAGCCCAACGCCAGGACCCCGGTCCTGGGATGGGGCCACCGGGCCTCTTGTATGTCCCACATCAAGCCCGGGCCAAGGTTCTCCAGTGGGGTCACTCTTCCCCTCTCACCGCCCACCCGGGAGCTCGGAGGACCCTGGACTTCCTGAAAAGACGCTTCTGGTGGCCTAACATGGAGAAGGAAGTAAGGTCATTTGTCCTGTCCTGTGAGGTTTGCACCAGAACCAAGAACCCACGACAGCGTCCCCAGGGTCTCCTGCATCCTCTGACCATTCCCCGGCATCCCTGGTCCCACGTGGCAGTCGACTTCATCACGGGTCTCCCTGAGTCACAAGGTAACACGGTCATTTTGGTCATAGTTGACAGATTCTCCAAGGTCTGCCGCTTCATACCACTGTGCAAACTCCCCTCTGCTCTTGAAACTGCAAAACTTATGTTTAATCATGTCTTCCGAGTCTTTGGTCTTCCTCAGGACATCGTCTCAGACCGAGGGCCCCAGTTCTCCTCCCGAGTGTGGCACGGGTTCTGCAAGGTCATCGGAGCCACGGCCAGCCTCTCCTCTGGGTTTCACCCACAGTTCAATGGTCAGACGGAGAGGCTCAACCAGGACCTGGAAACCACCCTGCGAGGCCTGGCTATGGATAACCCAAAATCGTGGAGCACCTGGCTGCCATGGGCGGAGTACGCCCACAACACCCTGCAGTCATTGGCCACCAAGCTGTCGCCATTCCAGTGCCAATTCGGGTTCCAGCCACCTCTGTTCCCGGACCAGGAGGAGGACGCGGGGGTGCCCTCGGTCAACCAATATGTGAGACGGTGTCGCAAGACCTGGAGCAAGGTCAGGAAGACCCTCATACAGACCTCCAGAACCAACCAGACTCAGGCCAACCGCCATAGAAGACCTGCACACGCTTTCCGCTCTGGGCAGTGGGTTTAGCTGTCCACTAAGGACCTTCCACTGCAGGTGGAGAACCGCAAGCTTGCTCCTCGCTACATTGGCCCCTTCAAGGTGGTGCACAGGGTGAACCCTGTCTCCTACCGGCTCCAGTTGCCCCGGACTCTGAGGATCAACCCCACTTTCCATGATTCCCTGTTGTGGCCCGTACTGACGTCTACGTATGCCCCTGCCCCAGGAACCCCCCACCCCCCCGCATCTTCCAGGGGCAGACTGTGTTCACTGTTAATCGCCTGCTTGACTCCCGCCGGGTCCGCGGCGGGTTGCAATATCTGGTGGACTGGGAGGGCTATGGTCCTGAGGAGCGCTGCTGGGTTCCTGCTCGGGATGTCCTAGATAAAGAACTGTGTCGGGACTTCCATTTGGCCCATCCGGATCGCCCTGGGAACGTCAGGAGACGCTCCTAGGGGGGGGGGTCCTGTTAGGACTAGGACTGTTTTGGCCTCTAGAGGCTGCTGTTATTTCCTTTTCATGTCATGTTTATTTTGGCCTCTAGAGGCCTCCACTGTTCCTGTGTTTTGTGTTGGTGTTAATTGCCTGATTATCTTCACCTGTGTTCAATTTAGTTTGTGTATTTATACCCCCTGAGTTCAGTCCTCTTGTCATGGAGTCTTTGTGCTGTTATGTTTATCTCCAGTTTCCTCTGTACTGTGTTCTTTGTTTTGCACTTTGCTTTTCTTTTGGATTTAGTAGTGACTGTGTTTTTGGATCTTCTGAGCTTTTGCATTTTTGCCTTTTCCTTTTTGGACTTTGAACTTTTGATATTTTATTTTTCCCTTTGTCTTCCCAGTGTTGGATTATACTCTTTGTGGTTTTTTTTTGTTTTTTGTTTTGCCCTGTATATAGTGTCTCATCTCATCTCATTATCTCTAGCCGCTTTATCCTTCTACAGGGTCGCAGGCAAGCTGGAGCCTATCCCAGCTGACTACGGGCGAAAGGCGGGGTACACCCTGGACAAGTCGCCAGGTCATCACAGGGCTGACACATAGACACAGACAACCATTCACACTCACATTCACACCTACGGTCAATTTAGAGTCACCAGTTAACCTAACCTGCATGTCTTTGGACTGTGGGGGAAACCGGAGCACCCGGAGGAAACCCACGCGGACACGGGGAGAACATGCAAACTCCACACAGAAAGGCCCTCGCCGGCCCCGGGGCTCGAACCCAGGACCTTCTTGCTGTGAGGCGACAGCGCTAACCACTACACCACCGTGCCGCCCTGTATATAGTGTATATAGTATAAATAAACCTTTTGATACTTTTTCTACTTCTGCCTCACGCCTCTGCATTTGAGTCATCCCCCTGGTGGCCTAGTGGGGGTTTGCTGGATTATCACACCAACGAACCAAGTTTGAATCCCAGCAAAACCCTAACAGTATTATCTCATAAGTTAGTTAGTTTGTTCATTTTTCCTTATTTTCTTGTAGTTCGATAATGATTTGCTTTTTTCTTTTGTTTGATCTTATTTATTTATTTATATATTTATGTATGTATGTATGTATGTATGTTATAATCAACAGTAATTGTTATGACCATACAGCAATTAATCATAGTATAGGGGAAAACCCTCGAAAAACCTTGGAGGTTTCTGGTCTTCCCCTGCATGTTCTTTTTTCTCTGTTTTACCAAAATGACATTTCTTTTATTTGCAAATAAACAATAAACAATATTATTTGTAAACATTGTATTAGTTTCCATTGTTATGCTGATGACACACAGTTGTATGTTTCTGCAAAACCTGATGAGAGACACCAGCTTAATAGAATTGAGGAATGTGAAAAGGACATTAGACACTGGATGCTAATTAACTTCCTTCTGCTTAATTCTCACAAGAGAGAAGTACTTGTACTTGGACCACATGCAGCTAGAAGGAAGTTTTCTGATTACACAGTAACTCTGAATGGCCTTTCTGTTTCTTCATGCGCAGCAGTAAAAGACCTCGGGGTGATTATTAACCCCAGTCTTTCATTCGAAACACACATTGAGAACATTACCCGGATAGCTTTCTTTCATCTCAGAAATATTGCTAAGATAAGAAATTTAATGCCACTATATGATGCTGAAAAACTAGTTCATGCTTTAGTTATCTCCAGGTTGGATTATTGTAATGCCTTACTGTCTGGATGTTCCAATAAGTGCATAAACAAGCTTCAGTTAGTTCAAAATGCAGCAGCAAGAGTCCTTACTAGAACTAGAAAATATGACCATATCACCCGTCTTATCCACACTGCATTGGCTCCCAATCAAATTTCGTATTGATTATAAAATACTACTATTGACCTTTAAAGCACTAAATGGTCTCGCACCACAGTACCCGAGTGAACTTCTGGTCCTCTATGACCCGCCACACCTACTTAGATCAAAAGGTGCAGGCTATCTGCTGGTACCTCATATAGTGAAGGCTACATCAGGGGGCAGAGCCTTTTCTTAAAAAGCCCCACAGTTATGGAACAGCCTTCCAAGTAATGTTCGGGAGTCGGACACAGTCTCAGCATTTAAGTCTAGGCTGAAAACATATCTGTTTAGTCAAGCCTTTTGTTAATGGTGTTTATGAGGTAAAGCAGTAGATCTGGAGGGTCCTCAGACAGAGTGTTTTGGTAAACTGGGATGTATGGATGCTGTCAGTCCCCCACTCGCTTGCTCACTGGAGTTTGTTGACGGTGTAGTGGCTGCTGCTTTATGTCCCAGGGCTCCCTCATGCCTGTGTTACCTTCTGGCTCTCCCCTTTTAGTTATGCTGTCATAGTTAGTTGCCGGAGTCCCTGCTTGTACTCAGTGCAATATGCATACTGTTCCTACTTATTGAGGTGACATTGGGCATACCTAACAACCTGTGTTCTCTCTCTCTCTCTGTCCCTCTGAGTTACATGTTGGTCCTGGGATCGAGATGCTGAACATCTTCTGCTCCTCGGACCTGCCTGATCCATCCTGGTGTCCTGTGTCTGGTTGGAGTCTCATCGCATCGCTCCTGTGGAGGACGGCCCCATGTGGACAGTTGAAAGTCACACTTGGAAGATGCTCTGGACTCTTACAGTAATGTTTTAATGGCTGAGGACGATAGTTGACTTGCTAACTTTAGGACTGCAGTTGTCATGAACAGTTTTGCACTCAAGTTTCCATCAATGAAGAGTTTATAACATCAACGAAACTGACTTCATGTTAAAACTGTCAATGTTATAGTCATGTTGTCTGTTGTTGCCCAAATGAGGATGGGTTCCCTTTTGAGTCTGGTTCCTCTTGGGGTTTCTTCCTCGTGTCGTCTGAGGGAGTTTTTCTTTGCCACCGTCGCCACAGGCTTGCTCATTGGGGGTAGATTAGGGATAAAATTAGCTCGTGTTTAAAGTCGTTCAACTTCTGTAAAGCTGCTTTGCAGCAATGCTTATTGTTAAATGCGTTATACAAATAAACTTGACTTGACATATATAAAAACACAGTAGGGTATTAAATCAACACTCTGGGTATTAATTCAACACTAGGGATTTCGCTATGTTGTAGCCAGTCACTCTACTTTTCTTCTCGTGGCAAAAATGTGACTTTTGATGAAATATTTAACTGCTTTCCAGTCTGGGTTTCCTATGGCTTTAGGTTCTGCGGTAATGCAGTGCTGACAGTCCATTTTCTCTGGAACTTCACTATCTCTTCTTCTTCTTCTTCTTCTTTTGGCTGCTCCTGATTAGGGGTTGCCACAGCAGATCTTTCATCTCCATTGCTCCCTGTCTTCTGCATCTTTCTCTACCACACCTGCCACTTTCATGTCCTCTCTCACCACATCCATGTATCTCCTCCTTGGCCTTCCTCGTTTTTGTTTGCCTGGCAGCTCCATCCTCAACATTCTCCTTCCCACATGCTCTGCATCTCTTCTCAGGAAGTGCCCATACCATCTCAGTCTCATCTCTCTTAGCTTAATTCCCAAGCTCTCTACATGTGCTGTCCCTCTGATGTGCTCGTTCCTTATCCTGTCCAACCTTGTCACTCCCATCACAAACCTTAACATCCTCAACTCCACCACCTCCAACTTTGCCTCCTGTCTCTTTGTTAAGGATACAGTCTCCAATCCATACATCACAGCTGGTCTCACTACTCTCTTATACATCTTACCTTTCACTTTTGCTGGGACTTTCCTATCACAAATGACTCCTGAAATCCTTCTCCAACTGCTCCACCCTGCCTGCACTCTCTTTCTCACCTCACTATCGCAGCCCCCATTTTCCTGCACAGTTGACCCCAGGTACTTGAATTCACCAACTTTCTTTATGTCTGCTCCTTGCATCTTCACTACACTCTCATCCCCATTCTCATTGATGCACATGTATTCTGTTTTGCTCCTGCTCACCTTCATTCCTCTTCGTTCCAATGCATACCTCCATCTCTCCAAACCCAACTCAACCTCCTTTCTACTTTCACCACATATCACAATATCATCTGCAAACATCATGTTCCATGGTGACTCTTGCCTCACTTCATCCATCAAGCTATCCATCACTATGGCAAACAAGAAAGGACTCAAAGCAGATCCTTGATGGAGTCCCACCTTCACCTTGAACCATTTAGTCGTTCCAACTGCACACCTCACTGCTGTTTCACTGTTCTCATACATGTCTTGCACCACTCTAATATACTTCTCATTCACTCCACTCTTTCTCATACAATACCATAACTCATCTCCCGGCTCTCTATCGTATGCCTTCTCCAGGTCTACAAACACACAATGTAGTTTTCTCTGGCCTTCTCTGTACTTCTCCATTAACATTCTTAGATCAAAAATTGCATCCGATGTGCTCTTCCTTGGCATAAACCCGTACTGCGGTTCACAGTTTGCTACCTCTCTTCTCAATCTCGCCTCCAATACCCTTTCCCATAGCTTCATGGCATGGCTCATCAATTTTATTCCTCTGTAATTACTGCAGCTCTGTACATCTCCCTTATTCTTGTTTATTGGGACTAGCACACTCTTTCTCCATTCATTTGGCATTTTCTCATTCTCTAGGATCTTATTAAACAATCTCGTTAGGAACTCCACAGCCATCTCACCCAAACATCTCCAAGCCTCAATCGGGATACCATCTGGTCCAACTGCTTTCCCAGTCTTCATTCTTTTCATGGCTGCCCTCACCTCATCCTTACTAACCAACTCTGCTTCCTGATTTGCTGTCGCCAATGAATCTGACCTTTTATCTCTTGGATTCTCCTCATTTAATAAATCCTCAAAGTACTCTTTCCACCTTCTTAATACACTCTCTTTGTTTGTCAGCACACTTCCATTTACATCTTTCATCACTCTTACCTGCTGTACATCCCTCGCTTCCCTGTTTCTCTGCCTAGCTAGTCTGTACAGGTCTTTCTGTCCTTCTTTGGTCTCCAGTCTTTCGTACAACTCCTGATATGCATCTGCTTTTGCCTTCACTACAGCTCTTTTTGCCTTCTGTCTCATCTCTCTGTATAACCACCTTCTTTCCTCGTCTCTCTGCTCATCCCAATTCTTGTTTGCTAGCCTCTTCTCTTTTATAATTTCCTGCACTTCTTTGTTCCACCACCATGTCTCCTTGTCTTCCTTCCTCCTTCCCGATGACCACCCTAGCACCTTCCTTGCTGCCTCTCTTACTAGTACAGCAGTAGTATTCCAATCTTCCGGCAGACTTCCATGACCACTCAATGCTCGTCTCATTTCTTCCCTAAACTCCTTCTGATGTTCAACCTCTTTTAGGTTCCACCACTTAATCTTTGGCTCCACTATTTCACACTTCCTCTTTTTCACTTTCAAGCTCATCCTGCACACAACCACTTGATGTTGTCTAGCTACACTCTCCCCTGCCATCACTTTATAGTCTCCAATCTCCTTCAGGTTACCCCTTCTGCAGACTATGTAGTCCACCTGTGTAGATCTTCCTCCACTCTTAAATGTCACCCAGTGCTGCTCTTTCTTCTCGAAGTATGTATTGACTATTGCCAAATTCATCCTCTTTGAAAAATCAACCACCATTTGCCCTTCCACACTTCTCTCTCTTACACCATATCTGCCCATCACGTCCTCATCTCCTCTGTTTCCCTCGCCAACATGTCCATTGAAATCTGCTCCTATCAGCACGTGCTCCTCCCTTGGTATACTTTCTACCACTTCATCCATCTTTTCCCAGAAAGACTCTTTGTCTTCATTCTCGCATCCAACCTGTGGGGCGTACACACACACAACATTGATTACCACTCCTTGAATCTCCAACTTCATGCCTATCACTCTATCTGACACCCTCTTCACATCAATCACACTGTTGACCAACACCATTTCTCTTTCCATCGACTCCATAATAAAACAACTTGCATCCATCTCCAATGTTCTTGGCCTTGCTTCCTTTCCACCTCGTCTCCTGCACACACAAAATGTCCAACTTCCTTCTTTCCATCATACCTGCTAACTCTCTCACTCTGCCAGTCAATGTTCCCACATTCAGTGTTCCTACCCTCAATTCTAAGCTCCTTCCCTTCCATCTTTCATGCTCTCTCCTAACACACCTCCCCCCTCTCTTTCTTACAGTAGCACATTTTCCACCAGCACCCTGTTGACCAACAGTACCAGAGGCGGTCATTGTTAACCCAGGCCCCGACCGATCCGGTATGGTATTTCTCTTTTCATTCCGCATGCTAGATTTGGCACAGTTTTACGCCAGATGCCCTTCCTGATGCAACCCTCTCCAATTTATCTGGGCTTGGGACCGGCACCAAGAGTACGCTTATGCACCCCCAGTCGCCGGGTTCTGGAACTTCACTATAAATTTCCTTAAATGCCTTTCGACTGCAGCAGATTTGTCTGGTGTCCAGCTTTACTGGACAGCAGTTTGTTTACCTAAAAACTAATTGGGGGGCGGCATGGTGGTGTAGTGGTTAGCGCTGTCGCCTCACAGCAAGAAGGTCCTGGGTTCGAGTCCCGGGGCCGGCGAGGGCCTTTCTGTGTGGAGTTTGCATGTTCTCTGCGTGGGTTTCCTCTGGGTGCTCCGGTTTCCCCCACAGACATGCATGTTAGGTTAACTGGTGACTCTAAATTGACCGTAGGTGTGAATGGTTGTCTATGTGTCAGCCCTTTGATGACCTGGTGACTTGTCCAGGGTGTACCCAGCCTTTTGCCCGTAGTCAGCTGGGATAGGCTCCAGCTTGCCTGTGACCCTGTAGAAGGATAAAGCGGCTAGAGATGATGAGATGAGATATTCAGGGAAGACAGTTAACCATTTTAATTGAGGGGTGTGGTAAGGACCTAGATAATGAATGTGGGGGTGTCCCAAAAACTGTTGGTCACTATTCTCAGTTTACCTCTCTTTGTCGCTGACTTCGTCTGGTTTTGGGCACATGATGTTGAGGTACATTTGTGCATAGATGTCACACTGTCCTCATCTTCTGACTCCTGTGCTTGTGGCATGCTGGTATCTGGGTACAGAAAAAAAAGTTTATTCATATATACACAAGACACAATATATTGACTTCAAGTATTAAGTAGCTATCAGTAAAGCTGGCTGGATTATGATCTTTATCATGCACAATTTTTGTCATTGTGACAGCAATCAATTTGCAGTGATCCATCAGCCTCCTTCAGTCTATGCAGACTCTGGAATGCACTTAGGTCAATTTGGGGTTAAGGGTTGCAACTATGACTGTGGCTATAAAGCCCAATAGGGGATGAGCAGGTTCTCCCACAGTTGGTGCAGACAAAGCTAGGTATTAGGTCGCTTCACTGTGTCTGGAGTTTTCTGCACTCTTTCTTTGCATCGGCCAGCTGCCTGATCTTGTTTTGTGCTACTTCGGCATCATGGTGGAGGGCTGATCTCCAGACTTTCCTGTTGTTAGTCTTAAGATCCCATGAATGAGACTCAATGTCATAGGCTTTTAGGTCTTGTTTGACTACATCCTTAAAGCATAGAAGTGGATGGCCAGTTTTACGACTTCCAGTGGTGAGTTCCCCATAGAGGATGTCCTTGGGAATTCTACTGTCTGCCATCCTATGTACATGTTCAAGCCAATGTAATCTGTAATGTTTTAGGATGGTAAACATGCTGGGAAGTTTGACCTTCTCTAGGCTGTCACTGTTAGTAATTGTGACCCCTCACCGAATCCAGGGACACATGTCGGCCGAAACGAATCCGAGATAATCGCAAAAGAAGCATTTTTTTTTCGAAATTTGTGATTTTTGTTTTTTTCCATCATGTGCAAGTTGAGATCTTGAAGAATGCAATCAGTATTTCAGATAATAGATTGTTTTGTTGGAAAAGCATACATTTTTTGTTGCAAATTGTCTCGTTTTTGTCAGGACTGTAGCCTGCTGGGGGGTGTGGGTAAATTACCATATGGGCCATTCACATGATGATTTAAGTCTTTTGTTTTGTTTTTCCGCGAATCAGCTGTATGATCCGAGCTGAGCACATGGCTACTTAGCTGCATACAGGCGTGTGATTTCACTATGGAATGAGTTACTAAACAGAGCGCAGAGGAGCTGACACACCGCGAAGCAAACAGACACTCGGTATTTACATCGGAGATAACCATTTCTAGCAAAAAAAAACACAACCTCGTTTTCCAGATTGAATGGAATACTTGAATGATTGTATTATACACGGACCATTCTAGGATTACATTCCATCGGAGGCATTGGTGTGTGCAAGGCGCCGTTTCTCTTTCTGATGGGGTAAGTTTATTAATCTAAGGCTGTGTGGTTATTTTTGCATGTAACGGAGAGTATTGTGGTTTGGTTAAGCCTAGGTCACAACCGGACGTACGATTTTTTGGCCTTGTGATTTTTGGCGTTTCCCAAATCGCTGCGTTTTTTTTTGTTCACGGAGAAAGACGCGCGTTGGTCGTAAGTTTGTCTTGCAACCTGAAAAAAACGTAAGCGCCCGTAGAGTTTGTTTGACATGACAAAGAACCTCTGCGGCCGGTCTGCGGCTTGAAAATCAGCACATCACACGCATGCCCTCGTGCTTTTCACACGCGCGCTCTTGTGCGTTTCATGCGCGCTCTCGTGCGTTTCTTGCGTGTAGACCGGCTGTAGGAGCACATACGGCTGGTTGTGACCGAGGCTTTACATGAAACTAGTGTTGTGTTAGTTGTGTCATCATCGTGCTATCTTTCTTTCTTACGGTGTGAGTAATTTTTCAACCACAAAACGTTAAAGTATACTTTAGGACTTATTTTTGTACTTCATAATTGTTTTGGGCATACTTTGCATGGAAGGAAAATTGACGTGGTGATCTTTGTTTACATGAAAGTAGTATCGTGCTAGCTCGTAGGGGGTAGGGCTTTCCTTAATGTCATGCAAATGAGCACCATTATGTGCCCGCCCTACACCCAGAGTAGCTGAAATGGAAAACTTTGAGGGCGATTTTCTCCCTTTTCTGTTTTAAGAAGTATACACTTTCAAAAGGCCACACATTCTTCAAATATTGTCAGATCTCCACATGGAAGGCATCATTGGAAAGCTTAGAAACTGTACTTTCTGAATCTGTGAATAACTCAAAATGCCCCCGGGCAGACATGTGTCCCTGGATTCTGTGATCTGCCACAATTTTATCCTTCCGAGTTAGGCCCAGAATTTGACGTAGGCAGCACATGTGGAAGCTTCTTCTCTTGGTGGGAGTAGGTGGTCCAAGATTCACTGCTGTACAGAAGTGTGCAGAGGATACAGGCATGATATATTTGGATTTTGGTGGAAAGGAGAAGTTTGCTGTTGTCCCAAGCACCTTGTTTCAAGTTGGACATTGTTGTGGCAGCTTTTCCAATCCACTTGTTGATTTCACTGTCCAAGGTAAAGTTGTTAGTGATAGTAGAACCTAGGTACATACAGTGGTGCTTGAAAGTTTGTGAACCCTTTAGAATTTTCTATATTTCTGCATAAATATGACCTAAAACATCATCAGATTTTCACACAAGTCCTAAAAGTAGATTAAGAGAACCCAGTTAAACAAATGAGAAAAACAATATACTTGGTGATTTATTTATTGAAGAAAATGATCCAATATTACATATCTGTGAGTGGCAAAAGTATGTGAACCTTTGCTTTCAGTATCTGGTGTGACCCCCTTGTGCAGCAATAACTGCAACTAAATGTTTAAGGTAACTGTTGATCAGTCCTGCACACTGGCTTGGAGGAATTTTAACCCATCCCTCCGTACAGAACAGCTTCAGCTCTGGGATGTTGGTGGGTTTCCTCACATGAACTGCTCGCTTCAAGTCCTTCCACAACATTTCCATTGGATTAAGGTCAGGTCTTTGACTTGGCCATTTCAAAACATTAACTTTATTCTTCTTTAACCATTCTTTGGTAGAACAACTTGTGTGCTTCGGGTCATTGTCTTGCTGCATGACCCACCTTCTCTTGAGATTCAGTTCATGGACAGATGTCCTGACATTTTCCTTTAGAATTTGCTAGTATAATTCAGAATTTATTGTTCCATCAATGATGGCAAGCCATCCTGGCCCAGATGCAGCAAAACAGGCCCAAACCATGATACTACCACCACCATGTTTCACAGATGGGATAAGGTTCTTATGCTGGAATGCAATGTTTTCCTTCCTCCAAACACAATTCTTCTCATTTAAACCAAAAAGTTCTATTTTGGTCTCATCCGTCCACAAAACATTTTTCTCAAAGCCTCCTGGCTTGTCCATGTGCTCTTTAGCAAACTGCAGATGAGCAGCAATGTTCATTTTGGAGAGCAGTGGCTTTCTCCTTGCAACCCTGCCATGCACACCATTGTTGTTCAGTGCTCTCTTGATAGTGGACTCATGAATATTAGCCAATGTGAGAGAGGCCTTCAGTTACTTAGAAGTTACCCTGGGGTCCTTTGTGACCTCGCCAACTATTACATGCCTTGCTCTTGGAGTGATCTTTGTTGGTTAATCACTCCTGGGGAGGGTAACAATGGTCTTGAATTTCCTCCATTTGTAGACAATCTGTCTGACTGTGGATTGGTGGAGCCTAAACTCTTTAGAGATGGTTTTGTAACCTTTTCCAGGCTGATGAGCATCAACAACACTTTTTCTAAGGTCCTCAGAAATCTCCTTTGTTCGTGCCATGATACACTTTCACAAACATTCTTTAAATAAAACAGGGTGCCCACTCACACCTGATTGTCATCCCATTGATTGAAAACACCTGAGTCTACTTTCACCTTCAAATTAACTACTGATCCTAGAGGTTCACATACTTTTGCCACTCACAGACTTGATATTGGATCATTTTCCTCAATAAATAAATGACCAAGTATAATATTTTTCTCTCATTTGTTTAACTGAGTTCTCTTTATCTACTTTTAGGACTTGTGTGAAAATCTGATGTTTTAGGTCATATTTATGCAGAAATAAAGAAAATTCTAAAGGGTTCACAAACTTTTAAGCACCACTGTAAAATGCGAAACTGCTTCAAGGGTGTAATCATCAATTTTTATTTGTGGTTTGTCCATGCTTCCTTGGGTGAGATCTTGGGTCATTTTTAGGCTGACTGCAAGACCAAAAAGCAGTACAGGCCTGGTGAAATTGGCTTCCTAGAGTCTGGAGACCATCACCAGTATGTGAGACCAGGGCTGCATCATCAGTGACGTGCATCTCTCAAAGAACATTTCTCACTTTTGTTTGTGTCTTGAGGCAATTGAGATTGAACAAACTGCCATCAGATCTGGTATGGATGTGGACACCCTCTGTGGAATCTTTGAAAGCATACGGGAGGAGAAGCAAGAAGAAGATCCCAAAGAGTGTCGGAGCAAGAACACATCCCTGCTTGACACCACTGTGAATGATAAAGGGTTCTGATGTTGAACCATCGTACTGCACTGTTCCTTTCATGTCTGTATGGAAAGACTTAATACTGAGATGTTTCGGTAGGCAGCCTATCTTCCGCAGGATTTTGAATGAGCCATCCATGTTAACAAAGGTCGAATGCCTTCATCAGATCGATGAAGACTAAGTCGAGTGGCTTGCACTGCTCCTGGCATTTCTCCTGGAGTTGGTGAAGTGAGAACACCATTTCCAGGGTGGATCTTCTGGCTCTAAAGCTGCATTGTGATTCAGGATACACACGTTCTGCTAAAGTTTGAAGGTGAGTGAGTGCAACACAGGTGAAAATAAAGTTTCCCCATAAGGCTGAAGAGAGAGATGTCCCTGTAATTGTTGCAGTCACTGTGGTTCCCCTTGTTCTTGTACAGGGTTAGCATCCCGCATGTCTTGTGGGACTTCTACAGCCTCCCATAATTGGCAAAGGAGCTTGTATAGGTGGCCAGTAAGTGACTACTTTCCACACTTGATGATGTCAGGTGGGATTCCATCTTGGCCTGGACTCTTGTCTGACTTCAGTTTATCAATGGCATTTCTGACCTCTTCAAGCAAAGGAGCAAGGTCTAGTTCGACTATGGTGGGCAGGTCGGTGATGCTGTTAAGAGCTTCAGCACTAACAGTATTCTCCTTCGAGTATAGATTTGTACAGTGCTCTACCCAGCATTCCATTTGTTTGTCTTAATTGTATATGATTTCTCTAGCAAGGGACTTGAGGGGAGCTCTCTTTTCCGGTCTAGGGTCCAGAGCGAGTTTTAGGCCTTTGTACATGCCTCTGATATTCCCCATGTCTGCTGGGGTCTGCATACTTTCACAGAGGTTGAGCCAGTAGTTGTTGGCACGCTGCCTGGCAGATTTCTTGGTGTTCTTTCTGATGACTCAAAGGGCTTGGAGGGTGCATTGGCAAGGGTTTTCTTTATATGCCATCTCAGTCAACCATTTTTCTTTAATGAGTGGTTGCATAGTGGTGATGTTAGCTTTATACCAGTCATTGGTTTTAGATGACTTCTTCCCAAACATGGTGAGTGCTGTGTCATGGATGGTTTCCTTTAGCTGTTCCCAAGTGTTTCTTGAGGTGTTGTCTGCATGAGCCTGGAAAGCTTCAGCAAGCTTATTGTTGAATAATATAACATAACCTCAGCTTTATCTAATGTTAAAGATGTGTTAATATGAGATGACCCTTTGGCTTTGACATGATGTGTTAGGACTGGGACTGTTTTGGCCTCTAGAGGCCGCTGTTATTTCCTTTTCTTGTCATGTTTGTTTTGGCCTCTAGAGGCCGCCACTGTTTCTGTGTTTTATGTTTGTTGTTTTCCATGTGTCTTGTGCCCCGCCCAGTCCTCATTAGTGTCACCTGTGTCCTATTTTAGTTTGTGTATTTATACCCCTGAGTTCAGTTCTCTTGTCACGGAGTCTTTGTGCTGTTATGTTTAGCTCCAGTTACCACTTTTCCTATTTCCTCGCCTATGTCCTTGTGTTCTTTGTATTTTTGCTTTCTTTTGTACTTTGTGGATTTTGTTTTTGACTTTTTGGATCTTCTGAGCGTTTGGATTTTTACCCCTTCTTTTCTGGTTATTGGCTTTTGTATTTACTTTGAACTTTTGGATTTTTTTACTTTTTCCCTTATATCTTCTGAGCATTTTGGATTATACTTTTTGGATTTTTTTGCATGTAAATATTGTAAATAAACCTTTTGATACTTTTTCTACTTCCGCCTCACGCCTCTGCATTTGAGTCATCCCCCTGGTGGCCTAGTGGGGGTTTGCTGGATTATCACACCAACGAACCAGGTTCGAATCCCAGCAAAACCCTAACAGAAAGACTCCATCATGACCGACTCAGCAGAGGCTTCTTCATCTGTCTACCTGGCCAACCTTCAGGGAATGATGGCTGCGTTAACATGCCTCAGATCCACCATGGACACTCAGGGATGGACTCTCGCAAGCCAACGTGAGACCCTTGCTCGCCACAAGGTACTGCTTCAGCAGATTGGGAGAACCCTGGCACAGCTGACTTCTCTGCCCCCATCTCCTCCACCTGCTCCTGCTCCACCATCTGCTCCTGCTCCAGTGCCTGCTGCCTTCTTCACCTCGCGAACCCAGCCTTCCTGCACCACAGAGGTATGACGGCAAGCACAGTGAGTGTCGAGAGTTCCTTACCCAGTGTCAACTCACTTTTGAGCTTCAGCCTACCACCTACACTACGGATCGCCGCAAGATTGCCTTTGTGATAACCTTGTTAGCTGGTAAGGCGCGAGCCTGGGCTACTGCTATCTGGCAGAGACAGGGACCTGAGTGCTCTGATTTCCAGCTGTTTACTGAGGAGATGCTGCGGGTCAAGCAGACATCAGTAAAGATGCAGCCAGAAAGCTCATGTCCATCCGGCAAGGGGGAAGCGTCGCAGACTACGCCATCTCATTCCGGACACTCGCAGCAGTAAGTGGATGGAACGAGACTGCCCTAGTGTCAGCCTTCCACCATGGTCTGTCTGACCCCATCAAAGATGGTCTGGCTTCTATCGGATGCCCTAGTGACCTCGAAACACTGATCTCACATTCTACTCATCTGGACAACAGGATGAGAGAACGCTGCCAAGTCTTGAGCCTCCCCGGCCTCCCTGCCTCTACCTGGAGCCCGTCTACCTCCTCCAGTGACTGTCCAGAACCCATGCAAGTGGGCCGTACTTGCCTCTCCGCATCTGAGAGGGAGCGCAGAAGGAGGGACAAGTGCTGCATCTACTGTGGCAAGCCGGGTCACTTCCGAGCATCATGTCCCGAACTCTCGGGAAAAGGACCGCCCTGTCCAGCCAAGGGAGGGTTGTGACGGGGCCTACCCTCTCTCCCGGACTCCCTGGCCAAGGAATCTACATCCCGGTCTCCATCTCTTGGGGTGAGTCCGTCCACTCTTGTCAAGCTTTGTTAGACTCAGGGGCAGCTGGAAACTTTATGGATATTCACTTCGCCCAAAGTATCAATGTCCTGACTGCACCTCTTGAAGTCCCACTGTCTGTGTCTGCCCTGGATGGCCAAGCCTTAGGTGACGGAAGAGTCACCCAAGTAACTTCTCCAATCTTCCTCCAGTCTCAAGGTCACAAGGAAGAAATATCCCTGCACCTGATTCCTTCACCTGAGTTCCCAGTTATTCTAGGTCTTCCTTGGCTTACCCGCCACAACCCTCGTATAGACTGGGTCACTAGCCAGGTTGTGGAGTGGGGTCCTGCTTGCTATGCCTCTTGTCTGCTCGCTAGCTCTCCTGTGTCTCCTGCCGAGCCTCCTGATCTCACCGAGTTATCTCAAGTTCCCTCAGAGTACTGGGATCTTAAGGAGGTTTTCAGCAAGAGCAGGGCCGCCGTTCTTCCTCTGCACCGTGCCTATGACTGTGCCATCGACTTGCTCCCTGGGACTACCCCTCCTCATGGCAGACTGTTTTCCCTCTCTCAGCCAGAATGCAAGGCCATGGAGGAATACCTCAAAGACGCCCTGGTCTCTGGGTTCATTCGACCCTCCACCTCACCCGCTGGTGCCGGCTTCTTCTTTGTCGGCAAGAAGGATGGGGGGCTCCGACCATGTATTGACTACAGGGGCCTGAACAAGATCACTGTGCGCAACCGATATCCCCTTCCACTGATGTCCACAGCATTCGACCTGCTTCAAGGCGCCACCGTCTTCACTAAGTTGGACCTACGGAACGCATACCACCTCATCCGTATCTGACAGGGAGACGAGTGGAAGACTACCTTCAACACCCCATCTGGGCACTACGAATACCAGGTGATGCCCTTCGGACTCACCAACGCACCAGCTGTTTTTCACGCCCTAATCAACGACGTCTTGAGGCACATGATTGACCTGTACGTTTTTGTCTACCTCGAAGACATCCTTATCTTTTCCAAGACCATGCAGGAGCACTGCCACCATGTCCGCCAGGTTCTCCAGAGGCTGCTACAGAACAATCTGTTCGCCAAGGCCCAGAAATGCGAATTTCATGTTCCCGAGGTCTCCTTTCTGGGTTTTATTGTATGGACAGGCCAACTACAAATGGACCCAGCCAAGACCCTGGCTGTCCGGGACTGGCCCACTCCCAAGTCCGTCAAAGAGGTTCAGCGGTTCTTAGGATTTGCTAACTTCTACTGCAAATTTATCAGGAACTTTAGTTCTGTAGCAGCACCCATGTCGGACCTCACCAAAGGGACAGGTGGATCTTATGTCTGGTCTCCTCAGGCGGAAAAGGCGTTCAAAGACCTCAAGGACCGCTTCTGCACGGCACCCATTCTGGTCCTCACGGACACCTCCCAACCATTCATCGTGGAGGTGGACGCCTCAGACAGTGGTGTCAGCGCAGTGCTCTCTCAACGTTTGGAAGGAAAGCTGCACCCCTGCGCATACTTCTCTCACCGCCTGAGTCCTGCGGAGTCCCGGTACGATGTGGGGGATCGAGAACTGCCAGCGGTCAAACTGGCCCTTGAGGAGTGGAGGCACTGGCTGGAGGGAGCGCAACATCCATTCCTGGTTTGGACGGACCACAAGAACCTGGAGTACCTCCAGCAAGCCAAGAGACTGAACCCACGACAGGCTAGGTGGGCCCTGTTTTTCAGTCGGTTTGACTTCACCCTCTCGTACCACCCCGGCTCCAAGAACACCAAACCTGACGCACTGTCCAGGCTGTTCTCTGCCACTAACAGGGAGAGTGAAGTCGGGCCTATTATCCCTGTGTCCCGGATTGTGGCCCCTGTCCGCTGGGGTATTGAGGAGGCCGTCCGACGAGCCCAACGCCAGGACCCTGGTCCTGGGACGGGGCCACCAGGCCTCTTGTACGTCCCACATCAAGCCCGGGCCAAGGTTCTCCAGTGGGGTCACTCTTCCCCTCTCACCGCCCACCCGAGAGCTCGGAGGACCCTGGACTTCCTGAAAAGACACTTCTGGTGGCCTAACATGGAGAAGGAAGTAAGGTCATTTGTCCTGTCCTGTGAGGTCTGCACCAGAACCAAGAACCCGCGACAGCATCCCCAGGGTCTCCTGCATCCTCTGACCATTCCCCGGCGTCCCTGGTCCCACGTGGCAGTCGACTTCATCACGGGTCTCCCTGAGTCTCAAGGTAACACTGTCAATTTGGTTATAGTCAACAGATTCTCGAAGGCCTGCCGCTTCATACCACTGTGCAAACTCCCTTCTGCTCTTGAAACAGCCAAACTTATTTTTAATCATGTCTTCCAAGTCTTTGGTCTCCCACAGGACATCGTCTCAGACTGAGGTCCCCAGTTCTCGTCCCGAGTGTGGCACGGGTTCTGCAAGGTCATCAGGGCCACTGCCAGCCTCTCCTCTGGGTTTCACCCACAGTAAATGGCCAGACGGAGAGGCTCAACCAGGACCTGGAAACCACCCTGCGAGGCCTGGCTATGGATAACCCGACATCGTGGAGCACCTGGCTGCCATGGGCAGAGTACGCCCACAACACCCTGCAGTCATCGGCCACCAAGCTGTCGCTATTCCAGTGCCAATTCAGGTTCCAGCCACCTCTGTTCCCGGATCAAGAGGAGGACGCGGGGGTGCCCTCGGTCAACCAATATGTGAGATGGTGTCGCAAGACCCTCATCCAGACCTCCAGAACCAACCAGACTCAGGCCAACCACCATAGAAGACCTGCCCACGCTTTCCGCCCTGGGCAGCGGTTTTGGCTGTCCACTAAGGACCTTCTGCTGCGGGTGGAGAACCTCAAGCTTGCTCCTCGCTACATTGGCCCCTTCAAGGTGGTGCACAGGGTGAACCCTGTCACCTACCGGCTCCAGTTGCCCCGGACTCTGAGGATCAACCCCACTTTCCATGTTTCCCTGTTGCAGCCCGTACTGACGTCCATGTATGCCCCTGCCCCTAGGAACCCCCCACCCCCCCGCATCTTCCAGGGTCAGACTGTGTTCACCGTGCATTGCCTGCTTGACTCCCACCGGGTCCGCGGCGGGCTTCAATATCTAGTGGACTGGGAGGGCTATGGTCCTGAGGAGCACTGCTGGGTTCCTGCTCGGGACGTCTTAGATAAAGACCTGTGTCGGGACTTCCATTCGGCCCATCTGGATCACCCTGGGAACCTCAGGAGACGCTCCTGGGGGGGGGGGGGTCCTGTTAGGACTGGGACTGTTTTGGCCTCTAGAGACCGCTGTTATTTCCTTTTCTTGTCATGTTTGTTTTGGCCTCTAGAGGCCGCCACTGTTTCTGTGTTTTATGTTTGTTGTTTTCCATATGTCTTGTGCCCCGCCTAGTCCTCATTAGTGTCACCTGTGTCCTATTTTAGTTTGTGTATTTATTCCCCTGAATTCAGTCCTCTTGTCACAGAGTCTTTGTGCTGTTATGTTTAGCTCCAGTTACCACTGTTCCTATTTCCTCACCTATGTCCTTGTGTTCTTTGTATTTTTGCTTTCTTTTGGACTTTGTGGATTTTGTTTTTGACTTTTTGGATCTTCTGAGCATTTGGATTTTTACCCCTTCTTTTCTGGATATTGGCTTTTGTATTTACTTTGAACTTTTGGATTTTTTTATTTTTTCCTTTATATCTTCTGAGCGTTTTGGATTATACTTTCTGGATTTTTTGCGTGTAAATATTGTAAATAAACCTTTTGATACTTTTTCTACTTCTGCCTCACACCTCTGCATTTGAGTCATCCCCCTGGTGGCCTAGTGGGGGTTTGCTGGATTATCACACCAGCAAACCTGGTTTGAATCCCAGCAAAACCCTAACATAATGGAGTTTTTTGGGCTTGAATTTGATTTTTGAACCCAGTAATAAATGGCCAGTGTCTCAGTGTGCATTGTGGTGTGTGCGAATGAGTTGTACATTGGGTAGGTTCTTCTGTTTGGCATGATAAAATCAAGTTGGTGCCAGTGCTTGGAATACTGGTGTCTCCATGACACTTGGTGGAATTTCTTAGCATTGAAGGTATTGGTTATGCAGAGCTTGTGAAAGCTGCAGAATTCTAGTAGGCACTGACCATTATCGTTTATGTTGCCAAGCCCAAAGTGGCCTAAGCAGAGAGGCCAGGAGGTGTTATCAAAGCCAACTTTTGCATTGAAGTCACCAAGCAGGTACAGTTTTTCTATGCATGGAATGGTATTACTGAGGTTGCTGAGTTTGTTGTAGAAAAAATGGTCCTTGGCTTCATTCGATGAGTTCAGAGTGGAGGTGTAGGCACTGATAAAATGAGTGGAGCCCCCATGACTGTTTAACATAAGACCCATAAGCCTCTTGGATGGATTTGGAGACAGATGGGTGGGGCACAGCAAGTTGTTCTTGACTGCAAATCCTACACCATATTCTCTGGTTTGGTCGTGAGGTTTCCCTTGCCGGAAAAAGGTATAGTCTTTCTCCTTTAGGGAGCCAGAGTCGGTGAGATGGGTCTCTTCCAGTGCTGCAATATCAATGTTTAGTCTTTTCAGTTCATTGTTGATAACAGCTGTTTTCCTGACATCACTGATCTTGGTTAAGTCCACAGAAAGTCCAGTTGTCATGGTTCTTACATTCCAGCTGGCTAGCTCGAAAGGGGTTGAATTCTTTTCCTTGTCTGCTGCACAAGATGCAGTCCACTTGTCAGATATTGCCTGATATCTTGAGCCCCATGCACCCAGTGGAGCAGGCAGACCATGGCAGGACAGCACTTTACTGTCTGGGGGTTGCCCAGCTTAAGGCAGGCAGTAACTGTCCAGCGAGATGCAATGATCTCTCCTACCAATGGAAGAGGCCCCTGGTGCTCAGCACTATGCCAATCGAACTTGAGCTTATCACCAGTAACTGCCACTTCCTGTGTTGTGCCCCTGTGATAGGGCTGGAGTGTCTTCCCCAGAGTGCATGCCTGGGCAGAAAATAGGAGACATAGCATTGCCCATGCATCTAAGTCTCCCTTTAGGCCTTGCTGGTGGAGTCCAAAGGTCTGCAGAGACAGCACATTTGGTATTAGTTTGGCTGTAGGAGCTGCCAGAAAGGTGATGGATTTTATCAGCTGACTGCCTGTGGGGCCCCACTCCATTGCTAGTGACATTATCAGAGCCAATAACCTAAGGTTCCTCTGGCTCTTCCGCCATTCCTAGACTTCGTGCACTTCATGGGGAGGCAACCCCTACCTGACAGCACTGAGACTGTCAGGCCCTCTTGCTTATTTCAGCATGCTAGTCGAAGCAAGGTCCTGGAGTGTGGCCAGTGGTGTGCACTACCACCTGCTTGGAGCCATAAGTGAGAGGATTGAGGGGGCCGTGGGAGACCAAGTCCCGACACACCTTACCTAGGTAAGCAACTGGCATTGGGAAGAGGTGCTACTCTGCACAGCTGCCCCCCATACACCCTTTGCAGTGATCAATAAGTAAATAATTTAGTATATGTCATGTGTGTCTAAGATGAATAACAGTTTAAAGTAATTTCATATTGTTTCCAAAGCACTACAATATAGTTGATTTTTTTTTCTTTTTTATCAGACATCTAGTTTTTAGGTTTGTTTACCTGACATGTTTCGACGTACGACTGTCGTCTTCCTCAGAGTGTCACCGGATGTTATTGGTGACGCATCTTTTATCAGCTGATGTTTCTGAAGGCATAGCCTTCCTGTCTGGTTTGACAGGTCGGTCACGCCTTCTACTGTCTGTTCGTCCCCTGCAAGATGGCACTCCAGGTATGGGAGAGCATGTATGCTCCCTCATCCCGGTTGATGGCCCTCGGGCTTCGCTTACGGATCTCCATGGCCTCCCTGATCCAGCGCTGATGTTTGTTATCTTCTGTGCGGATGACTCTGGCATTCCCCCAATCCATAATATGATTTTCCCTTTTGCAATGATCTGTTATAGCTGACTTATAATTTTCCTGTTGTGCCTTTTCTTTTATTGTTCAGGTTTGTCTTGTAGCTGTCTCCTTTTCGCACTCTTTCTTATGTTCATTTTTTTCTTGTGTTGAAACTCCTTCCTGTCTCCCCAGGAGGCCATGGAGATCCGTAAGCGAAGCCTGAGGACCATCAACCGGGATGAGGGAGCATACATGCTCTCCCATACCTGGAGTGCCATCTTGCAGGGGACGAACAGACAGTAGAAAGCGTGACCGACCTGTCAAACCAGACAGGAAGGATACGCCTTCAGAAACATCAGCTGATAAAAGATGCGTCACCAATAACATCCGGTGACACTCTGAGGAAGACGACAGTCGTACGTCGAAACATGTCAGGTAAACAAACCTAAAAACTAGATGTCTGATAAAAAAGAAAAAAAAATTAACTATATTTAATATAATGAACATAATGAACGTAATCGAAATACTACAATATAGTGTTAGATAGCGCAGCTTTAAATCCCTCCCCTTCATGTAGAACTAGACGAGCACTCACACAGGTAGCGCGTCACCCAGAGACAATGTTGCACACTCCTCCAATGTGACAGACAGAAAGTCTAAAATCCAGGAACTTTAATTTGAAACTAAAAGATTCTATTAAAGCAGCAACCAAAATTGTGGAATCCCAAAAGGTAGAGTGATAAGACATCTACATTTAACATGTTAGAACTGTCTGGGTTTTTTTTCAGTATCTAAAACTTTTCAGAGTGGTGTGTCTCATGCTGTAGTTTGAGACACAGAACTGTGTATATTCTGTTTGAATATATATATTAGTTTGTTGTAAATATCTACCACATATTACAATATCAGTAGACATTTTTTATTTTGGTTTGGGGAATGACATGCGACCTTTGACCTGGATTTTCATGTGGTTACAATGTCAATTCCCTGTTGACGTTTATTGGTAAACTACAAAACTAGAAATTAATACAAACAACAACGAATGATTAACAAAATATAATCTACAAAAATACTTAGAAAGTGGAAAAAAAGATTTTCTGATGCAGGTTAAACATTATCAGTTCATTTGTTTACAAACATTAGAATTACTTCCTCATTTAAGTAAACACCAACATTGATATATTTATATAAAAGATGTTTTGTACTACATAAGTCTATGTAAAACAAATTTCATATAAAAACTATATTTTGCTAAGTTAATACCACATACTATTTTTTTTAAATAAATAATCATCTGGATGTCGATAATTGTAGAACGGTGTCGATAACTGTTACAAAGGTGTTGATAATTGTGGAACGGTGTCACATGATCTGATACGCTAAGTAATCAGGAATCAACTCATTTTTTTTCCCAGTGGAAGTTTGAGTAATTATTCGTGCACAATTTACATATTGAAAGTCTTTTCTACTTTTGCAACAGCCAAAAGATCGTTAAGGTGTCGATGATTGTAGCCGCCGCTCTATATATACTCTATATATTCACACATGTGCACACACACACACACACACACACGAGTGTTTTACTGGAAAATACGCCACTCGTATTTTTCAGACGAATTACATCCGGTACATGGAGAACCAAAACTGTGACATTTTCTTCATTTGTCAGGAAACTGATGAACTGTTTTGATAAATTTGGGACGTTTTGTTTGTGAATGTGTTGATATAATAAAAAGAAAATCACACATTGTCTTGAAGATATGAAGTTTATCTTCTTCTGTTGAAAAATATTTGAGAATTGAATAAGTCTTTTAATATTTTAAGATTGTACTTAAAATGATCCAAAAGTTGTTTGAACTCAAAGTCTGGTGCAAAACCTTACCTCACTTTCTTTTGTGTTACATGAAGGAAGTTACCTTTTACAGTGTACTTTGAAGAATCTAAAATATCAAACACATTTCACACTTTTTGTTGACCACATAATTCCATATATGTTCCATGTGTTATTTCATAGCTTTGATGTCTTCAGTTTTGTTCTACAATATAGAAAAGAGTCAAGTAGATTCTTACCTGCAGTATCAACCCAGGAACAATGGATTCTGTTCTCAGCCATCAGCAAAGGGCATTTTTATAGTCACCTTAACACTTTATCATACTGTAACAGTTGCCGGATGTCGGTGGAGTACAGAACCATTCACAAACCAACTCTAGGCCATAACCCTGCTGCCACACATACCTTTTGATGTAGCTTTTTGAAAGGACATCTATGTTTGTTTGTGCTTAAGTTTTTGATCTCAGTACAATCTGAAATGGGAACTTGCCAACCTTTCATTTACTAATTCCTGTGAAAACACATCAGCCATTAACAATAAATGATTTACTTCCTGGACAAGCATGCTGAATTGTGTATAAAACCACATTTGTCTTGTCAAGGTTTTGATGACCAACAATATGATCAAATTCAGAAAGATCTCATAGAGCTCCTAATTTTTCTACAAAGTTGCTGTCTATCTACTTTTTTTTAAGTTTCGTACCTATCTGATATCTACTTTTATGGATTCTTCTTACTTGATATGGTACATTCTGTTACTTCTGAACAGAGGTTTGTCAGGAATGCAGGCGACATTTAAGTTAACTTAAAAGCATTTAACCTTTTTGCACCTTCTGCTTGGCACCAATTACAAACTGACCTGAAATTGAAGGAGCTGGTCTCATTACATGTACTTAAAGTGATTTTAAATTATTTGCAGACAGAAACATCCAGCTGTAGATGTTTTGCCTGACTTTTTGATATACTATTTTTAACGAACTTTTGTTGATTACTTTTAAATTATCTCTTTATTGTGGAACTTATTCTGTAAATTATTTAATGTTGTGTGTATGGATATATGTATTGGCTCTATGTTTTGTTAACTGTGCTGCCACCTGTCTTGCCCAGGATGCTCTTGTAAAAGAGATTTTTAATCTCAATGAATTTTTCCTGGTTAAATAAAGGTTAAAAAAGACAGATGAAAGAGTTTATTAAAGCAAGCTAGCAAACAAATCCAAATCACAAAGCAATGTCAATATCAAAGAACAGGAAATGGTCAGCGAGACACTGAGTATCAGAGGCACAGACAAAGGGCAAAAACCGAAATACGCAATAGTCAGAAAACCAAGTCAAGTCAAATTTATTTGTATAGCGCTTTTAACAAAAGACATTGTTGTAAAGCAGCTTTACAGAAAATTAAAGACTTTAAACACATGAACTAATTTCATCACAAATAAATTAATTTATCCCTGATGAGCAAGCCTGAGGTTATGGTGGTGAGGAAAAACTGTCTCAGATGACATGAGGAAGAAACACCAAGAGGAACCAGACTCAAAAGAGAACCCATCCCCAATTGGGCAACAACAGACAGCCCAATTATAAACAACTTGTGATTATAAACATAACTGTGTCTTATAAAGTCACAAAGTATAACTGTGAAAACAGGAAATTCATTATAGTTTTAGCATGAAGTCTATTTTGTTGAAGTTATAAATTGTTCACTGATCAGTTTTGCACTCAAATCTCTTTCATGACAACTGCAGTCCTAAAGTTATCATGGTGATTGGAGTCCTAAACCAGTGGCGCAAAACTGTACAGGTAAGTGTCCAGAGTGTCTTCTAAGTTTGTCTTTCAGCTGTCCATATGGGGGCTGTCCTCCACAGGAGTGATATGATGAGACTCCAGCTAGAAGTAGGGCATCAGGATGGATCAGGCAGGTCCAAAGAGCAGGAGAGGCCAGCATCTTACTGGTGTCTCAGGATTGACATGTAACTCAACAGAGAAACAGAGAGAGAGAGAGAGAGAGAGAGAGAGAGAAAAAAAAACCACAGGTTGTTAGGTTTGTCCAGTGTCACCTAATGGTTAAGAACAGTGTATATTGTGCACTGAGTGCAAGCAGGTACTCTGGCAAGACTAACTATGAGAGCATAACTAAAAGGGAGAGCCAGAAGGTAACACAGACATGAGGGAGCCCCGGGGCATAAAGCAGCAACCATTCCACCGTCAACAAACCTGAATGAGTGTGTGAGAGTGGGGGACTGACAGCATCCATACTTCCCAGAACAATCCATGCCTGAGGATCCTCCAGATCTACCCCTTTACTTCATAAACACCATTAACAAAAGGCTTGACAAAACATACAGTTGTGCTTGAAAGTTTGTGAACCCTTTAGAATTTTCTATATTTCTGCATTAATATGACCTCAAACAATATCAGATTTTCACACAAATCCTAAAAGTAGATAAAGAGAACCCAGTTAAACAAATGAGACAAAAATATTATACTTGCTCATTTATTTATTGAGGAAAATGATCCAATATTACATATCTGTGAGTGGCAAAACTATGTGATCCTTTGCTTTCAATATCTGGTGTGACCTCCTTGTGCAGCAATAACTGCAACTAAACGTTTCCAGTAACTGTTGATCAGTCCTGCACACCGGCTTAGAGGAATTTTAGCCCGTTCCTCCATACAGAACAGCTTCAACTCTGGGATGTTGGTGGGTTTCCTCACATGAACTGCTCGCTTCAGGTCCTTCCACAACATTTCGATTGGATTAAGGTCAGGACTTTGACTTGGCCATTCCAAAACATTAACTTTATTCTTCTTTAACCATTCTTTGGTAGAACAACTTGTGTGCTTAGGGTTGTTGTCTTGCTGCATGACCCACCTTCTCTTGAGATTCACTCCATGGACAGATGTCCTGATATGTTTGTTTAGAATTCGCTGGCATAATTCAGAATTCATTGTTCCATCAATGATGGCAAGCCGTCCTGGCCCAGATGCAGCAAAACAGGCCCAAACCATGATACTACCACCACCATGTTTCACAGACAGGATAAGGTTCTTATGCTGGAATGCAATGTTTTCCTTTCTCCAAACATAACGCTTCTCATTTAAACAAAAAAGTTCTATTTTGGTCTCATCCGTCCACAAAACATTTTTACAATAGCTTTCTGGCTTGTCCATGTGTTCTTTAGCAAACTGCAGAAGAGCAGCAATGTTCTTGGGTTTCTCCTTGCAACCCTGCCATGCACACCATTGTTGTTCAGTGTTCTCCTGATGGTGGACTCATGAACATTAACATTAACCAATGTGAGAGAGGCCTTCAGTTGCTTAGAAGTTACCCTGGGTTCCTTTGTGACCTCGCCGACTATTACACGCCTTGCTCTTGGAGTGATCTTTGTTGGTCGACCACTCCTGGGGAGGGTAACAATGGTCTTGAATTTCCTCCATTTGTACACAATCTGTCTGACTGTGGATTGGTGGAGTCCAAACTCTTTAGAGATGGTTTTGTAACCTTTTCCAGCCTGATGAGCATCAACAACGCTTTTTCCGAGGTCCTCAGAAATCTCCTTTGTTTGTACCATGATACACTTCCACAAACATGTGTTGTGAAGATCAGACTTTGATAGATCCCTGTTCTTTAAATAAAACAGGGTGTCCACTCACACCTGATTGTCATCCCATTGATTGAAAACACCTGACTCTAATTTCACCTTCAAATTAACTGCTAATCCTAGAGGTTCACATACTTTTGCCACTCACAGATATGTAATATTGGATCATTTTCCTCAATAAATAAATGAGCAAGTATAATATTTTTGTCTCATTTGTTTAACTGGGTTCTCTTTATCTACTTTTAGGACTTGTGTGAAAATCTGATGATGTTTTAGGTGATATTTATGCAGAAATATAGAAAATTCTAAAGGGTTCACAAACTTTCAAGCACCACTGTATGTTTTCAGCCGACACTTAAATGCTGAGACTGTCTCTGATTCCCGAACATTACTTGGAAAGCTGTTCCATAACTGTGGGGCTTTGTAAGAAAAGGCTCCGCCCCCTGATGTAGCCTTCACTATATGACCAGTAGATAGCCTACACCTTTTGATCTAAGTAGGCGTGGTGGGTCATAAAGGACCAGAAGTTCGCTCAGGTACTGTGGCGCAAGACCATTCAGTGCTTTAAACCACAAAACCAGAAAAGCAATGCAATAACAAACAGCTTGGTAAAGTCAGACACAATGAACTGAGCATATACTTCAGTGTGTGTGTACTGAGAGTCCTTGTATACTGTGCAGTAATGAGGCTGTGATATGGAACAGGTGTGTGTGATAATCAATATTCTGGAGACTGAGAGCTCTGCTCGGTGGCCATATTTGAAGGCCACTACGAACTCTGGGAAGTGGAGTCTTAAGTGCAGGTGTGACAAGGTTAATTTCTATTTTCTCACAACAACACTAAATTCAGTACCCCTCTGCTCTAAAAGGTTCATTTGATCACAGCTCATCTCCTCACAACCTAGAAATACTTGTTGATCTATATTAGGCTCTTTTTTCTTTAAAGTTGACTTCTTTGCTTTATTTAAAGTTTCAAAGAATACTCCAACTATAGAAAGTAAAGAAAAAAGTCAACTTTAAATAAAAAGAGTCCAATTTTTCGGATGATTCTTTTTTTTTGTAATGATGCCAATCCAAAATCTCACCTTCGGCTCCAACACTGTCCGGGCTGGCCATGCTATCAAAGGCATGTTTGTACAAATATTCTACCAGTTTCCAAGGAACTAGAGAGTTTGATGTTTGTTGCATACACAACATTGTAGAATGATGGAGTGTATGTAGTACACAAAGAATGTTCAGAGAAGTCTCTGTTTTTCACTTGCATGTTCGACTCCGACGATCTGAATATTCATACAATTTCACAAACATCAGATATACTCAGGTGTGTTAAAGATTCAGAGCATGTTCAAAAATATGCTGCTTTGTCTCAGAGGGATGGTTTTGTGGCCATTGGCATATTGCATACATTTTAGGGATGTGTCATGACTTTTGGTGAGAAACTGTCAGGGTGCGGATGTAGCCGGAAGCGGCCTGCTGCCCGACTACCCTCTGCGTTGTGTTCCGGTGCCACCAATGATGAAGGGACGCTGACACCGTTAATTTCCAACCGACTGTCTTTTATTTTCTTCAAATGAATAGAAAACAGCACAAAATGGGAAGAGGCACTTCGTTCACGCTGTCCCACATGCCTAACATCAAAAAATACACAGACTCCAGACTCGAGGACAAAGGGCTAGTCAGTGCCTTGGCAAAATGATTAGCTTTGCTATTCCGTGCTCTCAAAATTCACATTACAAACGAAATGGGAAACCCCCAACAACGGTTTTTACATACACTTGTTATAATATTCATATAAGAAACAAAAAGTTCGACTTCAGTGGCATTACAACACAGGGATTACTTAATATATTTGCAGCTGCCTTAAAGTACGTACCTCTCCCAGCAAAGTTGAATGAGTCTGGCGGGAGGACGCAAGCTGCACAAAACACCATTCGCGTACACCACAAGAGGGCGCTATTACCCCCAAAAATACAACATAACTCACAATACAACTCCCAATACCAGCGAATTCAAAACTACATACAGAAAAAGGATTTTGGTGAAACAAACACCAACACAAAAGAAGTTGTCACATATGACTGAAAATGAGAAAATAAAAATGTAAGTGCAGGTTTTTCTTCTCACTGTTACATTCACCCCTCTTTGATTTCACCAAAATCCTGAATAGATAGAGGGTGGGAAAGTGAGGTAACCAACACTAATGTACCATGTTCATGTTCACCCTACCCAAGGTAACCACGGGACTATATTCCCATTTACAGCATAGTTAGCTACTTAATATAAGTTCGAAGTAAACAATAGGTGATCAGACTATTATTGCTTCTAGTAAGTAAGGTGCCTTTTTACACCATACCAAACCTTGGAATGTATCTCATCAACACACTACATAATGGTACACTACAACAGTCCTGTAATTATCTCTACTGTTTAGAATAATGAAAGTAAGGACATTGACCTGTCAGATCCCATAAGATTCCTTGTGAAGGGTTTTTGAGCCATAGACTCAATAAGACGGTTAACTGCTCTAACAACCCTGCCTGTGCGGGTACGTCTCTCAGGCCCTAAGTGTAGTGTTGTGTGTGTCTGACTATCAGTGACTGGGGTGGGTGAAATGATGTGAAGGGACCCTGTGTTGTTTAAGTCAGTAGTGTCAACAGGGTCAAGGCCAGTGTCAGTTGGGCATGAGTCAGCTAGAACACAGGGACTGGGCACGTCTCTTGGAGATGGGGGACTGATCAGCTGGTCAGAGGTACCAGGCGGCAATGAGTGCGGCAGCTCGTCTTCCATTTCCGAATTAGCACTGTCTTCACCAGAGAGAGAGTTGACATCAGGTGTCTCATCTATCCATGAGCAGGTATGGTCCTCAGAGTCATCCACTGCCAAGTTGCTCACAGCATCAATGGACAAGGGGTCGCACTCACTGACCGCATCCAAGGCACCTGTCTCTGACTCTCTGCTGTCTGGTTGGACGATGGGCAAGAAGCTGACATCCAACATCAGATTACGATGGACAACTTTGGTTCTTCCGCTCTCATCCCTGACTTTGTACACATGAGTCTGAGGATTGCGATCTGTAACAGTATAGATGATGGGTTCCCATTTATCTGCTAGTTTCCGCTTCCCTCGTTCTGCCTTATTTGCCAGCAGGACTCTGTCACCGACATTCAGGTGGATGCCACGAGCTCTTTTGTTGTACCCATCAGCCTGGTGCTGTTTCTGCTTCCTTGCATGCTGTTGAGCAATGGTAGCAGCTGCACTGAGGCTTGCCATCAACTTGTCTGCATAGGTGTTGTAGTCGGTAACGATAGGGTCTCTCAGGACCTGTTTGAACACCATGTCCACCGGAAGTCTTGGGACTCGACCGTACATCAAATAGAACGGGGCATATCCGGTCGTTTCATGAATGGTGGCATTGTAAGCAAAAGTCAGAGTCTGTATCTGCTGAGCCCAGTGTTGTTTCGCTGCCAGAGGGAGAGCCCGCAACATACTGCCAAGTGTCCTGTTGAACCTTTCAGTTTGCCCATTTCCCATGGGGTGATATGCAGTTGTGTGTGACTTAGTGACGCCTGTGAGGCTGAGAAGTTCGGCAATGAGTTTACTTTCGAAGTTGGCACCTTGATCCGAATGTATTCATTTTGGAAAGCCGTATATGCAGAACACGTTATCCCATAGTTTCTTGGCAACTTGCTTTGCAGTTTGGTTTGCACAGGGGAATGCATGAGCCAACTTCGTGAAGTGGTCGGTTATGACCAAAACATCTACCGATCTCTGTTTGCTGTCCTCAGCACTCCAAAAGTCGATGCACACCAGCTCCATGGGGGCAGATGTGCGAATACTCTCCAAGGGTGCTCGAGCAGCCGGTTCAGGCGTCTTCGCAAGGATACATCTTTGGCAACACTTTACGTAGTCCTTGATGTCTCTTTCCATCTGCGGCCAGAAAAAGCGCTGTCTGGCAAAGTGCACTGTTCTGGCTTGCCCCTGATGCCCAGCGAGATCATGGACACCGGAGAGGGCCTTTGCTTTTAGACTGGTAGGCAGAACAAACTGGAACCTCTTCTGGAGGGTTAGGGGATCTTTGGTGACCCGGTAGAGGACTCCATCCTGGACTCTCAATTGATGCCACTGCTTACAAAGTATCTGGGCAGTTGGGGTTAACTTGCCTCTCTCTCTTCGATGTGGCGGCCGTCCACTCGGGACAAACGATAAGACGCTCCGGATGACCGGGTCTTCCTCTTGGCTCTGCCGCAGCTCATCGATGGAGAAGGCCGCGGGTATGTCTTGCTCTGAGAGTGCGGTCTGAGGTAGAGCCTTCAGGTACTGCATTGCTCTCAACTGTGCACCGCTTTCCCACTCGGTATGACAGTCACAGGCAGACTTCACCTCTGAGGAATCGTGAGAGTGAGATGCGCCCAACACACAGTAGGCCTGAAGACACTGGACCTTGCAGCGGAAAACGTCCTGCACTCCATCCTCTTTTGTTCCATCAGCCTCCGCCAATAGATTCTCATAAGGCTCACTGGTCAACCTTTGACTCACTGACTTTGCGAAAGGGTCTCGGCTTAGGGCATCTGCAACCACATTCTTTGGCCCTGGGATGTGCTTCAGACTGAATGTGTATGGGGACAGTTTTGCAACCCACCGTTGTTCGCAAGCATCAAGTTTTGGTTTGGTCATAATATAAGTTAAAGGATTATTATCTGTCCACACAGTAAAAGAGTGTCCTTTCAACCAATGACTGAATTTTTCGCAAACACTCCATTTAAGTGCTAAGAATTCCAGACGGTGGGCAGGGTATCTCTTCTGTGAACTTGACAGGGTCTTACTGGCGAAGGCAACTGGACGTGCCTTACTCTCTCCTTCGGGCACCTGAGATAAAACGGCCCCGAGACCATCAAGAGAGGCGTCAATGGACAAGATCAGTGGCTTAGAGAAGTCTGGGTGTGTGAGAACTGCACAGTTCAGGAGCTTCTCCTTGAGACTGAGGAAAGCAGCATCACAGTCCTCTGTCCAGTCTGCTGGTTTGAGTTTTCTGAAGACGCCAGGATTCTGACCAGCTTTGCTCGACTTCCCCTTACGTTTCTGCCCAGCTGTTAGGGCGAAAAGCGGCTTGGCCATGGCAGAGCAGTGAGGTATGAAATGCTGGTAGTAAAATACCATCCCCAGAAAGGACTTCACCCGGCGGACTGAAGGAGTGCAGCCGTCATCTTCCATCAGGTCTGTCTTTGACATCTTAACAATGACTTCCACTTTCTCGGGATCGACAGCAACACCCCCACCATTGACGATGTGCCCGAGGAACTTAACAGAACGCCACAACAGATGGCACTTTTTGGGACTCAGCTTCAAGTTGTGCTCTCTGAGCCGCTGGAAGACAACCTCTAGTCTTTTGAGAGCCTCTTCTTCAGACTGGGCAAAGACCAACAGGTCGTCCAGGTAGCAGAGGAGACTACTGAAGTTTAAATCACCAAAGATGCTCAACATCATCCTCATAAATGAGGCTGGGCTGTTGCAAAGCCCCTGTGGCATTCTGTTATATTCATGGAGGCCTAGAGGTGTGGTGAAGGCTGTGTATTTTTTATCGTCTTCATGCATGGGTAGGTTATAGAAACCTGAGGTGAGGTCCATGGTGCTGAAGACCGTGTTTCCACCCAGGGCGGCCAGACAGTCTGACTGGTGAGGCAGAGGGTGAGCATCTTTGATGGTCTTTGCATTCAGCCATCGGAAGTCTGTGCAGAGGCGAAGGTCACCGTTTTTCTTCCAGACCATCACGAGGGGAGAAGCATACTCACTCATGGACTTGCGTATTATTCCTTGCTCCTCCATCTCGGTGAGAACTTGCCTCAGCTTTTGATAGTGTGCTGGTGGCACTCTGCGATATGGAAGGCGGAAAGGGCGGTCATCTGTGAGTTGGATCCTATGCACAAAGTCTTTGGCTTCTCCACAGTCTAGATGATGCTTTGAGAAGACGTCGTGATACTGTTCGAGCAAGGTAACCAGCTGGGCCTTTGTGGACGGGTTCGCCTCACAGCGGTCGACATCAACATCTCCCAAACCACACTTCTGAAGTCGCTGTTTGAGATTGGAGTTATTGCTGTGGTTGGCTTGAGTGACTTCAACTAGGTCATTATCTCTCTGACAATTGCCTTGAAACAGTGAGATATCTTCAACTGCAACACACGGAGAGACGTCGGCCATCTTGGAGTTCTTCCTCAGAGTGAGCGGCTTGTCTGTGAAGTTGGTCACTTTCATTGGAGTCCAGCCGTCCCCCCACAGAGGCATGATTACTCTGCCGACCATGATGCCTCGAGGTGCACACCTGGATGTAGATGACTCCACTATGACTGTGCTCCCAGGTGACATTGGCACGTTACTGGGCAGCCTGCCCCATAAAAGGTACTCTTGTCTGGGGAGGAGTGTCACGGCCTGCATCAGTTTCGCCGTACCCACTTTTTCAGGCACCTCTGCACCCCTCCACCTTGTGAGGTTGGCCATCATCTCCAAAAACGGCTCACAACGAGAAGACTCCTGTGTGTTACATGAGATGAGTGTCCAGTACTTGTCGTCATTTTTCAGCTGGTGCAGCACATATTTCAACATATTAGTCCCTACGATGACCTCATCTTTCTGGCCAGGCACCACCAGGACTGGGACCATGCACTTCACACCATATAGACCCAGTTCCATGTCATACATGCCTTTGGGGCTCACCTGTACTCCGCCACAGCCTACAAGGACGATGCGCTCAGTAGGTTCTCGCCGCTGAGATAGGATGTTCTCCGATATGAGTCTCCGCTCTGCTTCTTCACTGATCGTGCAGGCCATTGACCCTGTATCCAGCAACCCCCTCAGCTGAACAGCACTATTGATCACCACTGGGGCATGAAACAATTCACCGTAGGGCTCAACAGTCTGAGTGTTCTGTACAATTACTTTACAATTATCTGGCATGACTTTACAAACATTCACATACATTTCTCGTAATTCTTCGTTTCCTTTGAGGGTTGATTCTTCAACGCCCACACCCCCCCTCGCCAAATGCGGGCCACCTAGTTTAAACGTGCGCCATGCTGCTGGCCTTGGGGCTGGGCCTGGTTCTGCTGTGGTGTGACATTGTGTCTAGGCCTGCGCTGTTGGCAGTCTTTCTTCCAGTGGCCTGGCTCGTAACAGCCCATGCACAGATTCTCCTGCCTACAGTGAGCTGTTGTTGAGTGCTCAGAGGACTGACACACTCTGCATTTCCTCTGGAAAATGTTTACCGGCCCCTTGTATGATGATCCAACTGCAGCTGTCTGAGCCTTCTGCTCCAGCACGCGATCCAACAAACTGATTAGAGACTGGATGTAAACACTCTCAGTCGGAGAAGAGGGTGGTTGCCCCACCATATTTTGGGGAGAGGTGGGCTCACAAGCATTCTCAGCAGTGGGGACTTCTGTCGTGGCTGTCTGTGCATGAACACCAATGTGCTTTGGTCGGACAGACCTGACCTGGGACTTCGTTCGGGCCTCCCTCTGATGCTCAATCAGGTGCTCCTGAATCTCACTTGCTGTCCACTTCTCAGCTGTCTTACACTTCAGGACACTTGCGAGAGCTGGGTCAGGACAGTGTTTCACCAGCATCATTGTGACTTCATGAGAGGGATCTCCAATGTTTCTCCCCTGTCTCCTCAGACATTCATCCGCGACATCCACAGCTTTGTTCAGGCGGATCCAGTAGTCCATTGGGCTTTCTCCATGAAGGGGAAGTGTGTTATAGAAATCTGCTAAAGGCATTGATGAGTAAGTTACCTCACTGAAATGCTGCTTGAGTATATCGAAGACGAGTTTAGGATTCTCAGCAGGCTTTAAGGATGGAATACTACGCAGTGTAACTTTAACAATGTCTCTGGCCTTTCCCATCAGTCTGGACATTATTTCTTGTGAGTACTCTCGCAGTGGGACACCCCTCTTGTTCAGGTAGACATTCACAATTTCTTCCCACTCGTGCACCGTGTGCTCGTCAGTCCCATCACCCCTGAAGTATGGTGGCTCTCTGACATCTGTCTTCATCACTAACTTGACTCCAGTCATGTTTAAGTCAGGCTGGCCCTGGCCCATGTTCAGACTAGGTGTGGGAGTGGGCTGGCTATGTTCACCATCGGTAGATTTATTCAGTTGACTTGCGATGTTCTCACCTATTTGGTGGGCTAACTGGGTAATAAGATGTCCTATGTCTGCAGTGTTCACACCTGGACTAGGGGGCTCATCAGTGTGCATGTGAGTGAATGAGGATACAGGGTGACGTGCTGCACTAACACCCCTCCCTATGCCAGTGAAATTCCTCAGACTAGGCCTGTGCTGTGTAGGCGTGTCAGTAACCAGGTATGTGGAGGATGATACAGGGTTTCCTATTGCATGAACACTCCTCTGCGGAGTCGGTTCCATGTCTCCCATTAGCTTACCCCTGCCTACACCCACTACTGCATTACCACCCTCATCACAACTAAAAGGCACACCCATGTCATAACCCTCAGCCATATTAAAATCGTCAAAAACCGGTGTATTCAATCAGTGTTGAGCCTATGTGTTATGTATTGTACGTCTTAACCAGTGTTATATGTTCAAACACTCAAAACAAAAAGGCACAAATAACTAAAGTTGAAATGAAATGATCATAAACCACACTGTGCATGTATTGATACTAGTACTTGGATAAACATCAGCGTCTCTGAGATGTTCTGCAGCAACCACCGGCGATCACTCTGGCGAGGATCTGGAGCGAAGTCATCCGGGTCACGGCACCATTGTAGCCGGAAGCGGCCTGCTGCCCGACTACCCTCTGCGTTGTGTTCCGGTGCCACCAATGATGAAGGGACGCTGACACCGTTAATTTCCAACCGACTGTCTTTTATTTTCTTCAAATGAATAGAAAACAGCACAAAATGGGAAGAGGCACTTCGTTCACGCTGTCCCACATGCCTAACATCAAAAAATACACAGACTCCAGACTCGAGGACAAAGGGCTAGTCAGTGCCTTGGCAAAATGATTAGCTTTGCTATTCCGTGCTCTCAAAATTCACATTACAAATGAAATGGGAAACCCCCAACAACGGTTTTTGCATACACTTGTTATAATATTCATATAAGAAACAAAAAGTTCGACTTCAGTGGCATTACAACACAGGGATTACTTAATATATTTGCAGCTGCCTTAAAGTACGTACCTCTCCCAGCAAAGTTGAATGAGTCTGGCGGGAGGACGCAAGCTGCGCAAAACACCATTCGCGTACACCACAAGAGGGCGCTATTACCCCCAAAAATACAACATAACTCACAATACAACTCCCAATACCAGCGAATTCAAAACTACATACAGAAAAAGGATTTTGGTGAAACAAACACCAACACAAAAGAAGTTGTCACATATGACTGAAAATGAGAAAATAAAAATGTAAGTGCAGGTTTTTCTTCTCACTGTTACACGGAGAGTGTGACGGATGTAAGTGTATGTTTAACAATACACAGTGCAATCTGAGCATAAAGTGCGCCAAGCAGAAACAAAGCAAACAGTCCAAAATCAACAGTGGAATTCAAAACAAGGAAGCAGGCAGGAGGTCAACCGAGGTGTGAACAGGATATCGCAGACAAAACCAGACAAGCTCAAAGTACAGAAAACAGGAGTCAAGAAACCAGGAAGTCAAGAAGAACAGGAAAAAAGGCTCAGTAGTGCACACGAGACGCAACGTAATACTTTGCATCGTCCTTGCATCAGCACAGTCCTTAAATAGCCCAAACATAGTTCATTGATTACAGACAGGTGCACCTTGTTGACGGTGCACACGCTGTATCCCACTCGGCAAGTGTGCAGCCCGAGGCACGCCTAAATTGCATGTGCCAAGGCGTGTAGGACTGACAGAAACAACAAAAACACCACATGTATCATTTGTCCAGTTTTAGAGTAGTAACGCCACAGCTTTTGATCTTTGATGTGTCTTATTTGTTTTTTAAAAAATATTCAGGAAAATCAAATTTTGAAATGGTGGAAACTAAAGCAAGCACGCACGCACACACACACACACACACACACACACACACACACACACACACACAGAGTTGAGTGGTCTATAGTTGACCCACCGCTGTACAGATTTGGGTCAGCACCTGGCAGTAGTCCCTCTTGTTTGGATGCCAGTTCCACTGAGTCCAACCTAGCACACTTAGTAGCTATTGAGGCTCATTGGCTTTTATTTTCTGATTGGCAATTAAAAGACAATTAAAAGATCCAGGATGAAGCCGTTTTTTTCCCCCAGGTATTAATTGTAGTTTTTGTGTTCTAATTTTTGCACTTCCCACTGAAGAGGTTCCACACTTTAGTTCAGACTGGATGGGTGTTCATGCAAAAGGAGGATCAGAGACTGGGACAAAACCTGACACTGATTGCATCACCACAAACACTGCAATCCGTGTGAAACTGGATAACAGTTGACTTCATGTACTTTATGTAAATTGCTTGTCTTCTATGTGTACACCAAACATGTTATTACTGTTGAGGCATGACATTGTTATACAGTCTCTGTTATACACACAACATTAAATAATTTACAGAATAAGTTCCACAATGAAGAGATAATTTAAAAGTAATCAACACAAGTTCGTTAAAAATAGTATATCAAAAAGTCAGGCAAAACATCTACAGCTGGATGTTTCTGTCTGCAAATAATTTAAAATCACTTTTAAGTACATGTAATGAGGCCAGCTCCTTCAGTTTCAGGTCAGTTTGTAATTGGTGCCAAGCAGAAGGTGCAAAAAGCTTAAATGCCTTTAAGTTAACTTAACTGTCACCTGCATTCCTGACAAACCTCTGTTCAGAAGTAACAAAATGTACCATATAAAGTAAGAAGAATATCAGTAGATGCTACAAAAGTAGATATCAGATAGGTATGAAACTAAAAAAAAAAAGTAGATAGACAGCATTCCCTCTCACCTGTATTCACTTCCTGGTTTTCACTGTTGTGTATAAATAAGCCATTCTGCCGGCTTGCTAAGACCCCTCCTGACTCCACATCGACCTTGGTCTCACATTGCCCTGGACTTCGTCACAGGACTCCCCAACTCAGGTGGCAACACATGCATTCTCGCTGACATTGACTGTTTCTACAAGACCATTCATTTCATCCCTCTGCCCAAGCTCCCCTCAGCCAAAGAAACCGCTGAACTACTCATCCAGCACATTTTCCATCTACATGGACTGCCCACTGACATCATTTCTGACCGGGGTCCTCAGTTCACTGCGCAATTCTGGAGGGCTTTCTGCAAACTCATCAGGGCCACCTGTAGTCTTTCCTCAGGCTTCCACCCACAGACCAACGGCCAGGCAGAACGGGCGAACCAGGCTTTGGAGGTTGCACTCAGGTGCATGGCATCCAGGGATGCCAGTTCTTGGAGTAAGTACCTACCCTGGATCGAGTACTCTCATAACACTCTTCCTTCATCTGCCACAGGTCTGTCACCCTTCCAGTGCTCCCTAGGTTACCAACCACCACTCTTTCCCAACCAAGAGGAGGAGGTTGCCGTACCCTCTGCCCAGATCTTCATACACCGCTGCAGGAGGATGTGGGCATTGGCCCAGAGAAAACTCATTCGCTCTGCCCTAGCATCCAAGAGGCAAGCCGACAAACGCCGCTCTAAGGTGCCCACTTACCGGGTGGGGCAACGAGTCATGCTCTCCACACGCCATCTGCCACTCAGAACTGTCTCCCGCAAGCTGGCTCCCAGGTGCCTAGGACCCTTCCTCATCAAAAAGGTAATCAACCTATGTTCCGTCAGACTGGCACTACCACTCACCATGCGACGCATCCACCCCAAGTTCCACGTGTCACAGCTTAAACCTCTGGTCTCTAGTTCTGGATGGGGGTTCGTGCAAAAGGAGGATCAGAGACTGGGACAAAACCTGACACTGATTGCATCACCACAAACACTGCAATCTGTGTGAAACTGGATAACAGTTGACTTCATGTACTTTATGTAAATTGCTTGTCTTCTATGTGTACACCAAACATGTTATTACTGTTGAGGCATGACATTGTTCTACAGTCTACCAAGCAACAAAGGGCAGAATGACATCACCTTAGTGCGCCAAATGCCGATCATGGAGTAACTTACCTAACGCTTCTCTCAAATTAGCTATCTTGGATTAACATCAATGGCCAGACTCTAATTATAATACAAGAAGGCTAGATCCAAATTCAGCTGCAATAACCTCTCAAATAACATTTGACAACAACAAATCTCTCCTTGGATCATTGTTAAGTTTTGATCTGTCTGTACCGAAGGAGGTTGAATTGACAAAATATGATCTCGGAATATAGACCTCTGGGCCTAAGGGATTCTGCCTCACGTATCGATCGAGGAGCAAACAAGGCAAGCAAGGCAAGTTTATTTATATAGTACATTTCATACACAGTGGCAGTTCAATGTGCTTCACAGAAGTAAAAGCAAAACAGTAAGCAATAGAAAATAAAATTACATAAAATAAATGGGGAAGAAAAATAATAAGAATTAAACAATAGTAGAAATAAAATAATAAAATGAAGTAAAAGTTCAATTAAAAAAACAGCAGAATAAAATAGAATAAAAGTTAAGTAAAATTTAAAACATGCAGAGACTGTAAAAGTAAAGAGTTTAAAACATGTAGAGATGACAATATTAATAATTTAGCAGAAAGCATCTGAAAACAGCTTGGTCTTTAACCTAGATTTGAAGCTGCCAACAGCAGGAGCATTTTTGATGTCCTCTGGCAGTTGGTTCCATAGCTGTACTGCATAGTAGCTAAAAGCTGCTTCACCACACTTTGTTTTAACAACAGGTTTTACCAGTAAATTTTGCTGCTGCGATCTGGTAGATCTGATTGGGTTAGGCCGCTGCAACATATCAGAGAGGTAATTGGGCCCTGTACCATTTAGAGATTTGTACACCAGCAGCAATGCTTTAAAATCAATTCTGTAGCTTACTGGAAGCCAGTGAAGGGACCTTAGAATTGGAGTAATGTGCTCTGTTCTTTTTGTTCATGTGAGAACCCTTGCCGCTGCATTTTGAACCAGCTGAAGTCGTTTGACGGTCTTTTTTGGCAGGCCTGTGAAAAGGCCATTGCAGTAATCAACCCTACTAGAGATGAAGGTTTTTCCAGATCATTTTTTGACATAAGTCCTCTTAGTTTGGAAATGTTTTTTAGGTGATAAAATGCTGTTTTAGTGATTGCTTTCATGTGACTGTCAAAGTTTAGCTCGCTGTCAATGAAAACACCAAGATTTTTAACCATTTCTTTTGTTTTAATCCCCTTTGTGTCAAGAATAGTGGTAATCCTGAGTCTTTAATTTTTTTTCCCAAATGGAATTACTTCTGTTTTATCTGTGTTCAGCTGAAGAAAATTTTGTAACATCCAGTTGTTGATTTGGTCGATACACTGGTAGAGACATTCAAGGGGGGGCATAATCATTAGGTGATAGAGCAAAATAAATTTGGGTGTCATCTGCATAGCAGTGATACAAAATTGAATTGTTCTTGATAATTTGCCCAAGTGGGAGCATATAAAGGTTGAATAGTAATGGTCCAAGAATCGACCCCTGGGGGACACCACAGGTCAAGGACATTGATGTTGAGGAACAATTTCCCATGGTAACAAAGAAGCTTCTATCTTTTAAGTATGAATTTAACCAATTGATAACATTACCAGTCAACCCAACCCAGTGTTCAAGTCGATATAGCAGTATGTTGTGATCAACAGTATCAAAAGCTGCACTGAGGTCCAGTAATACCAGGACCGATGTTTTGCCTGCATCAGTATTAAGACATATGTCATTTATAACTTTAATCAACGCTGTTTCAGTGCTATGATTGGCACGAAATCCTGACTGAAAGTTATCAAAACAGCTGTTTGATATCAAGAAGGCAGTTAATTGATTGAAGACAATTTTTTCAAGGATTTTCCCGATGAATGGTAGATTTGATATTGGCCTGTAGTTATTTAATACTGAAGCATCCAGATTATTCTTTTTAAGTAGGGGCTTTACAATGGCTTTTTTCAGGGACACAGGAACAATGCCAGTCTCTAGGGATGTATTTAAGATTTGAAGCACATCTGTAATTATAAGATGAAGAACAGACTTAAAAAAGTTGGTGGGCAGAATGTCCAATTCAGATGTTGAGGAACTGAGATTTTGTACAGTTTTTTCAAGAATCTCATAATCAATTAAACAAAATTCTGACATTGTGTTGAAGTTATCTGTCTGTGTCACTGGTGATTGTAGTTTTTCAATTATTTGCAACTGAGATATATTATGAGCAATATTCTGCCGTATTTTATCAATTTTACCTTTGAAGAAGGATGCAAACTCATTGCATTTATTAACTGAGAGAAGTTCAGGTGCTAATTGTGGTGGGGGATTAATTAGCTTCTCTACTGTTGAAAATAGCACACGGGCATTGTTCATATTCCTGTTGATGATGTTGGAGAAGAAAGACTGTCTTGCTTTACGAATTTCATAATTATATTTACAAAGCATCTCTTTATGGATTTGATAAACAGTCACTGACACACACACAGCAGCTCAGAGATGTTTCTCAGTTTATTGTAGGACAAACAGCAGTATATATCCACATTCAAGAGTCTGTTGTAGCTATGTGATTGGATGATGATTATTATTTAATTGACGAAGCTAAGTTATCTATGTATAACATAAACAGATGATGAAGCATTACATGGCTGGTTTAGATGACACTACTGTAGGAAAGAAGAGAGAGATTATGTACCATTACATCACCCATCAGGATCATAGTCTTTAATTTAAAAAAACCACTAGAATTTGGTGCACAAGCTTTCATTTTCTTTGAGTTTTCTGAAATCAACACAGGGTCAAAATTATACATACAGGGTCAAAAATTTGCATACACTCACTTAGGTTATTAATTCAGAGGTGCTGAAACTTCCAAAATGTATCTTATCTTGCCAAGGCCGAGGTCTCTTGACTTCCTTTTTGTAATGGTGCCAATCCAAATTCTCGCCTATGGCTCAAACACTGTTTGGGCTGGCCCTGCTCATCACAGTATTTATTTTCTAATATTTATCCCACTGTATGGATCTGCTAAGCTGTAAATTTCCCTCTGAACTATTCTTTGGCAGTGAAGATATAATTTCATCTTCTTTTGTTTACAACAATTGTGTCATGAATACGGCACTTTCTGCTTATATATATAGCGCATTTAGAACGTACAAGTGAGTTGTACAAGAGAAATAACACAGTGAGAAGCCCATTGCTCGCTGTGCAGCGTTTATAATTTCTCTATCTATATTTATAAGTCCCTACGTCTTCCTGCTAGGCATTTAACGCCGTATTGCACCAACATAAGCGAAAGCCTGTGCCCTGCCCTGTTGGAAGAGTCAGCTAGCCAATGGCTCCTGTTTGTGTGTGTGTGTCTCTGCCTAAGTCCAACCGCCTTCTCCTGGAATCCCTGTGGGGTCTGCGCGGCACGCGCCTGGGCTTTCTAGAAGCCAACCATCCCTCCTGGAATTCTGTGTTGGTGGTCATCGCCCCTGCATTTATGGGTCTGTTGAGACGGCTGCGAGTCACAGGATAACGCCGTTTTTTTTTTTTTTTTTTGATGGCCTGGTTACAGCATAAGAACACTTACACTGATTTTACATACATCTCCAACAGTGCTGAACTTTTTATTTTATTTTACTAATTCAACTCATTCATAATTTTCATTTTTATTTGTTCATTTGTTACTTTATCTATTTCATTTATCTTGCTACTTTAGGCCTATTAATATTTTCTTTATTGGATCAAAATATTCTGGGTATGAAAATGGTGAGCTCTTAACATTACACTATTGTATACAAGAGTAGCCTACTGTACTGTACAATTCTGTATTCTTGTTCAACATCTCAGTAAAATTGCATGGATTTTATTACAGTGAAGCTGACTATACTCTGGTCCATTCTTTTTAATTATTTAATTAATTGTAGTGGATAATGCAGCATATTATTGCAGTAGACCCTGTCAAAACTTTCCCTCTATGAGCTGATCTAAAATTGTAGCACATAGAGGTTACAGAAAACTGGCACCCAAACAGGGACTTGAGTATACTTGACTTTACTGTATAAACTATCTATTTACTATTTCTTTCTCTTTCCTGTTTCTGCCTCAGCTTTTTATTTATTTATTTATTTATTTTGTATAAGAACAGCAGCATTGGAGCAGTATGGAGTTTTGTACTGAGTATGGTTATGACCCTTAGCGTACTGTGATACTTGAAGGAGTCAGAATAGGCATTACTCTTGAGGAAGTTGCAAAAAAATGTAAATTTCCAGATGATGTTGAAAAGATTGCTTTCATTAAGAATGCCTCTAACAGTATCCTCTGTCAGTTTAGTTGTGATGTCACTCCAATGCTGTTGGAGAATGAACACTCAACTGAAGACGGTTCTCGCTGGAAGGTGGTCCAAGTAAGCCAATACCAACCAGAACCGGTAAGTGGGAGTCAACCTGGTCAGGAGTTAGTGCCCCTTAGTCATGCCCTTAGTGATATAACTGTCAATTTTAGAGAACAGATCACTGAATTAGCCAATGCTTATGGTGTTAATCCTGTAGTGTTAGGACACAGTGCAGTAGGCCAAATCAAAGAGGTTTGTAACGTGGGTCCTGCAACGTCTACCCCTGCCATGCGTGCTAAAACAAAGTCTTCTAATCTAGCTCTGCATTCTAATTGTATGGTACTAATGAACAGGTAGCAAACTCCGCTCAAGCTGCCCTTGGAGCTGACTCCTCGTTGACCATACCAATACCAGCTGAGGCCCAATGTGTTATTGTTGAGCACATTGTAAAACGTGACTCACCCACATATGCTCCTAAAGCTAGTGAGTTGCGGCCATTTTTTGGGAATTTTCCAAAGCCAACTAATGAGGTAGATTACAAATTATGACGGCTCTGTGTTAAACAGTTGCTAAATGATTCAAGTATTCCTGAGGGGCAGCAGCGACGGATTGTATTAGACAGTTTGCTTCTGCCAGCATTGACTGTTGCACTTAGGATCAGTCCAAATAAAACCCCTGCTCTTTATGTTCAGGAGTTGGACAATGCTTACAGTAGTTTGACAAATGGTGAAGAGCTTTATATACAGTTCATAGAAACCCATCAAAATAGTGGGGAAGAAGCTTCTGACTATTTACGTAGGCTTCAGAGTTTGCTTCATGAGGTCACTGAAAGAAATGGGGTGACGGAGCAGAATGCAGATTCTCAATTGTTGAAGCAGTTTTTGCGGGGTTGTTGGGATGATCGTCTGATAGCTACCTTATGCCTGAGAGAATACAATGACTCTGTTTATGTGCCACTCCCATTTTCTAGCCTTTTGCTAAAAGTCAGGACATATGAGGATGAAACTGAGTTGAAAGAGTCTAGAAAGAAAAGGCATTTGGGTAATGGCGCGGCCAGGGTGCATACCAAGACACAGTTGGCAGTTGAGTCGGATACAGTTGATAGTTTTGGTGTTTTTGATGTCTCTGTTCAGGATCAACTAGAAGCTAAAATTAGACACTTAGAGGCAGAATTACAGTGGGTGTCAGTGGCAAGCACCAACAAACCTCCTAGAAGGGAGAGGCCCAGGCAGGGTTTGGGATCCGAAGGCCAAAGGGGTGCTGTTAACTTTCCTGTTGCATCTGTTGCTAAGAGAGCAAAAGTTATGAGGTTTTCTTATAATTGTGGGGAGGAATTACACCTGCTTTCTGCTTGTTCTAACCCAACAAATGCTGTCTTGGTGCAACGGAGACTGTGTGAATGACATGATGGCAGCCAGGGCCAACAACAGCTGGTCCCACAGTCAGATCAGTCTTTAAACTTATAAGCGCTCCTGCTATGGGACGAGCAGGAGCTGAAACTCACTCAAGTTCCACCTCCTCTAATCAGTTTGCTAGTCAGTGCCATTCTAGTAGAGAATGTGTTTCAGAGATTCCTGATGGTTTAATTGGAGAGTCTTGTAATGGAGTAGCTTGGTTGGATGGAGTTCAGTGTCAGTGTTTAATGGACACTGGATCACAAGTGAGCATTTTAACTCAATCTTTTTATTCTGCACATCTGTCACACAGGGAGTTACTTTCATTCGATAATTTACTTCATATTGAAGGGGCTGCAGGGCAAAGGGTTCCTTACCTAGGGTATATTGAAGTGGAAGTTCAGTTTCCTCAGAATGCTTGTGGAACTGGCCGGCGGTTTAGTACTTTAATGTTAGTGAGTCCTGACCAGCCTTATAATAGTAAAGTTCCCTATTAGTAGGGACTAATATTTTGCGCCAGTTGGTACAAGACTGTAAAAGTAAGGGGGGGATCAAAGTTCTTAACTACCTTGCAGATTCACTCAAGTTGGGCAATGGTTTATTCTGAGTACTGTCAGAAAACTAAGCCAAATGCAGGAGCTAAGGCTACGTGTATGACTTTTAGTGGTAAAGTGTCTGTATGTCTCAAACCTGGTGAGCTGAGTGTGTTAAAGGGTATATGTCATATAAGGTCAAGTCATAGTGGTTCTCCAGTTCTTTTGAGTGGTGTGGAGGAAGTCTCTGCTCCAGGTGGATTAGTGATGTACAACCCCAATTCCAAAAAAGTTGGGACAAAGTATAAATTGTGAATAAAAACGAAATGCAATAATTTACAAATCTCAAAAACTGATATTGTATTCACAATAGAACATGGACAACATAGCAAATGTCGAAAGTGAGACATTTTGAAATTTCATGCCAAATATTGGCTCATTTGAAATTTCATGACAGCAACACATCTCAAAAAAGTTGGGACAGGGGCAATAAGAGGCTGGAAAAGTTAAAGGTACAAAAAAGGAACAGCTGGAGGACCAAATTGCAACTCATTAGGTCAACTGGCAATAGGTCATTAACATGACTGGGTATAAAAAGAGCATCTTGGAGTGGCAGCGGCTCTCAGAAGTAAAGATGGGAAAAGGATCACCAATTCCCCTAATTCTGCGCCGACAAATAGTGAAGCAATATCAGAAAGGAGTTTGACAGTGTAAAATTGCAAAGAGTTTGAACATATCATCATCTACAGTGCATGATATCATCAAAAGATTCAGAGAATCTGGAAGAATCTCTGTGCGTAAGGGTCAAGGCCGGAAAACCATACTGGGTGCCCGTGATCTTCGGGCCCTTAGACGGCACTGCATCACATACAGGCATGCTTCTGTATTGGAAATCACAAAATGGGCTCAGGAATATTTCCAGAGAACATTATCTGTGAACACAATTCACTGTGCCATCCACTGTTGCCAGCTAAAACTCTATAGTTCAAAGAAGAAGCCGTATCTAAACATGATCCAGAAGCGCAGACATCTTCTCTGGGCCAAGGCTTATTTAAAATGTACTGTGGCAAAGTGGAAAACTGTTCTGTGGTCAGATGAATCAAAATTTAAAGTTCTTTATGGAAATCAGGGACGCCGTGTCATTCGGACTAAAGAGGAGAAGCATGACCCAAGTTGTTATCAGCGCTCAGTTCAGAAGCCTGCATCTCTGATGGTATGGGGTTGCATTAGTGCATGTGGCATGGGCAGCTTACACATCTGGAAAGACACCATCAATGCTGAAAGGTATATCCAGGTTCTAGAGGAACATATGCTCCCATCCAGACGACATCTCTTTCAGGGAAGACCTTGCATTTTCCAACATGACAATGCCAAACCACATACTGCATCAATTACAGCATCATGGCTGTGTAGAAGAAGGGTCCGGGTACTGAACTGGCCAGCCTGCAGTACAGATCTTTCACCCATAGAAAACATTTGGCGCATCATAAAACGGAAGATATGACAAAAAAGACCTAAGACATTTGAGCAACTAGAATCCTACATTAGACAAAAATGGGTTAACGTTCCTATCCCTAACCTTGAGCAACTTGTCTCCTCAGTTCCCAGACATTTACAGACTGTTGTAAAGAGAAAAGGGGATGTCTCACAGTGGTAAACATGGCCTTGTCCCAACTTTTTTGAGATATGTTGTTGTCATGAAATTTAAAATCACCTATTTTTTCTCTTTAAATGATACATTTTCTCAGTTTAAACATTTGATATATCATCTATGTTCTATTCTGAATAAAATATGGAATTTTGAAACTTCCACATCATTGCATTCTGTTTTTATTTACAATTTGTACTTTGTCCCAACTTTTTTGGAATCGGGGTTGTACAATGAACTAGTAGAGATGAAAGGCAGGTCTCATAATGCTGTAAAGGTCACTGTTAAGAATATATCCCAGCATGACATTACTCTGCCTCCCAAGTGTGTTATAGCTGAATGTTCTTTGGTTGATTGGGTTGATTCTAACTCATAGAATTGAGTTAGAGCCCCATGTTCCTTTTAAGGAGAGGACAAGACGAGTTTCCCCGGCAGATTTCAATGACCTTAAGAGTCACTTGCGTGATCTATTAGCAACAAGGGTAATAGAAGAATCAAATAGCCCTTACACTTCTCCAGTGGTGTTAGTTAGGAAAAAGAATGGTGATCTTTGAATGGTAGTTGATTATTGTAAGCTTAACAGTCTTACAAGAAAGGACGCATATCTTTTGCCACGCACTGAGGAAACATTTGCTCTCTTGTCTGGATCAAAGTGGTTTAGTGTCCTTGACTTGAAAAGTGGTTATTGTCAGTTGGACGTTGAGCCCTCTGACAGACATAAAACAGCCTTCACTACTTCGTTTGGTAACTGGCAGTTTAGAAAGCTTCCACAGGGTCTAACTAATGCACCTGCGTCTTTTCAGTGGACTATGGAAAAGGTCATGGAGGGGATAAATCTTCAAAAGGTGATAGCTTTTCTTGATGACCTCATTATATTTTCTCCAACCCTGGAGCAACATGAGGAGAGGCTCATCAAAGTCCTCCAGCGTATTTCTGAGTTTGGTCTCAAGCTGTCCCCTTCTAAATGTAAATTCTTTCAGTCTTCTGTAAAATATTTAGGTTATGTGATTTCTGCTCAGGGTATTCAGCCAGATCCAGACAAAATCTCTGCTATTAGAGAGTGGCCACACTCTCAAACTGTTCACGAACTTAGGTCTTTCTTAGGTTTTGCTGGTTATTACAGGTATTTTGTCTATGACTATTCACATGTTGTTAGGCTTTTAAATGACTTGCTGAAGGGTGATTTTTCTTCCAGAAAGAAACATTCTAAACATAGTCCCCGTTCTAGGTCACCACTGTTGGGCGAAAGGTGGTCTGATGAGTGTCAAGGGGCTTTTGAGCTGCTAATAGAGAAACTTACATCTGCTCCTATATTAGGTTTTGCAGATTGGCAGCTTTCGTATGTGCTCCACACCGATGCCAGCACAATAGGATTGGGTGCAGTGTTGTATGAAGTTCAGGATGGTCAGACACGTGTTGTTGCCTATGCAAGCCGTGGGCTTTCCAAGAGTGAGCAGAATTATCCTGCTCATAAATTAGAATTTCTTGCTCTTAAATGGGCCATTACTGAGAAATTCCATGATTACTTGTATGGTGCAAGTTTCAAAGTTTTAACTGGTAATTACCCACAAACTTATGTATTGACAAGCGCTAAATTGGATGCCACTAGCCATGGGTGGCTGGCTTCGTTGTCCATGTATAATTTTGATGTTCATTATAAGTCAGGTTTGCGTAACACGGATGCAGATGGTCTCTCACGTAGGCCACATAATGCCTGTCTTGTTGACGATGAGTCTCAGGAGCAGGATAGGAAAATAGCTAAGATGCTGGAATGGACTACTTTGGCCCCAGAAGAATTCAAGTTAATTAGTGGCCATGCAATGAGTGCTCTGTGTATGCGTCATGGGGTTCAGGTCTTTTGCTGTGTCCGAGGAGGAGGAGAGTAAAGGTCCTTCATTTGCAGAGAATTTTGTTCCAGCAGTAGAGACGCTCCTCTGTAGTGATGGTGCTGTTCCCCCAGAGTTGGAATCTCCTGTGCCATGGCCAGGCCAGCCAGCTCTTCCTGGTTTATCAGTTGAGGACTGGCAGAGGTTACAGAGCAGGGGCGATTTCTCAGAGACAACAAGGGAAGCCGAGCTTCCCCTAAAATTCTCTCCCCAAACTGCGGCATCTATGACGTTGAATTCTCATTAAAACTATAACTTGCATAACTCGCATATATGCCCAAGATTGTATTTATGTTCATAACTATCCTGTAACTTATTTGAGTGATGTCTGATGAACTTGCAGTTCACTACGAGAATCACCTTTGCTGCCAGGCTGTAACCTTTCTTATTTCAATGGGCTCTATGGACTGGCAGCAGTGTTGCCAGATTGGGCGGTTTTAAGTGCATTTTGGTGGGTTTTGAACATATTTTGGGATGGAAAACGTCAGCAGTATCTGGCAACACTGACTGGCAGCCTGGTATCTGTTGCAGTCTACAAGATGGCTCTGAACAGCCAATTTCGGCTAGTTGTTATTGGTTAAAATCAACAAAATCGTCACTTCCAGGGAAGCCGGGCTTCTCTAGGACTAAACGAGACAGTGGGAGGGACAAGAAGCCGGGCTGATAAAGGATTATTGGAGGTAGTGTTTGAAAGACATGAGGAGGGCGGTACTTTGGCAAGGAACATGGAAGTATGATCAGTCAGTCCCTAGCGGATGTCGAGAAAGTGCAGTCGTGTGCCAAAGTGCTGTCCGAATTTCTTTTCATATAAATGTTTCTTCTCATTGATGTCTCTGTACATTACTCTGTATATAAATGTAAATATTACTCGTTGTGCTCCGGTTTCCCCCACAGTCCAAAGACATGCAGGTTAGGTTAACTGGTGACTCTAAATTGACCGTAGGTGTGAATGTGAGTGTGAATGGTTGTCTGTGTCTATGTGTCAGCCCTGTGATGACCTGGCGACTTGTCCAGGGTGTACCCCGCCTTTCGCCCATAGTCAGCTGGGATAGGCTCCAGCTTGCCTGCGACCCTGTAGAAGGATAAAGCGGCTAGAGATAATGAGATGAGATGAGATTACTCGTTGTGCTCCGTTAACTTTCATCCATTCTATCAGTTTGATCATTCGTGAATTCACTCGTTTATTTCATTTGTAGTTCAATCTGGTTGTAGGCTAGCTTGAGCCTTATTGGGATCAGCAGTGCTAGCTGCTAACAGAAATTGGTGAAGTCTCTGGAAAGCACAACCAGCTGGTATGACAGGGTCACAGACCGTTTTCTGGAAAAGGAGCGGAGGGCAGAATTTGTGTATAAATAGTGTTCATGTTCATGAATCTGAAGTGTGTATATTGTTCAGTAATGTTAAGAGAATGGTGGGCTCTGTGTTATAGGTTATACCTGGGTATAATATTCAAGGTTCTGTGTGTTGCATAGCCTACCTGGTTATGAATTTCCAGACTGTGTTGCAGAAGACGTTCAAGGATGTGTTGCACAGTTGGGTGTTGTGTTAAAGACTCTGTGTTGCATATCAGGGTATGATGTTCAAGGCTCTTCATTGAATAGCCAGTGATTTTTGGATGTTTGATATTTTTGATTAAGGATATGAGGCACTAGCCTGGCAAGCCAGACTATAACATGAAATGTACAAGCAAAAATACTTTCTGCCACTAGGTAGGGTTGTCTAGTTCACTATGCTAATGGGGCACACCTTTCTATGCTTTGATATGCGGCCTACAGGTTTTACAATGAATGCGTAAAATGGGCTTCCCCTGTTTTAAAAACCAGCAGCTGCCACTGTTACAGAGTGAGGATGAGTATTTGATGCGTGTCATGAATATTTTGGCTGGTGACGTTCAGGATGTGGACAGGACAAAAGAGCAGCGTGAGGTGGTGTTGCTACTGCGTGAGAGAGCCAGGCTTTATTTGATAGAGGGTATTCTGTATAGTAAAGTCCTTAATTGTCAAGGTGTTTTTTCCAAACTTTCCCTCTATGAGCTGATCTAAAATTGTAGCACATTTTTTTCATTTTTCATTTTGCACAAGTTTTCATTTTCTTTGGGTTTTCTGAAATCAACACAGGGTCAAAATTATACATATACCCAGAACCTCGCGACCCTGTCCAACACACTCAAACTTCTCACCACACAGATGCAGCACTGTCAAGCCATGCCTACCCCTGCTCAGCCATCTCCTACTTCAGCTCATGCCACTGCCTTTCTCCACAAACCGAGACTTCCAGCACCAAAGCCCTACGATGGAGAACCAGGTACTTGCAGATCATTTTTGTCTCAATGTTCATTGACCCTAGAGCTGCAACCTCTGGCCTTCCCCACAGAATGCTCCCGGGTAGCATATAAAATAATGCTCCTCACTGGCAAGACCAGAGAGTGGGGAACAGCGGTCTGGGATGCCAATGCACCCTTTTGTTCCAGTTTCAAGGACTTCTCCGAAGAGATAAGGTGAACTTTTGACCGTTCTCTGTCCGGCCGGGAGGTGGCCAGAGAGCTCATGAAGCTGTGGCAGGGGTCCCGGTCTACCTCGGATTATGCCATCGAGTTCCGGACATTGGCAGCTTCATGCGGTTGGAACAAGAACACCCAGATCGATGCATTCCTGCACGACTTGTCCAACACCATCTAGGATGAATTGGTATCATGGGAACTTCAGTCAGACCTCTCCAGCCTCATGGACCTCGCCAACCACATCAACGCTCGGATCCAGCAATGGAGGAGAGAGAAGAACTGCCCCAGACTCTTCTCCTCTCCACCTCCCGCCGCATCCGTCGAACCCATGCAAGCAGACCGGGTTTGGGTGTCAGTGGAGGAATGACATCACTGGAGGAGCACAAGAATCTGCTTCTACTGCGGTCAGCTGGGACACATCTGCCGAGCCTGCCCGCTAAAAGGACGAGCCCACCAGTGAATCAAGGGACCCTGGTGGGCAACGCTCGGAACCAGTCCCCCGCTAATCATCTGCTACTTCCTGTCATCATTATCCACGACAACCAGCATCACCACCTCCAGGCCCTTGTTGACTCAGGGGCAGACAGGAACCTGATCTGCTCTGCCACTGCCAAGCATCTGGAAGTCCCGCTACTTGCTCTTGACATCCCTCTCACTGTCCTGACCCTCAATGGCACTGGCTTGACCAGCATCACCCACGTTACCACCCCGCTCACCCTAAGGATTTCCGGTAACCACTCAGAAACCATTCAGCTTCACATCATGAACAACCCCCACATACCCATCGTCCTAGGACTACCATGGTTAATGCAGCATAATCCCCACCTTAACTAGACTAATAACACCATCCTAGGCTGGAGTTCTTCCTGCCTGGCCTCCTGTCTGAACTCTGCTCTGCCTCCCGCCAAACCACCACAGCCCTCAGCCAGCGAGTTTCCCGACCTCTCTCACATGCCTCCAGAATATCTGGACCTTAAGCTGGTTTTCAGTAAGACCGAGCAGTGTCCCTCCCTCCTCACAGACCCTACGACTGTGGTATTGATTTCCTGCCCGGGACAGCGCCACCCAAGGGACGCCTCTACTCTCTTCCACCAAAAGACAAGCCATGGAAAAGTACATCACCAAATCGCTGGCAGCTGGGATCATCCGCCCTTCCTCCTCCCCAGCAGGGGCGGGGTTCTTCTTTGTCGAAAAGAAGGACTAGTCATTCCGCCCCTGCATTGACTCGGGGTCTCAATGCCATCATGGTCAGGAACCACTACCCACTACCGCTCATGACCACGGCCTTTGAACTACTCCAGGGAGCCAAGGTATTCACCAAGTTAGATCTACGCAATGCATACCATCTCGTCAGGATCAGGGAGGGGGACGAGTGGAAGACAGCCTTCAACACCACCACTGGTCACTATGAATACCTCATGGTCCCTTTTGGCCTGACCAACATGCCCGCAGTCTTCCAGGCACTTGTTAACGATGTCTTAAGGGACTTCCTAAACATCTTCATTTTCGTATACCTGGATGACATCCTGATCATCTCCCGCTCCCTGGAGGAACATCAGGGTCACGTTCGGCAGGTCCTCCAGTGCCTGCTAGAGAACAAGTTGTTCATTAAGGCAGAAAAGAGTGAATTTCACTAGAGCTCTGTCTCATTTTTGGGATTCATCATTTCCCCGGCAAGGATCCAGATGGACCCCCTCAAGCTCGAGGCAGTTGCCGATTGGCCCACCCCATCTTCGAGATGAGAGCTCCAGCACTTACTAGGATTTGCCAACTTCTACAGGCGCTTCATTCACAACTTCAGCATGGTGGCCAGACCTCTCTCAGCCCTGACCTTGACCAAGACCCAATTCAAGTGGAGGGAGGAAGCAGAGAAAGCCTTTTCCACGCTCAAGCACAGGTTTACCACAGCACCCATTCTCACCATACCTGATCCAACCAAGCAGTTTATTGTCGAGGTCGACGCTTCTGAGTCAGGGGTTGGAGCTATACTTTCCCAGAGGATCAGTGAAGACAAGGTCCACCCATGCTCCTTCTCCTGCCGGCTATCCCCAGCCAAACAGAATTATGACATCACTGACCGAGAACTACTGGCTGTTAAACTAGCCTTTGAGGAGTGGAGACACTGGCTCGAGGGGTCAGAGTTCCCCTTCCTAATCTGGACCGACCATAAGAATCTGGAGTACCTCAAGTCCACCAAACGCCTTAATTCCCGTCAAGCCAGTTGGTCTCTCTTCTTCTCCCAGTTCAACTTCACACTTTCCTACTGCCCAGGCTCCAGGAATGGCAAAACTGATGCCCTGTCCAGGATGTTCTCCTCCCACCAAGAGGAGTCCAAGCCGCCCAAGACCATCCTTCCTCCACGCTGCCTGGTGGGAGCCGCCATTCTAGAGGTTGAGACACTCATGCAGAAGGCCCTGGAGCAGGACCCCGGTGAAGGTAACCCCAACAACATTCCTCCTAACCATCTGTTTGTTCCTGCTCCTGTGCGAACCCAGGTGCTGCAGTGGGGTCATGGCTCCAAGCTGGCCTGTCATCCGGGAGCTGCCCGAACCCTGGCATTCATCCAGCAGCACTTTTGGTGGCCATCCATCAAGGAGGACGTCCAGGAGCTCGTGGCAGCCTGCGACACATGCTCCTGGAACAAGACAGCCAATCAACCCCCTGCCAGCTTGCGAAGACCCCTCCCGACTCCACATCGACCTTGGTCTCACATCGCCCTGGACTTCGTCACAGGACTCCCCAACTCAGGTGGCAACACATGCATTCTCACTGTCATTGACCATTTCTCCAAGACTATTCATTTCATCCCTCTGCCCAAGCTTCCCTTAGCCAAAGAAACCACTGAACTACTCATCCAGCACATTTTCCGTCTACATGGACTGCCCACTGATATCGTTTCTGACCGGGGTCCTCAGTTCACTGCGCAATTCTGGAGGGCTTTCTGCAAACTCATTGGGGCCACCTGCAGTCTTTCCTCAGGCTTCCACCCACAGACCAACGGCCAGGCAGAACGGGTGAACCAGGCTTTGGAGGTTGCACTCAGGTGCATGGCGTCCAGGGATGCCAGTTCTTGGAGTAAGTACCTACTCTGGATTGAGTACACTCATAACATGCTTCCTTCATCTGCCACAGGTCTCTCACCCTTCCAGTGCTCCCTAGGTTACCAACCACCACTCTTCCCCAACCAAGAGGAGGAGGTTGCCGTACTCTCTGCCCAGATCTTCATATGCCACTGCAGGAGGATGTGGGCATTGGCCCAGAGAAAACTCATTTGCTCCACCCTAGCATCCAGGAGGCAAGCTGACAAACGCCGCTCTAAGGCGCCCACTTACCAGGTGGGGCAACGAGTCATGCTCTCCACACACCATCTGGCACTCAGAACCGTCTCCCTCAAGCTAGCTCCCAGGTACCTAGGACCCTTGCTCATCAAAAAGGTAATCAACCCATGTTCCGTCAGACTGGCACTACCACTCACCATGCGACGCATCCACCCCATGTTCCACATGTCACAGCTTAAACCTCTGGTCTCTAGTTCTTTGCCCTAAGAGTTATTTCAGATTAATGGTTTCTTCCACTAAGGGTCTTTTCTTGTTCATGTTTTTTGAACCAGCATTTTTGTCTCTGCCTGTCATGTTTTTGTCAAGTTGTTTGTCTTATTTTGTTCAGACTATTTTTGCCATTTGTTTTTTGTCCTGTTTGTTTACCTTTTTGCTACGCCCTTTTTTCCCTGAATTAAATTATATTATTTATTGGATTACTGTCTGTGTTCTGCTTGTGGATCTTAACTTCACCATATCTCCACCCACCCTAACACTCCCTGTGTTCATGTGGGTTTCCCCCACAGTAAAAAGGCATGCAGATTAAGCTAATTGGTGTCTCTAAATTGACCGTAGGTGTGAATCTAAGTGTGAATGGTTGTGTGTCTATGTGTCAGCCCTGCGATGACCTGGTGACTTGTCCAGGGTGTACCTCACCTCTCACCCATCGTCAGGTGGGATAGGCTCCAGCTTGCCCGCGACCCTGTAGGATAGGATAAGTGGCTACAGATAATGGATGGATTCAGGGTCTTATGCAATTTTAGTTCTTCTGGACCTTAGTGCAGCATTTTACACAGTGGTCTATGGGGTTCTGCTTAAACGACTTGAGTATGAGGTTGGTATTCAGGACCTTGCATTGAAATCGTTCAAGTCCTACCTTAAAGGTGGTTATGTCTGTTAACATAGATGGTAATTTCTCTAAACTGGATATCAGTTGACTGTACCGGTATGTACTAAAAAAATCCTAGTGTCTTAATACTGTAGCAAAATTAACTAGGAATAAGACCACCACAGAAACCTGCACACCTGCAATATGTGGCAGTGAATACTTCATACATTTTCTTTCAATGGCTTCACCATGTTTTTCAAGATTTAAAGCTTTGGTTGCAGGAAAACTTTCTCAACTTAAACACTGATAAACTGAAGTTCTACTTACTTAGACTTAGATCCTCCTGTGCCTATTGGCCCATTGGGCAGCAAGTTTCTGTCACTTAAATTTGTCAACCGCAGCTTCATCAGCCTTCTCCCAGGGGATGTTCATTCTCTTTTGGTCCTCCTGAAAAGTCTCCTCCATGTGCTCTTTGGCCTTCTCCTCCTTCTCTTGCTGACTGCCAGTGTCCATGTTATGGCTGTTTTTGCATGGTGGTGGTCTGGCAGGCATAAGATGTGGCCTGCAAGCCGCTTGACCTGACATCCATTGTGATGAAAACCTTTGAAAAATTGGTGAGGTCTGAAATCATAAAGAAGACAGGGAATGACCTGGATCCTCTGCAGTTTGCTTATAGACCACTTCAAGGAGTTGAGGATGACATAGTCGCTTTAATGCACTTGCTTCTTTAAAATCTTGGCCTCCCCCACCTGGGTCTCTCTGACCACATCACCATCATGCTGAGACCTGCATATAGACCCAGAGTGAGAGCCATCAGACCAACACCCAAAGGAGGTACATGTGTGGCCAGAGGGGGCCTCCTATGCTTTGAAAGACTGTTTTAGCACTACACACTGGGACATTTTCAAAGAAGCAGCCACTTACAGTGACCACATAGACTTACAGGAATACACCGACGCCATCACAGCATACATTGCTAAATGTACTGATGTCACTCATTGCAAAACAATCACTGTTCATGCTAACCAGAAGCCTTGGCTGACAGGAGAGGTTCATAGGCTCCTGTGAGCTCAGGATGTAGCCTTTTGGGCCGGTGACACCGCAGGTCTAACAACAGCCAGAGCCAACCTGTCCCATGGCATCAGGGAGGCAAAATGTCAGTACAGCAATAAAATATCTGGACACTTCAGTAACACCAGAGATGCACAGTCTCTCTAGCATGGCATTCAAACCCTCACAAACTACAAACCCCTACCACGGACCTGTGAGAGTGACATCATAGTGCTCTGTCTCAGACCGGAAGGCACTGCAGAGGGTGATGAAGATCACCCAGCGTGTCGTGAGAGCCTCACTTCCTGGTATTGAGGATGTCTACAGGAAGCGATGTCTCAGGAGAGCCATGAACATCAACAAGGACTCCTGCCATCCAGCACACAAACTGTTCACTCTCCTGCCCTCTGGAAGGTGCTACAGGAGCCTTCAGACCAAAACCACCAAGTTCAGGAATAGTATTTTTCCTTCAGCTGTCTCACTGCTGAACTCCACCGCCCCATGGTCCCCCCCTACACACACACACACACACACACACACACACACACACACACACTCAACAAACCCCCCCCAAACAAACTGAACTGACTTGAACCGACTTCATTGCACTATCACTATTTGCACTACTGTTTATTCATATCGTGTTTTGTATAAACTGCAAATATCTATACATCATACCATTTGTGGCAGTGGGGGCGTGGTCTAGCATCGGTCTGTGACAGGAGGGCGGAGTCGGGGAAGTTAAGTGGCAGAATCACTACACCTGTTGTTAATTAATGTGTTTGTGTGTCTTCCCAGTGACTGCGCCCTATTTAAGGAGAGAGAGTGAGAGCAGAGAGAGCTCTCTCGACAACCAGACAGCTGATGTGGGTGCGTGTGTCTGAGTGTGTGTTTGCAACTGCAAAGTGCAAATAAAAGAGAGTTTTGTGAGATCAGTTCTGTCCTGCCATCCTTCTGTGCTCCACCCACCTACATGGACTGCTACAGTGGTGCTGAAACCCGGGATCCGAGCACAGAAGACAACAGCCCCATGGAGTCCTCCACCTTCGCCGACCTGATCCACGCCCTCGCCACAGCCCAACAGAGCCAGCACCAGGCGCTGCTTGCCCTCCAAAAGGAGCAAGAACAACGGTTCGAGGCCCAGGTGCTGGCGCAACAGGAAGATCGTCGGGTGTTCTGGCACCTCCTTGCGTCGGCGGGGTCCACCATCTCCACCGCCGCGGGCCCTTCCCCCCTCACCCTCATGAAGATGGGCCCGCAGGACGACCCCGAGGCATTCTTCAGGCTCTTTGAGCAGGTAGCAGAGACCTCGGGGTGGCTGGTGGAACAGCGCGCGGCGTGCCTCCTCCCCCTGCTAACGGGAGAGGCACAGCTGGCCACACTACAGCTCCCCGCCAACCGCCGGCTGGCCTATGTGGACCTTCGCCGGGCCGTCCTCCAGCGGGTGGGACGCACCCCGGAGCAACAACATCAGCGTTTCCGCGCTCTGCGCTTGGAGGAAGTCGGCCGGCCGTTCGCGTTTGGCCAGCAACTCCAGGACGCCTGCTGGCAGTGGTTGAGGGCCGACAGCTGCGATGCCGAGGGACTCATCGACCAGGTGGTACTGGAACAGTTCGTCGCGCGTCTACCAGCGGGAACCGCAGAGTGGGTCCAGTGCCACTGCCCGGCGTCGCTGGATCAGGCAATCGAGCTGGCGGAGGATCATCTGGCGGCTGTCCCGACGGCAGGACAGCAGACGACCTCTTCTCTTCTCTCCTCTCTCTCTCTCCCCTCCTCCTGTGTCTTCTCCTCGCCCCATTCCCCCACTGCGGAGACGGGGGCCGGCGCCACCTCAGCCGGCCTGCCGCACCTGTGGTGCCCTTCTGTGTCTCCCTTCTGTGTCTGTCTCTCCCCCCCCTCAGGTGAGTGAGCCCCAGAGCACTAGTGCAGAGAGGAAGCCCGGGCCAGTTTGCTGGCGCTGCAGGGAACCGGGCCACCTCCAACAGCAGTGCTCGATAATGGAGGTGGGCGCAGTGGTTCGGATCCCCAATGTGCCAGGAGCCACCCTCGATCGGGCCGGAGCGTATCGCATACCGGTGAGTATCCAAGGGGATACATATCAGGTGTTGGTGGATTCTGGCTATAATCAGACCTCAATCCACCAAAACCTGGTGCAAGACGAGGCTTTGGGGGGAGCACAATTGGTGAAGGTGTTGTGTGTGCACGGGGATGTTCACAACTACCCTTTAGTGTCGGTCCACATTATTTTCAGAGGGGAAAAATTTATAGTGAAGGCGGCGGTTAATCCTCGCCTTACCCACTCTTTAATTTTGGGGACTGATTGGCCGGGATTTCGGGGTTTAATGACACACTTAGTACAGAGTGGGTCCTGCCATTTGACAGGGGGAGGTCCCGGTGTCGCTTTGGTGGGAGCAGCTGTCACAGAGCCATCTACGTCATCTCCACGCCAGAGTGAGGAGCCGCCGGCTCCTCCTCTCTCTATTGGGGAATCCCTCGCAGATTTCCCATTAGAGCAATCGCAAGACGAGACTCTGCGGCATGCGTTTGACCAAGTGAGAGTAATCGATGGTCAAACGCTCCAGCCGAATGTCACCCCGTCCTTCCCCTACTTCGCGATTATGAAGGATAGATTATACCGAGTGACGCAGGACACTCAAACTAAAGAGCGAGTCATGCAGCTTTTAATTCCGAAGAGCCACCGGGAATTGGTATTCCAGGCGGCTCACTTTAATCCCATGGCTGGACATTTAGGGCAGGATAAAACACTAGCCTGAATAATGGCCTGATTCTATTGGCCGGGGATTCGCGGCGATGTCCGTAGGTGGTGTACGGCATGCCGCGAATGCCAGCTAGTAAATCCAGTGGACATTCCAAAAGCGCCTTTGCGCCCTCTACCGTTAATCGAGACCCCGTTCGAAAGAATTGGGATGGATCTCGTCAGGCCATTAGATCGGTCAACACGAGGGTACCGCTTTATATTAGTTCTGGTGGACTATGCAACGCGATACCCGGAAGCAGTGCCTCTTCGCAATATCTCAGCATGCAGTATTGCGGAGGCACTCTTCCGCGTCATCTCCCTAGTTGGAATCCCGAAAGAGATTCTGACTGATCAAGGCACCTCGTTTATGCCACGAACACTGAACAAACTGTATGGGTTATTAGGTATTTAGCCGATCCGCACCAGCGTGTATCACCCACAAATGGACGGTTTAGTGGAACGGTTTAATCGCACGCTTAAAAACATAATTAAAAAATTTGTAAGTGAGGACGCGCGTAACTGGGATAAATGGCTCGAACCCTTGCTCTTTGCAGTGCGAGAGGTCCCCCAAGCCTCCACGGGGTTCTCCCCGTTTGAATTATTATATGGGCGTAAGCCGCGCAGCATTTTAGACGTGCTGCGAGAAAATTGGGAGGAGGGACCTTCACCAAGCAAAAATGAAATTCAATACGTTATTGACCTGCACGCAAAACTCCACACACTCACACACCTAACCCAGGAGAATCTGCGGCAGGCCCAAGAACGGCAAACCCGCCTGTACGAAAAGGGTACGCGCCTTAGAGAGTTTGCACCGGGAGAGAAAGTACTTGTACTGTTGCCCACATCGAGCTCTAAATTAGTCGCCAAGTGGCAAGGACCCTTTGAGGTCACACGGCGAGTCGGGGACGTCGACTATGAGGTAAAGCAAACGGACAGGGGTGGGGCGCTACAGCTTTACCACCTCAACCTCCTCATTCCTCTGGAATGAGGAGGTCCCCGTGGCGTTGGTGTCGGTGGTTCCGGAGAAGGCGGAGCTGGGGCCAGAGGTTCAAAAAGGAACATTAGCATCACGTCCCTCTCCGGTCCCCTGTGGAGACCACCTCTCCCCGACCCAACTCGCGGAGGTTGCCCAGTTGCAGACCGAGTTTTCGGACGTGTTCTCACCCCTGCCCGGCCGCACTAACCTCATAGAGCACCACATTGAGATGCCCCTGGGGGTGGTAGTGCGTAGCCGCCCTTACAGGTTACCCGAACACAAGAAAAAGGTGGTTCGGGAAGAACTCGAGGCCATGCTTGAAATGGGCATCGTCGAGGAGTCCCACAGTGACTGGAGCAGCCCGGTGGTCTTGGTACCCAAGGCCGACGGGTCGGTCCGGTTCTGTGTGGACTATAGGAAAGTCAACGCGGTGTCTAAATTCGATGCGTACCCAATGCCTCATATTGATGAGTTGCTCGATTGGCTAGGCATGGCTCGTTTTTACTCAACACTGGATTTAACAAAGGGTTATTGGCAGATCCCCTTGACGCCATTATCCCGTGAAAAAACAGCCTTTTCCACACCGTTCGGCTTACACCAATTCGTCACACTTCCTTTTGGGCTGTTTGGGGCGCCCGCTACGTTTCAGCGGCTGATGGACAGGGTCCTCTGCCCCCACGCCACCTATGCGGCGGCGTACTTAGACGATATCATTATTTATAGTAATGACTGGCCGCGGCACCTACAACACCTGAGGGCCGTTCTTAGGTTGCTGAGGCGGGCGGGTCTCACGGCCAACCCGAAGAAGTGTGCGATTGGGTGGGTGGAAGTACGGTATCTGGGCTTCCACTTGGGCAACGGGCAGGTGCGTCCCCAAATTAACAAGACTGCAGCGATTGCGGCCTGCCCGAGGCCCAAGACCAAAAAGGGGGTGAGACAGTTCCTGGGGCTGGCTGGCTATTATCGTAGGTTTATACCTAATTATTCGGACGTCACCAGCCCGCTGACTGATCTGACTAAAAAGGGGGCACCAGATCCGGTCCAGTGGACGGAGCAATGCCAGCGGGCTTTTTCTAAGGTTAAGGCTGCACTGTGTGGGTGGCCACTTTTACACTCCCCTGACTTTTCTCTCCCCTTTATGTTGCAGACGGATACGTCGGACAGAGGGCTGGGGGCCGTTTTGTCCCAGCAGGTGGAGGGGGAGGATCGCCCCATCTTGTACATAAGTTGCAAGCTCTCGGTGCGTGAGGGGCGCTACAGTACCATCGAGAAGGAGTGCCTGGCGATCAAGTGGGCAGTCCTCGCCCTCCGGTACTACCTGCTGGGACGCCCTTTCACCCTCTGTTCGGACCACGCGCCCCTCCAGTGGCTCCACCGCATGAAGGATGCCAATGCGTGGATCACCCGTTGGTATCTGGCACACCAACCCTTTAACTTCAAGGTGATCCACAGGCCGGGGGCGCAGATGGTCATGGCGGACTTCCTCTCCCATCAAGGGGGGGGGGGGGGTCGGCTGCAGGCCGGACGGTTGCCCGGCCTGAGTCGGGCGGTGGAGGTATGTGGCAGCGGGGGCGTGGTCTAGCATCGGTCTGTGACAGGAGGGCGGAGTCGAAGTTAAGTGGCAGAATCACTACACCTGTTGTTAATTAATGTGTTTGTGTGTCTTCCCAGTGACCGTGCCCTATTTAAGGAGAGAGAGTGAGAGCAGAGAGAGCTCTCTCGACAACCAGACAGCTGATGTGGGTGCGTGTGTCTGAGTGTGTGTTTGCAACTGCAAAGTGCAAATAAAAGAGAGTTTTGTGAGATCAGTTCTGTCCTGCCGTCCTTCTGTGCTCCACCCACCTACATGGACTGCTACACCATTGCACTACAGTTCATTCATATTGCACATTTTGAACATACTGTAAATATCTATCATATCATTATACCATTCCATACCCTGTAATTCCTGTACATTTATATTTATGTTTTTTACACTTATGTTATTTACTGCTATGCACTTCTGGTTAGATGCAATCTGTATTTCGTTGCCTTTTACCTGTGACATGTGCAATGACAAAGTAGAATCTAATCTAATATTGCTAAACTGCCTAAATGACTTCTTTGGATGCTTTGAAACACAAAACAACACATCAGCTCAGAAGACCACTCCTCCCCCGGATGAACAGGCCATATGTCTGGCTTCAGCTAGCATGGAGAGGACCCTCTCCAGGATCAACCCACATAGGGCAGCTGGACCAGACATCATACCTGGTCATGTTTTGAAGGACTGTGCCATGGAGCTTGTGAAGGAAATTTAGTGAATGCTATTCTGTGTTTCTGTGTCCTTGGCTCAAACGGCTGATGATAAGCAAGCTGTCTTGTTTGTTTCATATCCTGTTGTGCCTGACCACGCGTCCGCAGTGCTTAATTGGAGCACACTGGTTTGTCTGCTTTAACAAAGAGCTGATGTCTAACTTCAAGGCCAAGCCTCAAGGCAATCCCATGCAGACGCGAGCAGTAAGCGAATGCCTTTAGAGTATAATAGATAACAGCCACTAAGACCCAACTCAGAGTGCGTACTCTCGGCATCATCCAAAGTGGTGTCTCTTCTTCTTCTTTTTCCTTTCCTATTTTATATCTGTTTTATAAATATATTACGTTCATTATGTCTTCTTCTTAAATCAAAATAATTAGTTTTTCTTTTGTTTCATATGATCTACTATAATAAATAACTGAAAAGACAACTGCTAAGCGTTCTGAAGTGTTTATTAGAAGTTTCCATTACAATTTGGCATCCCTGGGTGGGCCCTATGCGTCTGATCCTTGGACGACGGGACACTCCCAAGGCCACGGTGTGGAGCTGAGAACTTAGATGAGAGACCAGACCGTCAGGGCTCACCGAACCAGTAAGTGATAACTTTACATTCTTGTGTAAAGAAATTAGTGGAAACAGTATTTAAAGACTGATGTAAGAGATGGACAGAGATTTGTCCTAGTCAAGGAGGACTGCTAAGCTGTGGTACCATCAATATGTTTGCAGAAACGGATAAAACACAATTTTGAGACAATAAACCATGAGTAGTTTATTGGGTTGTGCAAGAGAAAAATCCGCCTAAGTGACGAGTGGGTAACAGCTCACCTACTTGAGAGAGTGAAGTAAGGGGGCATGTTTCAACGGATTCACATTCAGCAATTCGTAACTGGGAAAGAATTGAATCTTGCTCCCTTTGTTCTGTGTGAACAACTGGCCTGTCGTAGGAACGGGATAGAGAGGTTCGATCACGAAGTTGCCAAGACACACTGGTGTGCATGCAAAATACTGATGAATTAACAGAGTACTGTCCTCCTCCAAATTCTGAAACAGAGAAATAGATCTTGTACACATGCATGAGTTGTCTTTGAGGTTGTTGATACCTACTTTTAGCTTAAGGTAAATGTCAGATAAATTGTTTACTAATAAGAACATACCTAAAGGATTATTGTGTCGCATTTTTGGACATAGTCCAACCTATTCTTCTTGTGATCCTAGTAAAAACTCAGCCATTGTTGTCACAAACTATTGATATAACAGTGTACAGAAATGGTAAGTTAGGGAAAGAAAAGAAAAAAGCAAGTAAGCCTGAGGCTACATGTGCTATAATAAGAATTAGGTGTTCCTATGACAGCCCAAACATCCAGTTTATGAAAACCTTGTATGGCGAGGATTGTTTGGCACAGTTTGACATATGGGTAAAGGACTTAGGATTCCCTGAGAAGGGCAGTTTTAGTCCCAGGCAGATAGAACAGTTAGAAGAAAAGTTGAAACGGAAGGGAAAAGAAGAGTCTGCGGATAATGTTAAGTTCTTAGGGGACTGGAGAGCATTTTCTGCATGGAAAGAAGAAACCCTTAAGAGAGGGTATAAAAGAGAGAAACGACAGGCAGGGCTCTCACCCTCTTCTCAGTGTTTGAAATTTCAGATGGACCCTGACCTGGAGTCTGCCCCACCACCCCGACACACACTGCCTCCTCAGCAAGGCGGAGCATCACTCCCACAAGCACTTTACCTACAGAAAGGGGGAGAAGTCGAGACAAAAAAAACCCTGAGCCTCTGGAATCTGTCCCAGCCTACCAGCCACCTCCAGCGTCAGCACCTCCCCTTGCTTCTCCGTCACACACGAGATCCAGTCTTGCATATGGCGGCGGAAGAGACACCCTCCTGGACCTGACCACATGCTCACCAGTGGGTCCACAAGGCTGTAACCTAAAGTCTGAAGTCCTTCATCTTCCAGTGGTGGAAGTGGCTGGAGCTGACAGTGTGCTTCTAGTCCACAGACCCTGGACAACAGCTGATATCAAGGAAAGCATGGCTTCTCTTCCCAATGTGAGAGAGGTAGGAGGAAAGAGGTTTGGTAATGAGCTGTTGATATTTTGCAGAGAATTCTGGCCAACCACCCATGAACTTCACCACCTACTCATGACTAAGATGGGTATAGATTGGAACAAGGTTTCCAGAGAGTGGCCAGAAGCCAACCAGCAGATGGCAATAGTGAGTATAGAAATACCCTCACTGTTCTGTGCTCGTCTGATCGAAGCTTTTCCCTTGAACATAGACATTACTAAGATCAGTATGTGTAAGCAAGAAGATGGTGAAGTGGTGTCAGCGTTTCTTGCTCATCTCACTGCCGTGCATGAGAAGCACAGTGGCCTGACCAGGCCCATGACCCTGGCTGCAGTGGAGGGCACTCCTGAGCCTCACCAAGATCGAGCAGTATGCTGTGCATGCAGAAAGGCTGCTGAAAGAGAAGAAGACACAGTCAACAAAAAGAGACCAAGACGTACACGCTGCCACTCTCAATCTTCTCCAGACTGCTCAGCCTGGACCTAGAGGAAGAGGTCGAGGTAGGGGCCGAGGCAGGATGGCCTGGGGTGACCCATCCTGGATAAAAGCCGCAACCTGCTACCACTGCAATCACAAGGGACACATTGCTCGAGATTGTCTCCACAGTAGCAAACAGAGGCCCCATGAGGAGTACAGCAAAGCAGACTGATGGGCGGACTCCAGGTACGGGCCCCGCACAGAGAACAGGGGAGGTAACACACACACACACACACACACCCCTGATGATGCACATACACATAGACAGGAATATTCACATAATGTTAAACACATTAGTAGCAGCACCTGCATGCAACAGCAAGACTACACAGAAATGCCCGATACACCAGTCCAGGTAGATACACCTGAAGTTGCATTAAGTTTGTTAAAATACACAACTACTCCCTTCTCTAAACTCCCTTGTATGCCCCTCACTGTATGTGGGCATGTGTTGACGGGGGTTTTTTTTCTGGTTTTTTTGGGTTTTTTTTTTTAGTAGATTCTGGTGCGGGACACTCAGTCATACAACATGGGGTACTTCCAGTAGACCCACCGCTCAGCTCAAATTCTATTCAGACGATAGGCATCTCAGGACAACCTGTAACCAAAACCTTCTCAGTCAACCTCCCATGTAAAGTGAGGGAGGAATAGTTACATCCCACTCATTCCTCATCTCACATACATGTCCAGTACATTTGTTAGCACGCAATTTAATGTGCAAATTAGGAGTAAATCTCATGTCCACTCCAGATGGACTAACTATTGAAGTAAGTGAAATGTGTGGTGTGCAGTATGGTCTTGGAAGCCCCCTGTATGTGCATGTCTGGCGGCTCTGCTCAGATCAACTCACACAAACTCCCAAACACCTTGTACAGCTTGCACACTTGAACACCTTAACGGTTGACACAGATTATATGAAAGAGGAAGATTTGCATTGCATAGCACATGTTCACCAAGGGCAAGATGTCGAGTTTGAAAAGACTTGGTTTGCAGACCCCCATGCATGTGAAAGATTGACCCTCAAAACTACATATTGGTCTAAACATTATTGCACTGTGCAGGTCTATCTTACTCATTGTCCAAACAGGGGACCCTAGTGTGTTGTTTTGCCAAAGGCTTGGGGTCTACAAACAAAATCATGCATGTGTGTACATGTTAAGTGCAGCATAATATTACCCACTGATGACCAGGGTCCTGGGGACCCCGGCCATAGTGGCCTGTTTGTCTCTGTTTCCACAGGCATAACTCCAGCAGAGGTGCCCCCCAAATTGGTGGGAGTTCCAAATTCCGTTTGGGTGAAGGGTAAACATGATGTAGGCCTAATGAAGAATGCTGAACCAGTGGTGATCACCCCCAAATCAGATTTCAGGCCTAACCAGACCCAGTACACTCAAACCAGAAGCAATCGCAGGTATAAGACCGGTCTTTGATTCATTGCTGAAGGCAGGTGTAATTGTCCCTTGTCTGGACTCTCCAGTGTGCACTCCTATTTCCCCAGTTAAGAAGGCAACAAAACCATCCCAGGCCAATGAGTGGAGGTTTGTCCACGATCTGCAAGCAGTCAATGCTGCGGTTTTTCCGCACACGCCTGACATCCCTAAAGAGCGCTCTGCAGACCACACCCACTCTGGGATTGCCTGACCCCAATAAACCATTTGTTTAAACTGTAGATGAAAAGAAGGGCTTCGTGACCTCTCTTCTTTTGCAGAAGCATGGGGATAGATTAAGTCCTGTAGCCTACTTCTCCAGCAAATTGGGCCCAATGGCGGCTGGACTTCCTGTTTTCCTGCGTGCAGTTGCTGCAGCTGAAAAGGCGGTAACTGCTTCCAGAAATATTGTGGGGTATTCTAACCTCACCCTTTGGTCCCACATGCTGTCTCCCTGCTTCTGTTGGAGAAAAAGACCTCACATTTGTCAACACAGAGATGGTGAAAGTATAACACTGTCATATTTGATATGCCTAACATCATTGTGGAATGTTGTTCTGTTCTGAATCCTTCCTCTCTTCTCCCTACAGAAGATGATAGAGAGTCACATGACTGTGTCACGCTCACTAATGATTTTTGTTCCTCCAGGGCAGACTTAAAGAGCAACCCTTTGGAAAATCCAGACATGGTCCTCTATGTGGATGGTTCAGCCTCCAGAGATGGGAAAGAACAAAGTAGGTTTTGCTGCAGTCTCAGATCACAAGGTCCTCAAGGCATTGTGTCTGTCCTCAAACCTGTCGGCGCAGGCCGCAGAGCTATGTGCCCTTATCGAGGCATGCAAATTGGCTGCAGGGCAATCTGTCAATATTTTTACAGACAGCAGGTACACATTTGCCATTGTGCATGATTTTGGCGGGGCGGCACGGTGGTGTAGTGGTTAGCGCTGTCACCTCACAGCAAGAAGGTCCGGGTTCGAGCCCCGTGGCCGGCAAGGGCCATTCTGTGCGGAGTTTGCATGTTCTCCCTGTGTCCATGTGGGTTTCCTCTGGGTGCTCCGGTTTCCCCCACGGTCCAAAGACATGCAGGTTAGGTTAACTGGTGACTCTAAATTGACCGTAGGTGTGAATGTGAATGGTTGTCTGTGTCTATGTGTCAGCCCTGTGATGACCTGGTGACTTGTCCAGGGTGTACCCCACCCTTTGCCCATAGTCAGCTGGGATAGGCTCCAGCTTGCCTGCAACCCTGTAGAACAGGATAAAGCGGCTAGAGAAAATGAGATGAGATGATTTTGGCACCATTTGGAAACAGAAATTTTCTCACTAGTACAGGATCTCCCATTGCACATCATAAACTGGTCTCTGAGTTTGATGCTATTCTACTCCCTAGAGCAGCGGTTCCCAAACTTTTTTGGCCGCGCACCCCCTTCTATACTCCAACCAGGTTGACGCACCCCCAGTTCCCCAGTTTCAAAAAACACACGCTCTCTTATAAAGGCAGCATCTTTAATCATGCTAAAATGATAACAAACATCGTTTGCCACACCTGCAGGAAACCACAAAAGTGAAAAAAAAAACCCCACACCAAAGCTTTCTTACAAATGCAGCACGTCGTGCTCGAATGAGAACATCGAATCACATCAACATATTATGCGCTCTCGTATTTGAATTAGATATAATTTGATCGAAATGTAACAGTTTTAAAACGTTGCAACATGGTAAATGTGCAAATTCATTCCAAAGGGAGATCACATCGAGGCATGGAGTCTACCAGCCAGATATGGGGAAAATATAGGATTTTCATCCGTGTTTAAAACACTAGCAACACAACCCTGTCATTACAAGGTTATGAAAATGAATTGAGAATGAATTTAATTTGCAAAAAAGTTAACATATAATAACAGTAAAAATAGCAATGATAATTATGAACATGTGCATTTTAAAGAGATACAACAATTAAGGAGCACATCAGGAACAGATATGCTCCTTAAGTTAAAAGTTCCGCATTTCTTCTCCCACATCTGCTGCAATCCCGTCTCCCTCTCTTCTCTCCTCCTCACCAATTGCCCCCGATTCCTCCCTATCTGTTGGGGTTTCTCCTCCTTCATCCCTGATTTGTAGTGACGCATTTAGTTTTGCCGATTTCAACCAGTTGAGCATCGCGAATGAATGAAGCCACAAACTACTGGAGAACCGTTACGGCGTAGAAGAAGAGTTAAAAATCGCCATTACATTTTTTATCTTGCGCACCCCCTAGTGGCAGCTCGCGCACCCCCGGGGGTGCACACACCACACTTTGGGAAACCCTGCCCTAGAGCCATTGCTGTGTGTAAGCGTGCTGCCCATACTAACAATACCGATCTTGTGTCTCAAGGAAATGCCTGGGCGGATGCAGCAGCTAAGTGTGCAGCCTCAGCTTCCAGTTCACCCTCTAACCTTGCTTTTCCTCAGGTTTCTACTCCCTGTTTACAGCTAGCGGACCTTCAGAGCATTGCCACCCAGGACGAGAGACGAGTTTGGAAACAGGCTGGCTGTATCTTTGCAAACTCAGTCTGGGTTTGTCCCTTGGGCCATCCCTGTCTACCAAAACACGTTCCCTTTCTATGCAAAATTGGCCCATGGGCTTACCCATGTGTCAAAAGGGGGGATGGTAGTAGAAGTAACAAAGAGATGGTTCACAAAGGGGTTTTCAAACTATGCTGTGAAATTTTGCAAGCAATGCTTGATATGTGCACAACATAATGCAGGTCAAGGTATCAAACTAACTCAAGCAGCACACCCAATACCAGACAAACCATTTGATCATCTCCAAATGGACTTCATTGAAGTGACACTTAGAGTGTTTTCACACTTGGTCCCTTTCAGCCATCTAACCGAACTCAGATCGATGACTCAGCATTTTTTGCACATATGTGAACACTCCAACCGTACCCAGACCCCTTTAAAGTGAACCGAACTGAGACCACCTCAGGAGGTGGTCTCAGTACGGTTCGCTAAAAATCAACGGTACGGTTCGCCTAATCTGCGCACTGTGAACAAAAAGCGCACCGGGTTCACTTCGCCTTTTTCACTGTAGTTTAACCTTCTTCATTTGCCGTAGTTGGTCACATGACTGTAGCAGGGAAACTCAACTTCCTTTTGGAACTTACCACAGCTGCTTTACAGTTCTCTGAACTTACTGACTGATGAGTCGGCCACAATAATATAACTATATTATATATATATATATATATATATATATATATATATATATATATATATATATATATATGAAACTGCCAGGAACTTGGAACAGAGACTTTGCTTAGAAAAACGATAGCAGCTAGACTGTAATGCCATGCCCCGCACAGCCAGAGTCCTCTGCCCTCCCCCCAAAGAACCAGCGCGGGCAGGGCGCGCTAGCCCCGCGCCTTGGGATGAAGAGCCATGGTGCTCGGCTTCGTTTTCCCATCGGCGGCTCCAGCCCGACTTTGCAGTGGCTGTGACAAGACATGTTATGCTCTGCAATAAAAAAAACAAAACATTGGTACAAAGCAAGCCCATTCACTTTTTTATGCTGATAAGAGAAGTACAATGGTTTTTCATGTGACAAAAATGTGCGATTAAATTGCGATTAATCACGAGTTAACTATGACAGTCGCGACATTAATCGCGATTAAATATTTTAATCGCTTGACAGCACTAATATATATATATATATATATATATATATATATATAAATCTCCTTCTCACCCCCGACGGGGGGGGGGGTGGTATCCATGTCATCCTCAAGCTTGGGTCCTCTACCAGAGGCCTGGGAGTTTGAGGGTTCTGCGCAGTATCTTCGATGTTCTTAGGACTGCGCTCTTCTGGACTGAGGCTTCAGATGTTGTTCCTGGGATTTGCTGGAGCCACTCTCCCAGTTTGGGGGTTACTGCCCCAAGTGCCCCCACTACCACGGGGACCACGCAACCCTTGACCTTCCACATCCGTTCCAGCTGCTCTTTCAACCCTTGATACTTCTCAAGTTTCTCATGTTCCTTCTTCCTGATGTTGGCGTCAGCTGGGATCGCCACATCTATCACCACCACCCTCTTCTGCTCTTTGTCCACCACCACTATGTCTGGTTGGTTAGCCAGGATCTGTTTGTCAGTCTGGAAGCTGAAGTCCCACAGAACCTTGGCCCTGTTGTTCTCAGCCACCTTCTGTGGTATGGCCCATTGGGACTTGGGTACTTCTATTCCATACTGGTTGCAGATGTTCCTGTATACTATCCCAGCCACTTGGTTGTGCCTCTCCATGTATGCTGATCCAGCTAGCATCTTACACCCTGCTACTATGTGCTGGACTGTTTCAGGGGCTTCTTTGCACAGTCTGCATCTTGGGTCTGATCTACTCTGGTAGATCCTGGCCTCTATGGCTCTTGTGCTTATGGCCTGTTCTTGTGCTGCCATGATTAATGCCTCTGTGCTGTCTGTCAGTCCTGCATTATCCAGCCACTGGTAGGATTTCTTGATATCAGCCACTTCCTCTATCTGACGGTGGTACATGCCATGTAGGGGTTTGTCTCTCCAGGTTGTCTGTTCCTCCTCCTCCTCTGCACTCTCATCAGGGTTCTGCTGCCTGAGACATTCACTTAGCAGTTCATCCTTTGGGGCCATCTTTCTGATGTATTCTCGGATTTTCGATGTTTCATCCTGGACCGTGGTCTTGATGCTCACTAGCCCTCGGCCTCCCTCTTTCCGCTTAGTGTATAGTCTCAGGGTGCTGGACTTGGGGTGGAACCCTCCATGCATGGTGAGGAGCTTTCTAGTCTTGATATCTGTGGCTTCTATCTCCTCCTTTGGCCAGTTTATGATACCAGCGGGGTATCTGATGACTGGTAGTGCATACATGTTGATGGCTCGGACCTTGTTCTTACCATTCAGCTGACTTTTCAGGACCTGCCTTACTCTCTGGAGGTATTTGGCTGTGGTTGACTTCCTTGTGGCCTCTTCATGGTTTCCATTAGCCTGTGGGATGCCAAGGTACTTGTAGCTGTCTTGGATATCACCTATGTTGCCCTCTGGTAGGTCAATCCCCTCAGTCCGGATCATCTTGCCTCTCTTTGAGACCATCCGGCCACACTTGTCCAATCCGAATGACATCCCTATATCATCGCTGTAGATCCGGGTGGTGTGGATCAGCGAGTCTATTTCTCGCTTGTTCCTGGCATACAGCTTGATGTCATCCATGTAGAGCAGGTGGCTGATTGTTGCCCCACTACGGAATCGGTACCCGTAGCCGCTCTTCGTGATGATCTGACTGAGGGGGTTCAGGCCTATGCAGAACAGCAGTGGTGATAGCGCATCTCCTTGGTATATGCCGCACTTGATGTTGACTTGGGCAATGGGTTTTGAGTTGGCCTCTAGGGTTGTCTTCCACATTTCCATTGAGTTCTGGATGAAGGTCCTTAGGTTCCTGTTGATCTTATACAGTTCCAGACATTCCAGTATCCATGTGTGTGGCATTGAGTCATAGGCTTTCTTGTAGTCAATCCAGGCAGTGCACAGGTTGGTCTGTCTCTTCTTACAGTCTCGGGCGACTGTTCTATCGACCAGTAGCTGGTGCTTGGCTCCTCTGGTGTTACTGCCAATTCCTTTCTGTGCCTCGCTCATGTATTGAGCCACATGCTTACTCATTTTTGCCGCAATGATGCCTGACAGGGCCTTCCATGTTGTGCAGAGACAGGTAATTGGCCGGTAGTTGGATGGGATGGGTCCCTTCTGGGGGTCATTCTGGGTGGGTCCCATCCCTCAGCAGCTGGTTTATCTGTGCTGCTAGGCGTTCATGGAGTGCAGTTAGCTTCTTCAGCCAGTACGGATCATATGGTGTCCAGCTCTTCATCTTTGACACTCTTTCTTGGATGTCTGCCATTGAGATGGTTACTGGTTCTTGTTCTGGGAGGTTGCTGTGGTCAGCTCTTAGGTCCACTAACCATTGGGCATCGGTGTTGTGTGATGCCTTTCTTTCCCATATGTCTTTCCAGTATTTTTCCACCTCAGCTCTTGGTGGGTCTGACCGGTTGTTGTTCCCCTGCCACTGAGAGTACACCTTGGCTGGTTCAGTGGAGAACAGCTTGTTTATTCTCCTGGCCTCTCCCTCCTTGGTGTATCTCTTCAACCAGGTGGCCAGAGCTGTTAGTCGCTGTTTGGCAGTTTTGAGTGCCTCTGGTATGGAGAGTGAGTTGTACTTCCTGGGTGCCCCTTTATTCACCATGTTCCCTTTCTGTAGTTCAGCTCGCTGGCTAACTTCTCTCCATGCTGCCTTTATCTTGGCCTCTAATCGTCTCTTCCATGGTGGATACTGTTTGTTATGTCCCGAGCCCACCTTGTGTCCAAGCATCTCCATGATTACTGTTGCTGTACTGTGTATCAGCTTGTTGGTCTCAGTGATGGTTCTTGTGGAGATTGTCTTCAGAGCATTCACATCTACTAGTAGATCTTCTGAAGGTACTTGGCAACTCAACTTTGGTATTCGTCGGGGGCTCCAGGTTTCCATTTGGGTCACGCTCTTCCTTCTCAGGTCAGCAGCTCTTGTGTTGAGGCTGTTAGCTGTTGGATTTCGATTACGGATGTTGGAACACTGGGCTAATAGCTGTTTCTTTGTTAGCCTTGATTGTGGGTTTCGAAGTATCCCACATTCGCTTCATGTATCCCCTCTCTCTGGGATTGCTTGTATAGTAGCATTCCAGCAAATCCGTATTTTCTGTCCTCGTCCATCGATGTCTTGTTCCAGTAGCCCATTTCTCATCAGTTTGCCCTGGTTCCCTAGCAACTGACGCAGACCTTGTTGACCCGGGCGATGTCTGAGCCGGTATGACTCTATTTATGTCTTCACTCATTCCTGAGGTAGGCTGATATATCATGAGGGGTTTTTGCCTAAGGACCCTTACTGGATGATGTTTTGCCCCGACCGGGATTCGAACCCCGATCTCCTGCATCGTAGTCAGTGAGCGTTACCACTGTACTATCCAGCTGATATATAATATATTTATTTTCCTTAATCCGCACTATTTTGATCAAAGAATACAGCAGGGCAAGCATGGCAGCAGACATTTTGATTCAAGAGAAAATTACCCAGAATTCTGTGCACTGGGGGTCTGAGGGCTCTAGAGGACCTGGTGTGAACAGAAAGAGGACTGAGGCCCCATCAAAGCTTTACTGGACCAGAAAGAGAACCCAGTCCTCTTTGTAATAAATTCATAGTGTGAACACAAAAAGAACTGAGTTCTTTTTCTGTTGGTCCACTTTTTGGTCCACTTAAAGAGGACTGAGTCTGGTTCCTTTAAAGGGGACCAGGTGTGTAAACACCCTTAGGGTGTTTTCAGTTGAGTTTCCCTGCTACAGTCACATGACCAACTACGGCAAACGAAGAAGGTTAAACTACAGTGAAAAAGGCGAAGTGAACCCGGTGCGCTTTTTGTTCACAATGCGCAGATTAGGCGAACCGTACCATTGATTTTAGCGAACCGTACTGAGACCACCTGCTGAGGTGGTCTCAGTTCGGTTCACTTTAAAGGGGTCTGGGTACGGTTGGAGTGTTCACATATGCGCAAAAAATGCTGAGTCATCGATCTGAGTTCGGTTAGATGGCTGAAAGGGACCAAGTGTGAAAACACCCTTAGTGAGGGAAAATGGGTCCCTTAAAAATAAACTAAGCAAAGCTTGTGCAGAAACAGGGCTAGGATGGACAAAGGTCCTCCGTGTAGTACTCTCACAAATGAGGATGCAAATTAGGCCTAAACATGGGTTAAGCCCATTTGAAATTCTGTTTGGATGAGTACCCAACACGGGGACAGGGCCAGCTCAAGGAACACTGCCGGACACCACACTGTGTGATGATGCAATGTTGAATTACTGTGCAACACTGTCCTCTGCTTTGAAATCTATCCACAAACAGGTAAAAGAAGCACTTCCCAAGCCCGCTAAGGGACCCCTGCATGATCTACAACCAGGGGATTGGATAGTGGTGAAGGACTTCCGACGAACCAAGTGGAACAAGCCACGGTGGAATGGCCCATTCCAGGTCCTGCTCACGACCCCAACAGCAGTGAAGGTCACAGGCAGAGTGACATGGATCCACGCTAGCCACTGCAGGAGGGTTCCTGAACCGGCTGAGCAGGAGGAAAAGGAAGGCCTATGTGACCCGGATGCTGGTAAAGCGCGTGAGGAAGAAAGGCACCACTGCATGAAAACAGTGCAAGTATCACATCAATCATGCACGCACCCTCAATAGGGAAGAGAAAGATGTGTTGAACACCTGAAAGGAAGGTCTTCCGCGTCCGCGTTCCTGTGGACCAAGTGGAGGCTGCTGTTCCCCAGGCTCGGAGGGACCCAAGAGCCGCACGTCATCCAGCTTAGCAGCTCCGGATGGGCCTTCAGGATTCCTGCCACTTCCGCCGCCTCCGCCGCCACTGTTTCTCGGTTCCGGAGTCCACGGTAGTATGGATGAAGGTGACCAGCAGGACAGAGCGGAGTATGAGGAAGAGGAGGCTGTGTTTCCCCTCTCCACACCATCCACTAATCAGTGCTGGAGAAAGCCGTGCTGCAACGCGACTCGGGAGGATTCCGTAGGCCCACGGCAAGTACAACAGGCCAAGGAGGAGCTCAGCCTGGTATTGGACAAAGCCCAGGAAGAAGCCTGCCTTCAGCAGGAGGCTCTGGCCAATCAGGTGGCAGATTTGAGGTTGGCTCTGCAGAGAGCTGAGCAGCAGCAGGCCAGGAAGGAGGACTACTTTGTTAGTCTCAATCCCAGGCCTTTAGTTGATGATTCCGACTTCAGTTCGAACCCGAAATTGATTCCTGTGATTGATTCTTCTTATAGAAGAAGACACTCAAGGATCAAGACAAAGCTAAGATTTCATAGTAATCTCATTTACATAAACACTCATCATCAAGCTGAACCATTCAGCCATACAGATCAAAACAAGAACAGTCGCGGCCAGTCACACTGCATCAAGATATCCCATCTAAATGTATGCTCGCTCAAGGAATGGGTGAAATTCCATCAAGTAAAAGATCTTCTCTCCAGTAGTGATATTGACGTTTTTACTGTCTCAGAAACTTGGTTTGACCCATCAGTAAAAAACAAGGAATATAACATCGAAGGTTATAAGCTGATGAGACTCGATAAACATGCGAAGGTTGGTGGTGGAGTGTGTGCCTATATCAGAAATTCTTTAAAGGTGGAGAAACTTCAAGACATTACAAAAACTTCTGAATCTGGATTTCAACAGCTCTGGTTGAAGCTCCAACATAAGTTAAAGTCACTTGTAATCTGTGTAGCATATAGACCACCAAATATCTCCATCTTGTGTCTAAAGGATGATTTGATTTCCGCTTATACTCGGGCTATTATGCTGGGTAAGGATATTTTACTGGCTGGCGATCTAAACTGTAATCTTCTTGTCGAATCAATTGAGTCACGCGCGCTGTGGGATGTGATCTCGATGTTGAACTTAACCCAGCTGATATCCTCTCCTACAAGAGTAACTGAGAGATCCGCAACTCTTATTGATGTCATACTTACATCGAATGCCGACCTTGTAAAGTGTAGTGATGTACAGAGGATCACGATCAGTGATCACTTCCTTGTTCATTGCATATTGAATTTGAAGCTCGACAAGGCTAAACCTGTTATGATTACTGCTTGTAGCTATAAAAATTTTGATGCAGATGATTTTTGTGAGGATATTTTAAGGGCCCCTTGGGATGCTGTTACTCGATTCGATCACATTGATGACCAGGTTTCGTGTTTTAATGACCTTTTTCTCGGTGTACTAGATCAGCATGCGCCCTTAAAAACATTCAAGGCTAAACACAAAAAGTCCAAAGTTATTACTCCCGAAATAAGAGAATTGATGCAGCAGCATGATGTTCATAAACTCGCACATCAGACTGCCAATCCTTGCAACAGGGAAGCCTACAGGGTCATACGCCGCAAGTTCAAGTCAGAGATTAGATTATCAGAAACACAGCTGATTAGGAATGAAATCGCCAAGAACAGAGAACAAGACCTCAATCTGGAAGACAGTTCGTAGCTGCTTGAATCCTGGTGGATGCTCTACAGTGCCGTATTTACATGACTGTACTGAGGTTGCCAATGAATTCAATCAGTTTTTCATATCTGTTGGTGAAAATGCCGCCATAAAAGCAAAAACACTTGCACGAGATTATAACCTTCCATCCACTGAGACTGTGAACCTTCCAGCAGCGGACATTAGAGATAGTGATAACAGTTTTGTATTTGCTGAGGTTTCTCAAGAGCTAGTCAGGGATACCATCAGGAACATGCTGACAAAGAAAGCCCCTGTTTATGATAAAGTAGGCATGAATGCAATTAAAGCTTGCCTCCCATCCATCTTGCCTGTGATTACTGACCTGTTTAATGCCTCCTTGTCTAGCGGTTGTTTCCCAAGAGAGTGGAAGTTAGTGGAGGTAGTGGCTCATCCTAAAGAAGGGGACCATGAGATTGCTGGTAACAACCGCCCTATGTCCCTCTTACCTGTATTATCTAAGGTCTTGGAGCGCATTGCACATGTTCAGTTGGTCAGCTATTTGACATCAAACAAGCTACCGTACTCTTGACTCACCAAAGTGGAAATAAGAAATGTCACTCAACGGAAACTCTGGGTGTTCTCTTCACGAGTCAACTGTATAAGGCCATCGACGAGAAAAAATTAACTGCTGTCTTACTGTTAGATCTTAGCAAGGCGTTTGATAGTATTAACCACCAGAAACTACTTATGAAGTTGCGAGACCTCAATGTCTCTGAGTTGGCTCTTGCTTGGTTCCAAAGTTACTTGTCAGGTAGGAGACAACAAGTACGCATAAATAGTTCCGCTTCAAGTCCCTTGGATTTAAAGCATGGTGTTCCACAAGGGTCCATCCTTGGTCCCATGCTTTTCAATTTGTATCTCAACGATCTTCCATCAGTTTGTAAGACATGTAGTGTTGAGTCATATGTTGATGATTCCAAGCTTTATGTCTCATTTTCCAACAAAGAGATCAATGGAGGGCTCAACAATCTTAAGGAAGATCTGTTGTGGGTGGCTGCTTGGTGCTGTGATAATAGTTTGCTGATAAATCCTGACAAGACCAAGTTCTGCATGTTTGGATCAGACAAGCTGCTCAGTCAGATGCCTGTTCCACCTATCAAGTTCCTGGGAAAGGAGCTACCAGTCGTCCATTCAGTTAAAGACCTTGGTGTTATAGTAGATAGTAACTTGTCATTTGATGAACATATTAGAACTCTAACTGCAGACTTGATAAGCAAACTAGTAATGCTGAGTAGGATTTGTCACCTTTTTGATCAACAGACACTTTTTATAATTATTAATTCCCTAATTTTTTCTAAGCTTTTTTATTGCTCTACTGTCTGGTCTGGTACTAGCAAATCAAATATTCACAAGTTACAGCTTGTCCAGAATTTTGCTGCCCGAATTTTGTCTAGAAAGCACAAATTTGATCATATAACGCCCATTCTTAAGGAACTTAAGCTTTTGCCTCTGTCAGATTTACTATCCATAAGAGACACAGTACTGATGTACAAGTGTATGAACAATCTCGCGCCTGATTATCTTACTATCCTGTTCAGGAAACACTCCAGCATATATCAACATAACACTAGGAACAGCAACAATCTGAATATTCCTAAGTGTCGTACCGTTAAGGTACAGCACTCATTTCTTTATAGAGGGGTTTCTGTCTGGAATTCACTTCCTAAGGCTATTTCTAATTCTTCATCAGTGTCAGTATTTAAGCGGAATTTGAAGTCATGGTATTTGGAAAGGTGGTTGAGCGCAAATTGAACTGATGATGATAAATATAGTAAATTTATTAGATCTTATAGTCTTTTTTTAGCTTTTTTAAATATTTTTTCTAGATTAAAAATATAATTTTTTATTAGATTTTATCATAGTTTACATTTAAAATTTATGATTATTTGTAATTAGAAATATTTATGATTAGATTTTTTGTAAATTAGGTATGAAGATCCCGTGTTTGGGAACCTAATAAAGCTTATTGTATTGTAAGAGTATTTCAGTGTCTAGCTGATAGATAAGTCTTAGGGTTTCGAATTTCCTCCAAGCCCCGGTGAGGTGGGACGAGGGCTGATAGGGTGTAGCTGCCCTCTGAGCAACAACAAACGTCAAGAAGGGCAAGGGTTAACTCGATAACATCACTGAGGCACTGAACAAGATGCACAAGGTTGCTGAACAATTACGAGTAAATGAACATGGATGAGTCAAAGACAGCTGGTGGCGTTGGTTTAGTGGATGGAAGACTCTGATTCTATCCACCATACCGGTCCTGGGCTTAGTGCTTGTGATGCTGTTTGCTCCCTGTTTTCAGTCAATGTTGTATGTCTGTGTTTCAGAGACAGCTGACAAATATTGGTTACCAGATGGTGAAAATAGACCCAGATGACTTGCCTGACTGGTCTCTAAACCCACACGAAGACTATAACCCACCGTTTGACGACATCAGCACAGCTGATATGAAATTAGCCCTAGCTTAAAACACTCTTATTTGTGGTTGTTTTTTGTTCTATTGTTTCCTGAACTATGTATATAGCTTGCTAGCTATAGACTTAGACAAATTATGTCTTACAAAACACCCTTAGCATTATCCCTGTACACTCAATGATGTGTTAAGTCAAATCTCTCTGGGAACTCTTACCACTGAAATTGTGTACATTTCTTTCTTTTAGCAATTATCCTGTAGGATAAAAAGGGGGGAAATGTGAAGGAAATTTAGTGAATGAACATTCCTATTTTCTGTGTCCTTGGCTCAAACGGCTGGTGATAAGCAAACTGTCTTGTTTGTTTCATATCATGTTATGCCTGACCACGTGTCTGCAGCACTTAATTAGAGCACACCGGTTTGTCTGCTTTAACAAAGAGCCGATGTCTAACTTCAAGGCCAAGCCTCAAGCCAATCACATGTAGACGTGAGCAGTAAGCGAATGCCTTTAGAGTATAATAGATAACAGCCACTAAGACACAACTCAGAGTGCACACTCTCTGCATCATCCAAAGTGGTGTCGTCTTCTCTTCTTCTTCTTTTTCCTTTCCTATTTTATATCTCTTTTATATGATCTACTATAATAAATAACTGAAAAGACAACTGCTAAGTGTTCTGAAGTGTTTATTAGAAGTTTCCATGACAAGCTCAAGGATGTCCTCGCTGGCATCTTTAACATCACCCTGAACCAAGCTGTTGTCCCCACATGTTTCAAAGCTACACCATAATACCAGTGCCAAAGAAGCTCCTCCCATCCAGCTATAACGACTATCGGCCCATAGCACTGACTTCCATAATCATGAAGTGCTTTGAGCGACTGGTCATACAGAACATCAAGTCCATCCTCCCTCCCTCTCATGACCCATTCCAGTTTGCATATAGGTCAAACAGGTCCATAGAAGATGCTATCTCCGCTGCTCTCCACCCAGCCCTCACTCACCTGGACTCAAAGAACACCTATGTGCGAATGCTGTTCTTGGATTACAGCTCAGCATTCAACACAATCATTCCACAGCAGCTAATACAAACACTCGGACATTTGGGACTCAACACCTCTCTTTGTAACTGGGTGCTGGACTTTCTTACAGGGAGGCCACAGAACATTTGGGTCAGCAGTAACACCTCCAGGACCATCATGCTGAGCACAGGGGCCCCACAAGGGTGTGTGCTTAGCCCGCTGCTCTTCACCCTGCTGACCCATGACTGTATACCAATCTACAGCACCAACCACATCATTAAGTTTGCAGATGACACGACTGTGGTGGGTCTCATCACTAACAACGATGAAGCCAACTACAGGAATGAGGTGAGCCAACTGGTCCAGTGGAGTTAAGACAATGATCTCTTCCTGAACGTGGAGAAGACCAAAGAGATTGTTGCCGACTTCAGAAGAGGTCACTCACAGCATCCCTCTCTGACCATCGATGGTGCTGCAGTGGAGAGGGTGAGGAGCACTAAATTCCTAGGGGTGCACATCGCTGAGGACCTCTCTTGGTCCAACAACACTGCATCACTGGCCAAGAAGGCTCAAACTCATCTCTACTTCCTCTGCAAACTGAAGAGTGCACGAGTCCCACCCCCCATCATGTGCTCATTCTACAGGGGCACCATTGAGAGTGTACTCACTGGCTGCATCACTGCGTGGTATGGAGGTTGCAGCGCCTCCTGCCAGAAGACTCTGCAACACATAGTGAACATGGCCAGCAAGATCATTGGTACCCCTCAGCCCTCCCTTACGTACATCTATCACTCCCGTCTTACCTGGAGAGCCATCAGCATAGCTGGTGACACTTCCCACCCTTCACATCTTTAAACCCATCAAAAAATAAAAATAATCCTAGTGCCTTATTTAATACTGTAGCAAAATTAACTAGGAATAAGACCACCACAGAAACCTGCACACCTGCAATATGTGGCAGTGAATACTTCATACATTTTTTCAATGGCTCCATCATGTTTTTCAAGATTTAAAGCTTTGGTTGCAGGAAAACTTTCTCAACTTAAACACTGATAAACTGAAGTTCTACTTACTTAGACATAGATCCTCCTGTGCCTATTGGCCCATTGGGCAGCAAGTTTCCATCACTTACATTTGTCAGCTGCAGCTTCATCAGCCTTCTCCCAGGGGACGTTCATTCTCTTTTGGTCCTCCTAAAAAGTCCTCCTCCATGTGCTCTTTGGCCTTCCCCTCCTCCTTCTCTTGCTGACTGGCAGTGTCCATGTTATGGCTGTTTTTGCATGGTGGTGGTCTGGCAGGTGTAAGATGTGGCCTGCAAGCCGTTTGGCCTGACATCCATTGTGATGAAAACCTTTGAAAAAATGGTGAGGTCATGGTCAAATTAGTAGTCATGGCCTCGCCCATAACCCACTGGAGGGAGCGTCACAGTGCTGTTAGCCAATCAGAAGTGATATGTTTACATGTCATGAATATTCATGAGTAAGAGCTGAAATCCTGTCATTCTCTCCCCACCCACTCCTCCACCAAACTAGAACAGCCTGAAACAGGATCACCACAGCATTTTTTTTCACCAAAACCGGCTCACAGGGTATTCATTCATACGAGAGACCACCGCACAATTAATGAAAAAAATGATGCAATGACACCTTTAAACATCTCGAGGGAGAGGGAACACATGCAAGGCTTTTATTCATTGATTTTTCATCTGCTTTTAATACCATTCAACCCCACATTTTAACAGAGAGGCTTTTAGAACAATTTAATCCAAGTTTTAATCTTATGGGCTGGATTTTAGATTTCTTAACAAACAGAACACAGAGAGTGAGAGTGAATGGCACTGTCTGATCAGGTCTGTTCCTCCACTGGCTCTCCACAAGGATGTGTTCTGTCACCTCTCCTGTTCATCCTTTATACGTGTCGTAGCAGCAGGGAGGGCAGATTCATTTTAAAGTATGCAGATGACTCCATCATTGTCAGTCTGCTGAAGGACAATGAAACCTGCCACGGTCCAGTCATTCCTGACTTTGTTCAGTGGTGTGACGAATCCTTTCTGCAGATGAACATAGTAAAAACCAAAGACATGCTAATTGATTTTAGGAAACTCCGCCAGGCACAGGAACTCACTTTTATAAAGGATCAGACAGTAGAATGTCTCATCTCTCTCTCATCTCATTATCTCTAGCCGCTTTATCCTTCTACAGGGTCGCAGGCAAGCTGGAGCCTATCCAAGCTGACTACAGGCGAAAGGCGGGGTACACCCTGGACAAGTCGCCAGGTCATCACAGGGCTACAGTAGAATGTGTTGAAACATATACAGTTAGGTCCAGGCCCGCCAACAGGGGGGCACAAACAGGTATGTTGTCCCGGGCCCAGGAATGGGGGGGGGGGCAGAACTGGGCTCTCATGAAGTTGCGATTATTTTATTTCATTTCAAAATGTGTTGATTTGGGGGAGAAATGTGCTATATTTGCATTCAATAAATTATTTCTAGATCTTTTGCCTTTATTGTCTTTGAAAAAGGCATCAAGAACCCCCTACCACCCCTAATGCAAAAATGGTTTGGTCTGACTCTTTGATTAAGGGGAAAAAAACGACATCGTTCGATCATAGCGCTTCGACAATCATGCCATTTGCCAACATGCACAAGTCAGGAGCAAAGAAAAGAAAAGAGAAAAAGAGAGGAAGAAACCAAGAGACTCAGGGGCTCACTGCATAAATATTTTAAAAAAGATTCGGATGATGCAGCAGGTACTAGCAAAGGCAGTGGGGCAGCTGAGCCAGGTAAGACCAGTGTTGGGCACGTTACTTTCAAAAAGTAATTAGTTATAGTTACTAGTTACTTTTCCCAAAAAGTAACTGAGTTAGTAACGGAGTTACTTTGTCATAAAAGTAACTAATTACCAGGGAAAGTAATTATTCCGTTACATTTTGTTCCCCCTCAAAAAAAATCAAATTCAATTAGTGTAATCATAATAAAAGTGAATGTTAAATGTGTTTAATGACTGAAATGGACACTTAACAGAACCAATTAGTAATGTTATCTACACTATATTAATATTTTTGTGGGACAATGTGAGATAAGACATCTATCAAATTTAATATATTTTTGTAGTTATTAAAATTATGTTACTAATTACTGGCCACTGACGAGGACAAACACTTTGTTCCTCGACATAATGTGCATTGCACGTAAACACTCTTGCCTTTTATTTCAAGTAATGAAAAGTAATGGCTGTATTTCCAATGTGAAAGCGCAGTGCTGGGCTGACCGCTTGCCATCGCTGTGTCTTCCAATTGAAAGAGCGTGCAGTAGTGCAGTAGGCGTGGCCTACCTACGTATGTTGTCCAAATCTACTCTGATTGGCTTACTGTGCCGTTGTCTCGTGTCTCCCCGCCCCACACGAAAGCAGAGTAAAGAAAGGCTGAATGAGCAGCATGCCAGATGAGAACAGCTTTAATAAAGTAACGCATAGTATTTTATTGTAAGTAACGGGAACGGCATTATAACGATGTAAAAAGTAATTAGTTAGATTACTCATTACTAAAAAAAGTAATGCCGTTAGTAACGCCGTTTATTTCTAACGCCGTTATTCCCATCACTGGGTAAGACACAGTCAACTTTTTCCAGCCCCGTAAAGTAACCCCAACCAAGGCACGCGCGGCACGCAATTCATGTTACAAACGAGGGGAGAGCAAGTCACACTGAACACCATATCAAACGCACAGGGCATTGAATCATTTCATAACCACAACGGCTTAATAACATTGTGTTTCATATATCTGATTGAAGCTAAGAATATTCACATTAGCCTGCAATCATATCCCGCCGTTTCTCGAGCGGTGTGTTCTTCTCTGCTTTTCACACTGGACAGTACGCACGCACGCACAACAAAAGTCCGGCGCATTGCATTTCGCACCTGAATAGTTGCAGACTAAGGAAATGTTAAAATGTTAAAACTGTAAAAATGTTGAAATGCTAAAATGAAATGGTTGTTGACCGGTTGAATGGTTTTTGAATACCTGTCATTTAAGGGTTGGAGTGAGTAGAGACTGGGATAAGAGAGGTGGGGTGTGTGTGTGGGTTGGCCCGGGGGGAGTGGTGGTTGTTGGGGGGGCCCATTCAGAGCATTTTGTCCTGGGCCCAGCCAAAGCTGTCAGCGGCCCTGGTTAGGTCCATATATATTTGGACACTGACACAAATTTTGTTTTTTTACCTGTTTACTGAAACATATTTAAGTTATAGTTATATAATGGACATGGACATAAAGTCCAGACTTTCAGCTTTCATTTGAGGGAATCCACATTAAAATTGGACGAAGGGTTTAGGAGTTTCAGCTACTTAACATGTGCCACCCTGTTTTTAAAGGGACCAAAAGTAATTGGACAATTGACTCAAAGGCTATTTCATGGGCAGGTGTGGGCAATTCCTTCGTTATGTCATTCTCAATTAAGCAGATAAAAGGCCTGGAGTTGATTTGAGGTATGGTGCTTGCATTTGGAAGATTTTGCTGTGAAGAAAACATGCAGTCAAAGGAGCTCTCCATGCAGGTGAAACGAGCCATCCTTAAGCTGCAAAAACAGAAAAAACCCATCTGAGAAATTGCTACAATATTAGGAGTGGCAAAATCTACAGTTTGGTACATCCTGAGAAAGAAAGAAAGCACTGGTGAACTCATCAATGCAAAAAGACCTGGATGGATGATCGCAGAATAATTTCCATGGTGAAGAGAAACCCCTTCACAACAGCCAACCAAGTGAACAACACTCTCCAGGAGGTAGGCGTATCAATATCCAAATCTACCATAAAGAAAAGACTGCATGAAAGTAAATACAGAGGGTTCACTGCACAGTGCAAGCCACTCATAAGCCTCAAGAATAAAAAGGCTAGATTGGACTTTGCTAAAAAAAAAAAATTCTAAAAAAGCCAGCACAGTTCTGGAAGAACATTCTTTGGACAGATAAAACCAAGATCAACCTCTACCAGAATGATGGCAAGAAAAAAGTATGGTGAAGGCGTGGTACAGCTCATGATCCAAAGCATACCACATCATCTGTAAAACACGGCAGAGGCAGTGTGATGGCTTGGGCATGCATGGCTGCCAGTGGCACTGGGTCACTAGTGTTTATTGATGATGTGACACAGGAAAGAAGCAGCCGGATGAATTCTGAGGTATTCAGAGACATACTGTGTGCTCAAATCCAGCCAAATGCAGCCAAACTTATTGGTCGGCATTTCATAATACAGATGGACAATGACCCCAAACATAAAGCCAAAGCAACCCAGGAGTTTATTAAAGCAAAGAAGTGGAATATTCTTGAATGGCCAAGTCAGTCACCTGATCTCAACCCAATTGAGCAGCATTTCACTTGTTAAAGACTAAACTTCAGACAGAAAGGCCCACAAACAAACAGCAACTGAAAACCGCTGCAGTAAAGGCCTGGCAGAGCATTAAAAAGGAGGAAACACAGCGTCTGGTGATGTCCATGAGTTCAAGACTTCAGGCAGTCATTGCCAACAAAGGGTTTTCAACCAAGTATTAGAAATGAACATTTTATTTACAATTATTTAATTTGTCCAATTACTTTTGAGCCCCTGAAATGAAGGGATTGTGTTTAAAAAATGCTTTAGTTCCTCACATTTTTATGCAATCATTTTGTTCAACCCACTGAATTAAAGCTGAGTCTGAACTTCAACTGCATCTGAATTGTTTTGTTCACAATTCATTGTGGTAATGTACAGAACCAAAATTAGAAAAATGTTGTCTCTGTCCAAATATTTATGGACCTAACTGTATGTTTATCACGCTGTGTTTTATGTGTTTTATTTTACAGTAGATGTTTTAAGTGTTGTTTGGCATGTGTGGAAGAGAAAGCTGACTCACTTCACTGTAAAACAAGTTTACCTTCGGGTACCGGTATAAATAAAGTTACTTGAACTTGTAGTCTTCTTTTGGCGACAATTTCACTCAAAGGTCGTGATCTGGCCCTCCACGATATTTCATAATTTGTAACATGGTCCTGCCATCACACTTTTAGGATCTTCCTCAGGCTTCTTTGGTGAAAGACATCCAGCTTTTTGCTTACATGGGCTGTACGCTTCCAGGTCTCACTGGCGTAGATAGCTCTGGGGATAACTATGCTGTTGTAGAGTCAGAGTTTTATGTCACTATGATGTTTGCTGTCCAAATGGTGTTCATTCGTTTAAGTACTGTAGCTGCTTTACCAATTCTGCAGTAGACATCAGGCTCTACTTTGCCATTGTTGGCTACTGTGCTGCCAAGATGGGTGAACTGGTCAATGGTTTCGATGCAACTATTGTTGACACTAATACTGACTGGGGCTTGGCTGTTGTTGTTTTCCACCCTCATTGCCTTTGTCTTCTCCGTGCTCACATGCAGCCCTACCTTTCCAGAGAACTGTTCAAGTTTTGTTGTGAGGCTTTGGAGGTCATCTCTGTTTTCAGACAGCAGGGCGATGTCATAAGCGAAGTCAAGGTCTGCCAGTCTTGCTTCCTCTCTCCATGCAATCACTTGTGGTCTTTTTCAGGACAAAGTCGATTCCCAAAAGGAACAGGAATGGGGAAAGAATGCATCCTTGTCTCACACCAATTTTGATGCTGAAGTTTGTTGTTCCCTCTTCTGTTCCAACACAGCATATTGAGTTGGTATAGAGGCTCTTGAAAAGGTTCACAAAATGTCTTGGGACACTGTATGAAAGGGCAATCTTCCAGAGAGATTCCCTGTGAATACTATCGAATGCCTTTTTGAAATCAATGAAATTTAATACTAGTGGTCTTTGATGTTCAAGGCATTGCTCAATGATGTTTTGAAGTGTGAAGATTTGTTCTGTGCATGAATGGTTCTTTCGGAAGCCAGCTTGCTCTTCTCCCAGTAAGCAGTCGAGAGTTCGCCTCAGTTGCTTTAGAAGTACAGTGCAGAACACTTTTCCAGGAATGGATAGTAGAGACTGATGCTGCACCAGTTGTTGCAGTTTGAAAGGTTGCCTTTCTTTGGGAGTTTTACAATCACTCCATCTTGCCAGTCTTGAGGGACCTGTTCTTTTTGCCAGCAATAGTTGAACAGCTTGGTCAGCATTTCCACTGTACTCTGTCCACCACGTTTTAGCATCTCTGCTGAAACTTCATCTAGTCTGGCTGCCTTATTGTTCTTCATTGCTTTTATCGCTTCAGCAGTCTCCTCCTCCCTAATTGGTTCCTCACAGACCTCCAGTGTCTCTGTTGGTTCTTCTACCTCAAAATCATACAGGGTGGTTGGTGTTGGCTAGTTTAACAGTTCTTGGAAGTGTTCCATTCAACATAGATCATGTTATTCAGTGGTTACCAGGGTCTTCCCATTTTTGTCCTTAATAGGAACATTTGAGTTACTCCTGGTACCCATTAGGTCCCGTACGATACGATACAATGTCTTTGTATCATTTTGGCTAGCTGCTTCCTCTGCTTTGCCACCCTTTTTTTTCCCAACCAACACCTATCTGCACGGCCTTTCTTCTTTACTTGACAGTCAAGTGCCCGGTAGTGGTTGTCTGTTTGTTCCTTCTCTTTTTCTGTTTTTGCCCTATCTCTGTAAGCTTTTACCTTCTTCCTCTCATCTATAATCTTCCAGGTTGGTTCCAGTATCCACTGTTCTTTCTGTGATCCTCGCCTTCTCCCGATGGTTTCATCAGCACTTTTTGTGACCACTTCCTTGAAGAGTGCCCATTAGTTTTCCAGATTGGGTCCCATCTCTTGCAGCTGTTGGAGTCTATTTTGGAGTGTTAGTTGGTATTGTTGACTGACAGCAGGGTCTTTAAGCTCTTCAGTTGCATAGGGTTTCACTTTCTTCTTCCTTGTGAGTTTCTTCAGCCACAGCTTCACTTTGGCACACAGTAGGTGGTGGTCTGAGCCAACATCTGCGCCCCTGTATGCTCTGACATCAAGTAATGCTGACCTCCAGTGTTGGCCAATACAGACACCAGGTGGGAACAAGCTGTTATACCTCGACAAGGTTACACAGCTCCTTGTCCTGGTGGGGTGCAGGCCCCCAGGACCATGACAGGAAGTTCTACTGGTTGGTCCCAATTTCCTATTAAAGGAATCATCCAACTTTTCGATTAGTATGGATGGTGTGCTTGTTAAGCCTGCTGCAGTTGTCAGAAATCTTGGAGTACTGTTTGAGCCATCACTCAATTTTGATTTTCATGTTAAGTCACTCACCAAACTTGCATTCTTTTACATCTGTAACACTGCTTGTTTCTGTCTCCTTCTGATTTGTAATGATGCACAAACTCTGGTTCATGCTTTCATTATGTCCTGTTTAGATTACTGTAATTCACTTTTTATTGGCCTTCCTATAAGGTCTTTACAAAAACTACAATATATTCAGAACTCTGCAGCTTTATTTATTTATTTATATTTGGCATGCTTGCAACTGGAACAAGCTATTCTGATTGCTACTTGTTTTGGTTAGTTAATCCATGAGATCGATCTATGAAGCAGAATCTCCCAGATATCTGTGAGGCGGAATCTCTTAGGCAGCAGAAGGCTACATTCTGAGATCATACTTTGTCAATTCAACCTGTCTGTACAGACAGATAAAAAAAAAGTTGAAGTCCTTCCCACGCCATGTGGCACTGATCTCCATTTCCACTGCCCTTAGCCTCTCGCCTATTACACAGCTAGGGTTACAGTGGGGGGCTAGTCCTCTGGTAACCACAAGAGTTTAACTCCCCACTCGCATCTATATTGCAGCATATCTTGCCAGATGGCAGTAGGTACCATTTTTATGATGGCCTTTAGTATGACCCAACCATGAATAGAACTCACAATCTCCCAATGAAGAGGCAGACACACTACCACTAGGCCACTAGCTGGTACAGACAGAGCAAAACCTAACAGTTTTTTGGGAGCTCGTCCAGGATAAATGAATTTTACTGGGAAGTGAATTGGCTGGTGTGTTCAGGGTCTTTATTTTTCTGTCAAACTGCTTTGTGACAATATCTGTTGTGAAAAGTGGTATAGCCATACCATTGCAAGACCTCAAACTTGAAGGTGAGGAAAGTCCAGTGTGAGCAAGCATGCATCAGATCCTTTCAGTATCTAAGAGGGCAATGAGAGAAATATATGTTTGGCATGCCTGTAACTGGAACAGGCTGTTCTGATTGCTACAGTACTTCATTTGGTTAGTTAAATCCTTTTTTTTTCTGATTATCTTTTTATTATAGTTTTCAAAAAGGGCACGTCAAAGACAGATGTACAGATACTATAAGGATGGAGCATAAATGAAAGTAACAAGAAATGCAAATAATAAAAAAGAAAAAATATATACATACATACATACATACACATATACAATTATAAAATAATATAAAAACACATAACACAACACAGAACTCATGCTGGCAGCAAACCCAGACAAAACTATTCATAGAAGCTCTTTAAGGGCAGCAGCTATGTTCATCCATGTGTTCACAGTGGTTTCCTTTGCCTTGTTAATTTTTGCAGTTGCACCCTCTAAACAAACAATATAATGGAAAGAGACTATCCAAAATTGTCTAAGATTGGTATCTGGGTGTATCCATTGATGTAATATAGGTTTTTTTAGCAGCGGTGAACCCTGCCATTAACACCCTTTTATCACACAGCGAGAACTGGTATATTGAGTCATCATTAAGTAAAAGTAAGCAAGGGTTCAAGTCAAAGTGTAGACCTGTGAGATCATATAACGTATGAATGACAAACATCCAGAAAGTTCATATCATTGGACAGTCCTAGAACATGTGTAGAAATGTACCAGTAGTTCCTGTGTTACGAATACTGCAGTATGGATGGGGAACAAGTTTAATGAGATATTGTTTGTAGGGTGTATAATAGAAACGATGGATAGTCTTAAAATGAATAAGTACATGGCTAAGGTTTTTAGAAGTAAGGCAAAGGTTTGACCACACTGTTTCCCAATCCGGGTGGAATCCTAACCAGGAAAGTTCTACATCCCATTTTGATAGAATCTGTAGAGGCTTTTGAATACTAATGAGTAAATTATTGTAAATTATTGTGACTACACCCCTAGAAGACTTACAGTGGTGCTTGAAAGTTTGTGAACCCTTTAGAATGTTCTATATTTCTGCATAAATATGACCTAAAACATCATCAGATTTTCACACAAGTCCTAAAAATAGATAAAGAGAACCCAGTCAAACAAATGAGACAAAAATATTATACTTGGTCATTTATTTATTGAGGAAAATGAGCCAATATTACATATCTGTGAGTGGCAAAAGTATGTGAACCTCTAGGATTAGCAGTTAATTTGAAGGTGATATTAGAGTCAGGTGTTTTCAATCAATGGGATGACAATCAGGTGTGAGTGGGCACCCTGTTTTATTTAAAGAACAGGGATCTATCAAAGTCTGATCTTCACAACACATGTTTGTGGAAGTGTATCATGGCACGAACAAAGGAGATTTCTGAGGACCTCAGAAAAAGTGTTGTTGATGCTCATCAGGCTGGAAAAGGTTACAAAGCCATTTCTAAGGAGTTTGGAGTCCACCAATCCACAGTCAGACATATTGTGTACAAATGGAGGAAATTCAAGACCATTGTTACCCTCCCCAGGAGTGGTCGACCAACAAAGATCACTCCAAGAGCAAGGCGTGTAATAGTCGGCGAGGTCACAAAGGACTGCAGGGTAACTTCTAAGCAACTGAAGGCCTCTCTCACATTGGCTAATATTAATGTTCATGAGTCCACCATCAGGAGAACACTGAACAACAATGGCGTGCATGACAGGGTTGCAAGGAGAAAGCCACTGCTCTCCAAAAAGAACATTGCTGCTCATCTGCAGTTTGCTAAAAATCACGTGGACAATCCAGAAGGCTATTGGAATGTTTTGTGGATGGATGAGACCAAATTAGAACTTTTTGGTTTAAATGAGAAGCGTTATGTTTGGAGAAAGGAAAACATTGCATTCCAGCATAAGAACCTTATCCCATCTGTGAAACATGGTGGTGGTAGTATCATGGTTTGGGCCTGTTTTGCTGCATCTGGGCCAGGACGGCTTGCCCTCATTGATGGAACAATGGATTCTGAATTATACCAGTGAATTCTAAAGGAAAATGTCAGGACATCTGTCCATGAACTGAATCTGAAGAGAAGGTGGGTCAGGCAGCAAGACAACGACCCTAAGCACGCAAGTCATTCTTCCAAAGAATGGTTAAAGAAGAATAAAGTGAATGTTTTGGAATGGCCAAGTCAAAATCCTGACCTTAATCCAATTGAAATGTTGTGGAAGGACCTGAAGCGAGCAGTTCCTGTGAGGAAACCCACCAACATTCCAGAGTTGAAGCTGTTCTGTATGGAGGAATGGGCTAAAATTCCTCCAAGCCAGTGTGCAGGACTGATCAACAGTTACCAGAAACGTTTAGTTGCAGTTATTGCTGCACAAGGGGGTCACACCAGATACTGAAAGCAAAGGTTCACATACTTTTGCCACTCACAGATATGTAATATTGGATCATTTTCCTCAAGAAATAAATGACCAAGTATAATATTTTTGTCTCATTTGTTTAACTGGGTTCTCTTTATCTACTCTTAGGACTTGTGTGAAAATCTGATGATGTTTTAGGTCATATTTATGCAGAAATATAGAAAATTCTAAAGGGTTCACAAACTTTCAAGCACCACTGTAACAGGATCAATCCAGCTAAACATTGGGTGGTTACATAAAGCAGAATTCCAAGGGACGCCATAGGCTTTCATTGCAGATTGTAACCTGAGGTATAAGAAGAATGAGAAGCCAGGTAGACTGTATTCATTTTGGATATCCTGGAATGTGCGCAAACCATTTGCATCAAATATATTAGAAAAGGTGAAAAAAACCCTGGATGACCACAGAGGATAAGCAAAAGGTTTATGATCTGATAGGAAGCGGGAATTATACCATAGAGGAGATTGTTGAAAGAATTTCTTTGAAAGGCCTGTTGCTTTTTCAGCACTACACCATGCAGCTAAGGTTGACGAAACAATACTACCAAATTTAGGGTTGGGTTTATGCTTCCCCACCCCTGTGAAAGGCAAATCTTGGAGTCTGTGGGGGTGCACTATAACTGATTCTATACTTCTCCATGGCACTACACTTTCAGTGTCTGTCCAGGTGCGCATAGCCCTGATCTGAAATGCCCAGTAATAGAGCTTAAAATTAGGGAGGGCAAGCCCCCCCTTCTGATTTTGTGCGTTGCAAAACTGAAAAATGTATCCTGGGTTGCCTCCCATTCCAGATAAAATTGGATACTGCTGAATTCAAATCTTCAAAATATTTTGGAGGTGGTATGCATGGGATCATAAAAGATAAAAAGTTAAGTCTAGATAAGACATTCGTCTTTACTGTACTGATTCTGGCTTGCATTGAGATTTTAAGATTAGTCCATCTTTGTAGATCAAGTTTTAATTTCTGACCAATTTCGCTAAAATTAATATGAATGAGGGCGGCACGGTGGTGTAGTGGTTAGCGCTGTCGCCTCACAGCAAGAAGGTCCGGGTTCGAGCCCCGTGGCCGGCGAGGGCCTTTCTGTGCGGAGTTTGCATGTTCTCCCCGTGTCCGCGTGGGTTTCCTCCGGGTTCTCCGGTTTCCCCCACAGTCCAAAGATATGCAGGTTAGGTTAACTGGTGACTCTAAATTGACCATAGGTGTGAATGTGAGTGTGAATGGTTGTCTGTGTCTATGTGTCAGCCCTGTGATGACCTGGCGACTTGTCCAGGGTGTACCCCGCCTTTCGCCCGTAGTCAGCTGGGATAGGCTCCAGCTTGCCTGCGACCCTGTAGAAGGATAAAGCGGCTAGAGATAATGAATGAATGAATGAATAATATGAATGATCCTTGACAGAGAATCTGTTATTTTAATTCCAAGATATGTGAATGATTTAGTGAATGCAATGTTCCTAGGGAGGATGATGTGTTGAGAAATGGTATTAAGGGCCATCAAAGATGACTTATCCCAATTTATCTTGTATCCTGACATATTGCTAAATTGGTTGAACAACTGTAACACCTTTGGTATAGATATGTTTAAGTCTGACAAGTACAAAATTATGTCGTCCACATACAATGATATGTGATGTTGAGAGCCAAATAATGTAACTGGGGAAATAACTGGGCTTTGCCTAATGGCCTGGGCTAAGGGTTCCAATGAGAGAGCAAAGAGGAGGGGTGATAGAGGACAGCCTTGGCGACAGCCTCTCTGTAATGGAAAGGGTAGAGACTGGGAAGTACCTGTTGAGATAGAAGCTGTAGGATGTTTGTAAAGGGTCTGAATGATATTTATAAATTTAGGACCAAAACCAAAGTGAGTCAATACAACCCATACGGTAGGTAGTCCCATTCAAGTCTATCAAAAGCCTTGAGTGCATCAAGAGAGAAGGCTGCACAGGTGTCAGGATATGTATGAGCATGTTCAATAATGTGTAGCAGGTGCCGCATGTTATCTGAGGCTAGCCGCCCTCTAAGAAACCCAGTTTGATCAAAGTGAATCAGATTGTCCAATACGGGCTCGACACGGGAAACCAAGACCTTAGCTAGAATTTTTACATCACTATTAATTAAAGAGATAGGACGATAACTAGAGCAATCTAATGGGTCTTTATGTTTCTTCTGTATAAGTGCTGTGTTTTGATCTCGATGAAGAGTACCGTATTTGATTGCATAGATCATTGAGTCCTGTATTGGGGCCCGACCACATCCCAGACAGCCAAGTATAATTCTGGGGGAACGCCATCAGGACCTGGGGATTTACCTTTTTTGAGTGACTTGGCTGCCTTATAAAATTCCTCCAGGGTTAATGGCTCTTCTAGAAGTTCTCTATCCTGTGCTGAAAGGACTGGTAGGTTAAGGTTCTCTAAAAATGTTTTGCATGAGTCTATGCCAAGGACCACCTCTGAAGAATACAATGTGGAATAAAATTCTTTAAAGGTGTTATTAATAGCACTAGGATCGGTGAGAATTTTACCGTCTCTGTTTCGTATTAAATCTGTATTAGCTTTGGACTCTGTTTCTTTCACCCTCAATGCAAGCAGATGACTAGTTTTGTCTGAATAAAAATAATATTTCTGTTTAGTTTTGTGAATAATAAACTCAGCTTTGGACATTGATAGACAGTTGTATTCTAATTTCAATGCCAAAAGTCTCTGACAAGCTTCTTCTGAGAAAGACTGGGTCTGCTGGTATTCCAAACACTTTATTTCCTGTTCCAGATCAGTGAAGCGTTTGTTTTTAAGACTCTTAGCATTTGAGGAAAAAGCAATACAGTTCCCTCGTATATAGCATTTTGTAACTTCCCAAAGCACCTGTGGGTTTGGGCAATGGTCCAAGTTATGTTCCAGAAATTCCATAAGCCCTGTTCTGAGTTGATCTAAAAATGACACATCATATAGCAATGAATCATTAAAACGCCATCTACAGGATTTGACAAGTGTGGACACGGGTCATATTACAGATAATGGGAGAGTGGGCTGAAATCAAGATAGGCAATATATCAATAGAGGACATGCACTGAAGTAAGGGTGCGCTAACAAAAATATAATCAATTCTAGAGAATGATTTGTGTCTTGGAGAATAAAATGTGTATCCTTTCACATGGGGATTATGCACACGCCATGGGTCAGTTAGATTCAATTCTGTAATAAAGCTATTAAGCAAAGATGAAGACATAGAGGTAGAGTAGTTAGGTATAATAGATGAACGATCCAACCCTAAATTAATGGATGCATTAAAGTCTCCCCCTATAATGGTATTGTGGTCACTGAATTCTAATAATTTGTCTGTGATATTGTGAAAAAATTGTTGATCAGGTTTGTTTGGGGCATAAATGGATGTCAACAGGAGTTTGGTATGATTTACTGTGACCGCTGCATAGACAAAACGGCCAAGGTCATCTCCTCCCACTAAGTCACTGGTGCCATGGTGGCGGCCCGCGGGCCGGATCCGGCCCGAATGAACATCTAATCCGGCCCCCTTGCTGATGGCCCTCTAATTGTTCGGCCGGCAGAGAGCCATCAATGTCTGCCACACCCCATCGAACAATTATTACAGAACAATTACCTGTCTTTCACTGCCGATCGCATTGACGTCAGAGGCGGAGATTTGCACCGATGTGCGTTGGTTGAGCCGAGGCGCAGTGCTCAAACGGTTCTACAAATTGCGCAAAGAGATAGCCGAGTTCATGCAGGCTAAAGGGAAGCCTGTGGAGGAATTGGACGACACCGAATGGACCAGGGACCTTGCCTTTTTAGTGGACATTACCGAACACCTGAACTTATTGAATGTTAATATGCAAGGTCGCAACAAACTCGTTACCGAGTATTACGACGGTGTCCGTGCGTTTCAACGTAAACTTGCGTTATGGAAGGCACAGCTCTGTCAGCGCAATGCAGCCCACTTCCCCTGTTTGAAATCTCTGTCTGTCAGTCATCAGAGCATGGACAAGTATGCAAACTTGCTTTCCGGTCTCATGCACGAGTTTGCCAATCGATTCACGGTTTTCACTGAACTGGAAAAGGACTTTGCGTTTTTTGGCTCTCCATTCACCACGGATGCTTCCGAGGTCACCGAGGCGATGCAAATGGAACTGATAGACTTGCAATGCTGCACGCAGTTGAAGGACATGTACAAATCTGTTGGTATTGAATCATTCTACCAATCGTTGCCACCTGAGTACCCGACTATCACTGCATTTGCAGGTAAAATACTCTGTATGTTTGGGACAAGGGCGGCACGGTGGTGTAGTGGTTAGCGCTGTCGCCTCACAGCAAGAAGGTCCTGGGTTCGAGCCCCGGGGCCGGCGAGGGCCTTTCTGTGTGGAGTTTGCATGTTCTCCCCGTGTCTGCGTGGGTTTCCTCCGGGTGCTCCGGTTTCCCCCACAGTCCAAAGACATGCAGGTTAGGTTAACTGGTGACTCTAAATTGACCGTGAGTGTGAATGGTTGTCTGTGTCTATGTGTCAGCCCTGTGATGACCTGGCGACTTGTCCAGGGTGTACCCCGCCTTTCGCCCGTAGTCAGCTGGGATAGGCTCCAGCTTGCCTGCGACCCTGTAGAAGGATAAAGCGGCTAGAGATAATGAGATGAGATGAGATGAGATGTTTGGGACAACATATTTATGTGAGCAGGCATTTTCAGTTATGAATATTAATAAATCGAAAATGCGCAATCGTATGACACATGGACATCTCAATGAAAATAGCCACGGCCCAGAGCCTGTCCCCCAATGTGGACAAGCTGGTGAAAAATAAAAGGCTTCTGGCTTCGACATGTAAAATGTAGCTGGCTTGTCTGCCCATGTAACATAGTGCTGTGAAGTAATGATTGGGAGGGTATGTTTGTGGGAGTGGGAGTTTGTGGGAGTTGTTTAAGTTAATGTACCATCTGTTATTTATGTCTTTTTATTATTAAGTTCTAGTGAATATTTAGTCACTTGGCCTGTTGGTGGAGTACTTAACCTTGGCACATCTTTTGACTTCTTTAGGGCTACTTAGGGCCATCTTTTTTAATTGGCCTAATTAGGCCTGTGTATTGACATGGTTTTATGTGCAAGTTGTCAATAAATCTGATCAAAGTAATTTACAGTTTAGTTGTGTTTTTATGTGTCCTTGTCCATTTTGTTGTTTTTTTTATTATTTAAAAAAACAAACATTTATAAATAATATTTATATTCATAAATGATATCAAATAGTATGTCTATTTGTTTAATGTTTGGTCTTGTCACGCCGGTAATGCGGCCCCCCGAGGTCCCACTTGAAAACAATCTGGCCCCCTGACCAATTTCACCCTGGCACCCCTGCACTAAGTTAACGGTTAAACGTAAAGACCTCTTAGCCAATATCAGTACGCCTTTGGATTTATTAGAAGCACAGGAGTGTGCTAATAACTTATAGTTCTTGTTTTGGAAGCGATTTACATCCTCCTCTTTCAAGTGAGTTTCTTGCACAAATGCTATGGATATCGCTTTGCGGTTCAGAAACTCTAAGCAACGGGTTCGCTTTACAGGTGTATTAAGGCCACACATATTCCAGGATATAAAGTTTAGACTAGACATGGTTACTTAGGTAGAAGAGATGCAGGATTGAGAAACAATATTTCTTAACAATCGCCCTATGAGTCAAATTCCATACCCAGACAAGAGAAAAGTTAACAGCTGCCAGCGAAACTATACAAATAACTGCAATCTTAACTATATACAAATACTTTACAAGTCACAAGGAGTTCATCAGAAAAGCCCCTTTGGCTAGCAAAAAAAAAGACAATTTCAGAGTCGTGGTTCTTCCCAGCGATGCAACCCCATACCCACCCCACTCATTACAGTGACATGAATAAATGAAAAGTAGAGCAAAATATTGCTAGCTCTTTGATCAGAGTAAAGGTTTAAAGAAATTCATGCAGCAAACTACTGCATTAACCAACCTAGAAGTCCATCAATACCTTTCAAATTATGAGAATGTTAATGCACGCAACACAAAAACATATGCTAACGTTACAGGAAGCCAGAGAGCTCTGCTATCAAAATCATGTCACCAACGCAAAAGAGCTATGGATTCATTAGAGTTAGCTACACAAGACGGCTTCTTCAATCAGTACTTGCAGTAAGCGTAGGTATCCATCTGGAGTTATGCAGAGACCTCGCCATCCACTTCGGGTATTCGGTCGACCCCCAAAGCCTCTCTTTCTCCCTCCGGTGTAGAGCCAACGGCCTCCCTGGGGGTAAGGTTGTTAGCCATGAGGAACTGCTCTGCTTCAGCCGGTGATCGACACAGAATTTGCCTGCCACGGTGAGTGATCTTCAGTGTAGCAGGGAACAGGAGAAACGTCTGGATCCCGTATGCCTCTATCTGCTTTCTGGCTTCAGCAAAGGCCTTTCGTTTCTTGGTGGTGTCTGCGCCTGAAGTCCGGAAAGAAACATAGAGTGTCCATACCATGTTTAATCGGATGCACTGCTCTTGCACCGCTTAGGATGGCTTGTCTGTCGGTGTAATCTAGCAGTTTAAATATGATTGTGCGTGGGCGGCTAGCATTACTGGACTTGTCAGAGTACAAGCGATGGGCTTGTTCTATCCTGATGTCTCGTCCCACAACAGCAGGGATCCATATAGGCAGGTTTGCCTTTAAGAATGCGATGCAGTTCTCACCTTCCACTCCTTCGCTCAGGCCAACTAAACGTAAATTGGATCTTCTGCTTCGGCCTTCCATGTCAGCCATTTTGATGTGCAATTCGTCGATTTTCAGCCTCATAGCAGTGACCTGGTCTCTATCATGTCTAGCCGCTGCCTGTGTAGAATCACACCTTGACTGAAGACGTTTAACCGTTTTCCCTAGTTGTTCAATTTGGCCTGTTGCTGTTGTCATAGTATCTGTGGTGGTCTTCAATTCAAGTCTTAGGTTGGATATTTGTGGAAGGAGAACATCATCTAAAGCAGCTTTGACTGCAGCAGTAACGATGGTGTTTAGCTCTGCTATCTGTTCGGCTAGGGCTTGCTTCACTCCAGCTAAGATGGCGCTTTCAAGATCTGCTCTCGAGATGCTAGTTGATGATTCTCTGAATCTCTTCTTCAGTGGAGACTGTTCGGCTTCTTTGGTAGCATCAGTAGTGTGTGGTGCTGAAGTTTTAGAGGTTTTAACGTAGTTCAGCATAATTTGCTTCCAGAAAACGTAAAAGTAACGAGTGGTAAGTAGAGCTCGACAAATTTACGACTGCACCGCCATGAACGTCACGTGACTCCTTGGTTAGTCAAATACTTGAGATTTGTCTTCTCTCACACATTCTGCTCTGTGCTTAATAAAGGTTATTTTGACCAGTAATGTCTTTCTACTTTTCATAAGACTATGATCCTGATGGGTAATGTAATGGTACATGATGTCTCTCTTCTTTCATAAAGTAGTGTAGGCTAAACCAGTGATGTAATGCTTCATCAAGCAGTGACGTGTCTGTGTCAGTGACTGTTTGCTCCTGGATCGATCTGTGAGGCAGAATCTCTTAGGCGGCAGAAGTCTATATTCCTAGATCATACTTTATTAATTCAACCTCCTTTAGTACAAACAAATCAAAACCTAACAAGTTCTAACTCATACTAAACACTCTGCTCACATCACCCACATCCTCTCTCAGCTACACTGGCTACTAGTTCTGTCCTGGATTACATTTAAAGTCTTATTTCTTACTTTCAAAGTTTTGCATAATCTTGTGCCGATCTACCTTAGGGAACTACTGGTCCCTGCACCCCTCTCACTCACTGAAGTAATTTACTTACTGTCCCATGCACCAGACTTTCCACCAGACAATTTAAGCAACCCGTGAGATAACAATATACAGTGGTGCTTGAAAGTTTGTGAACCCTTTAGAATTTTCTATATTTCTGCATAAATATGAACTAAAACATCATCAGATTTTCACACAAGTCCTAAAAGTAGATAAAGAGAACCCAGTTAAACAAATGAGACACAAATATTATACGTGGTCACTTATTTACTGAGGAAAATGAGCCAATATTACATATCTGTGAGTGGCAAAAGTATGTGAACTTCTAGGATTAGCAGTTAATTTGAAGGTGAAATTAGAGTCAGGTGTTTTCAATCAATGGGATGACAATCAGGTGTGAGTGGGCACCCTGTTTTATTTAAAGAACAGGGATCTATCAAAGTCTGATCTTCACAACACATGTTTTTGGAAGTGTATCATGGCATGAATGAAGGAGATTTCTGAGGACCTCAGAAAAAGCGTTGTTGATGCTCATCAGGCTGGAAAAGGTTACAAAAGCATCTCTAAAGAGTTTGGACTCCACCAATCCACAGTCAGACAGATTGTGTACAAATGGAGGAAATTCAAGACCATTGTTACCCTCCCCAGGAGTGGTCGACCAACAAAGATCACTCCAAGAGCAAGGCGTGTAATAGTCGGCGAGGTCACAAAGGACCCCAGGGTAACTTCTAAGCAACTGAAGGCCTCTCTCACATTGGCTAATGTTAATGTTCATGAGTCCACCATCAGGAGAACACTGAACAACAATGGTGTTCATGGCAGGGTTGCAAGGAGAAAGCCACTGCTCTCCAAAAAGAACATTGCTGCTCGTCTGCAGTTTGCTAAAGATCACGTGGACAAGCCAGAAGGCTACGGGAAAAATGTTTTGTGGACGGTTGAGACCAGAATAGAACTTTTTGATTTAAATGAGAAGCGTTATGTTTGGAGAAAGGAAACCACTGCATTCCAGCATAAGAACCTGATCCCATCTGTGAAACATGATGGTGGTAGTATCATGGTTTGGGCCTGTTTTGCTGCATCTGAGCCAGGATGGCTTGCCATCATTGATGGAACAATGAATTCTGAATTATACCAGCGAATTCAAAAGGAAAATGTCAGGACATCTGTCGCCTTCTCAAGAGAAGGCGGGTCATACAGCAAGACAACGACCCTAAGCACACAAGTCGTTCTACCAAAGAATGGTTAAAGAAGAATAAAGTTAATGTTTTGGAATGACCAAGTCAAAGTCCTGACCTTAATCCAATGGAAATGCTGTGGAAGGACCTGAAGTGAACAGTTCATGTGAGGAAACCCACCAACATCCCAGAGTTGAAGCTGTTCTGTATGGACGAATGGGCTAAAATTCCTCCAAGCCGGTGTGCAGGACTGATCAACAGTTACTGGAAATGTTTAGTTGCAGTTACTGCTGCACAAGGGGGTCACACCAGATACTGAAAGCAAAGGTTCACATACTTTTGCCACTCACAAATATGTAATATTGGATCATTTTCCTCAATAAATAAGTGACCAAGTATAATATTTTTGTCTCATTTGTGTAACTGGGTTCTCTTTATCTACTTTTAGGACTTGTGTGAAAATCTGATGATGTTTTAGGTCATATTTATGCAGAAATATAGAAAATTCTGAAGGGTTCACAAACTTTCAAGCACCACTGTAACTGTATCAGATCAGTCATTAGAATGTTTTACTCCCCTCTCGATTTCTACGGTGCCATTCGGATGGTAGGGTCAGAATTTGGCGTAAACAACATGAAAGCATAGATCCATCCTGCCTTGTATTAACGTTTCAGGCTGCTGATGGTGGTGTAATGGTGTGGGGGATATTTTCTTGGCACACTTTGGGCCCCTTAGTACCAACTGAGCATCATTTGATCACCACAGCCTACCTGAGTATTGTTGCTGACCACATCCATTCCTTTATGACCACGGTGTACCCATCTTCTGATGGCTACTTCCAGCAGGATAAAACGCCATGTCACAAAGCTCAAATCATCTCAAACCGGTTTCTTGAATATGAAAATGAGTTCACTGAACCAAATGGCCTCCACAGTCACCAGATCTTAATCCAATAGAACACTGTTGGGATGTGGTGGAATGGGAGATTCGCATCATGGATGTACAGCCGACAAAGCTGCAGTAACTGTGTGATGCTATTATGTCAATATGGACCAAAATTTCTGAGGAATGCTTCCAGCACCTTGTTGAATCTATGCCACAAAGAATTAAGGTGGTTCTGAAGGCAAAAGGGGGTCCAACATGGTACTAGCAAGGTGTTTCTAATAAAGTGGCCAGTATATGGAATTATGTGGCAAACAAAAAGTGTGAAAAAAATATGTTTGATATTTAAGATTCTTCAAAGTATCCAGCGTTTACCTTGATGACGCTTTGTACACTATTAGCATCATCTTCACCAGCTTCATGAGGGAGTCACCTGGAAGGCTTTTCAATTAACAGGTCTGCCTCGTCAAAAGGTAATTAGTGGATGAGTTTCTTCCCTTCTTAATGCGTTTGAGATCAAACAGTAAATAGTAAATAATAAAAATACAAATAATAAAACAGCATTATTCCACACCGATAGTAATCCATACAGTATTGTCAATTCATAAAAATAAAGAAAAAATATTGAATTAGAAGGTGTGTCCAAACTTTTCACTGGTACTGTGTGTGTGTGTGTGTGTGTGTGCACAGAGACACATTTTCTTACCTCGTAGTAAGAGTAGTTCATAGAACAGAGCACTTTATGCTTTTTATAGAAACAATATAAAACACAGAATGACAGTAAAAACTCGACAAAACCATCAGAACTATAAACATTTCACTCACAAATGTTGTTGAATTACTAAAACCAGGACTCAGTCTGACTAAAAGAACACTGGAATGATATTTAGCATTAACCGCTAACCGACTCTGAAGGGATCCGCCATATTGATTAACATCAGCGTTGAGTTACAACCTGTAAAATAATACTTTATTACAATTAAACTTTTAAACACATATTTACAAAAGCTGGAAATTTACTAACTGCATGCAAATAAAGGAAGACTATTAAAAAATAATTAAATTTTGTTTTAAATTTTTTAAGAATTGTGACCTTCATTATTGGCTACTTTTAATGGTTTTAGGATATTTTTTGTTATCTAAATTCTCTAAAAGTGATTATTAGTGCACTTGTAAATTTTATAAATGGGAAAATGTCAAACTGTCAAACAAACAAACAAATCATAAATACATAACTTTAAAAAATGGCAAATAAAATACAAATAAAATTTAATTCGCTCTATATTGTTCATGATGAATTAAAATTAAACATTTTCTCACATTTCCCCCTCAATCCCCTGCATCAGAACTGACATCTCGGTTCATCATTTCTTTGCTTTGCTTCACGAGAGAAAGTTGTGTGCCCCGCCCACCAAAACTCACAGACCGGGCAAGGAGAGCATTAATCAGAGATGCAACAAAGACACCAAAGAGAACACTGAAGGAGCTGCAAAGATCCACAGCGGAGATGGGAGTATCTGTCCATAGGACCACTTTAAGCTGTACACTCCACAGAGTGGGCGGGGCTTAATGGGAGAGTGGCAGGAAAAGGTAATTGCTTATGAAATCACGTTTGGAGTTTGCCCAACAGCATGTGGCAGACTCCCCAAACACATGGAAGAAGATTCTCTGGTCAAATGAGACTAAAATTGAACTTTTTGGCCATCATGGGAAATGCCATGTGTGGCACAAACCCAACACCCTGAGAACACCATTCCTACAGTGAAGCATGGTGGTGGCAGCATCATGCTGTGGGGATGTTTTTCATCTGCAGAGACAGGAAAGCTGGTCAGGACTGAAGGAAAGATGGATGGCACTAAATACAGGGCAATTCTGGAGGAAAACCTGTTTGAGTCAGCCAGAGGTTTGAGACTGGGATGAAGGTTCACGTTCCAGCAGGACAATGACCCTAAACATCCTGCTAAAGCTACACTGGAGTTGTTTACAGGGAAACATTTAAATGTCTTGGAATGGCCGAGTCAAAGCCCAGAACTCAATCCAATTTAGAATCTGTGGCATAACTTGAAGATTGCTGTACACCAACTCAACCCATCTAACTTGAAGGAGTTGGAGCAGTTTTGCCTTGAGGAATGGGCAAAAATCCCAGTGGCTAGATGTGCTAAGCTAATAGAGACACACCCCAAGAGACTTGCAGCTGTAATTGTAGCAAAAGGTGGCTCTACAAAGGATTGACTTTGAGGGGGGTGAATACTTATGCACACTCCAGATTTCTGTTTTTTTTTAATTTTAATTATTGTTTGTGTCACAATAAAACAATGTGCACCTTTAAAGTGGTCGGCGTGTTGTGTAAATCAAATGGTGCTAATCCTCCAAAAATCCATTTTAATTCCAGTGTGTAATGCGACAAAACAGGACAAACACCAAGGGGGATGAATACTTTTGCAAGACACTGTATCAGATGTTATGATGGTGGAACACATTTCCATCGCCTCTGAATGCATATTTATTTAAAAGAAGAAATGAAAACTACAAATAATTTCACAGTTTAGCCTTCATCTACATGTGCAGAACCACCAATGGACAAATTACAAGTATTTCAGGAAGGTTTATTTATTCTCAGAAATTCACAACATGTGATATGACGGTACAGGAGTCATAATAAATCTGTTATTACTGCAGTGAATCTATAAACTCTGTTCCAAAGCCACTGACATTCATTTAGAGTTAATCAGCTCATCATCAATGAGTTCGAACATGGGTTCGGCTTCATCGTTATAAATATGTCTTGTTTTCTGAGTCAGTAACAGAACATTACAGCTGGACAACAACAACAAAAAAAAGCAGCTCACAGCTGTATTACAGCTCTATAGAAATCACTCTTTTGATCTCAAAGCTAAACTGGTAGCTATAAGTCACCATGGTGACCATTTAGCTATTTACGAGCTAAAATATTAATAAACAAACAGTGTTCGTTTTCATTGAGACTGAAATGTTGCTTTAAACTAAAAAAAGTAGATAATTGTAACATTTTTCTATTCCAATTTATTCGTTGCCATAGAAACCTGGTTAAAACCCAACAAGAAAGATAGAAATGGACAAAATTGAAATAAGAAAATAAAAAATGAGCCATTTCATTTTAAAAAAAGACACACTCATTAGACACACAAACAATTCAGTATTTAATGAGCCTTAGAACAAAGTTTTTTTTTTTTTATAAATAAGAAATAAAGACATCTTCCACATATGCAAATACAGGATGAAATTATAGTTAAATTATATTATATTCCATTATTCAACTTACTTCTAGACAAACATTTATTCATTTTAAGTGGAACTGTCTCAGATAGGTGCGATAATCATGTGAGGAGGTTTTTTTTTTAATAATAACTCCTTAGGAAATGCAAATAAATGTGTTTATCATTCAAATTATTTTTTACGCCGGTTTGATTGGCTGCGTGAACGGCAAATAACCGTCTGCTCATCCGCAGTCACTCCGCACTTTTGTCAACACAGCTCAATTTCTTTGTTACTGTTTGACTCATCGCACAAACCTTATAATCAGTATTTCAAAAGAATAACTAATAATTTGAATGATTAAAATTATTGAACTCCGTTTTCACAAAATATCGTGATTTGTTAGTGTCTGCCTTTGGTGTCAGCAAATCATCATCATCCAATAACTGCTTAATAATAAAGTTCATTTCTTTTTGTATTATTATTGTTCAGTTTCATATATATATATATATATATATATATATATATATATATATATATGAAACTGAACAATGTATGTATGTGTGTATATATATATAGACACATACACAGTCCTGTGCAAAAGTCTTAGGCACATATAAAGAAATGCTGTCAACCAAAAATGACTTAAAAATAATGAAATTAAATGTTTCAACGTTTAAAAATAATAATATTATATATGTGGTGCTTGAAAGTTTGTGAACCCTTTAGAATTTTCTATATTTCTGCATAAATATGACCTAAAACATCATCAGATTTTCACACGAGTCCTAAAAGTAGATAAAGAGAACCCAGTTAAACAAATGAGACAAAAAATATTGTACTTGGTCATTTATTTATTGAAGAAAATGATCCAATATTGCATATCTGTGAGTGGCAAAAGTATGTGAGCCTTTGCTTTCAGTATCTGGTGTGACCCCCTTGTGCAGCAATAACTGCAACTAAACGTTTGCGGTAACTGTTGATCAGTCCTGCACACCGGCTTGGAGGAATTTTAGCCCGTTCCTCCGTACAGAACAGCTTCAACTCTGGGATGGTGGTGGGTTTCCTCACATGAACTGCTCGCTTCAGGTCCTTCCACAACATTTCGAATGGATTAAGATCAGGGCTTTGACTTGGCCATTCCAAAACATTAACTTTATTCTTCTTTAACCATTCTTTGGTAGAACGACTTGTGTGCTTAGGGTTGTTGTCTTGCTGCATGACCCACCTTCTCTTGAGATTCAGTTCATGGACAGATGTCCTGACATTTTCCTTGAGAATTTGCTGGTATAATTCAGAATTCATTGTTCCATCAACGATGGCAAGTCGTCCTGGACCAGATGCAGCAAAACAAGTCCAAACCGTGATACTACCACCACCATGTTTCACAGATGGGATAAGGTTCTTATGCTGGAATGCAGTGTTTTCCTTTCTCCAAACATAACACTTCTCATTTAAACCAAATATTCTATTTTCGTCTCATCCATCCACAAAACATTTTTCCAATAGCCTTCTGGATTGTCCACGTGATCTTTAGCAAACTGCAGACGAGCAGCAATATTCTTTTTGGAGAGCAGTGGCTTTCTCCTTGCAACCCTGCCATGCACACCATTGTTGTTCAGTGTTCTCCTGATGGTGGACTCATGAACATTAACATTAGCCAATGTGAGAGGGGCCTTCAGTTGCTTAGAAGTTACCCTGGGGTCCTTTATGAACTCGGCGACTATTAGATGCCTTGCTCTTGGAGTGATCTTTGTTGGTCGACCACTCCTGGGGAGGGTAACAATGGTCTTGAATTTCCTCCATTTGTACACAATCTGTCTGACTGTGGATTGGTGGATTCCAAACTCTTTAGAGATGGTTTTATAACCTTTTCCAGCCTGATGAGCATCAACAATGCTTTTTCTGAGGTCATCAGAAATCTCCTTTGTTCGTGCCATGATACACTTCCACAAACATGTGTTGTGAAGATCAGACTTTGATAGATCCCTGTTCTTTAAATAAAACAGGGTGCCCACTCACACCTGATTGTCATCCCGCTGATTGAAAACACCTGACTCTAATTTCACCTTCAAATTAACTGCTAATCCTAGAGGTTCACATACTTTTGCCACTCACAGATATGTAATATTGGATCATTTTCCTCAATAAATAAGTGGCCAAGTATAATATTTTTGTCTCATTTGTTTAACTGGGTTCTCTTTATCTACTTTTAGGACTTGTGTGAAAATCTGTTGATGTTTTAGGTCATATTTATGCAGAAATATAGAAAATTCTAAAGGGTTCACAAACTTTCAAGCACCACTGTGTGTGTGTGTGTGTGTGTGTATATATATATATATATATATATATATATATATATATATGACCTGGCTGCCTGCCTTCATGATATCAGCAATTGGATGACTTGTAAGTTTCTTAAACTCAACCATGATAAGACAGAAGCCATACTCATTGCCACTCCCACCCTCCTTAAAAAGATAAACCATTCTCAGTTCTCCATCCCAGGCTACTTTACCACCACCTCATCTGAAGTGAAGAATCTTGGTGTCATTATTGACTCATCACTTTTTTTTGAATCCCACATAAAACAGGTCACAAAAACAGCATTTTTCCATCTGAAAACCATCTCTAAACTCCGATCTTCTCTCACCCTTGCCACTGCAGAAACTCTCATCCATGCTTTCATAACCTCAAGACTGGACTATTGCAATGCCCTCCTTACTGGTCTTCCAGCCAAATCAATAAACAGATTACAACATATCCAGAACTCTGCAGCAAGACTTCTTACCCACACCAGACCATGGCAACACATCACGCCTGTCCTTCACCAACTCCACTGGCTTCCTGTTCAGTTACGCATTCAATTCAAAATCCTCCTACTCGTCTTTAAGCCACAGCATAATCTAGCACCCCCTTATCTCACTCATCTCCTCTCCCCATACCAGCCCACACGCACCCTAGGTTCCACTGACACACACCTCCTTGTCACCCCCTCTACTCGTCTTCATTCCATGGGTGACAGGGCTTTTAGTGTAGCTGGGCCTAAACTCTGGAATTCTCTCCCCCTCTCATTGCGGCAGTGTACCTCTCTCTCTTCTTTTAAGGCACAATTAAAAACCCACCTTTTTACTCTTGCTTTTCCCTTTTAATAGATACTTTTTTTTAATCGGTTTTATTATTTTAGTGTCAGAATGGTCCAGCTATTTTATTGTTTTATGTTTTGTTTAAATGAGATAGTTTACTTGTTATATATTCCTGTCCTGCTTCGTTTTATTCATCTTATTGTTTATTAATTCTAATTGTTTATAATTGCTTGATTTTATTTTTACACTTTTATTGTTAAGTGTCCTTGAGTACCCTGAAAGGAGCTTTAAATAAAATTTATTATTATTATTATTATTATTATTATTATTATATATATTGTATAAACAGTATCATTAAGCTATAATAAATGAAACAAAGTCAGCATTTGGTGTGAGACGAAATTCCCTTTGCTTTTAAAAAAATACAATGAGGTCAGTTTTATGCGGAAATGAGCTGTAGGTTTTACTGAGCGTCTTACAGAACCAGCCCCAGTTCTTCTGCACACTTTGACTGTCACACTCACTTCATTTTACACCAAAAATTTTCCAGTAGCCTTCATTATGTTTTCTTTTTTCATCTGAAAAGTGCTCTCTCATGGAATATGCTGCTTTAAATTTTATGGTGGAAAATGAATGTTTGGACTCTAAAATGTTTTTGTAATGTTTTGACTTGATAATGTAGAAGTCATAAAATAGAAATCTATAAAGTTTGTATGAAAAAAATAGGGGGCCAAGACATTTGCACAGTACTGTGTAGGATGAGGTCAAATGTTTAACTTCAGATACAAGGGTCAAGTAGTGTTGAGTCTTCAGATGGATGAAAATCCTGATATGACACTCTGGCTGTGTGTGTGTGTGTGTGTGTGTGTGTGTGTGTGTGTGTGTGTTCAGGAGTCGTACTCCTGCCCGATATACTTTGCGATTGTGCTCAGCTGAATGTTGGTTGTTCCCTCATAGATGGTGCCTGCAACAAAACACACACGTCAGTAATAAAAACACTCCGTGTCGTGCTGTTCTGGGAAAATAATCAACAGTCAGCATCGGTGTGGCGTGATGAAGCGGAGTTATGGTTACCATCCTGCAGTTGATTATTTTCCGAGAACGGCGCGTCCCTAAGTGGTCTAATTCTCTGATATTGTACCACAGCAGTTCAGTGATTCCCTTTGTAAATAATACATGATGATTTTTATCTGTTTCTAGTTACGTTTCCTGTTGTGGAAATTCAGTGAAACGAGTTAGTGGTAGTTATAACATGTTACAGCGGCTGTAAACAGTAGCTCCCTGTGTGTGTGTGTGTGTTGTACACACTCACCTATCTTACAGTCTCTGTAGTATTTCTCTATAGGATAGTCCTTGGTGAAGCCGACGCCTCCCATCCACTCGATACACTTCGACGTGGTTAACGTGGCCACCTGCAAACCACACGGCACCATCACTCCGTCCATCCGTCTGTCTGTCTCGACATTTCTTCACCCTGTCTATCCCCTTCCTTCCTGGTTTCCCTTGTTCTTTTCTTCTCTCTCTCTGTTCCCCCCTCTTTCTTTCCCTGTCATTCTCTCTTTCCTTCACCTTTTCCCTCTTTCTCTTCCCCTTCTCCATGCCCACTAATGCTCCCTTTTGTGATTGCTCTTGGTCTCTTTTTCTTTACCTTGCTCCAGCCCACTTTCTTTCTCCTTCCTTCCCTCTCTTCCCCCCTCTCCATTTATCAATCTCTCTCTCCCTCACCGTGGTCCTCCTCTACTGACGCACTCAGAGACCTCAGGTCTCAGTGAAGAGAACTCCATCACTGTGTCCACATGGAGAACAAACTATCTGAAGATACATCCAGTTTCTCTACAAGGTACAGATTTCCACAAGTACAATACGCGCAATAAGAACATGCTGAGAACAGTTACATCCAACACGAACTGGGGTTGGTTCGGATCCCAAACCTCGTGTCTACAGCTGGAGCTCTTTACCTGATCACATTCAAGTCGCCGTCAAGTATTAAAGAGATTTACAAGAGCGATGAAGAGTTCCTTCACAGTCAATAATTAGGCTTTGTTTCTTTTCTTTTTCTTCCCCCTTTCTTTCTTTCATATTTATTTTATCGACATTATTATTTTTTGTCATCATCACGTTGGTTTTTTATTATATTATTTATTAGAATGACTTTCGAACTGCTTACTTAAGTGTACTTTGTGATGATATTTGAATGTATTTTATTAATGATGTATATTATTATTTATTTTTACACTTTCCAGAGCCCTGCTGAAAATCACACTGTCTGACGTCGGTCTTCTGAATAAAGAGTCTTCCTCTCTCTGTGTCTCAGTCACACATCTTTATCCGAGTGTTGTTGATGTTGGTAACAGTGCAGCAGAACATGGAGCTGAACACAGTGCTGTGATGATGACGATGATGATGGTGTCGTGATGAAGCTCAGAGGGAGCGAAATGTGTTTATGTTATTAAAGTATTTATGATACCGAGTGCAGTGGTGCCTGGAGCAGACGTGCTGTAATGAACATGATTATGAAGGTGAAGGTGAAGGGAGTGAGTGAGTGAGTCAGTGACCTCGGAGGAGAAGTACTTGGCCATGCAGGCCTCTTTAATGAAGGGTCGCCCCGCCTCCTTCAGCCTCACTGCGTTATAGGTCAGCAGCCTCGCCGCCTCCAGCTGAGTGGCCACGTGAGAAATCTGATGCTGCATCGCCTGAAAATCACACAACAGGAAGTTCACCACAACACGCTCACAACCACACAACATCTCGTTTAACACTCTGTACTCGTTACACACCTCTACACCACACCTGTTCCTCTCTTCTACTCGCTTTGATCTTTTTCCTTTTCTCTTTAGACAGAGAATTTTAAAAATTCCCCTCAAGGACTGATCATTTCTTTTTTCTTTCTTTCTCTTAAATTTGCAGCTCTCTGAGATCTCTCTTTCCCTCCTGCCTTTGTACTTTCTTTTTCACTTTTCTTTCTCTTAAATCTTTTACTTGTTGCATCGTTCTACCTTCTTTCCTTCCTTTCGTTCTTTTTTCATGACTATTTCCACTTTTGCATAAAGTTTTTGCTTAACCACACGCAGGTGATCCTTCAAACACTCATTTCATTTTTCAGTTGGATAACAACACTCTGTGTGTGTGTGTGTGTGTGTGTGTGTGTGTGTGTGTGTGTTACCTGGAAGTCAAAGATGGGTTTTCCAAACTGGACCCTCTGCTTGGTGTAGGGAACGGTGTGATCGAAGCAGCCCTGAGCTAAACCCAGCATCTGAAAACACACCCATATGACCTGAAGACAGGAAGTGGCTTTAAAAAGCGGAGTGTGAGCCGATATAGCCGCCGTACCTGGGCTGCGATACCGATCCTGCCTTCGTTCAGCATCCCGATGGCGTATTTATATCCCTGACCCACTTCACCCAGGATGTTCTTCTCACACACCTGGACCATGTTAAACACACCATTTACACAGAACATACTAACATACTACTCAACACTGAGGTCACAGGAACATCGGGTCCAACACATACGGACCCTGAGAACGTGTGCGAGTGTGTACCGTGACATTATCGAACGTGAGTGCGCAGGTAGACGAGGCTCTCAGTCCCAGTTTGTTCTCCTTCTTGCCGATATGAAGCCCCTCAGTGTCCCGATCCACAATGAAGCACGTGATCCCTCTGTGACCCTGTCACACACACACACACACACACACATATATCAACGAATGTCTGTGTGTGTGTGTGTGTGTGTGTGTGTGTGTGTGTGTGTGCGCGAGACTCACAGCTGAAGGATCTGCATTAGCCATGACCAGAAACACTCCAGCGTGCTCGGCGTTGCTGATCCACATCTTTGATCCGTTAATGACGTACTGATCTCCGCGTTTCTCTGCTCGGGTCTTCAGAGAGAACGCGTCGCTCCCAGAACCGGCCTCAGACAAACAAAAACTCCCAATCTGCAAAAAAACCAAACCAAAACAAAAAAACCCCCATGCATCAACAAAACTGAATGAACGAGAACAAACACACACTAGTGTCTAGTCCTGTTTGGCGTGGCTTCAGTGCATCAGTCTCAGTGAAGGAGGCGTGGCTTCAGTGCATCAGTCTCAGTGAAGGAGGCGTGGCTTCAGTGTGCCAGTCACAGTGAAGGAGGCATGGCCTCCACACGCCCCAGTCTCATTCAATGAGGCATGGCCTCCGCGTGCATCAGTCTCAGTGAAGGAGGCGTGGCCTCTACGTGCCCTAGTCACAGTGAAGGAGGCGTGGCTTCAAGTGCGCCTTAGTCACAGTGAAGGAGGCATGGTTTCAGTGTGCCTTAGTCACAGTGAAGGAGGCATGGCCTCAGTGTGCCTTAGTCACAGTGAAGGAGACGTGGCCTCTACGTGCCTTAGTCACAGTGAAGGAGGCGTGGCCTCTACGTGCCTTTAGTCACAGTGAAGGAGGCATGGCTTCAGTGCATCAGTCACAGTGAAGGAGGCGTGGCCTCAGTGTGCCTTAGTCACAGTGAAGGAGGCGTGGCCTCTACATGCCTTAGTCACAGTGAAGGAGGCGTGGCCTCTACGTGCCTTTAGTCACAGTGAAGGAGGCGTGGCTTTAGTGCGTCAGTCACAGTGAAGGAGGCGTGGCCTCAGTGTGCCAGTCACAGTGAAGGTGTGGCCTCTGTGTGCCAGTCTCAGTGAAGGAGGTGTGGCCTCAGTGCGTCAGTCACAGTGAAGGAGGCGTGGCCTCTGTGTACCTTAGTCACAGTGAAGGAGGCATGGCTTCAGTGCGTCAGTCACAGTGAAGGAGGCGTGGCCTCAGTGTGCCAGTCACAGTGTAGAAGGTGTGGCCTCAGTGCGTCAGTCACAGTGAAGGAGGCGTGGCCTCTGTGTGCCTTAGTCACAGTGAAGGAGGCATGGTTTCAGTGTGCCTTAGTCACAGTGAAGGAGGCGTGGCCTCAGTGTGCCTTAGTCACAGTGAAGGAGACGTGGCCTCTACGTGCCCTAGTCACAGTGAAGGAGGCGTGGCTTCAAGTGCGCCTTAGTCACAGTGAAGGAGGCATGGTTTCAGTGTGCCTTAGTCACAGTGAAGGAGGCGTGGCCTCAGTGTGCCTTAGTCACAGTGAAGGAGACGTGGCCTCTACGTGCCTTAGTCACAGTGAAGGAGGCGTGGCCTCTACGTGCCTTTAGTCACAGTGAAGGAGGCGTGGCTTCAGTGCATCAGTCACAGTGAAGGAGGCGTGGCCTCAGTGTGCCTTAGTCACAGTGAAGGAGGCGTGGCCTCTACGTGCCTTAGTCACAGTGAAGGAGGCGTGGCCTCTACGTGCCTTTAGTCACAGTGAAGGAGGCGTGGCTTTAGTGCGTCAGTCACAGTGAAGGAGGCGTGGCCTCAGTGTGCCAGTCACAGTGAAGGTGTGGCCTCTGTGTGCCAGTCTCAGTGAAGGAGGTGTGGCCTCAGTGCGTCAGTCACAGTGAAGGAGGCGTGGCCTCTGTGTACCTTAGTCACAGTGAAGGAGGCATGGCTTCAGTGCGTCAGTCACAGTGAAGGAGGCGTGGCCTCAGTGTGCCAGTCACAGTGTAGAAGGTGTGGCCTCAGTGCGTCAGTCACAGTGAAGGAGGCGTGGCCTCTGTGTGCCTTAGTCACAGTGAAGGAGGCGTGGCCTCAGTGTGCCAGCCTCAGTGAAGGTGGCGTGGCCTCCACATGCCTCATTCTCAGTGAAGAAGGTGTGGCTTCTGTGTGTCAGTCACAGAGAAGGAGCATCTATTACAGTGAAGGAGGCGTGGCCTCTGCATCCATTACAGTCTTTTAGGAGTGACTTTTTCTTGTGCAGTTTTAGAATATTTCTAGCTGCAGTGTGATTGGTCTGTCTGTGTTCTCACCATGTTGGAGACGAGACGAGGGAGATATTTCTCTTTCTGCTCCTCGGTGCCCAGTCTGAGCATCAGCGTGTTGATCAGCGTGTTCTGGATATCACACAGAACCGATATGGAGGGGTCCACCTTCGCTAGCTCCTCGATCACCAGGATGGAGGAGAAGAAGGAGGAGGCTGTACCACCGTATTTTGTGCTTATCTCAATCCCCATCAACTACAACACACACACACACACACACATCAGCACTAACATGTTCCTGCAGTGTGTACTGTAATATCTGATGATCTGCAGCACACACACTGACCCCCTGCTCAAACAGAGAGCTGATCACTTCCGGCTCCATCGCAGAGTTTTCATCCATCTTAGACACAAACGGAGCAATGCGCTCCTGAGCATACTTCTTTACTGTTAACACCAAAATTCAGGATGCTCTGTTATACTTCAAAATCAACAAAGACGCCTAAATGTAAACACATATACACCCCCCCAAGCACAAGCTGATATTTTATAATAAATGAATATAATCAAAAGCATTATTTTCACATTAATATCCGTCTCCTCTTGTAGCTAAAGCTTCTGAATAAATATTACACACATCTAAAATGCTTAGGCAATGCTTGTGTGTTTATATTCCTAATCACCTGCGTCCCTCATCATAGCCTCCTCCTCGGAGTACGTCTGTAAAGGAGGAAATCCAGCTGTTGAAGAGGAGACATGATGCGCAAGCGGCCGGCACGAAGCCCACGGCTGGGTCAGCTGCCTGCTCACCTACAGCCATCAACCACAACACATTTATGACAACTACATGTGTTTATACAATTACACACACTGTACCCCAAATTCTACCTCACTCACTCACACACTGCTAAATCAGATACACTACACAGAACACTGTAGCAGTTTACAGAAAACAGAACTGAGGACTGGTTGTGAAAAATAAAATAGAAACTATACAATGTACAAGACAGATAAAACATGCAAAAATTACATAAAACTTTCTTTAAAAAAAAACAAAACAATGATAAGACTTTGATAATAGCGTAATAAATGGATGGCTCAGTCTGTAGGATTTTCTTTTTATTGCTTATTATTGATGCAAAGTATGTTAAGGAAAAATCAACACTGTTGAAAAAAACTTGCACTTGTGTGTGTATAATTGTGTATATAATTTTTACTTATTATGTATTTATTTTATTTATATAACAAATATGTTATGCTTAAAATAATTTTCATTTTACTCAACATCTGAAACTGTGTGTGAAGTATCGCATTAAATCATTACTTTTAATTAAAAATCTGTATTTAGTAAACGACTCCGCGCAGTGCTTTACGTCATCACTGTGCGACAGCAGCCTCTTTTCCTAACCAACTAAAAATGCTAATTCGCTGAGCGTACGGTTATTAAGTTTTATCAAACCTACATACAAGAAAGAACAATAAATAGCAATAATATAAATTTGATTAAAGTTACATGTTATGGTCCAGGTTAGATTATATAGCACGATTAGTCTGAAAATATATTTAACATTTTACATTACGCCTTTAACCAAACGTAACATAATCAGCATTTTTATATATGAAAAACAATCACACTCGGCGATATATTTAGTTTTATAACCTAAATAAAAGACGTTCCGATTCATTTATTCACCTTTCCGAAGAACCTAAAGAAGGGCACCGCCATTTTGTTGCACTTGTTTACATACGGGTCCTTCTTGTCCGGCGTCTAAAATGTTCGTGTGAAATATTAACACGTGTGTCATTCTTGAATGTTTTTAGATAGCCGTCTTTAAACTGTATATTTTAACAGCAGAATTGACAAAAAAAAATACAGCATAATTGTTTACTCAGTCGAACAATCCGTGGATCTTTACTTTTTAGATCGGGAACTATGTTTTTTTTCCCCCTTGGTTTTTTTTTCATGAGGGACACAATTTAGGTTTACACCACAGTAGGACTTTCCCTACCCGTAGTCGTGTGAAATCCGCCTTCTGTGTTACGATTGGATACAATCTATGGCACGTGCATGTATTTTATCCAATCTGCTAGTGGGATGAAATTTCTAACCAATCATCACGCAGTAGGCGGGTTTGTCGTAAAACAGTTGGAAGAAAAAAACAACAACAACAACAACAACAGGTTTGTTAGCTGTTAAAGCAGGTTAGCTACAGTGTTAGCTTCAGTGATTGTGTATTTTGGGGTTTTTTTTTTCCTTTGAGGATCGTTTAAACCAGTTTTGTTAAGAATAATGTAACTTCGTGTTGTTTCTTTGAATTTTATTTTTACTTTATAATTCGATTTTTAAACTATATTTTTCATTTTTGTCGGCTAAGTCACCTGCTCAACGAAACACAAGTAAGCGCCTCCATGTACTGAGACTTATTTTTCTTAAATAAATCTAAAGCGTATTTTTAATGATTTTGAAATAATCGCAACTTAATTTTAATTTTAATCGCAACTTAATTCTCCTTAATTCTGAATGAACTACCCATGTTTGGGAAAAGAAAAGCGGGAATGTATTAATTTTACCGCATATTTAGAAATTAGTGTAAACATTAATCAACAGAAAAAAAAACTACACATAAGTATGATTTAAGAAAAAAAAGTATTTTTAAATTCAACGTATTCCTTATAAGGAATGAAGTGACGTCATTGTGCGGCTACAATCTCATTTGCATATGGCCTCCCAATATTTACATAATCACGCCCAGTTGTTCAAGAAGGTAGTGTCTCTGACTTTCCTCTGAACCGGTTGGAACTCTGTGTTTCTCAGAGATTGGCGTAGATGCGGATTGAACGTATGGAATCGGCGGTGCGTCCCGGTTGGACGATGAACGAGTTGAAGGCGGAGCCTCTGGACTTTGTGAGAGATTTTCAGGAGTATCTCGATCAGCAGACGCATCACGTGAACACGCTGTCGTCTTCTGTGAATGGAGAGAAAAGTGATGAGGATCTGCGGACAGGTGAGAGCGTCACATGTAGTGCTCCCTTTGAAGCCACACCCCTAAAATGCATGAAGTGTAGTTTTGTCAGGATTGTTGATGGGTGGAGTTTGTTGTGCTATGTCTGCGAGTGGTGTGTCTCGTGTTTCAGGTGTGTCTGAGACGGAACAGAGTGCGATGGATCACTTAGCGTCGATCGAGGTGCGTCTGGACACGGACGGATTCGAGAGGACAGTCGACGGAAAATTCCGGTGTCGTTACTGCAATTACGCCAGCAAGGGGCAGGCCAGACTCATCGAGCACATGCGCACACACACAGGTGTGACTCGGGGTGTAAATTTTTCCTCCTCTCATCCCCAAGTTCTGGACTTGATTGTATACTGATGTTCTTTCTTTCTGAATTTAATAAACTTTCTTAATAATAAACTTTGTGTGTGTGTGAAGGAGAGAAGCCTCACCGTTGTCAGCTCTGTCCGTTCTCCTCAGCGTATGAGCGACAGTTGGAGACACACATGCGCTCACACACGGGTGAGAAACCTTATAAGTGCGAGCTGTGTCCATTCCGCTGTAACGACCGGAGCAACTTGTCTCACCATCGCCGCCGTCGACACAAACTCCGCCCCTTGATGAACACAGCCTCGACGCGGACCAAACCGAAACAGTTGTTCGTCGCCGAGGACAAATCCCTCCCTCTTTCTCAACCAGCAGCCAATCAGGAACAAGACTGCGACGATGAGTTGCATCCCAGTTCACCCAACCAGGTTTTGGAGGGCTACGAAAGGGAGGCCAAAGGTCACACTCTGACTCCGCCCTCTCAGGACCCTAATGCGGACGCGCTCTTGAGTCCAGAATCTTTTCCGGCGCAGATTAACACCCAGACACTGTATTTCTGTCCGCATTGCCAGACGTATTTTGGTGACAATGTGCTTTACACCGTGCATATGGGTTGCCATGGTTACGACCAGCCTTTTCAGTGTAACGTCTGCGGTGTGCACTGCAGCGACAAGTACGAGTTCGCCTGTCACTTCACCCAGGGACAACACCGCAAGTAACACACACACACGTTTATCTATATCTCCCAAACCGGTATTTCTGCTTTCATCCAGGGAGGAAGTTGGGGTCAGAGGTCATTAATTGTACTCGCGCTCTGTTTTTTTCATATACAGACACGCCCACTTTCTCTTCTGTTGTTTTCGGTCCACGCCCCCTCTCAGAGCTGATCTTGTTTACATATACATCGTCATTTCAGTGTCTTAAAGCGACACAGCCACTTTCATTTTCAGACACAATCTAATTTAAAGGCCACGCCCTCTTTCTGTTCAATGGCATTAAAGCCACACCCACCCAGATCATTTCCATCAAGTGTGTCATTTCAGTGACATTTTCTGTGTGATTAATGCCACGCCCATGAAGAACCATCTGACTTTCATAAACAGGATGGAAATTAAAGGACACGCCCACCTTTTCTTTTATGTTCACTTGAAGGACACGCCCACATTGTTTCAACCGCTACAGCTAGTGTCGTTTCCTATACAGTGTCTAATTAAAAGGACACCCCCACATTTCTTCTACAGCATTCAAGCAACCATGGTCTCAAAGCCGTGCCCACTCTGAGAGGGTTCTCATGTCACACCCACTCAGAGCCTGTCTTATTTCCATATGCAGTGTGTCGTTTAAAGGCCACACCCATTTTCTCTTCCATGGCTTTCAAGCCATGCCCACTCAGAACAGCTCTTGTGATCAAATGTAGTACATTTAAAGGCCACGCCCACTTTCTTTTCCGTGTTCTGAAAGCCACACCCACTCAGAACGATTCCAATATTTATATTTAGCAAGTAACTGCAACACTCTTCTAATGTCAAGCCACGCCCACTCTGTCATATACAGTATGCCATTGTAATGACTACACGCCCATATTTTTTTCCTGTGGTCTGAAAGCCACGCCCACTTATAGCTGCCCTAATTTTGATGTGTAATATATATTTTGAAGGTGAGAGAATTACACAGAACTGTTTTTTTCCCCCCCTCCCACCTGTCCTGCATGATCCCAGTCCACGCCCACTCAGCCTCTATTCTTCCATGTACAGTATTGATTTCAAGGACAGGCGTTAGTATTTATGGCCTTCAAACCAAACACAGAAATTATATTATTAATTATATCATAAAGAAAATAAAGTCAACTTTCTTAACTTTATAAACTGAAAGTATTTAGCGTTTATACTAACGTTTCTCTGATCTGTTGGAAAATTTCTAAAAAAAAAGTTATGTTAATGAATTTAATTTTTTTTTTTACATTGTACTTGTAACCCAGTTTCATTTTAATTCCTTATTTTATTTCAGAGAGAGAGATAAGACAGTGAGGTTATGGGGTTGATGTAATATTTTCATAGTTTTAAAATAATTCGTGTTTAAAAAATGTTCACTGATATGAATTTTATTAGGATTTTACAAACTGATTAAAAAAGTGGTTTGATTTATCTAGTGACATGATTTTAATATCTAAATAAAAAAACAGAAAGGAGAATTACAACAGCAAAATGTATTCACAGAATGAAAAATACAAAAAAAAAATCAATAATTACAGTGCCCTCCACAATTATTGGCACCCTTGTAAAGATTAGTAAAAAAGGGTTGGGGGAAAAAATCCATCTTTTGGTGAAGTCGCTTCATCTCACACTGAAAAGAAAAAAAAAAACCCAACCTTTAATTGAAAAATTTATTCAGAGAAAAACAACCCCTCCCATCAAGAATATATTTTCAGCAAAAACATGTGCCACTATTATTGGCCCCCTGGAAATGATCATGAACACACTGTACCTGAAGTGTGTTTCCTGTGTAAATTGTCCATGTGTGAGTTGATTGGAGTGTGTAGAAACTTTCAAGCTGTAATCTGTGACTCCCTGATTAACTGGGGAACAAATATGAGGCGACACAGAGGCCAAATTCCCTCAACATCAACATGGGAAAGATGAGAAACACACAAACCCAGTGAGGGAGAAGTGTGTTGATCTTCATCAGTCAGGGAATGGGGATACAAAATTGCTACTCGCCTGAAAATGTCAATTTCTACTGTTAGGGCAAAAATAAAAAAGTGGACACCAACTGGACCTGTTCCACACTCAGCTGGAAGAGGAGCTGAGTTTATTTTACCCCACGGACAGTGAGGAGGGTAAGAGAGGCAAAAAATTCTCAAGGGTCACGGTTAGTGAATTACAAGAAAAAGTAAAATCTTGGGGTTTCCGAGTCTCCAAACCCCCATCAGACTCAGTTTGCAAAATGCTACGACAGCTTTGACTGGAACTGTGTTCTCTGGTCTGATGGAACAAAAATGGAGCTTTTTGTCAATGGGTTTGGTGTAAACAGAAGGACGGCTATAATGAACAGAACCCGATCCCAACTGTAAAATATGGAGGAGGTTCTGTGATGTTTTTGGGGCTGTTTTTCCTCCAAAGGCCCTGAAACCTTGTTAGGGTCCACAGCATCATGGACTCCATGAAACACCAGGACATTTTAAATCAGAATCTGGCTCCTCTGTCAGGAAACTAAAACCCGGTCGTCACTGGATCTTCCAGCAGGACAATGATCCGATGTCCAAATCAACACTAAAATGGTTCGCTGAGAATCACAGAATCGAGCTTCTGCCCTGAACATCTCAGTCCCCTGAGCTGAAGAGGAGAGAGCACAAGAGAGGGTCGAGACCCTGGATGATCTGGAGAGATTGTGTAAAGAGGAATGGGCTCAATGCCCCGCTCTGGATCTCCAACCTTATAAAATGTTAGAGGAGAGACTCAGTGCTGCTTTACTGACAAAGGGGGTGTACAGAGGACTACATGCGGGGGGGCGGCAATAATAGTGGCACAGGTGTTTTTGTTGAAATTATATTTCTTAATGAGGGATTTGTTTTTCTCTGAATAAATTTATTTCGAATAAACGTTGGATTTTTTATCATTTTTTCAGTGTGAGATGAAGCGACTTCACCAAAAGGTGGATTTTTTTCTAACCATTTTTAGTAATCTTTACAAGGGGTGCCAATAATTGTGGGGGGCTCTGTGTACAATATGAATTCAAAGAAATTGGTGAAAACATCAGATCAAAACATGAGTGAATGTACATTATATCGTTTCTCTCAAAATGAAAAGCTAGAATTATTAAAAATGTATTAAACACAATCATGTATGATTTTATGATTAACACTCACAGCTGTGTGCTGCAATCCTGTCTTCTAATTAAATTTGATATCAGAAAAATATTAATCTATTTATATATATATATATATATATATATATATATATATATATTTTAATTAAATAAAACAAATTGTCAACAGTGAACTTTTTCATAATTAATATTAGTAATAGTTTGAAGATTAAAGAATTGAGAATAATGCAGAAGGTTGCCCTCTTTTGCATTTTTTAAAAAAATAATTATTGATATTGGAAAATAATAATGCTGTCAATGCCATAATGAAGGCAACAATCAACATTATTAAATCAAGTGAATTCAATTAGGGCTTCCTTGCAGCTTTTATTGTAATTAATGAAAAAAAAAAAACGTAAATTAAGTATTTTTCATCTCATTTTAAATCACTAAATTGATTAAAAAAGTGAATTAAATGAGGTATTTTTAGTCTCATTGTAATTACTATTTAAAAAAAAAAAAATCAATGAAGTGGGGTGCCATTACTTTAACGAGCAGAGACACAGGGACTGCACTATAAACATCTCTTACGCTGTGAATGAATCATTTCTCTTTAATGAGAAACTTCATTTTTATTCTTTATAAATGAACCCATTCTGTGTTTGTTACACGGATTCGGAGCTGGACGTGGAGTCCACGCCGTGTCGCTCCAACATCACGCGTGTTCTGCGTGTAAACGTGTCGGTTGCGATGTTGACCACACGCTCCACACACACACACTCGTCCTGTCCCAGCTGTTGGAGAACCTGAGCTCTGAGCTCCTGCAGGAAGAGATTCTTCTCCTCCCCCAGAGCTCTCGCCAACCCCTTCAGCTCCTCACCACTCTGCCTGTGTGCTACACACACACCATCAGCATCATCACACACTGATTATAATCCACCATACTGAGGAATGCTGGACTCTGATTGGTCAGAGGGTGTTGATTCCTGTCCTGTTCTCACCTCTCGCTGTCACCATGGCCTGAGACACGAGTCTCCTGCACACCTGATCCACCTGATGAACCACACTGCAGGCACAGCGCTGTCTGTCTGCCTCCTGAGAGAGAGACAGAGAGAGAGAGACTTTTGACTTTTAAAAACATCTTTAGTTTTGTTCTTATCTACTGAAAGTAAAACTTAATAAAAATATAGAAGGTGCATTTGGAAACATTCATTACTACAACTCATCAAATCCATTACACAAGGATCTTTCTTTAAAAAAAGAAAAATGTTATGCACACACAAAACACCATAATAAAAAATAAAATAAAAAAACTAAAAAGTAAAAAATTAGGCGGCACGGTGGTGTAGTGGTTAGCGCTGTCGCCTCACAGCAAGAAGGTCCGGGTTCAAGCCCCGTGGCCGGCGAGGGCCTTTCTGTGCGGAGTTTGCATGTTCTCCCCGTGTCCGCGTGGGTTTCCTCCGGGTGCTCCGGTTTCCCCCACAGTCCAAAGACATGCAGGTTAGGTTAACTGGTGACTCTAAATTGAGCGTAGGTGTGAATGTGAGCGTGAATGGTTGTCTGTGTCTATGTGTCAGCCCTGTGATGACCTGGCGACTTGTCCAGGGTGTACCCCGCCTTTCGCCCGTAGTCAGCTGGGATAGGATCCAGCTCGCCTGCGACCCTGTAGGACAGGATAAAGTGGCTACAGATAATGAGATGGAGTTAAAAATTAAGAGCCAGTGAGCCGTCCCCTTCAAGTGAACATAAAACCTGCCTAATTCCCCACAAATCTATTTAAAAAAAAAAAAAAAAGTGTGCAGGTTGTTGGTCAGTTTTTAAAAAGCAAGTTCTACTCGGAGACGAGCTGTAATTAACCCTTTCAAGCTCTGCACCACATCAGTCCGACCTTGGCCTTGCATCTGGTTTTTCCTGGTCTTCCATGTTGCCACTTTTGCACTTCCAAATAAAAAGTTAATTAAAACCAGAGTCTGTCTTTTTTTGATTGTATATTTTGGCCCAAAAATAAACAAAGGAACAGAAAATTTCTCCCCCAGCTTTTCCACCCACTCTTTCAGTATCCTGAACAGGCCCACTAAGCGACGACACAGAGACACTAAGTGTTCTAATGTTTCAGGTTAGTTACAAAAAGGGACATCCCTCCCCAGTGCTGGGATCCAGGTGAGCCTTGTGTCTGTTTGTAGCTATCGCTCCATGGATCATCCTCCACTGGAGGTCAGCCGTCCGTTTTTCAACAGGCGGCTTGTATAAAATCCGCCAGGAGCCTTTAGGGGTGCAGTCTGAAGTAAAAACCTGAGTCCGCCGCGACTCCCTGACTTCAGCCAGAGAGCAGAAGTTCAGTATTTCCACGCAGCTGCGGTAGAGCTGCTTCTTCCTGCAAGAGGTGAAGTTGCCCAGCGCTGGTGTTTTCAGGGACAGAAGCAGCCCGCTCTCCTCTCGCCACTCCTCAACAGCAGGCCTGACAATTAGTGCAGGAACAATGTAGTCTTGAGCCTCGTGCTATTGGTCAATTAGGGTACGGTTTTGGGCGTATACCCTCAGCGGTACAGTCAGGGACTCCCAGACCTCCACTATCTTCCTCAGCATCCTGGAGGACCTGATGTTAGTGACTCTGCCAAGGATTTCCAGAGAGATTCTTTTAAGATGACCAAGTTTAACAACGCCAGCCTCAACAAACTTGGCTCTTAATGATGTAGAGGAAAGCATGGTCGATGTAAAGGAGTCATTGTGGAACAGTGGCTCCTCAAAAGATCCATGTTCCAGGTCTGGGGTCAGCGGTTCTTGCGAACTTGAACATCCTCCATGCTTCAGGCACCGAGTTATAGAAAGGTGTTATTCCAGTCAGGTCAACTTCAGAGGATCTTAAGAGAAACAGCTGTTTGTCCAGTCCCAGCCAGCCAGCCTTCCTCAGAAGCAGCTGAGCAGAAGTCAGCGCCATACCATACATTAGCCTCCATGCCATCTGCAATCTGAAGGCAGCGATTCTTGAGAGGATATCCATAAGACTGTGTCTTCCCTCTGCTACAGGAAGATAGAGAACTGGTGCCTTCAGCCAATGTTGATCCGACCAGAAGTAGTTCACCAAGAGCCGCTGTACATCCTTCACGAGGCCTGGTGGTGGCACTAAGACGATCAATCCATGTCAAAGAGAAGAGGTGACCAGGTTATTAGCGACGGTATCAGAACTCTTCCCCTGTAGGACAGCTGGGGAAGCAACCATTTCCATTTAGACAACCTGGCATCCACTTTCTCCAGCACTCCCTCCCAGTTTTGCTTTTGGAAGTCCTCACACCCGAGGTACACTCCTAGAACTCTGATGCCTCTTTTCCCCCACCTTAGGTTCCCAGAAAGATCAGGGATGTCTCTTACACTCCACTGACCTATCAAACAGGCTTCACATTTGTCCCACTTTACTTTGGTGGAGGAAGCTTTTTCATACACAGTCAGGCTTCTTTAAGTTCCTGGGTATCTCTCTGATCTTGGATAAAAATGTTGACATCATCCGCATAAGCTGATACGACTACAGGCCGGCTCTGAGCCAGCTCTGGGAGACATGAACCTTGTAACCTGCTCCTCGGCCTACACAGGAGAGGTTCAATAGCAATGCTGTAGAGCTGGCCTGAGATGGGGCAGCCCTGTCTGATCCCTCTCCGAACTGGCACAGGGGATCAGCCCTCCCCCCACCTTCACTAAACAGCAAGCCTGATTGTAGAGCAGTTTTACCCAGGATAAAAAAAAAACTCCCCCAATTCCAAAAGCCTGCAGCGTGGAGAAGAGAAACCCATGAGCTACACGATCAAAAGCCTTTTCCTGGTCAATGGATATAATACCAACATTAACATTGTATAATTTACAGACATCACAAACATCTTGCATTAAAAATAAATGATCAAACATTGATCTGTTTGGGATACAATAAGATTGACCTGCACGAATTATTCATTCATTCATTCATTCATTCATTCATTCATTATCTCTAGCCGCTTTATCCTTCTACAGGGTCGCAGGCAAGCTGGAGCCTATCCCAGCTGACTACGGGTGAAAGGCGGGGTACACCCTGGACAAGTTGCCAGGTCATCACAGGGCTGACACATAGACACAGAACCATTCACACTCACATTCACACCTACGGTCAATTTAGAGTCACCAGTTAACCTAACCTGCATGTCTTTGGACTGTGGGGGAAACCGGAGCACCCGGAGGAAACCCACGCGGACACGGGGAGAACATGCAAACTCCACACAGAAAGGCCCTCGCCGGCCCCGGGGCTCGAACCCAGGACCTTCTTGCTGTGAGGCGACAGCGCTAACCACTACACCACCGTGCCGCCCCCTGCACGAATTAAAACTCAATAAAATTTTTTAATCTGTTTGATAAAACCTTTGAATGGATTTTATAGTCCAAGCATAAAAAGAGTCTCCAGTTGTTTAGCAGGGCCAGGTCTCCCTTCTTAGGCAGCAGTGAGAGAACTGCTCACCTACAGGAAACCGGAAGTCTTCCTTTTTTACAACATTCTTTAAAAACGTCCAGAAGTGTTTAAAAAAAGTCTGAAGGAAGACCATCTAGTCCTGGAGCCCTGCCTGGTGCCATCTGAGACACCACAGCAGTCAGTTCATCCAAAAATGGTCTTGGTCCTCTGAGCTCAGTTGAGGAAGCCCCTGCAGAAGCTCTGCAGCAGACTTCATATCGCAGCTGTCTGCTCTGAACAGTTCTGTATAAAAGTCCACTGCAAGCTTCCTCATCTCAGCTGGGTCCGTGACGATGTTTCCATCAGGGAGACAAAGGCAGGCCATTTGCTTCTTCTGAACAACAGATTTTTTCCAAGTTAAAAAAGAAAGATGTTGGTAAAACATGCTCGGACTAATGCTCCTTTAGCTCTGTCCTGTAGGAGAGAGCCGAGTTCCTGTCTTTTGAAGTTCAGCTCATCGTTTTTTTGCTGACCAGTCTGTGAAATGGAGAGATTTTCCGAGTCCTTTATTTCTTTTTCTAGTTTCTGGACAGCTCTCTTGATTTTTGTTGTGGAATGGGATGAGTACTGCTGACAGAAAACAATAATTCGAGCCTTTCCTACCTCCCACCACTCAGTAAGTGAAGGAAAGGTGTTTTTCTCAGATCTCCAGTAGGTCCAAAATAGTTTAAAATTTTCACAAAAATTAAAATCGTGGAATAACATTAAAATGCCAAAAGGGCTTTGGTTTTCCAGTGGGAGATAAACAGAGCTCCATTAAAACTAAATGATCTGTAAAAGCAACAGGAGAGATTTGACAGTTAATAACTCTTGAGGTAAAAGTAGCAGAGAGATAAAATCTGTCCAGTCTTGCGGCACCGACTCTGCCATCAGATATTTTAATCTAAGTGTACTGTTGGACTGAAGGGTGCTTCATCCTCCACACATCGACCACATCAGCTTTTTTTAAAAAACATTACATAAAATCAGGGATGAGATTTTTCCGCTTTTTGGGGGAATTCCGCTTTTTTGGACTCAAAAATACTGTTTTTTATATTATTGCAAATCTGTTGAGAATTTTTTTTTTTTGGGGGGGGGGGGGGGGGGGGAGTATGGAATCAATTTTGTGCCAAAATGTTCATACAATACTTTTGAAATATCAAACAAAAACGACAAATCAAAATACAAAAAAGAACAAAAAGTCAATTTTTTTTAGACTGGCAAACAAATTATTCGTGTAATCGTGCAAAATATCAGTCTATTACTCTTCAGAAACCTTTTATTTTTGTTCCGCGTCTTTCTCAGTTTTGTTTGGCGTAATTTATTTTGGTTGCGATTCCAGCTTTCTCGTTTGCGCTCCCTGACTTTTTGCTTGCAGTTTTGGCACAAACTTCACGTGTGGGCGGACTGTCCAGGAACGCATTCCCATTGGCTAACTTGTGTTTGACTGACAGCTACGCTCAGCCATTCCCTACTCGGATTCTGGCGGACTGTTTGACGAGTGACCGATCCATTGACGATAAACAAGGATCGAGTGGACTTCAGTGGCGACTATGATATTGAATTTACACTTTGTTGAATTAATTCAATATCATAGTCGCCACTGAAGTCCACTCAATCCTTGTTTACCGTCAATGGATCGGTCACTCGTCAAACAGTCCGCCAGAATCCGAGTAGGGAATGGCTGAGCGTAGCTGTCAGTCAAACAAGTTAGCCAATGGGAATGCATCCCTGGACAGCCCGCCCACATGTGAAGTTTGTGCCAAAACTGCAAGCAAAAAGTCAGGGAGCGCAAACGAGAAAGCTGGAATCGCAACCAAAATAAATTACGTCAAACAAAACTGAGAAAGACGCGGAACAAAAATAAAAGGTTTCTGAAGAGTAATAGACTGATATTTTGCACGATTACATGAATAATTTGTTTGCCAGTCTAAAAAAATTGACTTTTTGTTCTTTTTTTGTATTTTGATTTGTCGTTTTCGTTTGATATTTCAAAAGTATTGTATGAACATTTTGGCACAAAATTGCTTCCATAGGGGAGGAGGGTTCATTTATCCTGGTGACTGAGACTGAACTTGTCAGTCGATAGATGTAGACCAGTGTTTACATTTCTATTCGAATGCCTCCATTTTGATTCCTGCACAATCTCGTTTAACGATAGCTTGTATGTGAAGTAAAACTTATGTTATCTGCTTTATGATTGGTCAAAACATCGACATTAAGGATATAACAGCCAACCAACGTTCATCATAGTGAAAACTTTCCCGCTATTTCACTGTGACTTCCAAATTTGCTTGTGTTGTACATTTCGATAGTTATTGTGTTCATAATATGTTTAAACATCAAAATGCCGAATACGATTGACAAGTGAGATGAAGCTAAGGTGCGTGAAATAGATGCGAGTGTGAAGAATAAGTTCAGATGGGACTGGTTGGATAATAAAGTTACGCTAGCCCCGGTAGATAGCAAGCATGGATCGGTGTCGGTAACCATTGGTGAATTCGTGAAAAAAACTCGATGTTCCCGGTAAAGCTCTTTGTACGGTGTGTGACGATGTAATATTTTACGGATCAAGAGGATTAAAGGCTCTACAGAGTCATGTGCCAGATCAGTGAAACACTGTAAGAAAACATTTTTGCTAAAGAGCAATTACAGTACTCCATATCAAGCGCTTTTAAGCATACAGTGGTGCTTGAAAGTTTGTGAACCCTTTAGAATTTTCTATATTTCTGCATAAATATGACCTAAAACATCATCAGGTTTTCACACAAGTCCTAAAAGTAGATAAAGAGAACCCAGTTAAACAAATGAGAAGAAAATATTATACTTGGTCATTTATTTATTGAGGAAAATGATCCAATATTACATGTCTGTGAGTGGCAAAAGTATGTGAACCTTTGCTTTCAGTATCTGGTGCGACCCCCTTGTGCAGCAATAACTGCAACTAAACGTTTGCGGTAACTGTTGATCAGTCCTGCACACCGGCTTGGAGGAATTTTAGCCCGTTCCTCCGTACAGAACAGCTTCAACTCTGGGATGTTGGTGGGTTTCCTCACATGAACTGCTCGCTTCAGGTCCTTCCACAACATTTCCATTGGATTAAGGTCAGGACTTTGACTTGGCCATTCCAAACCATTAACTTTATTCTTCTTTAACCATTCTTTGGTAGAACGACTTGTGTGCTTAGGGTCGTTGTCTTGCTGCATGACCCACCTTCTCTTGAGATTCAGTTCATGGACAGATGTCCTGACATTTTCCTTTAGAATTCGCTGGTATAATTCAGAATTCATTGTTCCATCAATGATGGCAAGCCGTCCTGATCCAGATGCAGCGAAACAGGTCCAAACCATGATACTACCACCACCATCCAGAAATCTACTGATTTCTTCTAACGAATAAAGTTGTGAAATGCTGTCTGTCTGCTACAGAGGCGCTGTCAGAGTCACACTCTATATCAGTCACACTGTTACCATAGCAACCATCCAACTTCATCACCTCCTCTGCCTCGCTGTCGGGGCTAACATTTAATAAAATCAGCCTCGTGTCAAACCGGACACTCTGCATCCTGCTGAGATCTCCCCATACTGACCTCCTCCTGCTCCGCCCTGCTCTGTTCAGCTTCCATCAAGGACAAAGAGAGGCGGAGCTTCTGGACTCAACTTGAGCAGGCGGAGCATGTTCAGATGACGTTAGCCAACCGCTGTCAGTCCCATCAGGTCACACCACTGCCCCCCTCCCCACCGTCAGTCACAACATCCACACCGCTGCCTCCCTCCCTGCTATCAGTCTCCGCAGCCACACCCTGCCCCCCTCCCTGCTGTCAAATCACTGCGGCCACACCGTTGCTTCCCTCCCCGCTGTCAGTCACCGCGGCCACACCACTGTTTCCCTCCCTGCTATCAGTCTCCGCAGTGACACTGCTGCTACCCTCCCCACTGTCAGTCTCTGCAGCCACACCGCTGCCTCCCCCCCGCTATCAGTCACACTACTTCCCCTTTCCTCACTGACAGTCCCAGCGGCAGCAGCCGGCTCCGCTACATGTTGTCTGTGAGGACAAGCGACCCGCTTGTGACCCACATCCCCACATTCAAAACATTTCATGCTCCCTGGACTCACATACACCATGTAAAACCCTTCCTTGTGTTTAACATGGAAGGAAACATCTAGTGTTTGAGTTGGGGAGTCCAGAAACAAACACTTGTCTCCGTAGAGACCGAACATGCTTCAACTTTTCATTTTTACAACCCAAACTCACCGTCCGGAATCTGCTCGTGAACTTCCCGAAGCGCTTCAGTTCTCGTTCCAGCGCCTCGTTGGGAATAAACAGGGGGACTCCGGACACGGTTACCCAGATGGAAGGCACCGCTAGCGGGGAAACTTGTACAAACTCGTATTATATGTCTCTGTGAGCTGATTAACAAGCTCCTGATGTTTCATAAACACCACACCCGCTTTATTCATGCAGGAAGCACACACGATGTTTCCATAACCCACTTGTTCTCCGACCACAAGCAACACCTGCTCCACCAGAACCGTAGGTTGTGGTACCACCCTTAGTCCATGTTTCAAGGAAAGGGCGGCGTCCCGGGAGACGCCATCCCCACCAAACAGCCAACAAACACTATTAATAACTACAAAATACTCAGAAATTAAATACCACAAGAAAAAAAGCAATAGAAAAAGTTTAGAAAAAAAAGTGGTGGCTGAGGGCTTGCGAATCTCCCAGCATGCAGTGCAGAGACAGAGAGATTTGAGATTTTATGTCCCCTTTGAAGACAGCTCTACTTCAGAAACAATATATAAATATCAAATGTGCAAATAACTTAATGTTAATAAATATATACTGTTTCTAAAAGATCCTAAAAAGGGACAAACACCCAAATATAAAAAAACAATTAGATAAAACAATAAAACGAAGATAAAAACCAAAGTAATTTTGTACATTTACATAAATAGTAAGACAAAATAAAAACTAAAAACTATAAGAGCAGTAAGTCATTAGAATCATTACCAATCATTAAGAATTAAAAATCAGCTGCCCATCCTCATTTAGCTGACAAAGGACATCAGATATTTCCCATATTGCACAAAACTTTTCAACATCATTAATCAAACCATCCTAAGAATATTCGAGCTTCAGCCGTGTCCCAACATTCCCCTCACCATCATCTGTTCTACCGGCCCCAAGGTTATTACTTTTTCTGGTTTTCCAGATAGCCATTTTTGCCAAGCCTGATAAATTCAATAAACAAACTTTTCCCTTCTTGGCGACACTATATTTAGGCCCTCCTATAAATGTTTCAGGTGAGAACTCCTCCCCTATGTCCCTGAACCACACCTTCAACAGTCTAAACAAGTTCTCTACCCGACTGCAGTTCAGGAACAGGTGCTCTACATCTTCATCTTGACCACAGAAGGAACATTCCCTCGCTACTGCTGGATTCAGGTGTGCCACATGTCTGTTTGTAGCTATGGCTTTGTGGATCACTCTCCACTGTAGATCAGCAGTTCGCTTCTCTATGGGGGGTTTGTAGAGGGCTTGCCAGTGTCCTTTCATGGAGAAGTATGGGCCAAGCAAACCTGACCACCCCGAGGCCTTCAGCCCTCTCAGTGCTGCCTGGTGCATCACTTTTACACAAGTAGTATAGACTGCCTTCTTGGAGAGGCTCTTGAAGCTCCCCAGCACTGGAGTTCGAAAAGAGATCCATGAGACTTGATGAGATGACATGACATGAGATGAGACTTGAAGATTGAAATGTTAGTGGAAATGAATGCACTTCCAAACAGGTTTTGTGTTTTGTGAAAACTGTAAATGTGAGATATTCCAGTGTTTTGTGATGTTTCGTAACGCAACATCAGCTGATAAGGCACGTCACCACTCGACATCTGGTGACTGTTTCTGAAGAAAGCGGAAGATTCTCGCCGAAACTGTTAACAAGGTAACAAGTTTAAAAAATCCTTGTCTAAGAAACTAACTTAAAATATCTAGAGATCCATCCTGTTCTTGTGGTTGTTCCACAGCTGCTGAAAAAGTGAAGGGTGGGCAATCGTTGTTGTGCTCGCTCGTCTCTGCGTCAGGCCTCCTTGAGGTTCCTCCACAACCCTCAGGCAGCACCTCTTGGAGCTCACTGATGAATTTTTCTACTAGGCGAGGGGACCGTAAGCCAGTGACATTTTGTATGAAGACTATCGATTTCCACCAATTGCCCTCTCTCAGCTGATCCAGTGTTGTGCACCCACTCCTCTGCAGAGATGCCTATACACTTGCGGAGTTCAGCAGTCTTGAGATCCATGGATTGTACAACAGAGGCTCTCTGAGGTGGAGTCCCGCAGGACCCGACGCAAAGCAGTGCGGCGCGGGACAAATTTTGAAAGCTCATTGTGGGCGCGGGCGGGAGGGGGAGTGCACAATGCGGGAGCGGGCGGGAGAGGTGATAAGCTGTAGTCCCGCTAACTAAAAACATGTTTAAAATAAAATTTATAAATTATTAATTTATGTCTATCATATATAATTTGTGCTGATATTTTATTTGGCATTAATAAAAACATTTTAAGATGCCTAAAGGGTGGCACGATGGTGTAGTGGTTAGCGCTGTTGCCTCACAGCAAGAAGGTCCGGGTTCGAGCCCCATGGCTGGCGAAGGCCTTTCTGTGTGGAGTTTGCATGTTCTCCCCGTGTCCGCGTGGGTTTCCTCCGGGTGCTCCGGTTTCCCCCACAGTCCAAAGACATGCAGGTTAGGTTAACTGGTGACTCTAAATTGACCGTAGGTGTGAATGTGAGTGCGAATGGTTGTCTGTGTCTGTGTGTCAGCCCTGTGATGACCTGGCGACTTGTCCAGGGTGTACCCCGCCTCTCGCCCGTAGTCAGCTGGGATAGGCTCCAGCTCGCCTGCGACCCTGTAGAACAGGATAAAGCGGCTAGAGATAATGAGATGAGAAGATGCCTAAATTTGCGGATGTGGTCTAATCTCGCGCACGTTTCCAATTCCTTTCCGCTCTTCCGTGTTTGAGATCTCCGATCATGGCAGAAGAGCAGAGCTCCTCTAGTGAAGCTCACAGTGCTTCAGAAGTACAACCCCGATTCCAAAAAAGTTGAGACAAAGTACAAATTGTAAATAAAAATGGAATGCAATAATTTACAAATCTCAAAAACTGATATTGTATTCACAATAGAACATAGACAACATATCAAATGTCGAAAGTGAGACATTTTGAAATTTCATGCCAAATATTGGCTCATTTGTAATTTCATGACAGCAACACATCTCAAAAAAGTTGGGACAGGGGCAATAAGAGGCTGGAAAAGTTAAAGGTACAAAAAAGGAACAGCTGGAGGACCAAATTGCAACTCATTAGGTCAATTGGCAATAGGTCATTAACATGACTGGGTATAAAAAGAGCATCTTGGAGTGGCAGCGGCTCTCAGAAGTAAAGATGGGAAGAGGATCACCAATCCCCCTAATTCTGTGCCGACAAATAGTGGAGCAATATCAGAAAGGAGTTCGACAGTGTAAAATTGCAAAGAGTTTGAACATATCATCATCTACAGTGCATAATATCATCAAAAGATTCAGAGAATCTGGAAGAATCTCTGTGTGTAAGGGTCAAGGCCGGAAAACCATACTGGGTGCCCGTGATCTTCGGGCCCTTAGACGGCACTGCATCACATACAGGCATGCTTCTGTATTGGAAATCACAAAATGGGCTCAGGAATATTTCCAGAGAACATTATCTGTGAACACAATTCACCGTGCCATCCGCCGTTGCCAGCTAAAACTCTATAGTTCAAAGAAGAAGCCGTATCTAAACATGATCCAGAAGCGCAGACGTCTTCTCTGGGCCAAGGCTCATTTAAAATGGACTGCGGCAAAGTGGAAAACTGTTCTGTGGTCAGACGAATCAAAATTTGAAGTTCTTTATGGAAATCAGGGACGCCGTGTCATTCGGACTAAAGAGGAGAAGGACGACCCGAGTTGTTATCAGCGCTCAGTTCAGAAGCCTGCATCTCTGATGGTATGGGGTTGCGTTAGTGTGTGTGGCATGGGCAGCTTACACATCTGGAAAGACACCATCAATGCTGAAAGGTATATCCAGGTTCTAGAGCAACATATGCTCCCATCCAGACGACGTCTCTTTCAGGGAAGACCTTGCATTTTCCAACATGACAATGCCAAACCACATACTGCATCAATTACAGCATCATGGCTGCGTTGAAGAAGTGTCCGGGTACTGAACTGGCCAGCCTGCAGTCCAGATCTTTCACCCATAGAAAACATTTGGCGCATCATAAAACGGAAGATACGACAAAAAAGGCCTAAGACAGTTGAGCAACTAGAATCCTACATTAGACAAAAATGGGTTAACATTCCTATCCCTAAACTTGAGCAACTTGTCTCCTCAGTCCCCAGACGTTTACAGACTGTTGTAAAGAGAAAAGGGGATGTCTCACAGTGGGAAACATGGCCTTGTCCCAACTTTGAGATGTGGTGTTGTCATGAAATTTAAAATCACCTAATTTTTCTCTTTAAATGATACATTTTCTCAGTTTAAACATTTGATATGTCATCTATGTTCTATTCTGAATAAAATATGGAATTTTGAAACTTCCACATCATTGCATTCCGTTTTTATTTACAATTTGTACTTTGTCCCAACTTTTTTGGAATCGGGGTTGTAAGTGCTGCTTTAAAAAGAGGTACATTTACCGTTAAAAAGTCAAGAGTCCTGAAATCAGACATTTGGAAGTCATTCTCACTCGTGTACTACGCATAGGGAAATCAGCTGCCCTTTGCTTGTTGTGATAAGTGCCAAAAGGTTCTGACATACAACGGCCATAAATCAGAGAGCTCAGCTAAGCTCAGCATGTTTAATTCCCCAAGCCAATGACAAGAACTTTCGTGAGAAATAACGCGAACGTCTGCATCATGCGGGATTTGCGGGCGGGAACGGGACAAAATATGGCAGGCGTGGGCGGGAGCGGGCCTGAAAATCATAATTCTTTGCGGGAGCGGGACTGAAAATTCTGTCCCGCACAGACCTCTACTCTGAGGATCCACTTCTCTAGCGGAGAGAGGCTCCTGTGAACCGTAAACACCCTCTGCCATGTTCGCAGCATCAACTGGTAGAAGTTGGGAAGGCTCCCCAAATCCATCTGCTGTGTGTTCAACAGGACCTGTGGATCTCATACGCGAAATGCAGAGGAGGCTGGTGAATTTTTTTCTGATCAGGCCAACACTGGACTCGGGCACCAGTGCTTTATCTACTGGTGGCTGGCTGTAGCCAAGGCCCTCCACTTTCCTCAGGAATGTGTTTGCTGTTTTTTTTTTTTCCATACTGCATCTTCATTGTAGACCAGCTTCTGCGCTGCCTGCAGCAGGAAAGTGGAGATCCAGCTGTGTATGTCAATCAGACCCTGTCCCCCTTCTTGTACTGGTAGATAAAGCACTGGTGCCCTAGTCCAGTGTTGGCCTGATCAGAAAAAAAATTCACCAGCCTCCTCTGCATTTCACGTATGAGATCCACAGGTGGGTCCCGGATGCCAAGTTTGTGCCACAAGGTGGAGGCAGCTAGGTTGTTTGTCACCAAGACCTTCCCTCTGTAGGACAACTGAGACGATACCCAATTCCATTTTGACAACTTGGCAACCACCTTTTCCAGCATGCCCTCCCAATTCTTTTTCTTAAAATTGTCTGTCCCTAAAAACACACCCAGGAACTTCATCCCATCCTTTCCCCATCGTAAGCCCCCTGGTATTCGTGGTGGTCCAGTATTCTCCCACCCACCTATGAGGAGTCCTTCACTCCTTCCCCAGTTGACTTTGGCTGAGGACGCACTCTCATATATTACCAGACTGGCATTAAGTTCTGCTACATCCTCCTGCTTCGTAATAAAAACTGACATCGTCTAGACAATATAAATTTTTCTCCTGTGGGGGTCACCTGGAATACTAAAACCACAGAGTTCTCTTCTCAGCCTGCTGAAGAGAGGTTCAACAGCAAGACTATAAAAGCTGTTCAGAGAGCGGACAGCCCTGTCTGATACCCTTTCGTACTGGAACCAGACAGCTCAGTCCACCCCCCACTTTCACCATGACCGAAGCATTAGCATACAGGAGCTTAATCCAAGAAATAAAAGTTTCCCCAAACCCAAATCTTTTAAGAACATTAAAAAGGTAGTCATGCCCTACCTGATCAAAAGCTTTTTCCTTATCTAATGATAGAAGGCCCACGTTATAGTTTTCTGTAATTCCAATGTCTACAGTTAGGCCCAGAAATACTTGGACAGTGACACAATCTTCATGATTTGGACTCTGCATGCCACCACATTGGATTTGAAATGAATCAACTACAACAGAATTGAAGTGCAGACTTTAAGGTTTAATTCAAGGGGTTGAACAAAAATATATGATTAAACATGTAGGAACTGTAGCTATTTTTATACAAACGCTCCTCATTTCAGGGGCTCAAAAGTAATTGGACAAATAAACATAACCCTAAGTAAAATGTTACTTTTCAATATTTTGTTGAAAATCATTTGCAGGCAATGACTCCCTGAAGTCTGGAACCCATGGACATCACCAAACGCTGGGTTTCCTCCTTTGTGATGCTTTGCCAGGCCTTTACTGCAGCTGTCTTCAGTTGTTGCTTGTTTGTGGGTCTTTCTGCCTTAAGTTTTATCTTTAACAAGTGAAATGCATGCTCGATTGGGTTGAGATCTGGTGATTGACTCGGCCATTGCAGAATATTCCACTTCATTGCTTTAAAAAAACCCTGGGTTGCTTTTGCAGTATGTTCTGGATCATTGTCCATCTGTACTGTGAAGTGCCGTCCAATCAACTTTGCTGCATTTGGCTGAATCTGAGCAGAAAGTATATCCCTATACACTTCAGAATTCATCCGGCTGCTTCTGTCTTTTGTCACATCATCAATAAACACAAGTGACCCAGTGCCATTGGAAGCCATGCATGCCCAAGCCATCACACTGCCTCTGCCGTGTTTTACAGAAGATGTGGTGTGCTTTGGATCATGAGCTGTTCCAATTTTTCTCCAAACTTTCTTCTTCCCATCATTCTGGTACAGGTTGATCTTAGTCTCATCTGTTCAAAGAATGCTGCTCCAGAACTGGGCTGGCTTCTTCAGGTGTTTTTTGGCAAAGTCAATTCCGGCCTTTCTATTTTTGAGGCTGATTAATGGTTTGCACCTTGTGGTGAATCCTTTGTATTTACTCTCATGAAGTCTTCTCTTTATGGTAGACTTAGATACTGATACACCTACTTCCTGGAGAGTGTTCTTCACTTGAGTGGATGTTGTGAAGGGGTTTTTCTTCACCATGGAAAGGATTCTGCGAGTTCCCAAGCTCACCAGTGCACTCTTTTTTTTTTTTTTCTCAGAATGTACCAAAACTGTTGATTTGGCCACTCCTAACATTTCTGCTATCTCTCTGATGGATTTCTTCTTTTTTTTCAGCCTCAGGATGGTCTGTTTCACCTCCATTGAGAGCTCCTTTGACCGCATGTTGTGTGTTCACAGCAACAGCTTCCAAATGCAAACGCCACACCTGGAATCAACTCCAGACCTTTTAACTGCTTAACTGATGACAGGTTAATGAGGGAAGAGCCCATGCAGCCTTTTTTTTTTTTTTTTTGCAGCCTTCTGAGTCAACTGTCCAATTACTTTTGGTCCCTTGAAAAAGAGGTGGCTATGTATTAAAGAGCTGTAATTCCTAAACCCTTGCTCCAAATTGGATGTGAATACTCTCAAATTACAGCTGAGAGTCTGCACTTTAAGCCCATATTGATTATATAATTGCATCCTGAATATGTTTTCATAAACAGCTAAAATAACAAAACTTGTGTCACTGTCCAAATATTTTTGGGCCTAACTGTATAATGTCTCTGATTAAAAACAATGAGAGATTTGTCAGGCACACAGTATGACTGATCCTTATAAACCAGAGTGCTTAAAAAAAATTGTCTATTTGCCAGACGCTTTACTAAAATGTTATAGTCCAGACAGAGAAGGGAAACGGGCCACCAGTTCTTGAGTGAGCCCAGCTCTCCTTTCTTCAGCAGCAGTGACAGAACAGCGCTCCGGCTGCTACTAGGCAGTAGCCTCCTCGTCGCACAGTCCTTCATCACGTTGCGATAGTCCTCCCTCAGCACTCCCCAGAAGTGCTTGTAGAACTCAGCTGGCAGTCCGTCTATTCCAGGTGCACGTCCTGCTGATTGCTGCTGAACAGCTTGTGTCAGTTCCCTGAACGTGATGTTGGTGTCCAGGGTCTCCTTCTGCCTTGGGCCGAGTTCTGGTAGTCCCTGAAGAAGCTGGGCTGTGCTCTCTTCATCACCGTTACCAGCTGCATAGAGCTCAGCGTAGAAAGACACTGCCAGCTTCCTCATTTCAGCTGGGTCTGTTGACCGTTGAAGATGCAGCATTTGTCTCTGTTGTGCCGTCTTCTGCTCAAGTTTGAAAAAGAAAGCACTGGGGGCATCCATGCCTGTCACTGCAGCCATTCTGGCTCTCACCAGAGCCCCTTCACCTGTTCCCGAAGAAAGAAACTCAAGTCCTTCTGCTTCTCCTGCAGCGCCCTGCTCACCTCCAGAGCATTTTGGTTTTCTACGTTGCTTTCAACATACAAACTCTCCTTCTCCAGCTTCTTAATAGTTGCTTTTATGGTCACAGTAGCAGTATAGTTCTGGCAAAAAGTTTTTAATTGGAGTTTTCTCCACCTCTGACTCAGATTCTCTAATTAATTTTTTTTTCTGTTTCCAGTGATTCCAAAAGAAAATAAACTTTTCACAAGACACTGTATCGAGTAACAGTTTTACATAAAAATGCCAATAATAATGTGGGCGTGGTCGTTTAATCATGTTTATGTCAACAGTGGGGCGGCACGGTGGTGTAGTGGTTAGCGCTGTCGCCTCACAGCAAGAAGGTCCGGGTTCGAGCCCCGGGGCCGGCGAGGGCCTTTCTGTGCGGAGTTTGCATGTTCTCCCCGTGTCCGCGTGGGTTTCCTCCGGGTGCTCCGGTTTCCCCCACAGTCCAAAGACATGCAGGTTAGGTTAACTGGTGACTCTAAATTGAGCGTAGGTGTGAATGTGAGTGTGAATGGTTGTCTGTGTCTATGTGTCAGCCCTGTGATGACCTGGCGACTTGTCCAGGGTGAACCCCGCCTTTCGCCCGTAGTCAGCTGGGATAGGCTCCAGCTCGCCTGCGACCCTGTAGAACAGGATAAAGCGGCTACAGATAATGAGATGAGATGTCAACAGTGGTCATGTGATGATCAGTAAAACCATTGGGGAATATAAAAGCATTGATTATTCTATTATTATATGAACTGCTCACATATATTCTGTCTCGTCTAGCAGCAGAAAAAACAGCATCAGACACCTTCACCCATGTGTACTGTCTTGATTTTACATTTCTGCTTCTCCATACAGCTACTAAATTAGCTTTTTTATGAGGCTGTGAAGCAGCTGACGAGACCGGGGATGTGGCTCCTCCCCATTTCTGTCTAAAATAACATCAGTAGTGCAGTTCCAGTCCCCCCCGTTACCGTAAAACAGTCTTTACTGCACTGCTGCAGCGTGGTGTCTATCTTTTCTAAAACACTTAAGCGCTCTGGGCCGCTATTAGGTGCGTAAACATTTATAAAAAGAAACAAGGTTCCCTGAATTTCGGCTTCAACAACTAAAACCCTCCCCTTTACGAGCTCGGTTATTGAAATCACTGCGAAATTAATATTTCTTGCGATGACGATTGCTGCTCCTGCACTAGTGTTCGATCCATGACTTAAAAAATGGTTCCCTTCCCACCAAACACCCGACTCCACCTCATTAGTGCTGTCAGAATGCGGCTCTTGCAAGAATATAACCTCAACTTTTTTTAATTCGTAAGTATTCTGCTAACACAGCTCTTTTATTGCTATCTCTAACCCCATTAATATTTAGAGACCCTAAATGGAAAGACTGCATTGGGAAATGAGAAAAAGGCCAGGATCAGAAGTAAGAGGATAGACAGGAGGATAGACTTCACCACGTGACTTTATCACTTTCCCCCCCAAGTGACGGGGTCTTGCCCCTCTGCAATTTTGCCAACATTTTCTTGAGTCTGAATCGCTTTTTCCTACACACTACATCATAACCAACTGTCCGCTATAACAACCATTGACACATTAAACTTATCCAAATCGGAGAAGTAATCACTCACCTGTTTTCCCAAATGTTTGATCTAAAAGCGTGTTATGGCGTATTCACACCTACATTGTTTGGTCCGGACCAAACAAACCAAATTTCCCTTGGTCTGGACCTTTTGGGTTGGTCTGAATACAAACCACCGAACTCTGGTCCGGACCAAACAAGCGGACCAAGACCGAGCTACAAGGTCGGACTCGGTCCGGACCAAAGGAACCCTGGTGCGGATCTTTTGGAGGTGTGAAAGCAGACCGGACCTAATCCGACAGTTTTGCTTTTTTGTACCTCGGGAGCTTCCGTCGTTTGTCGAGCATTATGGGAAACAGAGTCTTGACACTCCACCGCAAAGTGCAAACACTGTTTCGGTTGTCAAGGGAACCTTACAACAGTCATTCAGACCATTCATTGTAGGCTAGACTACAGAGTACAAAAAATGAGTAGGGGGCAAACGTGGGCCGAGGAAGAAACGCGTACCCTTGTGGATATCTGGGCAGATGTCCACATATCTGAGCTTTTGGAGAGAACACACAAAAATGCCGACGTGTTTGCTGTATTCAGTGAGAAAATGAAGGAGAAGGGGTTCACGCGCTCCCCAGAACAATTTCGGCTAAAAGTGAAGAAACTCCGTCAGACCTACATTAAAATCAGGGACATTCTTTCAAAAAGTGGCGGTACTAGCGACACAAAAAAGAAATTCATCTATTGCGTGAAGAGCCAGAACTGTCACAACATGATGTGCGCTCATCAGCGCTATCCTCCGTAGCCGCCTTGCCCTTTGTCGTCGTCGCTGATTAATTACTTGTACAACAGCATAGTAATCGCACAACTGTGAAAATGGTAAAAACTGGAAAAAACATATAGCTTTGATGACATTAAAAAGAATAACAGCACGGAAAGCCTCCATGACTACTTTTGAACTTAACGCTTTGTGCGCGTGTCGTCTCTGACCAATAGCTGAACGACCTCAGGGCGCGTGGCTTTGTTGACAGATTTTGGTCCGCTTACTAAAATGTAGAGTGTGAAAGCGAACCGCACCAAAATGAAAAAAAAAAAAACATTTGGTTCGGACCAAAGCAAGTGAACTATCGAACTATCCTGGCAGCGCTCGAAACTAACGGTGTCCCGACGTCCCGGGGACCATAAAAAATGTCATCGGGACACAAAATTATATCTGGGACAATCCCGGGACAATGGAAAAAATAGATCTAGAAAAGAAGTTCTACATTAATATTATTTACAAAGCCGTAACACATACGTAGACATTCACCTAATTTGTCAATTTTAATTTTAAAACGTTAACAGCGAAAAATACATAGTAGCTACACTTTCGATGCACCTGCATCCGTAGGCTACAGAGCAGCGCATTCTGTTCTAGAATCTTCGGCCGGAGTCCGCATTATATGGACTTGGAATGGAATTGCTAGCGCACACGCTGCGCCGACTCTTGCCAGAACAAAAATGCTTAAGTGGTTGAAGCGGACCGACCGCGGGGAAGAAACTGAAAGCCCAGACATAACGTCTCCGGGACCTTCAGGATCCAAAGTGTCATCACCTGGTCTGCAGGCAACGCTAGCAACTGAATGAACTTAATGAACACTGTTAGACACGTTATAAAATACAACAGGAATGATGTGGATGATATTGACGGAAGATACCGTTCAACAGAATAAGTGAGTTTTCTTGGTGTCTTTCTAGTTCAGAAAGTTTAGTCAGTCAGCAGCACAACTAGGCTCGGACCTGCTGCCACTATGCTGATGTTACTAACATTTGCACCCACGTTTCGGCAGCGAAAGTTCATAAAAATGGATAACGGTAATGGTGAAAATTATAAGTTGGCCTTATAAGTGCCAACAGATATTCAAGGTATAAGTAGATGAAATGAACATAAAAGGGGTCTTATTTTCAGCTAAAGTGTACTGCAGATGTAGGGAGTTGAAACATTTTCTGAATGAGCTAGTTGGCCCCTTTAAATAAACGGGTATCTATTCATACAGTGAGATCGCCAAAGTTTAATAAACTGAAAATGCAATAACTGTAATTTTGAAGTAGATGATGTATAGGACATGTGTCGCTTGTGTCTTGTGACTTATTGTAAAATTGATATAAAGGGTTCAAAATCGCATAGTTACAAATATAATAGTAACTTCTTATGATAATATTAACCACTGGTTATTTCAGAGAGGAAAAAATGGGGACACTATTGCTTCCATTCGGGACAATACAACACAGAATTCGGGACCACTGGGGGACACAAAGAAAAAAAGTTAATTTCGAGCCCTGTATCCTGGTCTGAATACACCCTCAATTTCCTCTAGAGAGAGTCGAGCTGTTCATCCATCGCCTGCGAGCCCAGATCAGACAGGCTGGAGATATCAGACAGAGCATCCTCCTTCCCCGTTACCTCATCACCCCCTTCTTCTGCCGGTAGCTCTCTGGTGTTCAGTACAGTGATGTCTGTGACAGGTGGGTCAGTAACAGGCTCTGTAGTGATGGTCTCTGCCCCCAGATCAGTGCCTTCCCCATCATTCAGCACCGCAGGGTTCTGATCCACTGACTGCCTCCGTTAGTGCATCAGTTTCGGTTTTATCTGCCATGTTTCTCATTGAAACGTTAATATCACTGAATTTTTGTCCTGCTGGTTCTTCCACAGCCAGGACGCTCGAGTCAGAAATCTCCATTTGTTTCTCTAGTTTTTTGGGTCCCTTTGGGACCACAACCGACCCATCGCTGATCCCTTCGCCCCCATCAGCCTGAGCTTTATGAGGACATGCAAACTTTTTATGACTGATATCGCCACATTCAAAACACCGCATGCTCCCTGTACTCGCATACAACATGTAGGATTTATTCCTGTGTAAACCATGAAAAGAAACATCTAATGTTGGAGACTTGAGGAACATGAAGACCTGCTGCCGAAAAGACAGCACGTTTCAGGGCCTCGTTCTTACAGCCCAGTGGAATCACTCTCACTGTGCTGGCGAATTTCCCGAACCCTGAGAGCTCGCGCTCGATGTCACTGTTCGGGATAAAAGGGGAACATTAGAGATGGTGACTTTAACTGTGGGCGAAACTTGTGGCATCATTGGCACAAACACTTCATTTATCCACACCCCGGTCTCAACAAGACGATTCACGGTTCTTCTTTAAAAAATATTACCACTGCTTTATTCATCCTAGACGCCAAAGCGATATTTTCATATCCGACCTGTTTACTGAATGCAAGCAGCACATCCTCCGCACTCGATCCCGCTTCAGGGACACACCTGATTCCATACCTGCAAACTCATGAGGGTTGAAAAAGGTGACAAACTACCGGTAACCCCCCGGCCCCCTTAAACAGCGCGCGATCAAGGAAAATAAAGGGAAAAGACAACATTTAAAACAAAGACAAGATTTATTCATTTTTAGCTTTGCAATTTTCAGTTTTGCATCTGACACCTCATTACATTACCATTAAGGAAGGCAAAGTATAAAAAGTAAAATTTGAATTTAAAAAAGTAATTTTTGAAGTGTGACACTGGAAACTTTCTTCAGCAGACCAGTTTATCATTTTTTAGACCTTTTGGCCCGAACAAGCCGTTCAAGGGCACGTTTATGCTGCTCTGCCATGTGCCTCTTTCGCGCCATGCTATCCTCCTTCACCACCTCTGCCCTATTACCAGCAGCACTGGTAGATGGCTGGACACCATATTCAGCCCTCCTTTCCTTCAGTGCTGCCAAATTCATGGTGTGAGAGTGTGTGTGTGTGTGTGTGAGTGAGAGAGAATCTCTCTCTCTCACTCACACACACACACACACACACACACACAACTGGTTCTCTGAATACAACCGAGATCAACACATATTACGTTATAATTTTGACAATCCCACCAATAGTTTCACATAAAAATGATTTCTCTTACCCAAAACACGCGTTTATAGATCCTTATGTTCAACAAAAAAATGACTTTATTCAAACTGATTTGACGTTTCTTTCTGTTTTGTTTCAGCCCACAGAAACATCTTCCGTGTCGCGCGTTCGGTTCAAATGTAACAGCCCCGCCCCTTGCGTCTTACGTCATAAAAACGCGACTCACAGACCACCAAATCACAGGTACCAAAAAAACCACCCTAAAGCCTCTTTAAATCGCACTCATCGTAACACAGCTTTCTCCGCATACTAAAAATGTTTTTCCGTCTCCAGATGTAATATAGAGTTCCGGAAAAAAATCAGAAAATATGATTCCATGAGGTGGCACGGTGGTGTAGTGGTTAGCGCTGTCGCCTCACAGCAAGAAGGTCCGGGTTCGAGCCCCGTGGCCGGCGAGGGCCTTTCTGTGCGGAGTTTGCATGTTCTCCCCGTGTCCGCGTGGGTTTCCTCCGGGTGCTCCGGTTTCCCCCACAGTCCAAAGACATGCAGGTTAGGTTAACTGGTGACTCTAAATTGAGCGTAGGTGTGAATGTGAGTGTGAATGGTTGTCTGTGTCTATGTGTCAGCCCTGTGATGACCTGGCGACTTGTCCAGGGTGTACCCCGCCTTTCGCCCGTAGTCAGCTGGGATAGGCTCCAGCTCGCCTGCGACCCTGTAGAAGGATAAAGCGGCTACAGATAATGAGATGAGATGATTCCATGAGCTGTTTTCAAGACTCAGTGTCCCGTTCTGCATTGCGTTTGGATGATCTCTGCCATCCTCCTATACACACCCGTATTCAAGAAAACCCCGCCTCTATTCAGTTACAATTCGCGGATACTGTCCAGCGTTCCGTAAGACTATTGGCTCGTTGGAATGTCATCCAATCAGAGAGACGTTTGAAGTATGAAGAAGGCGGAAATGGTCTGAATGTGGGTGTGAGGAGAAAAGTAGTAGTAGTACTTTGAAACCAAATGTTCGGCAACGTTGCCTCGCCCCCTCCAAAAAAAAAAAAAAAAACTCTTTGGATCTACACGATTCACACAAGTGACCTATTTTGGGATCAAAACGGCGAATTTCGCCGAAAGGTGACTAGTTTGCAGGTATGTGATTCCGTGGTGGAGTGAAAGGGAAGGGCCACACCCAACCGGGTGAGATGCCATTCCTACACCCCACCCCCTCACAAAACTAAATCAAGAATTAACACAAATTCTTAGACAACGCTAAACTGAAAGTTATTTTAATGCTTAAAGCAAGAAAAAAAAGCAAGAAATAAAGTATGAAAAAAGAAAGGGATAAACCCTAAACAATCGCGCTCTCACCGTGAATCCTCACGCACTCACTCACTCCCAGCATGCAACAGAGAGAGGGGAGAGGGGAGTGAGAGACAGGAAGAGAGAGAGAGCAAGAGACAGGAGAGAGAGAGAGGGGGGAGAGAGAGGGGAGTGAGAGACAGGAAGGAGAGAGAGAGCACGAGCAAGAGACGAGAGAGAGAGCGCAAGTGAGAGAGAGAGACAGACAGGAGAGAGAGAGAGAGAGAGAGAGAGAGAGACACAAGAGAGAGGAGAGACACAAGAGAGAGACAGGAGAGGGGGAGGTGAGAGAGGAGGAAGAGAGGAGAGAGAGAGACAGGAGAGGGAGAGAGATACAGGAGAGAGAGGGGGATAGAGAGAGAAAGCAAGCAAGAGAGAACAAGAGATGGATGAGAGACAGGAGAGAGAGAGAGCAAGCGAGAAATAGACAGGAGGGAGAGAGCGAGAGAGAAAGAGACAGGGAGAGCGGGGGAAGGGGGAGAGACAGGAGAGAGACAGGGAGAGCGGGGGAAGGGGGAGAGACAGGAGAGAGAGAGAGAGACAGGAGAGAGAGAGAGAGAGAGAGAGAGAGAGAGAGAGAGAGAATGGAATAAAACAGGATAAAATAAGTTTGATTCCAGGCAGATTAAATTAGTGTGTGTGTGTTACCCTCTGCTCTGAATCATCCTGAATTGGACTCAGAGGATTTTCTACTGCTGAAGAGATCGCCTGCAGTACCTCCTGTCTGAAACACACACACACACACAACACTTTACCACATCGGTTTGTTCCCATGCTGTATTGACAAACTGTTTATTTTAAATACACGAATTCTTCTACTGAACTAAATAGAAAGTGTGTGTGTGACGTACAGTTGTGTGTGTGTGTGTGATGTACAGTTGTGTGTGTGTGACGGTGTTTGTGTTGTCCACAGTCACACTGTTTCTCTCCCACTGGTTCTTCACTGTGTTCGGAGGCTCCATGCGATTGGACATCTCAGCAATGACATCATCTGGCACCGGCTGACCTCTGACCCTGTTTCTATGGAGACACACCTCCAGTGGACAGTGCAGGTAGATCTCACAGAACCCCACTGACCCTGCAGCCAATCAGAAAGAGGGGTCAAGGTCACGGGTCATATTTTAATCATTTATTTACTGATTTCAGAATAATATTTTTTTATTAAATTAAAAATACATTTAATTTTATTCATTATCATTGTTAAATTTAGTGTCATTTACTGTCAAAAGTATTCCGTTTTATTGTTTCTGTAACAAATGTGTAATAATTCTTAGAGTTAGAAGTATTCATAGTTTATAAAATATGCTAATAGCTACGTTTTGCTTTATTACAGTATTACATTTTTATTTATTAATTCTATGTTTTTTTACTTTTTAACTGTATTTTGTTCAAGTTTGCTGTTTTTTTTTTTACCTGGACATTTTATTATAAATAATAGAGATGTTTCTAAAATAATAATAATAATAATAATAATAATAATAATAATTGCGTGTACGCCTGCGCGCGAGCTGGTACACTTGGTATCTCATGCTGTGGTAGTAGAAGTTGTCATCGAGCAGCAGGACAAGTTGCTGAGGTCCAGAGTGTGTGTTCTGTAACAGTGGGAGGATCTGCTGCTTCTCCATGGCCTCTCTAAAGCGCTCACACACACTTCCTCCTCCAGTGTGTGTGTGAGGTCCATCAGCACACACACTTCCTCCTCCAGTGTGTGTGTGAGGTCCATCAGCACTGAGCTCCTGCAGGAAACTGTCCACACACTCCAACACGGCATGTCTGTACTGCTTCCACCCTGCCTGCTACAACACACACACAAAGAAAAAAAACAGCATTCATGGAGGGGGGGAAAAAAAAAAAAAAAAAAAAATCACATACCCCTCCAGGTAAGGGGCGTGGCCTAAAGTCCTGTAAATCAGTGATTCAAATGAAAATGCAGTGACATTTGATTTGTTTATGAACCTCATTGAGCCACACAAGGTTTTTCCTGTCGTTGCGTCTCGGCTCCATTTGCCTTGCAGCTCCTCGTCACCATAGAAACAAACCTGAGACAGCAGACACGGCTGATCGAGCAAGTTCAGCGTACACGTCATTGTCCAGCCCAAAAATTACAGCTTGTGTTAAATTCTCGCAAACAAAGCTCTACTGAACTACTCAAATTCGGTTTCTGCTCAGAGGGTGTTGATTAATTCTCTAGAACAGCAGCTGTGACAGTCGCGCAGGTTTATATTAATTCTAACACATTATCGTTTCCATGGTAACGGCTCACTCACGTCAACAGAATGAAAAACCCTGTGTGTAAAATCATCAACATGGTGAAGTTTTCTGGAAGGAGAAGTTTATGGAAGGAGTCTCCAGTGTCAGTGCTCAGGTTTAGGCTACTTTATGCTCTCTGTGTGGTTTTTTTTGTCTTATTAATTTTGAAAGAGAGACAGACAGAGAGCGAGACAGACAGACAGACAGAGAGCGAGACAGACAGACAGACAGAGAGCGAGACAGACAGACAGACAGAGAGCGAGACAGACAGACAGACAGACAGAGTGAGACAGACAGACAGACAGAGACAGATAGAGAGAGACAGAATGTGATGGTGAGGGAATGAGTATTTAGCTGCTGTACTGTACATGAGGAACTAAATTTGTTAAACATCATTAAATGCAACAGTAAACAGATAATAAAAAAGTTTGTTACTCATGAGAGAACAACAGAAGTGTCGCGGTGTAAAAGGAATAAAACATTTACAGTTACAGGAAAATAATCCACTTCCGGGTTACAGGAAGTCCGTCACTGATTGTTTTCCTCCACCAGACACACACACAGGGGTTTAGTGCTGTTATACAAGTTACCTCTTTAGATGATTCTTCCTCTTCCCTCTGCGGTGTGTGGAAGTGAAAAGCCTCCTGAGGGATGAACTCATCGTAGCAGATGGTGAAAGTCCTCCAGCCGCGTGTGTGAAGGTGATGAGAGAGCAGGCGTGTGAGGGTGGACTTTCCCACTGCAGGTAACCCGCACAGCACACACACACACCTGCCGAGCTCTGCGCGTTCATTCATACTCACTCACACACACACTCTCTCATTCATACTCACTCACACACACACACACACACACACACACACTCTCTCTCACACACACACACACCTGCCGAGCTCTGCGTGCGCGTTCGTTCATTCATTCACACACACTCACTCACACAGAGTCCCAGGTGAGGGGGGGAAGAGGGGAACACTACAAGGATTTTCTCTATTACTTAAAAAAATCTGCCAACTTTAGTTCAGTAAACATCATCAGATTTTTAACCTCTAAAAATAAACCGAGAAAAAAACAAACACAGAGCAGCAGCAGCTCCGAGGCGTGTTTATGTTGCAGAACCAGGAAGTGTGACGTCACTAGGGCTGTGTTCGAAACACCTCCGTTCTCCGTACATTAGCGCACTTGAGAAAAAGGAAACGTCGGATAAAACACACAAAATACAAATTAACACGCTTAAAATGAATGAATGAATGAATAAATAAGTAAATATGTAATAAAAACAATGTTGAAATACATAAATTAAATTTTTATTTTACATTTCTGATTCTATGCTTCACTACATAGGAGCGAAAAGACAATTTGAGACACGTCCTGGAGCTTGTCAGCTCATTGGCCAGGATTATGCACGTGGAGTATGACGTCAGTAAATCGTGACCAGGGATGTGTGGACTTTTAAACGTCCAGGGGCCTCATGTACAAAGCTTGTGTACGCACAAAAACGCTACGTACGTCACTTTCTGCGCAAACATTCGTATGTACAAAGATTGACTTGGCGTGGAAAAGTGCGGTACTCTACGCAAACCTCATGGCTGGCGTGCGCACATTTCTGGTGCATCTTGGTACTTGGCGACACTTAGAGGCAGAGCAACGCAACTACATTTCGGCCTACTCGGTCAAGAGTCATGACATGGCGATAAGAGGCATCCAAAAACGCATCGGAACATCAGGATGCGTGAATTGAAATGTATGTCAGTCATACGACATTGTCGAGACACATAATGCGAGACTGTTGGGTAAATGCCAACAGATCCATCAACCATCCCTTCCATATTGTAATTACGGGAAATGAGAAACCCCAGCAATATCATTTCGATATTATTCCCATTGACTATTGGTTAATTAATTAAATTAAAGAATGCACATGCAGGACCATGCATTGCAGCTAGCTTAATAGATCTTCCTTTGCCGCGAGGTGTCAGACTGAAATATTATTAGTTGATGTTGTGTGGGGTAGCCTTATCACATAATTACCAAGATCAATATATGAAACGATTTCCAAGTGCGTACAAATCAGACACAACCGCGGGGTGTGTGGCGTGTTACACAATGTGGCGCAGCGGCACGGCGTGCCAATAATGGAGCGAGACCTGCCGGAGGACCCAGACCCTGGGCCTCACAACGAGGTGCCACAGCGACATGGCATACAAACCCGGCAGCGCTTAATAGCCACAATGTGAAAAGGTAAGGACAGACGGGACACCATTCATTTTTTAAGATATTCTTTAAATGTGTTATTCAGTTCCTTCAATTCCTCGCGGATTCCCTCGAGGTTGTCGTTAATCGCCTCTATCCCCTTTACAATTTCCCCCTGCGACTCAAGGACCGCGCGCGTCAGCACCCGGCCTGTGGACCCGGCGACAGGGGCAGGCGGTGGAGAAGGGGGGCAGGTGACAGTGACGCTGGATCCGCTCGGCTGGGGGTCCTCTTCCTGCTCGGGTGGGATGGACTGGGGGCCTCCTGTTGTTCCCTGGCACCCTGCTAGAATACATTTGTCATTAAAATCCTATTGTGGAAAATATGTGCACATGTTTTATTTCTGGTTACATGTGGCTAGGAATATTGGGCCTACTAAGAGAGGAAGACATTTCCTCAAATACAGGGTGTCCCTGAAAAAATGTACACATTAGAGCACTAAAGGTGTTTTTTTGTTTTCAAAACCCATGTAACTCAAATAGACAGTCATTGTGGCGCAGGCACTGCGGACGATGCGAATCATACCGTTATCTTGGTATAGGCTACATTCACATTCAGTGGCATACAATCATGTCTCATAGCATACACTTTGAACATCACTTTAATTGGAGGTGACAGAACAATTAAGTGATGTATGTGAATTCTATTACACTGTGCTAAAGGCAGGGATTAACGCGAATAAATGTTAATTTGATTAATGCGAGATTTCTAACATATAATTAACATTAACGCGTTAGTAAAAGTTGCCATGTCTTTTACCTAACGCGGGCCTTACTGCAGGTCTATTTATACTAATTAACATATTCAGTGTGGAATAATTGAGGGAGGAGACGGGGCGGGGAACGGGGCTCGTGCATGTGCGCCGAATTCCACGTTGATTGGGATGTACAACAGGAGAGTGCGTGGAAACCTTCGTACGCACTGATTGATACATCCGGATTTTTTTGGTCGTACGCAAATTTCCCGATTTTGACGTGCGCACATATTTAGTGGGAAATCCACGCAGGTCTTTGTACATGAGGCCCCAGTTCATTGGATTTTTGTTTGTTTGTTTGGTTGTTTTAATTATCAGTTTATTTTGAGAAATTAAAAGTTGGAATAACGATTTTTTAAATTTTTTTCTACTTTTTTTGTAAAAAAAATCACATGGCTCAATTTGACCTGTAAATAAATAAATAATATAAATATAATTTTATTAATTATTGTTAAAGCACAAATAAGGGTTAGTTTCACCATCAAGTATTAGTATTATTTTTTTAATATATTTTTTAAAATAATATTATTTACAAAGCACAGATATGGTTCACTCTAGTCTATAAATTTTACTATCCAGAATAAATACTAGATTAACAGAGAAAATACTACATCTTAATATTAGTACTTAAAATTATTGTAGTAAAATTTACTATTAATTTACTCTGAAGTATTAATGAAAGTAAAAGTTGATCTTTGCTGTAAATAGAGAACCTGATAGTCCTCTCATCTGATAATAATGAAACAAACACACATTAAATAAAATACTGTAAAATACAGTACTGGATATAAGTGACCTCAGCCCCTCATGTCCGCTCTCTTCAAACCCTGAGTGTTTTTCTCTTTACTGACTCTGCGCTGGAGCTGAGTCTCTGTACTTCCGGTTCATCACCACATGGTGGCGCTGTGACTCCGCTGTGGAAATCCCCCAACATGCTTTAATTAAACTGAAAAACTTTAATTCCAGCACATTTCACAAGCATTTCTGAAACTTACTTGAACATGAATATTCTGTAAAATATAAAGCTGACACATTAACTCATTCTTCATGATGACACAGTGATGATGTTTTACAGGGTGTCTGAAAAGAGTCAACTCCGTTTACTGACGTTTGTGTTTATTATTTACAGCATGTGCTCCACATGTTCAGACTAAACACTCTGTACATTTTCTCAGCTGCTGTATTATCCATCCATCCATTATCTGTAGCAGCTTATCCTGTGCAGGGTCGTGGGTGGGCTGGATCCTATCCCAGCTGACTACAGGCGAAAGGCGAGGTTCACCCTGGACAAGTCGCCAGATCAACACAGGGCGACACACAGAGACACATACCCCTTTTCCACCAAATCAGTTCCAGGGCTGGTTCGGGGCCAGTGCTTAGTTTGGAACCGGGTTTTCTGTTTCCACTGACAAAGAACTGGCTCTGGGCCAGAAAAACTGGTTCCAGGGTAGCACCAGTTCTTTGCTGGGCTAGAGGAAAGAACTGCTTACGTCAGCGGGGGGGCGGAGTTGCTAAGACCAACAACAATAGCAAGACCGCGAGAGGGCACCATTTTTAAATAAGCGACGAGATATCATGGATGCAGTAAAGCAGCAGTCATCCACTATTGTTGTTGTTGCTGCTGCTTCTTCTTCTTTTCCGTGTTGTAGTTGCTTCGATGTTTGCAACAAGGTTTATGCAAATGCAGCGACGTAACTGACGTATACAGTGACGTAATGACGTGGCTCCCCTTAGCACCCCGAGCTATGGAAAAGCAAACTGGTTCTCAGCTGGTTGGCAAGTTGAATGAGTTGTGAACCAGCACTGGCCCCGAACCAGCCCTGGAACTGATTTGGTGGAAAAGGGGTAACAGACAACCATTCACACTCACACCTACGGTCAATTTAGAGTCACCAGTTAACCTAACCTGCATGTCTTTGGACTGTGGGGGAAACCGGAGCACCCGGAGGAAACCCACGCGGACATGGGGAGAACATGCAAACTCCACACAGAAAGGCCCTCGCCGGCCACGGGGCTCGAACCCGGACCTTCTTGCTGTGAGGTGACAGCGCTAACCACTACACCACCGTGCCGCCCCGCTGTATCCTTATTTTATTTATTTATTTCTGTAGATGAGGTCCTGACTCTTCAGACACAACAGGATAACGTGCTTTCCTCAAGGGGACAGTGGTTACCTGTAGCTTGTGTGTCTGTGTAGATAAATAAATTGTTAAAAAAAGAAACTTGTAATAGTAAACAGCATTTACAGTGAGGTGACTTTAAGTAGAAGTGATATCATCTCTCACTTTAAAACTCCAGTACTCCGACCACAACGACACAGAGGCATGAAACAGCACTGAAATCTGACTTTCATCATTTTTAATAAATTACACATTGCATGTTTAACTAAGGAGTTTAAGCCACGCCTCCTTTACTGTGACTGATACAAAGAAACCACACCTCTTTCACTGAGACTGACACACAGAAACCACACCTCTTTCACTGAGACTGACACACAGAAACCACGCCTACTTCACTGAGACTGACACACAGAAGCCACACCTCCTTTACTTGGACTTACACACAGAAACCACGCCTCCTTCACTGATCATGATACACAGAAACCACGCCTCTTTCACTGAGACTGAAACACAGAAACCACGCCTCTTTCACTGAGACTGAAACAGAAACCACGCCTCTTTCACTGAGACTGACACACAGAAACCACGCCTCTTTCACTGAGACGGACACACAGAAACCATGCCTCCTTCACTGAGACTGAAACACAGAAACCACGCCTCTTTCACTGAGACTGACACACAGAAACCACGCCTCCTTCACTGATCATGATACACAGAAACCACGCCTCTTTCACTGAGACTGATACACAGAAACCACATCTCTTTCACTGAGACTGACACACAGAAACCACGCCTCCTTCACTGAGACTGATACACAGAAACCACGCCTCTTTCACTGAGACTCAAACAGAAACCACGCCTCCTTCACTGAGACTGAAACACAGAAACCACACCTCTTTCACTGAGACTGACACACAGAAACCACGCCTCCTTCACTGATCATGATACACAGAAACCATGCCTCTTTCACTGAGACTGAAACACAGAAACCACGCCTCTTTCACTGAGACTGAAACACAGAAGCCACGCCTCTTTCACTGAGACTGAAACACAGAAACCACGCCTCTTTCACTGAGACTGAAGCACAGAACCCACGTCTCTTTCACTGATCATGATACACAGAAACCACGCCTCTTTCACTGAGTCTGAAACACAGAAACCACGTCTCCTTCACTGAGACTGAAACACAGAAGCCACGCCTCTTTCACTGAGACTGAAACACAGAAGCCACGCCTCTTTCACTGAGACTGAAACACAGAAGCCACGCCTCTTTCACTGAGACTGAAACACAGAAGCCACGCCTCTTTCACTGAAACTGAAACACAGAAACCACGCCTCTTTCACTGAGACTGAAACACAGAAGCCACGCCTCTTTCACTGAGTCTGACACAGAAACCACGCCTCCTTCACTGATCATGATACACAGAAACCACACCTCCTTCACTGAGACTGAAACACAGAAACCACGCCTCCTTCACTGAGACTGATACACAGAAGGCACGCCTCCTTCACTGAGACTGACACACAGAAACCACGCCTCTTTCACTGAGACTGACACACAGAAACCACGCCTCCTTCACTGAGACTGATACACAGAAGCCATGCCTCCTTCACTGAGTCTGACACACATAAACCACGCCTCTTTCACTGAGACTGACACACAGAAACCACGCCTCCTTCACTGAGCCTGCCAAATAAAAGCCACACCTCCTCTGTGCCTGAGTGTTTATAAGTTTAGAGAACAGAGTGTGTGTGAGTTTAATGTTCAGTCATTAATTAAATCTTATTCCACTGTGACTCTGTTATTGTACCAGTGTGACTCGGCTCAGTGTTGCTATAGCAACGGCTCATTCACAGGGACTCATTCAGTGGATGCTTTACACCAACAAATTTAAAAAAATCAGAGATACAGTGAAGTTTTCTGTTTGTTGAACATTTACAGAAAGAGTATTTTATGATAACATTATTTTTTCTCTGTGGTTAAGCTGTGGATTTTTCAGTTGTGAGCGAATCTTTATCCAGGACGATGGCTTTGACGTTTCAGACGTCTCCGGGTCCAGATTGTGGTCGTGTGGCTTCACTCATCGCTCCGATCGTTTCTAATTGAATTGAGCGAGAGGAGTCTGTGTGTCTGAATCTGCACCGTTTTAATAACCTGAGATTTATGACACATGACGCCGCCGTTAGCTTCCTGCAGAGGGCGCTGTGTTTGGGTCGGCTCTGAGGAGACAAACGGAGCGGGTCCTGCTCAGAGGTTCAGCTTCGCAGAACCTTTTCTAAACATCAGCATGAGAGTTTTTGGTTCCAAGAACCTTCAGTCTGTTCAGTCGGATGTTGTGAGAATGTATTTGTTTCTATATAAATGTTTGCACGATGTTAGCTTTTGTGTGCAACGAAGAACAATGTGCAAAGAACATTCAAATAAAATCGTGAGGTTAATCATAATTACAGCTAACAATAACTTTGCGCTAATGTTATTTTTGGAATGCTACAAACTCGTTCAATACTTACTAAATATTCACAAAGAATTCTCTGCAAGCTTGGATAAATTCAGAAGAAGATGATGGATTTGCTTTGAGTAACCATCGCAAAAAGAAAACGGATCATGTAAAGAAAACATCTTCATACAGATGAGTAGCTCAACATCATAATGTTCTGATTTGGTGATGAGCAGTTAGCGTAACTAATGTTACAGATAACATAGCTGACACATACATAATATTTCATTACACAATTAGCTAAATGCTGCCTTTGTAATGTTGCCATTTCCTCATTGCTACAGTGGTGCTTGAAAGTTTGTGAACCTTTTAGAATTTTCTATATTTCTGCATAAATATGACCTAAAACATCATCAGATTTTCACACAAGTCCTAAAAGTAGATAAAGAGAACCCAGTTAAACAAATGAGGCAAAATATTATACTTGGCCATTTATTTATTGAGGAAAATGATCCAATATTACATATCTGTGAGTGGCAAAAGTATGTGAACCTCTAGGATTCGCAGTTCATTTGAAGGTGAAATTCGAGTCAGGTGTTTTCAATCAATGGGATGACAATCAGGTGTGAGTGGGCACCCTGTTTTATTTAAAGAACAGGGATCTATCAAAGTCTGATCTTCACAACACATGTTTGTGGAAGTGTATCATGGCATGAACAAAAGAGATTTCTGAGGACTTCAGAAAAAGAGTTGTTGATGCTCGTCAGGCTGGAAAAGGTTACAAAACCATCTCTAAAGAGTTTGGACTCCACCAATCCACAGTCAGACAGATTGTGTACAAATGGAGGAAATTCAAGACCATTGTTACCCTCCACAGGTGTGGTCGCCCAACAAAGATCACTCCAAGAGCAAGGCGTGTAATAGTTGGCGAGGTCACAAAGGACCCCAGAGCAACTTAAGCAACTGAAGGCCTCGCTCACATTGGCTAATGTTAATGTTCATGAGTCCACCATCAGGAGAACACTCAGCAACAATGGTGTGCATGGCAGAGTTACAAGGAGAAAGTCACTGCTCTCCAAAAAGAACATTGCTGCTCGTCTGCAGTTTGCGAAAGATAAAAAAGTATGTGAACCTTTGCTTTCAGTATCTGGTGTGACCCCCTTGTGCAGCAATAACTGCAACTAAATGTTTGCGGTAACTGTTGATCAGTCTTGCACACTGGCTTGGAGGAATTTTAGCCCATTCCTCCATACAGAACAGCTTCAACTCTGGGATGTTGGTGGGTTTCCTCACATGAACTGCTTGCTTCAGGTCCTTCCACAACATTTCCATTGGAATAAGGTCAGGACTTTGACTTGGCCATTCCAAAACATTCACTTTATTCTTCTTTAACCATTCTTTGGTAGAACGACTTGTGTGCTTAGGGTTGTTGTCTTGCTACATGACCCACCTTCTCTTGAGATTCAGTTCATGGACAGATGTCCTGACATTTTCCTTTAGAATTCGCTGGTACGCTGGTACAGTCTGTACGGGTCGGCAGCAACTCCTCCAGCACCATCACACTAAACACGGGGGCCCCCCAAGGATGTGTGCTAAGCCCCCTCCTCTTCACTTTGCTGACCCACTACTGCACACCAACATCCAGCTCAAATCTCTTCATTAAGTTTGCGGATGACACGACTGTGGTGGGTCTCATCAACAATGGCGATGAGACAATCTACAGGAGTGAGGTGAGCCGCTTGGCCATGTGGTGCAAGGACAACAATCTCCGTCTGAACGTGGAGAAGATGAAGGAGATTGTTGTCGACTTCAGGAGAGAGCACACCCAGCATGCTCCACTAACTATCGACGGTGCTGCAGTGGAGAGGGTGAGCAGCACCAAGTTTCTGGGTGTGCACATCTCTGAAGACCTGTCCTGGAACAACACCACTGCATCACTGGCCAAAAAAGCCCAACAGCGTCTGTACTTCCTCCGCAAACTGAGGAGAGCAAGAGTCCCGGCCCCCATCATGCACACATTCTACAGAGGCACCATCGAGAACATCCTGACCAGCTGCATCACCGTGTGGTACGGCGCCTGCACCGTGTCCTGCTGCAAGACTCTACAGCGCATCGTGGGAGCAGCTGAGAGGATCATTGGTGTCCCTCTCCCTTCTCTTAAGGATATTTATAACTCCCGCCTCACCCGCAAAGCCATCAGGATCGCAGGTGACCCCACCCACCCATCTCACAGCCTCTTCAGCCTGCTGCCGTCGGAGAGGAGACTGCAGAGTCTCCGGGCCAAAACCAGCAGGCTCAAGAACAGTTTCTTTCACCAGGTGGTCAGGAGGCTCAACTCCCTCCCTGTTCTGCCCCTCCTCCCCCCTGTTCTGCCCCTCCTCCCCCCTCTGTCCCCTGCCAGAGATTCTGCTCGCACACCCCCCTGCCCCCCCTTCAGCATCTGATATGTCATCCTCACAGTTTCCCCCCCAACACACACACACACACACACACACACACATACATACATACATCTCATCATTCATTAACACACTGAACTCAGGGACCGCACATCTCACGTTACCTCGTTCATTAACTCACTGAACTCAGGGACCGCACATCTCACTTTACCTCACTCATTTGCACTATTCCACACTACCTCACCTTAACAGCTGCTAGTTTGTTTATACTGCTTATTTCATGTTTCATGTTTACCTGCTATACCTCAAGTGCCCTTGACTGTTTGGTTATTTGTACCAATTTATATGTGTGTGTGTGTGTGTGTGTGTGTGTGTGTGTGCACATGTGTGTGTATATATGAGTGTTTAGTCTAGTTCATATCTAGAGTGTTTATACTGTTTATATTGTTTGTTTGTGTTTAGTCTGTCTTGTTCTTATCTAGTGTTTATACTGTTTATTTATACTGTTTATATTGTTTGAGTGTTTAGTCTACGCTGTATGTCTAGTTCCTATCTAGAGTGTTTATACTGTTTATATTGTTTGGTTTTTTTTTCAATTATTCTATTTTTATTTATTGCATTGCCAGTTTGCACCGTGGGTCAGAGAAGACTGATCTGTGCTGTATGTCGAGCATGTATAGCATATTTGACAATAAAGTTGACTTGACTTGACTTGGTATAATTCAGAATTCATTGTTCCATCAATGATGGCAAGCCATCCTGGCCCAGATGCAGCAAAACAGGCCCAAACCATGATACTACCACCACCATGTTTCACAGATGGGATAAGGTTCTTATGCTGGAATGCAGTGTTTTCCGTTCTCCAAACACAACGTTTCTCATTTAAACCAAAAAGTTCTATTTTGATCTCATCTATCCACAAAACATTTTTCCAATAGCCTTCTGGCTTGTCCACGTGATCTTTAGCAAACTGCAGACAAGCAGCAATGTTCTTTTTGGAGAGCAGTGGCTTTCTCCTTGCAACCCTGCCATGCACACCATTGTTGTTTAGTGTTTTCCTGATGGTGGACTCATGAACATTAACATTAGCCAATGTGAGAGAGAGACCTTCAGTTGCTTAGAAGTTACTCTGGGGTCCTTTGTGACCTCACCGACTATTACACGCCTTGCTCTTGGAGTGATCTTTGCTGGTCGACCACTCCTGGGGAGGGTAACAATGGTCTTGAATTTCCTCCATTTGTACACAATCTGTCTGACTGTGGATTGGTGGAGTCAAAACTCTTTAGAGATGGTTTTGTAACCTTTTCCAGCCTGATGAGCATCAACAACGCTTTTTCTGAGGTCCTCAGAAATCTCCTTTGTTCATGCCATGATACACTTCCACACGTGTTGTGAAGCTCAGACTTTGATAGAGCCCTGTTCTTTAAATAAAACAGGGTGCCCACTCACACCTGATTGTCATCCCATTGATTGAAAACACCTGACTCAAATTTCACCTTCAAATTAACTGCTAATCTTAGAGGTTCACATACTTTTGCCACTCACAGATATGTAATATTGGATCATTTTCCTCAATAAATAAATCTCGTCTCGTCTCGTCTTCTTCCGCTTTATCCGGGACCGGGTCGCGGAGGCAGCAGTCTAAGCATGGAAGCCCAAACTTCCCTTTCCCCAGACACCTCGGCCAGCTCCTCGGGAAGAACACCGAGGTGTTCTCAGGCCAGCCGAGAGACATAGTCCCTCCAGCGTGTCCTGGATCTTCCCCGGGGCCTCCTCCTGGGGGGACATGCCTGGAACACCTCCCCAGGGAGGCGTCCAGGAGGCATCCGAAAAAGATGCCTGAGCCACCTTAGCTGATTCCTCTCGATGTGGAGGAGCAGCGGCTCTACTCCGAGCTCCTCCCTAGTTACTGTGCTTCTCACCCTATCTCTAAGGGAGCGCCCAGCCACCCTGCGAAGGAAACTCATTTCAGCCGCTTGTATCCGCGATCTTGTTCTTTCAGTCATTACCCAAAGCTCATGACCATAGGTGAGGGTTGGAACGTAGATCGACCGGTAAATTGAGAGCTTCGCCTTTTGGCTCAGCTCCTTTTTCACCACGACGGACCAGTAAAGCGACCGCATCACTGCGGAGGCTGCACCGATCCGCCTGTCGATCTCACGCTCCATCCTTCCCTCACTCGTGAACAAGATCCCGAGATACTTAAACTCTTCCACTTGAGGCAGGACTTCTCCACCAACCTGGAGAGGGCAAGCCACCCTTTTCCGGTCAAGAACCATGGCCTCAGACTTGGAGGTGCTGATTCTCATCCCAGCCGCTTCACACTCGACTGAAAACCGCCCCAGTGCATGCTGAAGGTCCCGGTTTGAAGAAGCCAACAGGACAACATCATCCGCAAAAAGCAGAGATGAAATCCTGTGGTTCCCAAACAAGATTCCTTCCGGCCCCTGGCTGTGCCTAGAAATTCTGTCCATAAAAATTATGAACAGAACCGGTGACAAAGGGCAGCCCTGCCAGAGTCCAACATGCACTGGGAACAGGTCTGACTTACTGCCGGCAATGCGAACCAGATTCCTGCTCTGTTCGTACAGGGACCGGACAGCCCTTAGCAAAGAGCCCCGAACCCCATACTCCTGAAGCACCCTCCACAGAATAACATGGGGGACATGGTCGAATGCCTTCTCCAGATCCACAAAGCACATGTGGACTGGTTGGGCAAACTCCCATGAACCCTCGAGCACCCTATGAAGGGTATAGAGCTGGTCCAGTGTTCCGTGACTGGGACGAAAACCGCATTGTTCCTCCTGGATCCGAGGTTCGACTATTAGTCGAATTCTCCTCTCCAGCACCCTGGAGTAAACCTTCCCCAGGAGGCTGAGAAGTGTGATTCCCCTATAATTGGAGCACACTCTCCGGTCCCCTTTCTTAAAAAGAGGGACCACCACCCCAGTCTGCCACTCCAGAGGCACTGTCCCCGACTGCCACGCGATGTTGCAGAGGCGTGTCAACCAAGACAGCCCCACAACATCCAGAGACTTAAGATGTCAACCAAGACAGCCCCACAACATCCAGAGACTTGAGATACTCAGGGCGGATCTCATCCACCCCCAGTGCCTTGCCACCGAGGAGCTTGCAAACCACCTTAGTGACTTCGGCTTGGGTAATGGATGAGTCCACCTCTGAGTCATCAGCCTCAGTCTCCTCAATGGAAAACATGACGGTGGGATTGAGGAAATGCTCAAAGTATTCCTTCCACTGCCCGACAATGTCCCCAGTCGAGGTCAACAGCTCCCCGCCCACACTGTAAACAGTGTTGGCAGAGTACTGCTTCCCCCTCCTGAGGTGCCGGACGGTTTGCCAGAATTTCTTTGAGGCTGACCGATAGTCCTTCTCCATGGCCTCCCCGAACTCCTCCCAGTTCCGAATTTTTGCCTCCGCAACTGCCCGAGCTGCGGCATGCCTGGCCTGCCGATACCCGTCAGCTGCCTCAGGAGTCCCGGAGGTCAACATGGCCCAATAGGACTCCTTCTTCAGCTTGATGGCATCCCTTACTTCTGGTGTCCACCACCGGGTTCGGGGATTGCTGCCGCGACAGGCACCGGAGACCTTGTGGCCACAGCTCTGAACAACTGCATCCACAATGGAGGTAGAGAACATGGTCCACTCAGACTCAATGTCCCCCGCCTCCCTCGGAAGCTGGGAAAAGCTCTCCCGGAGGTGGGAGTTAAAGACCTCCCCAACAGAGTGCTCAGCCAGACGTTCCCAGCAGACCCTCACCATACATTTGGGCCTGCCAGGTCTGTCCAGCTTCCTCCTCCGCCAGCGGATCCAACTCACCACCAGGTGGTGATCAGTTGACAGCTCAGCCCCTCTCTTCACCCGAGTGTCCAAGACATGGGGCCGGAGATCAGATGAAATGACAACAAAGTCTATCATCGACCTCCGACCTAAGGTGTCCTGGTGCCAAGTGCACTTATGGACACCCCTATGCTCAAACATGGTGTTCGTTATGGACAAACTGTGACTAGCACAGAAGTCCAATAACAAAACACCACTCGGGTTCAGATCGGGGAGGCCATTCCTCCCAACCACGCCCCTCCAGGTGTCACTGTTGTCGCCCACGTGAGCATTGAAGTCCCCCAGTAGCACAATGGAGTCCCCAGTCTGAGCACCCCTCAGTACCTCTCCCAGGGACTCCAAGAAGGCCGGATACTCTATACTGCTATTCGGCCCGTAGGCACAAACAACAGCAAGAGCCCTCTCCCCAATCCGAAGGCGCAGAGAGGCGACCCTCTCATTCACTGGGGTAAACTCCAACACATGGTGGCTGAGCTGGGGAGCTATAAGCAAGCCCACACCAGCCCACCGCCGCTCACCATGGGCGACTCCAGAGAATTGGAGAGTCCAGCCCCTCTCGAGGAGCTGGGTTCCAGAGCCCAAGCTGTGTGTGGAGGTGATCCCGACTATCTCTAGCCGGTACCTCTCAACCTCCCGCACAAGCTCAGGCTCTTTCCCCCCAGCGAAGTGACATTCCATGTCCCAACAGCTAGCCGCTGTGTCTGGGGATCAGGTCGTCGAGGCCCCTGCCTTCGACTGCCACCCAATCCACACTGCACCAGTCCCCTACTGCTACCTCTGTGGGTGGTGAACCCACAGGAGGTTGGACCCACGTCACCTCTTCGGGCTAAGCCCGGCCGGGCCCCATGGGCAAAGGCCCGGCCACCAAGCGCTCGCATATGAGCCCCAACCCCAGGCCTGGCTTCAGGGTGGGGCCCCGGCTGCACCATACCGGGCGACGTCACGGTCCTTGATGGTTTCTCCATAAGGGTTTTGGTGAACTGCTCTTGGTCTGGCCTGTCACCTAGGACCAGTCTGCCTTGGGAAACCCTGACAGGGGCATAATGCCCCCGACAACATAGCTCCTAGGATCATTCAAGCACACAAACCCCTCCACCACAATAAGGTGGCAGTTCTAGGAAGGGTCAATAAATAAATGACCAAGTATAATATTTTTGTCTCATTTGTTTAACTGGGTTCTCTTTATCTACTTTTAGGACTTGTGTGAAAATCTGATGATGTTTTCGGTCATATTTATGCAGAAATATAGAAAATTCTAAATGGTTCACAAACTTTCAAGCACCACTGTGTGTGTGCAGTGAATTATGGGTAATAAACACACCCAACTATTGCCATAGCAACAGTGTCTGAACATGCGGTTTGTGACAGTGTACAGGAGCACCGCAAGAAACTTGAGAAATCGATGAAATTGTAACATGTTCAGTCACAAATACGCCAAACAAATATTTATCGCTGTACATCAGGAGATGTTGGCCCACTTAAAAATCTTTAAATTAATTAATATTTTATTTATTATTAAATATGAAGTCAATTATGAGACCGTTAATCATTAATTCCTGTGATTTTTTTTTTCATTTAATCAGATTCATCAATTTTAATGGTTAATTCTGTGATGCAGTATATACAGCATTGGTTACTGTAGAAATGTCTTGAAGGATCGTGATGTGATTTTTTTTCTCATATCACACCACCGGTTACAGCACAGGGGGGAAACTGATGCACAGAAATCACCATCAACACACAGCGTTCCAACAGGAGTGAATAAACCACTGTCTATAAATATCATGAAAAGATTCACACACACACACACACACACACACACACACACACACACACACACACACACACACACACACACACAAGTGCCTCATTACTGAAAAGCCGTGGCTGCTCAGAGCGAGGAAGAGCAGGTAATTGAATTCTTTTAACAAAAGGTCAGTTTTAGTTTCCTGTCAGAAAAAAAAAAAAAACGTCTGAGATTCATCAGTGTGAGATTTCATTTCCAGTCAACACAACAATTACTCTACACCCCCACCCCCACACATTTTTCTTTTCTATTCTTTTCTTTTCGTCGTGTTTATATCATGGATATGCACAGAAAATGTGTTTGTGATTTTTTTTCTTTAAATGGTCAGTTATTACTCTCTTCATTTCTCTTCCACACTCACCATTACAGTGTACAGTTCAAATATCTGGGGTCAACTGGACAAAGTAATGGTGAGTGCTGAAAAGAAGTGAAGAAGAGAGTGAGAGCAGGTTGGGATGGATGGAGGAGTGATCTGTGACAGAAGAGTGAAAGTGTAGAAGACAGCAGTCAGAGCAGCGATGGTGTTCGGTTTGGAGGCAAAAAGACGGGAGGCTGAACTGGAGAGAGCAGAGCTGAAGATGTTGAGATGTTCACTGGGAGTGATAAAGTTGGACAGGATTAGAAATGAGAATATTCGAGGGACATGAAGGACGGCTTGGAGACAAAGTGAGAGAGGTGAGATTGAGATGGTTTGGGCACGTACAGAGGAGAGATCCAGGGTATACTGGGGAAAGAACGCTGGAGATGGAGTTGCCAGGTGGAAGGAAAAGAGGAAGAGCAAAGATGAGCTCATGGATGTGGTGAAGGAGGACATGAGGATGGTTGGTGTAACAGAAAAAAGATACGGAGGACAGGAGGAGATGGAGGAACATTATCCCTAACAGGAGCAGCCAAAAGAAGAAGAAGAAGAAGAAAAGGTTAACCAATACCATGACACTGTGATTACGAGTATGTTTACAGCTCATTTGTCCATCCGTGTGCATGATGATCGAGAGTGATGATTGTAACCAGCTGATGGAACTGATAAAATTTTGGAATTGATCCAGTCAGGGTCAAGGTCACAGCAAGGTCAAATGTCTGAACTAGTTTTACTTCAGTAGCTTCTTTTCAGTTTGTCATGTGGAGACGTTACTCACACGTTCATGTTCAGAAACTCGAGGCCCATTCTTTGATGAAGTTCTCATGTCATGAAAATTTCGATCTGTCCCACCTCTTAGTTAATTGATATCCTGGACCAGCACCTTACCTGATTTCTTCCATTTCCTTCCAAAATGGAGATTTTTTTTTTTAATTTCATGGAATCTTTAATGTTGCTGATTTATGCTTCCTGTAGACTCTTTTCGGCTCTGTTGTAATAGTGGACTCGTCTCTTTTTAATAGTCTTCTAGATTTGTAAAATGTTCTCATCTTGTAGTGTCCTGGTGTATGAAATGTCACTTCCTGTTACTGAGTCACACCTTTAGACCCAGATCAATTCCAGCCTGTGAAACTTTCCCCTTTGTCTTAATGGAAGTAATTCCATTAAAGGAAACCAGTAAATCCATAGAGAAGCTAATTTCAGCTCCTAACAAACAACAGCGTCCCACTCTTCACTGTCTCTTTAGCTTTAACACTCGAGTGTTCGATCATTTTTCTCACGCAGCTTCAAGACGGATATTACCGTGGCCTTAGTAAAATTTCCCAAAGTGCTTTTGCTTAATAGGATGGATGGTGATGCGTGGTGGGGGTGAGTCCATGACAGTCAGACTGGAACTATGAGGGTGGAAAATGATGAGTGTGTAGTGGACTGGGTTGGAAATTTGTGCTGAAAAAAAAAAACTGAAAATGAATCAGGATTGTGAATCCATCATGCTGGCATTCCTCTTCTCTTCTCACTCGGTCTTTTACTCATGTCTTCTTTTGCTCCCTTGTTCAGACCCATGTCCGGATTTTGCAATCTCAAAAATTCTCAAAAAAAAAGAAAAAAAAAATCTTTGTTCTAGGGTTTACTCAAATGGTTTTTTGTTTGTTTAGCTCTGCTGGGGGAACTGTGTTTTTATGTAAAATCTTACAAAGCAAAGCATTCCTCTTTTGGAAAACAGCAACTCTATTGCCACAGTAACAAATAACTGATTAGGCACTGTATGATATAAAATTTCTCTCTGTATAAATTCTGTTTATTTTCATTTCCACCCTTGTATTGGGGAAATTTGATAAAAATGATTCCACAGGTTGTGTAAACCTTGTGAGGCGTGTGTTTAAACGAGGCATGTAATGACATATCATGCGAAGATAAATCATGATACAAATTTATGATGATTTGAATTGATTAAATAAAAAATGAATCACGATTATTATCAGGTTGTGTAATCTCTTAGTTGTTTAGACAGCGAAGGGTACAATAACATACTGTATCGGGAATACATGTGACTTCACTGTGGGCGGAAGTAACACAGCTCTGATAACACAAAAACACACAAATAAATAGGTGTAAAATGTGAAAGAGCTGCTGTGTGACTGTGTACAAATAGATTTAACAAGAAATCCGAGTGCTCTCTCTCTCTCTCTCTCTCTCTCTCTCTCTCTCTCTCTCTCTCTTTTACAGACTGCTGAAAGATAAAGAAAAGAGAAGCAAATAGAGGCAGAACAAATGTTCATAAAAGTTTATTAAGAAAAGGAATACTTTAGTTAATAGGAGTAAACTTTTGGAGTAAAGTTTACTCCAAACTTTACAAGTATAGGTAAAACAATTATTGTTAGTTATTAAGGAAATGAAACAAAAGGGGTTTTTTTAGGAAAACAAATGTTGCAATTTTTTGGTAATTTTGTTTTCTTCATTTAATATTTTTTCAAAAATATCATGGGAAAATCGACTTGTCAGCCTGATGTTGTGACTCAAATCAGATTGAATCCTGAACCCAATATCATGAATTGAATAAAATCATGAACTGGGTGAATTATAGAATTATTATATTATAGAATAATATATTATTATATCTCATCTCAGGGGCGGCACGGTGGTGTAGTGGTTAGCACTGTCGCCTCACAGCAAGAAGGTCCGGGTTCGAGCCCCGTGGCCGGCGAGGGCCTTTCTGTGCGGAGTTTGCATGTTCTCCCCGTGTCCGCGTGGGTTTCCTCCGGGTGCTCCGGTTTCCTCCACAGTCCAAAGACATGCAGGTTAGGTTAATTGGTGACTCTAAATTGACCGTAGGTGTGAATGTGAGTGTGAATGGTTGTCTGTGTCTATGTGTCAGCCCTGTGATGACTTGGCAACTTGTCCAGGGTGTACCCCGCCTTTCGCCCGTAGTCAGCTGGGATAGGCTCCAGCTTGCCTGCGACCCTGTAGAACAGGATAAAGCGACTAGAGATAATGAGATGAGATGAGATCTCATCTCATTATCTCTAGCCCAGGGGCGATTTCTCAGAGACAACAAGGGAAGCCGAGCTTCCCCTAAAATTCTCTCCCCAAACTGCAGCATCTACGACGTTGAATTCTCATTAAAACAATAACTTGCATAACATAATATATGCCCAAGATTGTATTTACGTTCATAACTATCCTGTAACTTATTTGAGTGATGTCTGACGAACTTGCAGTTCGCTACGAGAATCACCTTTGCTGCCAGGCTGTAACCAGCGTTGCCAGATACTGCTGACGTTTTCCAGCCAAAATATGTTCAAAACCCGCCAAAATGCACTTAAAACCGCCCAATCTGGCAACACTGGCTGTAACCTTTCTTATTTCAATGGGCTCTATGGCTGGCAGCCGGGTATCCGTTGCAGTCTATGAGAGGGCTCTGAACAGCCAATTTCGGCTAGTTGTTATTGGTTAAAATCGACAAAATCGTCACTTCCAGGGAAGCCGGGCTTCTCTGGGACTAAACGAGACAGTGGGAGGGACAAGAAGCCGGGCTGATGAAGGATTATTGGAGGTAGTGTTTGAAAGACATGAGGAGGGCGGGCTCTGTACTTCGGCATCGGCGAGGAACATGGAAGTATGATCAGTCAGTCCCCAGCGGATGTCGAGAAAGTGTAGTCATGTGCCAAAGTGCTGTCCGACTTTCTTTTCATATAAACGTTTCTTCTCATTGATGTCTCTGTACATTACTCTGTAAATAAATGTAAATATTACTCATTGTGCTCCGTTAACTTTCATCCATTCTATCAGTTTGATCATTCGCGAATTCACTCATTTATTTCATTTGTAGTTCAATCTGGTTGTAGGCTAGCTTGAGCCTTATTGGGATCTGCAGTGCTAGCTGCTAACAGAAATTGGTGAAGTCTCTGGAAAGCACAACCAGCTAGTATGACAGGGTCACAGACCATTTTCTGGAAAAGGAGCAGAGGGCAGAATTTGTGTATAAATAATGTGCATCATATAATGTTCATGAATCTGAAGTTGTTCAGTAATGTTAAGAGAATGGTGAGCTCTGTGTTATAAGTTATACCTGGGTATAATATTCAAGGTTCTGTGTGTTGCATAGCCTACCTGGTTATGAATTTCCAGACTGTGTTGCAGAAGATGTTCAAGGATGTGTTGCACAGCTGGGTGTTGTGTTAAAGACTCTGTGTTGCATATCAGGGTATGATGTTCAAGGCTCTTCGTTGAATAGCCAGTGATTTTTGGATGTTTGATATTTTTGATTAAGGATATGAGGCAGGGGGGTCACTTGACCGGCAAGCATGATGGTCGGAAGACTCTAGAGCTCCCGTGTGATATCTCCACTTTTACTGATAATTTGCTCTGTAAGACCTCGACAGTGTTATATTTGGTAGTGTGAACCATATAGGATGTCAAGCCAGAAGAAATTACTTGGCTCACCGACGAAAATTCCCCTGGCGAAGCGTAAACAACAAGATGCTAACAACACATCGGCTACAGATGCTAACATGGAAGAAGCTATTTCGCTAGCGCTAGCCAAACAGCGCAACCAGTTGGAGATGGTCGTCACCCGCACTATTACCAGCGCCGTGGGGAGTGTTAACGACTCCGTCAAGAACTTCAGAGAGACTTAGACGCCCACATGGATGTTGTTCGGGGCCTGATGTCCAAAGTTGAAAGGGTACAAGCCGACACACGGACCATGAAACGCCAAGTATTAGACAACACCACCAGCCTCGAGAAGTTTCAACAGAAACTCGCTCTCTTAGAGGACCACAACCGAAGAAACAATGTCCGGATCATAGGAATCACTATGGGCAGAGAGGGCAACAACGCGATCACCTTTCTCCAAGAAATGCTCCCTAAGTGGATACCCTCGCTTGGTAACAAAATTATTGAAATAGAGAGAGCTCATCGTATTTACGGCCCGCACACGAAGGGGAACACCCCACAGACCATGATACTACGGCTGCTCTGGCACGGAGACCGCAATGCCATACTAAACGGCGCCAGGGAGGCGACGAAGCACGCTCCAATACAAGATGCCGGCAGGTCGCTGCGGTTCTATGCTGACTACAGTGCCCACACAAGTCAATGTCGGAAAGCATTTGCGGGCGTACAGAAGTCCCTGCGGGAAAAGGGCATCTCATCTTTCATCATTTATCCTGCCACTTTGAAGATCACCCTGGACGGCGAACAATGCAGCTTTTTTACTCCGGAGGACACAGAGGAGTTTCTACGAGGTTCTCAACAAGGCGTTTCGACAATGCGGGCGACAGCTCGCCAACAAATGGAGATGATGGAGCAGGACCGTGAGATGGTGAGGGAGGAGAGTACCGACACCTGAAGATAAGGCGAGGAGTTTTCATGGCCCAGGTTTCATCGTAAGATCTTTTCTGTTTGTTAAGGTCAACTAGCTGTTCCATGCTAACTATGACACTGAGGACTGTTAGTCCTTTCTCAGACTACACTGCTGGTTACTGTTTCAAGGCCATCATTGACCCTGCCACACAGTAATATTTATGTTTCAGAAGGACAATTTCAGTTATTTCTATACGATGTAGCCGGACTCTGTTGACAGTGGGCCTTAATGTTCACACGTTTCAGCTGTTAATGTACCTGTCAGGTCAGTTAAGCTTAGAAGTGGGATACAACCGAGTTTTGGAGTCTCAATGAGCCACGCTATACACTGGTCAAGTAACACAGAAATACGTGTTTTGGGATATGGGCATGGCAGCAATAGGGTGGGTCTCTTACTGGACTATATGCTTGAATACATGGTTTACAGTCAAGTGTATAATTGGAATACAATCACAATGACCTTCGATAATGGTTAAGTTGACTGTCTTGTGTATGAATAGTGTCATGAATAGTGTATGAATAGTGTATGAATAGTGGTCTCCTCCTCGAGCAGTGGGTCTAGCTCTAAAGGTGTGATGATTATGTTCAAGAGGAATTTACCTGTGAAAATTGACAGGACTAGTAATGATGCATTTGGGCGAGTAGCATATGTGTGTACATCAATTTATGGTGTAAAGGTAGCATTTATATCATTTTATGCACCAGCGGTTTTTGAGGACAATTTCTATCCTGACCTCACAAAGGAATTACTGAATCTCGCAGATTATGAATTAGTTCTGGGAGGAGACATGAATGCGGTCTGTAACCTCGATTTAGACAGATCTACAAGTTCATTTACACACAGTCAGCATCTACGGCTCTGAATACAATGATAGACAGCTTAGACCTCTTTGATGTTTGGCGGTCACAAAATCCAGGCAGTCGAGATTATACTTGCTTCTCCGCATATCATAAGTCATTCTCAAGGATTGATTATTTTCTGTTGTCATGTGGGTTGAAGGTTTGTGTAACACCCATTAAATTCCTCCCAGCCACATTGGCCGACCACAACCCATTAGTGCTCTGCATTGATCTTAGCTTCAAATCCAAAAAATCTCAGAGATGGCATTTCAACATGTCACTCCTAAATGATAACGCATTTGTCTCCAAATTTAGAACTAAAGTATCCACATTTCTCCAAGAAAATATTGGTTCCGTTGAGGACGCTAGATTGGTGTGGATGGCGACAAGGGGCGTTATACGCGATTTTACAACATCGTATGCATCGCATATGAAAAAGGTTAGGAATCTTAGGATCGAAGAATTAGAGGAGAAATGTTCATGTTTGGAGAGGGCTCTTAAGAGGAACTATTCTAAAACAGTCAGTGATGAGCTGCAGGTTGCTAGACAAGAGCTGAATGATTTACTACGGAGACGAGCGGAATTCATCATACACAGAACCAGGCAAAATTATTATTGTAACGGAAGCAAACCCAGCAGACTTCTGGCTCTAAAATTAAAACAGTGTGAATCAAAGGCATCCATTGATTCAATACATCACCCAACTAAAGGTCTGGTTTCTAATCCAGCAGAGATAAACAACACCTTCCAGACATACTATGAGAATTTATATACGTCGTCTGGCAGCTTCGACCCAGAAGCGTATAACAGTTTTTTACAAGGGGTGGACCTTCCCACCCTACAAGGAGAAGAGGCAGCGGACTTGGGATGCCCGGTAACTTTGCAGGAATTAAAAGCTGCACTGAGTAAGATGACAAGAGGGAAATCTCCCGGTCCTGATGGGATACCACCTGAAGTGCTCTTGCACTTCTGGGACATTCTTGGACCAGTCTTTCTGAGCTCCATCCAGACTGCTTTAGAGAAAGGTGCATTTCATGAACATACCAATGTAGCTTTAATTTCATTGTTACCAAAGAAGGACAAGGACCTGTCACAATGCTCTAACTACAGACCTATATCTTTGATAAATGCAGATTTGAAAATCTATTCCAAGTTGCTGGCATTACGCCTGGAACGTTATATGGATAAATTAATTCACCCTGACCAAGCTGGGTTTTTGAAGGGCCGCCTAGCCACGGATAACATCAGGCGTTTAATGCATGTAATAGAAGAATCCAAAGAGCTTCGTGTGCCGTGCGCCATTCTGTCACTTGACGCTGCCAAAGCTTTTGACAGAGTAGAATGGGACTATTTGTGGGCTGTATTGCAAAAATTTCAACTAGGTGAAGCTTACATCAGAATGGTTCAGGTTTTGTATGTAAACCCCTCGGCCATGGTCAGCAAAAACGGATTGAATTCCAAACCCTTTCCCATTTTCCGTGGTATGAGACAGGGCTGCGGTCTCTCTCCAAGCCTGTTCATTCTTTCTCTTGAACCATTTTTGCTCAACACCTTAGGCAAAATTCAGTCATGTCCCCTATCCGAGTCAGACAGACTTCGCATACCCTGTCGGCTTTTGCGGACGACATCCTCATATATATGACAGACATAGGAAACTCTATTCACTGGCGGTGTTTGAGGATTTCAAACAGCTGTCAGGATTTAAAATCAATTGGTCAAAATCAGCTCTGATGTTGCTAAATGAAGCCGCCAAAAATGTCAAAATATCAAGCCAGATTCCCTTAGTAAACCAAATCACATACTTGGGCATACAAATATATCCTTCGCTTCAGAAAATAGTGAAGAGCAACTATGGAAAAATTTTTAAGGAAGTACCGTAGAACGTGATCTTACAAACTGGACTAAGTTACCTGCCTCATTGCGGACACGCATATCTGTAATTAAAATGAACATTTTGCCTCGCATTAACTTCTTCCTCGCATGATGATTCCGCTCTCTCTATATCCAGACTACTGGGTCAAAATTGATAAATTATTACGTTGGTATATTTGGAACAACGGCCATCCAAAACTTAAGTTTTCCGTGCTACAGAGATCTAAAGATCAGGGCGGACTCGCCCTTCCAAATTTCAAAATGTATCATCAGTCCTTCCAGCTATGACCTGTCATGGCTTGGCTCGACGGCCACTCATCTGTTTCATGGAAATCTTTAGAGAAGAACCTAGTTCACCCCCGGAGATTGGAGGACATCATATTTTCAGGTATAAAAGATAAACACTGTATGTTGCACTGTCGCCCTATTATTGCCAACACAATTAGGAATTTCAGGGTCGTTGAGAAAGACTTGAAGGTGAACTTTAGGTGGCACAATGATGCTCCCTTGTGGCATAATAATAACATACAGATTGGAAACAAACCACTTGACTTTAAACCATGGTCTTTGAAAGGTATTAATGTTATTGGGGACCTGCATGATGACAATGGCATGCTTAGTTATCAGGATTTGAAGGCCCGCTTCAATCTACAGGACTCTTCCCTTTTTTATTATCTGCAAGTGAGATCAGCACTCAAAGCACATGGTGTGCCAGTAGGAGCTAAGCTTCCTGTACACCCCCTGATAGACTGGATAAACTTCCTTCCCCGCAGGAGCTTTGTATCAAAAGTCTACTCCAAGCTATCCGAACAACGAGAGACTCTATCAATGCTCAGAGCATGGCAGAGAGACTTTGACCTGCAAGAAGACGACATTTCCTGGAGCAAGGTCTGGGAGAACATCTTTCATGCCTCCAAGAATCCAAACCACCAACGCATTCATTTTAAAGTGTGTCACAGGCTTTACTATACACCTGTTACTAGGTTCCGCATGAAACTGATACCAAGTCCAAACTGTACTATATGCCAACTTAATGCTATAGGAGATTACAGACACATGATGTGGGAGTGTCCCTCTGTTCAGGTCTTTTGGGGCCAAGTAGCCAAAGTCTTGTCTGAATTACTAGGCACCACCGTAACATGCAATCCAATCTTACTTCTTCTTAACAATGATTCCCAACTGCATTTAAGCGAGAAACAGCGCAAACTGTTGCTGAGTGGCCTCACAGCTGCCAAAAAACTCTTAGTGCAAAGATGGCTGCCACCTCACGATCTTAGTACTAGGAAATGGCTGATCCACTTTCATGATATAGTATTACTGGAGTTGTCTACTGCACGGATTAACAATGCCAAAGCCCCCACACTGGAGGCGTGGTCGGGCGCGGCTGCTCTGATAAAGAACAAACTTGTATTGTGAACAGAGGAACACCACCCACCACAATATACTGCTATCATTTGACACTTGGTTGACTGGTCCAGGGGAGACCCAAGAGGGGAGGGAGGGATGCTGCCGGGGAGGGGGGTGGGGGGGACGGGATTATGTTATAAAAGTTGTATGGATGTCACTGTATGTTTACTTGCAGTGGTTTAATAAAAAATTCTTCACAAAAAAAAAAGGATATGAGGCACTAGCCTGGCAAGCCAGACTATAACATGAAATGTACAAGCAAAAATACTTTCTGCCACTAGGTAGGGTTGTCTAGTTCACTATGCTAATGGGGCACACCTTTCTATGCTTTGATATCCGGCCTACAGGTTTTACGATGAATGCGTAAAATGGGCTTCCCCTGTTTTAAAAACCAGCAGCCACCACTGCTCTAGCTGCTTTATCCTGTTCTACAGGGTCGCAGGCAAGCTGGAGCCTATCCCAGCTGACTACGGGCAAAAGGCGGGGTACACCCTGGACAAGTCGCCAGGTCATCACAGGGCTGACACATAGACACAGACAACCATTCACACTCACATTCACACCTACGCTCAATTTAGAGTCACCAGTTAACCTAACCTGCATGTCTTTGGACTGTGGGGGAAACCGGAGCACCCGGAGGAAACCCATGCGGACATGGGGAGAACATGCAAACTCCACACAGAAAGGTCGGCCACGGGGCTCGAACCCGAACCCGAACCTTCTTGCAGTGAGGCGACAGCGCTAACCACTACACCACCGTGCCGCCCATATTATTATATACTATATATAATATATTATGTTATAGAATATAAAACTGCCTTAATAATGTATGAAGTAAGGAATTATAAAGTACCAAGGAATATCCAATATTCTTGGATAGAGAGGGGGGCTATAATTTTAGGGGGAAATTGAAATTTAAAATTCGCAGTGCTAGGACAACGTTAAAAATGTTCAGTATTTCTATTTGTGGAGTAAAGCTATGGAACAGTTTGAATGTGGAGCTCATGAAATGTACAACTATAAACCAGTTCAAAAAAAGGTATAAGGAACAGATCTTTACGAGGTATAGGGAGGAGGAATTACAATAACATGTTATTGATAATATAAGTGTATATATGTGGGTATGGGTACATACGGATATATATATATATATATATATATATATATATATATATATATATATAATGTGAGTAATTGTGTGTGTGTGTGTATATATATATATGGTATATATATGCATAATTGTATATAATATATAAGCATGATATGCATAATTATGATATGGGTGTCTGTGTACATATGGATGTGTATAGTTATAGGTATGTGTATATGTATGTACTGTATATATGTATTGCATGTGTGTATATATGCATAACATACTGTAAGTATCTGTATATATGATTTGATTTGGTCGATATTATACCATGTTGGTATGTCTTGGTATGTTGGTATGTTTTCTTTTTTGTTGATTTTGTTTTCTTTTATGGTGGAAAGTGATGTTTGATTAGCGGTGGTATAGAGGGTTAGGATTTGATAAGTTATTTACTTCTTCCTAATCCTTTCCGAACATTATTATGTTACTGCCTTGTGGCTATGCTATTCTGTTTGTTTATGATGATGTTTTGATGACTGCATTTTTTATTTTATTTTTGTTGTTTTTTTTGTTTGTGTTTTTTTATATCTTCTTTACTGTTTGGAATCAATCAATCAATCAATCAATCAATCAATCAATCAATCAATCAATCAATCAGTCAATTGTGATATGCTGAGTTTCTACTCTTTCGCTGGTACTTTTTATATTATTCTCTTCTTGTGTATTGCAGCTTAGCTGCAATACATAAGATGAGAATAATATAAAAAAAAGTGCCAGCAAAAGAGTATTAGCAGGTAAAGACATCAAGAATCAACTCAGTAAAGCTAGACATGCCTTCAGTATGCTCAAAAATATCTGGAAGTCTCAGCAATACAGTATAAAGACCAAACTGAAATTATATCAGAGTTGCGTCCTTTCCACCCTTCTTTACGCATCAGAATGCTGGAGGATGACAAAGGATGACCTCAACAAATTATTCGTCTTCCACACAAAGAACTTACGAAGAATCCTGAGAATATTCTGGCCAAACAAGATTTCGAATGAGGAACTGCTACGTAAATGCAAACAAGAAAGCATGGGTACCATACCTGTGAGAAGGACATGGAAGTGGATCGGACATGTCCTCAGACGAGAACAGGACGACATTGCAAGAACATTGGACATCCGAAGACAAAAGGAAATGAGGCAGGCCGAAGAACACTTGGCACAGAACAGTTGAGGGAGAGATGAAGACCTGGCAGCACACGTGGTGTCATGGCATTAGAAATTGTGTTTTGTTTAAGTGCCACCTTGTGGTGTGATTTTGAATAGGGAAAGTGTTTAAGAAAAGGTCAGGTTTTATTTTGACATTATTTCACTTCCTGTAAGGTCGTAGTGCAAGCAAACTAGGAAGTAAGTTGCTTCAGACCGCATGGTAGCGAAAAGGTGCTCACACTCCTTCAAAAGATGTTTGTGCCCTTGAGAAAGTCTTTGCTTGTAAGTGTGTAGTACTGTGGTATAATTTCTGTACTAAGAAATAACCTGTTTACGGTCAAATAGATAACGTTGTAACATGTTTTCTGTAAAGTCACATGTCTAAATGGTACCAGGCTAGCATATGCTATGCTAACTGCTAGGTTAGATACCTTGTGTAAGGTCATGCTGCATGTAGGATAGCATGTAAAATATGCAAGACACATCTTTATGTACATTTTCTGTTCATTTGTAGTTTTACGAGAGGAGATGAAAAAGGAATTCATTGAATTGAAGAGTGAAGTTAAAGCTTTAAATCTACTTCTGCCTTGGATGTTTATTGAATAGCCTAGCATTAGCTGTCTGTCTAGTTAGGCAAAGGGGTGCTTGATGAGGACAGAACAGTAAAAAAGCAACCTGCACGGTGGGCAGAGCTATTCAAGGAGAGTGATCTTCAGTTGCATCACTTCTTTTCATCTTCACCACTGCTCACGCTTGGCTCACAGCAGCTCTGAACGATGGATGAGAAGCAAGTAGCTGAGGAAAACACACAGCAGTCCACCGTAGAGACCAGGTCAGTCATCTATGGAACATCTAGCAAATCTTCGTCTAGCAAATCTACAGCTAGCAGAGCTGTAGCCACAGCTCGTGCCAAAGTGGAAGCAGCCTGCTCAAGAGCTGAATTTGCTAAGATGGAGTCAGACATAATGATTGAGAAAGCCCAAATTGAAGCTAGATTAAACACACTGAGGCATGAAAAGGAGGTGGTAGCAGCTTTGGAGGAAGCTAGCGCACTGGAAGCAGCAGAAGGCTCGGAAGAGGGTGACGACAAATCAGTACTACAAGAAGTCAAGGAGAGGACACGTCAGTACGTTGAACATCAGCAACAACAAGTAACAGCAAATGTTAAACCAGATGAACAGCCCTTAATGCCAATTGTCCATGTGCTGAAACCTGAGTCCCCTGCAAGACAGCGTCTTACCAATTTCATGGTAGAAGCTCATTTTTCCAACACGGCAAACAACAACGTTTCCAGGCTGGCACCTTCTCCTTCACTGTCTCAATCCATCAAAACCACACCTTGTTACACTTATCCAGGGCAGCCTTTAGCTGGTGCAGTGAAGTTCTCACCTAAAAGAGATGTTCCACAACAACCACTAGATGGCAATGCAGACATCAGTGATGTGGCAAGATACTTGGCACGCAGAGATCTTATTACTTCCGGCCTCACGAAGTTCGATGATTGCCCTGAGAATTACTGGGCATGGAAATCATCATTCATCAACGCTATCGTTGGATTACACCTCAGCGCCAGTGAAGAGCTGGATCTCCTTATTAAGTGGTTAGGGCAGGATTCTGCGCAGCATGTAAGAAGAATAAGAGCGGTGCATGTAGGTAACCCCTCTGTCGGCTTAAGTAAAGCTTGGGAGCGTTTAGAAGAGTGCTTTGGGTCTCCAGAGATAATAGAGAAGTCACTCTTCGACAGACTCACAAACTTCCTAAAGGTCAATAACAAAGATCCGGTGAAGCTGAGAGAACTCAGCAATCTCCTTCATGAGTTAGAAGCCACTAAACTAGAAGGCTATCTGCCTGGCTTAAGTTACTTGGACACTGCACGTAGTGTTGCTCCAATTGTGGACAAATTACCATACAACCTCCAAGAAAAGTGGCTAAACCAGGGCTTCAAGTACAAGGCCACTCATGATGTAAACTTCCCACCATTTTCCTTCTTTTGTGAATTTGTCTGCAAAGAGGCACGAGCACGCAACAATCCAGGATTCAGGCTGCAACCTGGTAACACCGATTACCTGAAGCCGTGTGCCACTGTGAAGAGACTGCAGAAGAGTTTAGTGTCTGCTCACAAGACAGATATATCACAAGAGAACGACAGGCAAGAAGGTTCAGGCAACAAAGTTGGTGATGTTGAGAAGCAGTGCCCTCTTCACAAGAAGCCGCATCCCCTCAAGCGTTGCAGAGGGTTCTGCAGCAAACCCTTTGAGGAGCGTAAAGCTTTTTTGAAGGACATCGGCGTCTGTTTTAGATGTTGCTCCTCAACTAGTCACATGGCCAAGGAGTGTAATGCAATCATTAAGTGTAAAGAGTGTGACAGTGAACGTCACGTCTCTGCTCTCCATCCTGGATCGCCGCCACCACTACCTGGGCATGGCGGGGAGAGTGCAAAAGAAACGCCTCCACCAACTGTTGATTCAAGTTGCACCGAAGTGTGTGGAGAGGGTCAAAGTGCACGGTCCTGCTCCAAGATCTGCTTGGTAAAGGTCTTCCCAGAAGCACATCGAAAAAGAGTGACAAGAGCTTGTGTTGTTTTAGACGACCACAGTAACAGGTCTCTTGCTGGGTCCGATTTCTTTGACATGTATGGCATCAAGGGGTCAGACTCACCCTTCACACTGCATACGTGTGCTGGAACAACAGAGATGACGGGAAGAAGAGCCACAGGGTTCATTGTGCAGTCACTAGATGGAACGACAATGATCACATTGCCCACACTAATTGAATGCAATAACATTTCAAGCAACCGGGCTGAGATACCAACTCTTGAAGTGGCTTTACATCACCCTCACCTCAAGTCCATAGCTCACTCCATCCCACCACTGGATCCTGAAGCCAAGATCCTCCTCTTACTGGGTCGTGACCTACTCAGAGTCCATAAGGTGAGAGAGCAACAGAACGGACCACATGATGCCTTATACATGCCGAGAGTAGACCTGGGATGGGTCATCATAGATGATGTCTGCCTAGGAAACACTCACAAGCCTGCAGCTATTCAGACTTACCGCACTAACATCCTTGAAAACAAACACCCTTCCTTTTTCAGCCCGTGTCCGAACAGGCTTCATGTCAAGGAGAAGTTTGGGTTCAGGTCTGGGCACACAGTCTTTCCTGTCCTGGAAATGCACACATCTTATGAATGCATGCTAGGGAGCACAGTCTTTGATACAACCAAAGATGACAACAAGATAGGACTTTCTGTTGAAGACAGACTTTTCCTAGAGCTTATGAATAGAGAGATGTTCATGGATAATGCGAATAGCTGGGTGGCACCACTTCCATTCAGAAGACCTTGTGAACGCCTACCTCACAGTCGCGACCAGGCACTCACACGGCTGGCTTCTGTTCAACGCACTCTGGAGAAAAGACCGAAATGAAGAAGCACTTTGTCACCTTCATGCAGAACATCTTTGATCGTGACCATGCCGAGCAGGCTCCTCCTCTCCCAGAGGGAAAAGAGTGCTGGTATTTACCCATCTTTGGAGTTTACCACCCACAGAAACCTGGCCAAATCAGAGTGGTTTTTGACTCAAGCGCAAAGTGCTGTGGTGTTTCATTAAATGACAGCTTGGTTGGAGTCTTGCTGCGGTTCAGACGTGAAGCCATCGCTGTAACTGTGGACATAGAACAGATGTTTCACAGCTTTGTTGTTAGAGAGGGCCATAGAGATTTTCTGCGGTTCTTCTGGTACGAACACAATGATCCCGCCAACGACATCTGTGAGTATTGCATGAAAGTTCATGTATTCGGCAACAGCCCATCTCCTTCAGTTGCCATATATGGACTTAGGCGTGCTGCAGCTCATGGCGAAGAAGAATTTGGATCTGATACATGACACTTCATTGAGAGGGAGTTCTATGTGGATGATGGACTTCTGTCAAGATTCACAGCCAGTGAAGCCATTGATCTGTTAAAAAGAACACAGAAGATGCTTGCCATATCCAATATTCGTCTCCACAAAGTAGCATCTAACAACAAGGAAGTCATGGAAGCATTTCCTGTCGACGACCGAGCTAAAGGGCTCAAAGAACTCAATTTAGATGCTGATGCAACACCTATTCAGCGAAGCCTTGGCCTAAGATGGGACTTATCAAGGGACACTTTCACCTTTCAAGTGACTGCGGTGAAACCCTACACATGGAGAGGTGTCCTTGCCACCATCAATGGACTTTTTGACCCGCTAGGATTCGCTGCTCCAGTCACAATTCAGGGAAAGATGCTTCTGAGAGAGCTCTCAAGTAAAGCCTTGGATTGGGACTGTTCCTGCAGACAGGGAAGCTGAATGGAATACATGGAGAGATTCGCTTAGCAATCTTCAACAGCTACAGATTCTGAGACCTTATGCTGCCACTACAGTTTCATCGGCTACAAGGAAAGAGCTACATGTTTTCTCAGATGCTTCAGTGAAGGCTATTGCAGCTGTTGCCTATCTCAAGGTCACTGATGCAGAGGGAAAGCCTCATGTTGGATTTGTGCTGGGCAAAGCCAAATTAGCTCCACAATCTGCTCATACCATCCCCAGATTGGAACTGGGTACTGCCGTTTTAGCTGTAGAAATTGCAGAGGTTATTACCAACGAACTGGACATTGTTCTGGATGGTGTCAAATTCTACACAGACAGTCGTGTAGTCCTAGGATACATAAGCAACCAGACAAGAAGGTTCTATGTATATGTTGGCAACAGGGTGCAGCATATCAGAAGAGCATCAGAACCAAAGCAGTGGCATTATATCTCCACAAGCTGTAACCCAGCTGACATAGGCACTCGCTCTGTGTCTGCAGCCATGTTGGGTGACAGTGCCTGGCTCCGAGGGTCTGCCTTCTTGTCACAAGTCAACAGACACCCAGACATGGAAGCCTATGAACTCACTGACCCTGATTCAGATGCTGAAGTGTGAGCAATCGCCACTCACCTGCTCACTGATTGGCCTCAGCTTGGATGTCAGAGGTTTGAGCGTTTTTCATCATGGAGGAAGCTGATCAGGGCCATGAGCCTGCTAGTCCATATTGTCCAGTCCTTCAGAAGCAAAGACCATGATCAGACATGCCATTCATGGCATTACTGCAAACAGCGTTGAGGAAATGGCAAAAGCTGAAAACATTGTCATTAAAAGTGCGCAGAAAGAGACCTTCAAGGAAGAACTTACCTGCATAACCAGTGGAAAAGACATCTCCACATACAGTCCTTTGCACAAACTCAGTCCCTACTGTGATGAAGAGGGAATGCTGAAGATAGGAGGAAGGCTTAGACACAGCAACCTTGAATACAAAGAGAAATATCCTCTCATTGTTCCAGGGGGTCACATCACAAAACTGCTTATAGAACACCAACATGAGCGAGTGATGCATCAGGGTCGAGTTTTCACAGAAGGAGCAGTTCGATCCACTGGATATTGGATCATCGGAGCAAGGAGACTGATCAAGCATGTCCTGCACAACTGCATCACCTGTAACAAACTCAGAGGCAGAGCGAACACTCAGAGAATGGCAGACTTACCACCCGATCGGCTGAGTATGGAACCTCCCTTCGCTTTTGTGGGCTTAGACGTATTTGGGCCTTGGCCAGTAGTCACATGACGTACCAGAGGGGGCCAGGTGAACAGCAAGCGGTGGGCCGTTCTTTTCACGTGCCTGAGGACACGCGCCATCCACATTGAGATGATCGAGTCCATGGACACATCAAGTTTCATTAATGCCCTCCGGCGGTTCTTCAGTCTACATGGGCCTGCCAAGCAGATTCGATCAGACTGCAGTACTAATTTTGTTGGCGCCTGTCGAGGGTTGGGTTTCCTGCTGTCTGACCCGAACATGTAGAACATCAGAAGGTACCTTGGTGAAGAAGGCTGCACATGGGTCTTCAACCCGCCTCATTCCTCCCACATGGGAGGCAGCTGGGATCGAATGATAGGGATATCCAGACGCATCCTAGACACAATGCTTCTTCAATCCAGCCATATTCAGCTGATACATGAAGTGCTTTCCACTCTCATGGCAGAGATAACAACCATCATTAATGCCAGACCACTGTCCCCTATCACAACAGACCCGGACTCACCTTTCCTACTCACACCTGCTATGCTCCTTACCCAAAAGGTTTGCACTCCTCTTCCTCCTCCTGGAGTCTTTGATGGGAAAGATCTACATAAGCAGCAATGGAGGCAAGTGCAGTGCCTTGCAGACATGTTTTGGAGCAGATGGAGGCAGGAGTATCTTGGGACGCTTTAGAGTCACAGCAAGTGGCAGATCGACCGTCCAAACCTCAAAGTGGGAGATCTGGTGTTGCTCAAAGACCAGCAAGTGAGTCGCAACGAATGGCCTATGGGGCTCATCAGCAACACCTTTCCAGATAAAGATGGGAAGGTCAGAAAGGTGGAAGTCAAGATCTTCAAAAATGGGGCAACTAGAACCTACCAGAGGCCTGTATCTGAAACAGTGCTTCTCATGTTCCCTGAAGACTGAGTTACGGAACTGTGTTTAGAGACTGTAATTGTGTTTATGTAACATATAGTTCAAAATTGTAGTGGTATCTCACAATACCAGACAGGGAGTGTCATGGCATTAGAAATTGTGTTTTGTTTTAGCGCCACCTTGTGGTGTAATTTTGCATAAGGAAAGTGTTTAAGAAAAGGTCAGGTTTTATTTTGACATTATTTCACTTCCTGTAAGGTCGTAGTGCAAGCAAACTAGGAAGTAAGTTGCTTCAGATGGTTCAGACTGCATGGTAGCGAAAAGGTGCTCACACTCCTTCAAAAGACATTCATGCCCTTGAGAAAGTCTTTGCTTGTAAGTGTGTAGTACTGTGGTATAATTTCTGTACTAAGAAATAACCTGTTTATGGTCAAATAGATAACGTTGTAACATGTTTTCTGTAAAGTCGCATGTCTAAATGGTACCAGGCTAGCATATGCTATGCTAACTGCTAGGTTAGATACCTTGTGTAAGGTCATGCTGCATGTAGGATAGCATGTAAAATATGCAAGACACATCTTTATGTACATTTTCTGTTTATTTGTAGTTTTACAAGAGGAGATGAAAAAGGAATTCATTGAATTGAAGAGTGAAGTAATAGCTTGAAATCTACTTCTGCCTTGGATGTTTATTGAATAGTCTAGCATTAGCTGTCTGTCTAGTTAGGCAAAGGAGCACTTGATGAGGACAGAACACGTGGGGTACCATCCAGATGCTGGACCAGAACAGACAGGAGTGGAGGACTTTCATTATTGCCCTACATGCCAGTCAGCATAATGGGGGCTAAGTAAGTAAGTCATCTTATGTACAGTCTTTTTGAGTATGCACCTGCCATCAAATAAAATGACTCTGATTAACCCCAAATAAAGTTCAGACATTTACTCAGTTGCATCCTCCAGCAAAAACCAGGGTTCACAGAGAGCTTACAAAGGATCAAAGGGATTTCAGTGTTGAAAGGTATCAGTCAGGAGAAGGATACAAAAACATTTCCGTGGCATTAGATATACCATGGAGCACAGTGAAGATGGTCATCAAGAAGTGGAGAAAATATGGGACAAAAGTGACATTACTGAGAACTGGACATCCCTCCAAAATTGATGAAAAGACAAGACAAGGCTGCCAAGAGGCCTACAGCAACACTGAAGGAGCTGCAGGAATTTCTGGTAAGTACTGGTTGTGTACTACATGTGACAACAATCTCCTGTATTCTCCATATGTCTGGACTATGAGGTAGGGTCACAAGACGGAAGCCTTTTCTTACAAAAAAAAAAACATCCAGAGGCCTAGCTAAATTTTGCAAAAAAATCTATCAACTCTCCCAAAAGCCTGTGGGAAAATGTGTTATGGTCTGATGAAACCAAGATTAAACTTTTTAGCCACAATTCCAAAAGGTATGTTTGTCGTAAAAACAACACTGCACATCACCAAAAGAACACCATACCCACGGTGAAGCTTGGTGGTGGTGGCATCATGTTTTGGGGTTGTTTTTCTTCAGCTGGAACAGGGGCTTTAGTCAAGGTGGAGGGAATTATCAACAGTTCTAAATACCAGTCAATTTTGGTCCAAAACCTTCAAGTGTCTGCTAGAAAGCTGAAGATGAAAAGGAATTTAATCTTTCAGCACGATAATGACCCCCAAAAAGTTTTGGAACGGCCCAGCCAGAGCCCAGACCTAAATCCAATTGAAAATCTGTGGGGCGACCTGAAGAGGGCTGTGCACAAGAGACGCCCTCGCAATCTGACAGATTTGGAGCGCTTTTGTAAGGAAGAGTGGGCAAATATTGCCAAGTCTAGATGTGGCAGGCTGATAGACTCCGACCCAAAAAGACTGAATGCTGTAATTAAATCAAAAGGTGCTTCAACAAAGTATTAGTTTAAGGGTGTGCACACTTACGCAACCAGCTTATTGTACATTTTTATTTTTTGTTTTTCCCCCCTAACAGATTTGTTTGTTTTTCAATTGAATTGTACAGGTTATAGTTTACATTAAAGGTGGAAAAAGTTTTGAAATTATTTATAGCGGTCTCATTTTTTTACATCAGAAAAACCGATCATTTTAACGGGTTGTGTAGACTTTTTATATCCACTGTATGGATGAATTTTTCACTCTAAATGTCTCACACCTGAAAGACTACTTCAGTTTGGTCTTTTAGAGCAGGGCTCATTAACACAACCTCGAGCCAGATGTGGACCCAGTGAAGTATTTCAGCAGACTGAGTCCAACATTGAAAAAAAATTCTGAACGCTCCAGGGTTTGGAATATGATCCATCTCGGTTTCTGTAACAGATCCTGTGTTACGGTTTACAGCTGCAGTCAGAAGTTTACATACAGGGACATGAATGAATGAATGTCATGGCCTGAATAGCCTTTCACATTCATACTTGCGTTACACTCAGTTTAGTCGATACTCTCTGGCAATACCCAGGTCTGGCAGCCATGGTCAAAAAACTTTTGTGTTCAATGCCATTAAGTTGTGGAACGATCTGCTAAACAGCATTCGGTTAACTCAGTCTCTCTCTAGTTTTAAGCCCAAAGTAAACAGGCATTGATTTAACGGCCTTCAGACAGTGGAGAGGGGGCAGGTTTAAATTATTCTGCTCAGTTTAATTTAACTGGGCTGTGGTTCGGCTTCTGCAGGTTCTGCGATTGGGTTCTTGATGTGATCCTTCTGTGGTGCTCAAGGACACGGTGCTACTCTTGGGTGCATTATAATACTGTTGTATCTTGCCTTTTATGTCAATGTTTTGCCAGCAATTTATTTATTCGTTTATTTATTTTTGTTTGTTTTTAGTGCTGTTAAAGGTTTTTTTTAATCTACTCTGTGCCATTTGTACAAATTTAGTATGGATAATCCACTTAATTCCATTAAACAGTCAACATGGCGCCATCCTGAAACTTTCCTTAGGACTACAATGGAAATAAGTGTTTTATACTTTGTTGTACTATCCTTGTTTTTTATCCCCCACTGGCGGAAAGGCCCGAAGGGGGATTATGTCATGGCGATTCTTGTCTGTCCATCCGTTTGTCCCAGGAAGGGTACTCACTTTCTGAAATCAAATCCTCTCACAATTTTGGGAGGAATTTCATGAAACTTGGCAGGATTATTTGTTATATGTCAATAATATGTATATTGTTATTTTGTTCAATTCAGTCACATTTTACCAGAGTTGTGGCCGAGCTGCCAGCAAGGGATATTGTGCTCTCAGAGCACTCTTGTAGTTTCATGGATTTAGTTCAATTGTACATTCATATATTGTCTGATTTGGATGTAATTTTACCTTAATAAATCTATCTATCTGTCTGTGGCAATACTGGGCTTTCATTTGTTTGAACTGTTCTTTTTCTGTGGCAGAATGATTGCACAACATCCATCTTTAAAGGTCCCGTGGCATGGTGGTTTGTTGATGCTTTAAATGGGCTCGTGGAGGCTTCCGGATGTTATATCCGCAGCCTTTCTCGAAATGAACCCTCGGCACATAAATATAGCCTCCTGGGAGAAAGCCCCATTTCAGCGCTTTTCCCAGTGCGTCATTTTGCTAATGAGAAGCAGGAGGCGGGGAAGGGTAGAGGGTGGGCCATGGGGGGAGGGGGAGGGGCTTGACCAAGCTGCGCACACACATACTCGCTGCTATCAGCGCCTGTAGCCACGCTGCTAAGACAAAACCCCGTTCTCCCTCGGACTCCTTTCGTAAACTCAACGTGACACAGAGAACAGAGAGTGAGAGTGTTCGGAGTGGTAGTTTACGAACATATAATACCCTAGGCTTGAACACGCACTCCATAACCAAAGAGGATAGAAGCAGCAACTACAGCAACATACCACTTATCTAACAGAAGACATGCATTGCGGAGCAATAGTCAAACATAAGCTCATAAGTTACAGTCAATTTCCAGACTAAACTCAGTTTAACAGAGCATGCTGCATGCTCTTTAGTTTTGTAGCGCAGATTACCTGGCTAACTGCAGGAAGCGGTTAGCTGCACAGCTAATGTAGCCATTGCTAGGCTAACGCACCAATTTCAAAACACGGCAAAACGACCAGTTATACACTTACTTGTTCGGTGTTTGTTGCTGATGCGGCAGGGATGCTTGGTACGGACCCAGGCTTCAGTGACCGTTGATGTGCAAAACCTGTCCCAAGTTGTGGAAACATTCCTCAGGAAAATGCTTCCGACAAACATACACCGTCTTAGGTAGACTCGATGGCGTATTATTGAAGTAAATAAAATTAAGCCACTGCGTCTTCAGGGGCTCTCCCGTCGGCAGTAAAAACAGACTATTTTCTGTGTTGTCACATCCATGTACAGCGCAATTTCCATGTTTCGCTCGCTTAGGTGATGCCATGTTGTTGTGTCCTCTATGGTCTCCTCACTACAACTGGGCGGGGCAATCCATACAGTGGGTGGGAATCCAGAGGGGGGGGCATGGGGATCATCTCCCTTGCTGACGTAGTAAAGGGAAGAGCTTATCAACGCGCCGTTTTGACGCGCCATTCTCAAATGTTGGGCATAGTTTGGTTTACACATTATGAAATTTCTAGCCACTGAGGTGACTTAAGAAGGTCAGAGGAACTCATTTTAACGTTAAAAAAACTCAAAGTGAAAATTTCATGCCATGGGACCTTTAATAGAAACAAAAAGCAAGAATTTGCTGCACAAGCTTTAATTTATTTGGTGTTCAATAAGAGTCAAAATTATACATACAGGGACAAAAAATAATACATCCCTGTATATACTAGTGCATCTCAAAAAATTAGAATATTGTGAAAAAGTTCAATATTTTCCATCAGTTATTTAAGAAAGTGAAAATGTTATATATTATAGACTCATTACACATAAACTAAAATGTTTCAAGCATTTTTTCTATTTTAATTTTAATCAGTATGACATACAGTACAAAAACATAAAAAAAAATTTCAAAATATTAGAATATTTCATTTCGAGTTTGAGTAAAACAGTATGAACACAGTGTATCTCTCGGTCTAGTTCAGTACACACAACCACAATCACGGGGAAGACTGCTGACTTGACTGTTGTCCAGAAGATGATCACTGATGCCCCCCACAAGGAGGGTAAGCCACAAAAGGTCATTGCTGAAAAGGGTGGCTGGAAAAGGTGCACAAGCAACAGGCATGGCCGCAGTCTTGAGAGGATTGTCAAGAAAAGTTGATTCAAGAACTTGGGAGAGCTTCACAAGGAGTGGACTGAGGCTGGTGTCAGTGTATCAAGACCATCACGAACAGACATCTTCAAGAAAGGGGATACAACTTTCGCATTCCTAATATCAAGCTACTCCTGAGCCAGAGACAATGTCAGAAGTGTCTTATCTGGGCTAAGGAGAGAAAGAAATGGATTGTTGCTCAGTGGTCCAAAGTCCTATTTTCAGATGAAAGTACATTTTGCATTTAATTTGGAAATCACGGTTCTAGAGTCTGGAGGAAGAGTGGAGAGGCACAGAATCCAAGGTGTTTGAAGCCCAGTGTGACGTCTCCACAGTCTGTGATGATTTGGGGTGCCATGTCATCTGCTGGTGTTGGTCCACTGTATTTTATCAAGTTCAAAGTCAACACAGCCATCTACCAGGAGATTTTAGAGCACTTCATGCTTCCATCTGCTGACGAGCTTTTTGGAGATGCTGATTTCCTTTTCTAGCAGGACTTCGCACCTACCCACAGTGCCAAAACTACTACCAAATGGTTTGCTGACCATGATATTACTGTGTTTGATTGGTCAGCCAACTTGCCTGACCTGAACCCCATAGAGAATCTATGGGGTATTGTCAAGAGGAAGATGAGAAACACCCGACCCAAAAATACAGATATGCTGAAGGCCACTATCAAAGCAACCTGGGCTTCAATAACACCTCAGTAGTGCCACAGACTGATCACCTCCATGCCACACCACACTTATAATTCATGGTAACGGAGCGCCAACCAAGTATTGAGTGTATAAATGAATATACTTTGCAGAAGTTGGACATTTCTGTATTGTAAATCCTTTTTTTGATTGATCTTAGGGAATATTCTAATAAATTGAGATACTGGATTTCTGATTTTCATGAGCTATAAGTCATAATAATCAACATTAAAACAAAAAAGGCTTTAAATATTTCACTTTACATGTAATGAATATAGAATATATGAAAGTTTACCTTTTTGAATTAAATTATGAAAAAAAGGAACTTTTTCATGGTATTCTAATTTTTTGAGATGCACTAGTACATACAGTTGTGCTTGAAAGTTTGTGAACCCTTTAGAATTTTCTATATTTCTGCATAAATATGACCTAAAACATCATCAGATTTTCACACAAGTCCTAAAAGTAGATAAAGAGAACCCAGTTAAACAAATGAGACAAAAATATTATACTTGGTCATTTATTTATTGAGGAAAAGGATCCAATATTACATATCTGTGAGTGGCAAAAGTATGTGAACCTCTAGGATTAGCAGTTCATTTGAAGGTGAAATTCGAGTCAGGTGTTTTCAATCAATGGGATGACAATCAGGTGTGAGTGGGCACCCTGTTTTATTTAAAGAACAGGGATCTATCAAAGTCTGATCTTCACAACACATGTTTGTGGAAATGTATCATGGCACAAACAAAGGAGATTTCTGAGGACCTCAGGAAAAGCATTATTGATACTCATCAGGCTGGAAAAGGTTACAAAACTATCTCTAAAGAGTTTGGACTCCACCAATCCACAGTCAGACAGATTGTGTACAAATGGAGGAAATTCAAGACCATTGTTACCCTCCCCAGGAGTGGGCGACCAACAAAGATCACTCCAAGAGCATGTCGTGTAATAGTCGGCGAGGTTACAAAGGACCCCAGGGTAACTTCTAAGCAACTGAAGGCCTCTCTCACATTGGCTAATGTTAATGTTCATGAGTCCATCATCAGGAGAACACTGAACAACAATGGTGTGCATGGCAGAGTTGCAAGGAGAAATCCACTGCTCTCCAAAAAGAACATTGTTGCTCGTCTGCAGTTTGCTAAAGATTACATGGACAAGCCAGAAGGCTATTGGAAAAATATTTTGTGGATGGATGAGACAAAAATAGAACTTTTTGGTTTGAATGAGAAGCGTTATGTTTGGAGAAAGGAAAACACTGCATTCCAGCATAAGAACCTTATCCCATCTGTGAAACATGGTGGTGGTAGTATCATGGTTTGGGCCTGTTTTGCTGCATCTGGGCCAGGATGGCTTACCATCATTGATGGAACAATGAATTCTGAATTATACCAGCGAATTCTAAAGGAAAATGTCAGGACATCGGTCCATGAACTGAATCTCAAGAGAAGGTGGGTCATGCAGCAAGACAACGACCCTAAGCACACAAGTCGTTCTACCAAAGAATGGTTAAAGAAGAATAAAGTTAATGTTTTGGAATGGCCAAGTCAAACTCCTGACCTTAATCCAATGGAAATGTTGTGGAAGGACCTGAAGCGAGCAGTTCATGTGAGGAAACCCACCAACATCCCAGAGTTGAAGTGGTTCTGTACAGAGGAATCGGCTAAAATTCCTCCAAGCCAGTGTGCAGGACTTATCAACAGATACTGCAAACGTTTAGTTGCAGTTATTGCTGCACAAGGGGGTCACACCAGATACTGAAAGCAAAGGTTCACATACTTTTGCCACTCACAGATATGTAATATTGGATCATTTTCCTCAATAAATAAATGACCAAGTATAATATTTTTGTCTCATTTGTTTAACTGGGTTCTCTTTATCTACTTTTAGGATTTGTGTGAAAATCTGATGAGGTTTTAGGTCATATTTATGCAGAAATATAGAAAATTCTAAAGGGTTCACAAACTTTCAAGCACCACTGTAGATTCCAGGAGGGCAGGTTCCACAGACAGGTCAATTCTGCCAGGAATACAGCGTGACCTCATATCCTCCTCGTCCTCCTCCTCCAGAAGGTTCTTGATATGCACAATGAAATGTCTCCAGTGGAAATCGAGAAACTTCCTTCATTCTTCAGGTTATCGTAGTGACACAGCCGTAGGCTCCAGGATCACGGTGGATCTGGAGTGAATCCAAGGAAAACTAGGGGGAAAGTCGGGAATATATGTATCTCTGATCACAAAAGGTCCAAGATTTGATCCCAAGATTGTGTGGGTTTCCTTGGGGCATTCCGGCTTCTTCCCATCTCCAAGCAACATGAGAGGAAATAAATTGTCTACTCTAAACTGATTCTATGTCAATTAAACTTGTGTGTGTGTGTGTGAGAGAGAGGGACAGATTACCTGTACAGGGTGTGTATTGGCTCTTGATCCATCTCATCCATCACCAAGAGGAAGCGGTTCCTGAAGATCAATGGAAATAAAATGCTGATTCATCTCATTGCAAATCGACTTGCATTTGATTTCATATTTGGCAAGATTACGACGCCCAGTTAATAAGTTCCATCTAATTTAATCCCCGTGTGTGTGTGTGTGTGTGTGTGTGTGTGATCTATAATAAATGCTAAATTGGCATGAAGAAAAAAAAAGTAATTATGAAACATGCCAGATGAGTCTTATGCTAGTATTTTTGATCTTATGAAATCAAACTGTGTTTTCTCTCTCTCTGTGTGTGTGTGTGTGTGTGTGTGTAATTGGCAGCATCAGGCCGGTGATGGACAATGCTGCTGTTCTGACAAGCCATAAACACACACACACTCATTTAGAGCTGCTCTTATAAACCGCTGGAGTCGTTCTCTCAGATGGAAGTGTCAGGGTGTGTGCTTTCTGATAAATGTCATAACGCTCGTGTGTGTGTGTGTGTGAGAGAGAGAGAGAGAGAGAGAGAGAGAGTAAAAGAAGAAGACCTGCCTGGGCTGGGAGAATGTGTTTTACAAGTGTGTGTTGCCTCTCACAGGAACAATTTATTTGATATTAATATATGCAGGTTTATCCGCGGGTTTCTCTCTGTCTTCATCCCTCATTCGATTAACGTTAACACAGAGAAATGGCGGAAAGTCTGTGTGATTTATAATCTGGATTATACTGTAGATTGTGATTGGTCAGAAGGTGTTTATTTAATTTTGTACACCTATAATTGCAGCTCTGACAGCAGTGCAGCTTCAAATCACAGCTTTATCTTCACACGCAGAACGTTTTCTGTAACAGCTCATTCACAGGGATGCATACAGCAGACACTCCACTTAACCCAATTTCAAAAATTGTGTGATTTTTATTTTTTATTTAATTTTTAGCTCATCCGGCTGTAGGCCAGGCTGGATGAGTTTGTGATCACGTGTCGTCTGTCCGTCATCGTTGTCCGTCCACAATTTACAAAAATCGCTACGCCTCCTACAGGAGCGATCAGATTTCGATCAAACTCACAGACAGTGTTCTCCAGGTGAGTGAGCATGAAAGTTCTCAAGATGGTGGCATCACCTGTCATATTTACGATTTTATGGGCATTTGAAATTTTTGGGTGACTCGTCACATTAAAGCTAGACAGCCTTTCGATTTTATAAAATTGGTGAAATTTAGTTCCCTCTGAAATGTGGTGATTGTGATGTATGTTTATTTCTGTAATCTCATCTCATCTTCATCCACTTATCCGGAGCCGGGTCTTTGAAGCTGGACACTCTGGTGACGGTGGCAGAGAAGAGGACTATGGACAAACTATTGAACATCATGGATGATGCCAGTCACCCTTTGCACACCATCATCAGCAACCAGAGGAGCCTGTTCAGTGACAGAATGCTCCTTCCCAAGTGCAGGACGAACAGACTCAAAAACTCCTTTGTCCCTCATGCCATCAGACTGTACAACTCCTCTCTGGGGGAGGAGGGGTAACAGGAGGACAGAGGATGGGAAGGAGCAGTAGCCTAGCCTAACAATAAGCAATACTGGACAATGTGCAATATAATGTGCAATATAAAATGCAATATCTTTCCTGCTCCCCCCCACACACACCCTTACCCTAACATCACTTCTCCTCCCTTTCCCCCCTCAGCCCCCTTCCTCTCTTCCCCATATCTTATTCTTTTATATTTGTATATGTTAATACTTAATTTATTTTAATTTATCTAGAAGTTTTTCTCTATTTCTTTTCTCTGTTTATCTGTAATGATGCTGCTGGAATCTTAATTTCCCTGAGGGAACCCTCCCAAAGGGATCAATAAAGTTTTATCTAATCTAATCTAATCTAATCTAATCTAATCTATAATTGGTGCACACTCTCCGGTCCCCTTTCTTGAAAAGAGGGACCACCACCCCGGTCTGCCACTCCAGAGGCACTGCCCCCAACTGCCACGCGATGTTGCAGAGGCGTGTCAGCCAAGACAGCCCCACAACATCCAGAGACTTGAGATACTCAGGGCAGATCTCATCCACCCCCGGTGCCTTGCCACCGAGGTGCTTTCAAACCACCTCAGTGACTTCGGCTTGGGTAATGGACGAGTCCACCTCTGAGTCATCAGCCTCCACTTCCTCAATGGAAGACGTGACGGTGGGATTGAGGAGATCCTCAAAGTATTCCTCTATCACCCGACAATATCCCCAGTCGAGGTCAACAGCTTCCCACCCGCACTGTAAACAGTGTTGGCAGAGTACTGCTTCCCCCTCCTGAGGCGCCGGACGGTTTGCCAGAATTTCTTCGAGGCCGACCAATAGTCCTCCTCCATGGCCTCACCGAACTCCTCCCAGTTCCTAGTTTTTGCCTTCACAACTGCCCGAGCTGAGGCACGCCTGGCCTGCTGATACCCATCATCTGCCTCAGGAGTCCCGGAGCCCAACATGGCCCAATAGGACTCCTTCTTCAGCTTGATGGCATCCCTTACTTCCGGTGTCCACCACCGGGTTCAGGGATTGCCACCACGACAGGCACTGGAGACCTTGTGGCCACAGCTCCGAACAGCCACATCAACAATGGAGGCAGAGAACATGGTCCACTCAGACTCAATGTCCCCCGCCTCCCTTGGGAGCTGGGAGAAGCTCTCCCGGAGGTGGGAGTTAAAGACCTCCCCAACAGAGTGCTCAGCCAGACGTTCCCAGCAGACCCTCACCATAAGTTTGGGCCTGCCAGGTCTGTCCAGGTTCCTCCACCACCAGCGGATCCAACTCACCACCAGGTGGTGATCAGTTGACAGCTCAGCCCCTCTCTTCACCCGATTGTCCAAGATATAGGGCCGGAGATCAGATGAAATGACAACAAAGTCAATCATCGACCTCTGACCTAAGGTGTCCTGGTGCCATGTGCACTTATGGACACCCCTATGCTTGAACATAGTGTTCGTTATGGACAAACTGTGACTAGCACAGAAGTCCAATAACAAAACACCACTCAGGTTCAGATCGGGGAGGCCGTTCCTCCCAATCATGCCCCTCCAGGTGTCACTGTTATCGCCCACATGAGCGTTGAAGTCCCCCAGTAGAACAATGGAGTCCCCAGTCTGAACACCTCTCAGTACCTCTCCCAGGGACTCCAAGAAGGTCGAATACTCTATATTGCTATTCGGCCCGTAGGCACAAACAACAGCAAGAGCCCTCTCCCCGACCCAAAGGCGCAGAGAGGCGACCCTCTCGTTCACTGGGGTAAACTCCAACACATGGCGGCTGAGCTGTGGAGCTATAAGCAAGCCCACACCAGCCTGCCACCACTCACCGTGGGTGACTCCAGAGAAGCCCCTCTTGAGGAGCTGGGTTCCGGAGCCCAAGCTGTGCGTGAAGGTGAGCCCGACTATCTCTAGCCGGTACCTCTCAACCTCCCACACAAGCTCAGGCTTTTTCCCCCCCAGCGAAGTGACATTCCATGCCCCAACAGCTAGCCGCTGTGTTCAGGGATCAGGTCGTCGCGGCCCTTGCCTTCGACTGGCACCCAATCCACAATGCACCAGCCCCCTACGGCTACCTCTGTGGGTGGTGAACCCACAGGAGGTCAGATCCACATCACCGCTTCGGGCTAAGCCCGGCCGGGCCCCGTGGGCAAAGGCCTGGCCACCAGGCGCTCGCATACGAGCCCCAACCCCTGGCCTGGCTCCAGGGTGGGGCCCCGGCTGTGCCATACCGGGTGACGTCACGGTCTTTGTTTTGTTAATTTCCATAAGGGGTTTGGTGAACTGCTCTTGGTCTGGCCTGTTAACTAGAACCTGTTTGCCTTGGGAGACCCTAACAGGGGCGTAATGCCCCGACAACATAGCTCCTAGGATCATTCAAGCACACAAACCCCTCCACCACAATAAGGTGGCAGTTCTATGAGGGGATATTTCTGTAATAGCTCACAAAATATCAGGCCATTCTGTGGCTGGGAAGTTATTCAATGTGAGGGGATTAAAGCAAATAATGTGCATGAAATCGCACATTAGAGTGATTCTTCTTCTTTTGGGTTTTATGGCAGCTGGCATCCACAGTGTTGCATTACTGCCATCTACAGGTTTACCTTTGAGCGTGCACTGACAGTTCCATCATTCTGTCGCTAAATGAACAGCTGATCACACCGAGGTGCTTGCTGAGCACCGATATTTATTAGTTTGGTCCTGCGTTTCCTTTCCTTCGTATATAACATAATGTCTTTTCTTCTCACTTTCTTTACGTTACTGTAGTCGGTCTTTCACGTTTCATTTGCACACTCATGTCCATTTTTCTCTCCTGTTTCAAATTTGTATCCCACAATGCCTTGCACGAATGGAGAAAGCCCACCACGTGATGTGATGCATGATGTAGTATCTTGTATTGGGTCATGGTGAAGCAGGAAAAAATAGCAGAGAATTTTGAGCCACGTGGAGATAAATTCATTAATCGTTCTATTTTAAAAAAACGAATAAATTTGGAAGTCTGTGATTTGAATTCAGTAGCTTTTGGTCACTGAACAAAAATAACTGGGTGTCGGGAAAATTCTTTTTATGACCTACACTTGAAAAATCTGAAAGGCAGTACAGCTTTAAATGCTGCTCTTTGTAAACTGCTCAGATGTTTTAGCTGAAACTCACGCAGAAGACTCTAAAGACAAATACCAGCAAGAGTTGTTCACCAGGTGGCGCCACCTGCCATGGATGAGGCTGCACAGGGGTCACGTGCAATTTCACGAAAATCGCTACTCCTCTGATCGGATTGCAAACTCACACACAACAGCAGTGGCTGGTATGAGCTCCAACCTCATTGAGGCGAATTTTTTATTTTTATTTTTTTGCCGTATCAACTTCAAAAGAGGATAAAGACAAGCTGGTGAGGGAACAACTGTTTACAGCTGCAACGTAAATGAGAACAGGAACGATCCACAGCATTAAATGTAGCTATAAATCGATAAAACATATGATGTGTCGTTCTTGAATCAGTGTTTGGTAAATGATCATGGTATAAGTGGAATAAAACACTTTGTGCTGTTATTGTATATACAGGCTGTATCACGGCATGCTGTCATGGATTATTTTCCTCTAACAGCACGCTCCACTTGTCCTGATTTGCTCCTTATTCGACGTCTACAGGAAACTAAAATAGGCAAAAGGAAACAGCAGGAACAGGAAGCCGGGCTCAGGTGATACAAGGAAGCATTTATTTATTTATTTATTTAATACATTTATTGCCCTAAATATCAGGCTTTGAGTCTTTTTTTTTTCTTTCAGACATCAAGCCTTGAATGATTTTCCCTTTGACTTTGTGTCTGATCTCAGCGATAGTGATGTGGGAGGCGGGGCGAGTGATGCGTTTTGATTGACGAGTTCAGGTCCATTTTGACTGACAGGTGAAGACAGGGCGTGTTCGCGCTCGGAATTCATAACGCTCGGAGCTCACTGCAGTGAATAAAATGTGTGTTTGATGGACAGTGTGTGCTCGGGGTGTGTTTTCTGTAGCTGAGTGTGTTGTGATCGTGTTTGGTGTGTGTGCGCTTTATATCGGTGTGTAAGGTCCTACTAAAGTAGTAGCCTCGTGTTTCATTAAGGTCTTTACAAATGTAAGATGATAATATAGTTTCTTACATTTCATTATTGATAGTGACTGTAAGTACCATAATGCAATGTTTTTCATTTGGACATTATGTATGTTTCGCGCTAAAATGTTTGTTGTAACCAATCCTGTGTAAGTTTAGAAGTAATGGTATGAATTGGGCCAATTAGAATTTGGGACAGGGGATGGAGAATCTGCAGCTACTTAATACGCAGTATGTGTTTGGGCTACGAAGTGGTTGGATGCAGGGCCGAGAGCTGAAGGAGCAAAAGCTTTGAATTGAGGTTTATTTGATATTTAAAAGACTGATTATAGCTAATAAGCTACTAGCCCAAACGTTACAAAGTGTATGCAGTGATAAAGTCCCGAGTGTGTTTGTTTTTTTTTCGAAATGTGCTAGACAGCTCATGATTTCGGCGTTTCTTTTCCTAGATTAGATTAGATAACTTTATTTGTACCCAAAAGTAGATTTGGTGTGCAGCCAAGTGATCTCCACTCATACAAAACATTTAAAACAAAGGACACACTTAACATACAAACATTTGAAATATTACAGAAATGTTTAAAAACAGTAAACATTAGACAATACCAAAGTTGTGCATCCTAGAGTGACATAGTGTCACATTGTGTTAAAAAAACAGTTATATACCAGCCATGATAGATTGATGAATGTTATAAAATGAGACTAATAAGATCCTTAAATATATAAACAAATTAAAAACTAATTATAAAACAAATAAAATAAATTGTGCTATTACAGCCTATGTTTAGAAGTTATATTATTAATCTCGCCCTGTGATGACCTGGCGACTTGTCCAGGGTGTACCCCGCCTTTCGCCCGTAGTCAGCTGGGATAGGCTCCAGCTTGCCTGCGACCCTGTAGAAGGATAAAGCGGCTAGAGATAATGAGATGAGATGAGATTATTAATCTCTCTAATAGCAGAGGGGACAAAACTTCCTCTGAAACGCTTTGTCTTGCAGACAGGTAGGTTGTATCTGTAACCAGACGGAAGGAGCTGAAATTCCTTATACAGTGGGTGAGAGCTATCTTCTAAGATGGAACCAGCTATCCTCTGCAACTGTCTGGTGTACAGGGTCTCAGGACTAAGTTGTGGCTCTCCAATCAGCCTGCCAGACCACTTACCTATTTGAAAAAGGGAATTCTTGTTTTTAAAAGACAGGTTGTTGAACCAGCACGCCAAGCAGAAAGATAAGAGAGATTTAATAAAAGCACGGTAAAAGAGGGTAAGCAAGGTTCGATCAATGTAGCTGCATATTACCGAGTTCGGAAGTATAATAGTAGCCTAAATGCCAGCTGAGTTAAGCTCAGAGCTCTCTTTATTGCAATAACGTATCAGACTGAGTGCACAAACTGTTGGTCAAGCTAGCGAAGCCATTTTGGAAGAAAGGCTCGCTCTGTAAAGACTCTTTATCAACTGGACCGCCTACTGCTACACGGAGAAAGCCTCCTCGGCTATCGGCTGCTCGCTACGCATTCTGAACTGTTCGTGAGTAACTGGCTCAACTACCTTTTCACCCCTCAACCACCGTGATAGTGTCAGCCAGTGCCGTATTAAGCCAATGCGGTGCCCCTGGGCACTATACCTCAAGTGCCCCCCCACCACCACCCTGCGCGCACGCGTTCAGTAACCTCCTGCACACACTCACAAACCTTGCCCTTTGCTGTCAAAAATAGTAGCATATATATAAACAATAGTACACATAAACAAGGTCATTCTTCCTCATTGAAAATGTATTAAGTAGGCTACATCAGCCCATCAAATTCACTGAAAACAACCAACGATATGCATGTAGGCATATTAAAATGTCTTATTCAAAAATGAGCAGCATATATTTGTATGTCTCAATAAAATCTGGTTTTCTTACCGTCGTGCCGTGCGGATGCTGCATATTTAGCCGCCCGGTTGTGGTAGGTGGCGGGACCATTAGCAATAGCCAGTTCTTTTTTCAACTCCGTTAGAGCTCCCCATAGCGCAGGATCAGTTGAAATAGAGAAGTGTTCTACTGGCGTCGGCTGCGCTGGGTTGACATCCATAACACCCTCGTCTTCCTTCTCGTCACCATGGTGTGAACTGATCTCTACCCGGCTTAAAGTGGCTCCGCACATATCCTCCTCCCCGGGGTCTCCCTCACTCCCATCTTCCTCAAGGGGATCCTCGTCGTCGCCGACCCCTCGGCTAACACTGGCTGTGGTTGTAGCATCTCCCCGGCTAGTGCTAGCAGGGCCATCTCCTTCACTAGCATCGCTGATTTCACTAGCTTCAGCTTCAGCGCTGGTAGTGACAGCAGTTGTCGATGTTTGTTTTTATTAAAAAACGATCTAACACTGGAACATTTTTAATTGCAGCCTGGAGTCTTTCTCTTTTTTTAATTTTCTCTTTGCACAACCACTCAATTGATGTCTGTCCATTTTTTCATTTCTACCGCGGTTTTTAAAAAAATCATACATTTCACCGTAGGTGGACTGGCTCAACTGACAGGTTGAGGAAAGGGGGGTTAATGGTCACATAGGCCACTTTTGCTCAGAATTATGATTATTGTTGTTGTTCTTATGAAATTAGTGTTCATAATGAATTATATATGACTATTTAACAATGTCAAGTGTATAACCATCTTAAGTGTACAAACATTCATGAAAAATATTTTTAAAGTTTCTGTCATGTGGTGCCCCCCCCACTGGCTGTGAGTGGTTAGTGCCCCTGGGCACTGTGCCGCAGGCCCATATAGACCTTGTGTGAGCGAATATCAGTTTCCTTACGTCGGATTTCGTTCGGCATTGGATGTTGCGTTGTGGATTATATATATATATATATATATATATATATATATATTTATTTATTTATTTTTTTTTTTTTTCTGTCATGTGCGCCAATGTAATGGGCCCCAACGTTTTGTTTGCAAGCTTGCTGTTCATTGACTGATTAAACCGCATGGTATTTTGGAGACTTTATGCCTATAGGCATAGAGTAGATTTTGATGGACACTGTATTGTACTTTCACTAACTGACCTATATTGTAAAGTGTAGGCTATTCTTTTCTTTTTTTTTGAATAGTCATTCCTCTCATAAGGGCTACAGAGGGGTACTAGGGGTATCTTTTATGTTCATGAGGGTGTCAAAGGTGACAGAGTGACATAACGAGTTTATTTTATTTCATATTGGCATACATTCGTATGCATTTTACACACCCATACACCACTAATTTCAGTTCATTTATTCTTAGATTTAATTTCAGGTGGGCGCAAGGTAAAATAAATGTCACCTATTTGTTATATTTCATTGAAAGAGTGGTGTTGCCTTTACTTCTGTTATATCTAATTTCTGAAGATTTACATAGTGCATGTCAGGGTTACTGGTACAGTATTTCTTCAGTGGAGGCACTGCACAAGTTATTTATTTAATACATAGGCCTACTGTTCTAGGTTTAATGGTGAGTTCCCCAATTGTAAACGGTAGACAGGAAGACCAGTAAATTCCCCATCAACCACTGGAAACCCAGGATCCTGTTAGTCTACGAGTGTTACTTCAGTATAGGGAAGACACTAAAAAGGGGTTACAGGTGTCATTTCCATGTATATTTGTGTGTCTGTTACAACCCCGATTCCAAAAAAGTTGGGACAAAGTACAACTTGTAAATAAAAATGGAATGCAATAATTTACAAATCTCAAAGACTGATATTGTATTCACAATAGAACATAGACAACATATCAAATGTCGAAAGTGAAACATTTTAAAATTTCATGCCAAATATTGGCTCATTTGAAATTTCATGACAGCAACACATCTCAAAAAAGTTGGGACAGGGGCAATAAGAGGCTGGAAAAGTTAAAGGTACAAAAAAGGAACAGCTGGAGGACCAAATTGCAACTCATTAGGTCAATTGGCAATAGGTCATTAACATGACTGGGTATAAAAAGAGCATCTTGGAGTGGCAGCGGCTCTCAGAAGTAAAGATGGGAAGAGGATCACCAATCCCCCTAATTCTGCGCCGACAAATAGTGGAGCAATATCAGAAAGGAGTTCGACAGTGTAAAATTGCAAAGAGTTTGAACATATCATCATCTACAGTGCATAATATCATCAAAAGATTCAGAGAATCTGGAAGGATCTCTGTGCGTAAGGGTCAAGGCCGGAAAACCATACTGGGTGCCCGTGATCTTCGGGCCCTTAGACGGCACTGCATCACATACAGGCATGCTTCTGTATTGGAAATCACAAAATGGGCTCAGGAATATTTCCAGAGAACATTATCTGTGAACACAATTCACCGTGCCATCCGCCGTTGCCAGCTAAAACTCTATAGTTCAAAGAAGAAGCCGTATCTAAACATGATCCAGAAGCGCAGACGTCTTCTCTGGGCCAAGGCTCATTTAAAATGGACTGTGGCAAAGTGGAAAACTGTTCTGTGGTCAGACGAATCAAAATTTGAAGTTCTTTATGGAAATCAGGGACGCCGTGTCATTCGGACTAAAGAGGAGAAGGACAACCCAAGTTGTTATCAGCGCTCAGTTCAGAAGCCTGCATCTCTGATGGTATGGGGTTGCATTAGTGCGTGTGGCATGGGCAGCTTACACATCTGGAAAGACACCATCAATGCTGAAAGGTATATCCAGGTTCTAGAGCAACATATGCTCCCATGCAGACGACGTCTCTTTCAAGGAAGACCTTGCATTTTCTGACCTGACAATGCCAAACCACATACTGCATCAATTACAGCACCATGGTTGCGTAGAAGAAGGGTCCGGGTACTGAACTGGCTAGCCTGCAGTCCAGATCTTTCACCCATAGAAAACATTTGGCGCATTATAAAACGGAAGATACGACAAAAAAGACCTAAGACAGTTGAGCAACTAGAATCCTACATTAGACAAGAATGGGTTAACATTCCCATCCCTAAACTTGAGCAACTTGTCTCCTCAGTCCCCAGACGTTTACAGACTGTTGTAAAGAGAAAAGGGGATGTCTCACAGTGGGAAACATGGCCTTGTCCCAACTTTTTTGAGATGTGTTGTTGTCATGAAATTTAAAATCACCTAATTTTTCTCTTTAAATGATACATTTTCTCAGTTTAAACATTTGATATGTCATCTATGTTCTATTCTGAATAAAATATGGAATTTTGAAACTTCCACATCGTTGCATTCTGTTTTTATTTACAATTTGTACTTTTCCTATTCTTTAAGTTCGTTTCTTAAGACATGTATTTTTTAGGATGTTACTTTGTTTGTTGACAGTTTCAGCGAACACTTCTGCCTTCTTCAAAACAGTCCTGTTTTGAAGAAGGCGGAAGTGTTCGCCGAAACTGTCAACAAACAAGGTAACATCCTAAAAAATACGTGTCTTAAGAAACGAACTTAAAGAATAGTTATACTAGTTAGACATAATGAACTTTCACTATATATATATATATATATATATATATATATATATATATATATATACAATTTGTACTTTGTCCCAACTTTTTTGGAATCAGGGTTGTATTTGTGCTGCTTTATCAGAGGAAGTCTTGGGTGAATAATTCATTTAGGATTTTTTTTCACAACTGAATTTGACAATACAGGAAGAAAAAAAACAAAATTCATCACCATTTTTCAGATTTTTCAGAAACTTCGTCCGCTCGGGACTGATGTGTCACTGAAACGATCGCTTCCTGCTGTATATAACAAACTATTTCTCTTTGACAAACATGTTTTTTTTGTTTATAAACCTTATAAACAACACTGATCACGTTTGAATAAAAAACACTTTCTTTTAAATTATTTTATTTTGTTATATTTTATATTATTTATTTTTTATATTATGCATATATTTCTATATTCAGAAGTTTACTGGCGAGCTGCGTTCATGAAATCTAGTTTCTAAAAGTTTTTACACAAATTTCGATGCATATTACAGAGGAATTTCTCAAAATGTTGATAATTGTTGTTTCTTTGTTAGATTTTACACTGAAAAATGAAAAAAAAAACAAAGAAATGATAATAAAGCATAATAAAAAAAAAAAAATTACTTCCAGTCACATCCGATGATTGATTTTTGTTTCTTTTCAGCTCAGGTATGTGGAAGAGGGCAGACAGCGCTTTCCTCCGAGTGTGTTACGCTGCCATGTGAGCAGCATTTTGAAACAATTGTGGGCGGAGTTTGTATAAACAACTTATTGCTCAAATGCAGGCTTCAGCACTACCTCTTTTTTTGAAATTTGGAAATGTGCTGCGGATTAATTTTCTGTATAAAATATAACCTTTTTTCTTTTTCAGAACCCTTTCAGGAACCAAGAACCTTTCAGCATTGTTTTTATCAGCTTAAAGTGCACCAGGTGATAATGAGGTCCAGGTAGAGGGTGCTCAGATCTCATCCCCTTACTCAGATAGAGAGCTATGGGTGAAAACCGAGAATCGGAGAATGTTTCGAACAATTAACACACAGTTCCAGGTTTATAAATAACTACATCATTTAATGACGAGACAGAATAAAACAAAGGTGGTTAGGTGTGTGTGTGTGTTTGTTCAGTTGAATTTAACGAGGCCCATAAATCTGAATGTGAAGCATCCAGCTGTGACACCCGGCCTGTCAGCGCACTCGTGCTTGATTACTTTGTCAGTTAGCGCTGATGGATAGACTCACTGTGAGTGTTAGCCCTTGTGTGTGTGTGTGTGTGTGTGTGTGTGTGTGTGTGTGTGTTTCCCTCACACAATGGCTGTGTTTGATTTACCGCTCAGCGTCCAGGCTCACTTTTCCTCTCTCTCTCCCTCCCTCTCTCACTCTCTGGCTTTATGACGTTAGCCGTTCCTGACAGAAGCCTGTGTAAGTAGCGTCATGCTAAATCTCCGGTTCTGTAGAAGCGTGTCGTTCTGTCACTCGTTTATTTGCATGTGTTCCACATCACTGTTTAATCAGATTGAAAAGCCCTTGGAGAGATGATGGATCGCTCTGACAGCAGCCAACGTTCTACATCATAAATAAGGCCACAGAAAATATCCACCATGATGGACTGACCCTGTGTGTGTGTGTGTGTGTGTTTTCATTCATTTTCATGTTCCAGTAAAAATTGCACACTTCATTCTACACACACACACACACACACACACACACACACACACACACACACACACACACACACACACTTCACCAGCAGCTTGTTTGCGCCACTTGTTAGTGTTTAAATTTAAAAGTGGAAAGCATGTGAAGTCTCTCTCTCTCTCTCTCTCTCTCTCTCTCTCTCTCTCTCTCTCTCTCCCTACCCATTTCTCTCTCTCTCTCCACCCATCTCTCTCTCCACCCATCTCTCTCTCCCCCCCCACCCCCACCCATCTTTCTCTCTCTCCATCCCCCGTCTCTTTCTCCCCCTCTCTCCCCATCACCCCGTCTCTCTTTCTCTGTCTCTCTCTCTATCCCCCTCCCTCTGTTCCCCCTTCTCCATCCCCATCTCTCTCTGTCTCTCTCTCCATGCCCCCTCTCTCTCTCCATGCCTCTGAGTCTCTCTTTCTCTATCACTCTCCATCCCCCATCTCTCTCTCTCTGTTTCTCTTTCTCTGTCTCTCTCTATCTATCCCCCTCTCTCTCCATCCCCCGTCTCTCTCTCCATGCCCCCCTCTCTCTCTATCCCCGTCTCTGTATCTCTCCATCTCTCTCTCCATGCCCCTGTCTCTCTGTCTCTCTCTCTATCCCCATCTCTCTCTCTCCATCTCCCATCTCTCTCTGTCTCTCTTTCTCTATCACTATCTATCCCCCCTCTGTCTCTCCATCCCCTGTCTCTCTCTGTCTCTCTCTCCCCCCTTTCTCTCTATCCCCGTCTCTCTCTGTCTGTCTCTCTCTCTATCCCCCTGTCTCTCTCCCTGTCTCTCTTTCTCTGTCTCTCTCTCCACCCCCTCTCTCTATCCCCCTCTCTCTGTCTCTCTGTCTCTCTCTGTTTCTTTCTCTGTCTCTCTATCTCTCTCTCTATCCCCCTGTCTCTCTGTCTCTCTTTCTCTGTCTCTCTCTCCACCCCCTCTCTATCCCCCCTCTCTCTGTCTCTCTCCCCCTCTCTCTCCATCTCTCTCTATCCCGCTCTCTCCATCCCCTCTCTCTGTCTCTTTCCCCCCCTCTCTCTGTCTCTTTCCCCCTCTCTCTCTGTCCTCCTCTCTCCCCCTCTCTCTCTCCCCCTTTCTCTGTCCTCCTCTCTTTCCCCCTCTCTCTATCTCCTCTCTTTCCCCCTCTCTCTCTCCCTCTCTCTATCCCCCTCTCTCCATCCCCTCTCTCTGTCTCTCTCCCCCTCTCCCCCTCTCTCCCTGTCCTCCTCTGTCCTCCTCTCTCTCCCCCTCTCTCTATCCCCTCTCTCTGTCTCTCCCCCTCTCTCTATCCCCTCTCTCTGTCTCTCCCCCTCTCTCTATCCCCTCTCTCCGTCTCTCTCTCTGTCCCCCTCTCTCTGTCTCTCTCCCCCCTCTCTGTCCCCCCTCTCCTCTCTCTCTCTCTGTCCCCCTCTCTCTCCTCTCTCTACCCCATCTCTCCCCCTCCCCCCACCCCCTCTATGTCTCTCTGCCCCCCTTCCCTGACAGGTTGAACTTTGGTGCTGTTCCTGTTGCCTCTCGTTATCCTCAGGATTCTGCTGATTTATCATTTTTTATTAATTTATTAATAATAATAATAATAATAATAATAATAATAAATTTTATTTATAAGTGCCTTTCAAGGTACCCAAGGACACTGAACAGTAAAAAACAAACAATAAAAGCAGAACAATAAAATAACAACAATAATAAAATAATAAGAAATCAATAATAATAACAACGTTATTAAAAATCAAAGAGAAAAGGCCAAGCTAAAGAGATGTGTTTTTAGCTGTTTTTTGAAAGAGGACAGTGTTGAGCATTGGCGCAACGCTAGTGGCAGGGCATTCCACAGCTTAGGGCCATTAACACTGAACGCCCTGTCACCCATAGAGCAGAGCCGAGAGTAAGGGACCGCTAATAGGTGGGCATCTGTGGAGCGAAGATTTAAAGGTAACTGATATGAAGTTAGGAGATTTGATAAATAGGGAGGGGCCAGGTTATATAGGGATTTGTAAACAAGTAAGATAATTTTGTACTGGATGCGATATTTAACTGGGAGCCAGTGCAGGTTGTATAGAATAGGAGTGATATGATCCCAGGGCCTGGTGCGAGTGAGTACCCGAGCAGCTGAGTTTTGGACATATTGCAGCCTATTTAGTTGCTTGGCTGGGATTAATTAATTAATTAATTAATTAATTTATTTATTTATTCTGAGTAAATATTTATCCCATGACACAGAGCGTAGTGTTTCTGCCTCAACAGCTCCAGGTTCCTCAGTTCGATCCTGAGCTCAAGTCACCATCTGTCTGGAGTTTCGTTTGTTCTCTTTATGTCTGGGTGGGGTTCCTCTGGGTTCTCCGGTTTCCTCCCACCTTCCAGAAACACACCAGCAGGTGGATGTCTGAGATGAATTGCCCCTCTGTATGAATGAGTGTGTGCACTGAGTTCTCTGACATAAACACACCTGATGTCGGTGTCGGCGGTGCACAGAATTCCACTGCATTCTTTTTATTTATTAAACTTTAGCTGATCTGTAGTTTTTGTGTTGTGAGAACATGTTTAACAGCTTTGTGGGTTTATTGTGATGGATACAGTTTATGATCAGAGATGAACAGGACAGTTGATCTCGTAAATCGTTTCTCATCACTAATCACACAGAAATAATTCATGCACAGCTTATCGAAATCACACACACACACACTGGAAGTCTGTGGAAAATTAAAAAGCTAAGGTGTGTAAAGTGAGCAGTGCCAGTGTGGTGTGTGAATTCATAAATTCCTCAACCTCAGCTCCATCGCTCCACTTCATCGTCCTGCTCAACCATGCGTGTGCTGGACTGCTTTAATTTCAACCCAATCACACATTCGACACATTTAACTGCTTCCCAAATTATAATCAAACCACTCGTTTAATTTAAACGAACACAATCTGGAAATATCGGATTCATTAATGATTCATTTTCCTTTGGTATAAAATGGAGCCATTGTTTTCAGCAACTCAGGATTTTTTTTTTTTTTTTTACAAAACCCAGGAACCTTACTGTATTTAACATTTCAGTTTTAGCTCTGTGTGTGTGTGTGTGTGTGTGTGTGTGTGTGTGTGTGTGTGTGTGTGTGTGTGTGTTCAGGACACTGGTGCTGTTTTCCAGTCCAGCTGTCATAGCTCCCTTGCTGATGAAGTTAATGATGAGCTCTCTCTCTCTCTGTCTGTGTGCGCGCGTGTTTTACCCATCTGGCTCTGAAACACACAGTAACAGCTGGATCTGAACACCAAAACAAACTAACTGTCTCTACTGGGACTGTGGAGTTAATCAACTACTGTCCCATTATCCATCTCTGTCTCTCTCTCTCTCACTCTTTCTCTCTCTCACACACACTCTGTCTGTCTGTCTCTCTCTCACTCACACTCTCTGTCTCTCTCTCTCACTCTCTCTCTCTCTCTCTCTCTCTCTCATACACACACACACACACACACACACACACTGTCTCTGTTTGTCTGTCTGTCTCTCTGTCTGTCTCAGCTGTCTCTCTCTCTCACACACTCTCTCTCTCTCACTCTGTCTCAGAAAAGTTTACTGTGACATAATTTATCACGATAGTGAAATTATAAAGTCATCAGCCTGACTAATACTGACGATTTACTGATCTTAGTGTGTATTATTGTCCAAAATGCTCTCAGCCAATCAGAACACACCGTTTTGGACACTAAAGAAGAATCAGATTTGATGCTTTCTAGAGAAACTGAATTAATTTTAATGTTTGAGCGTTCGGCTTTATAGATGGAAAATCAGACTTAATTACGCGTGATTAAACAGTGTGATCATCATCATCGTCATTGTTCTCAGGTTCTCCCTCTGTCTGAAGGGACGCGTCGTGTCCAATCCTCCAGGGTAATTACTCTTGTCTGATTGGACGAGGCCTCAGAGAGCCTCCATTACTCGTGCTAATTGAGTCAGTGGAATTAAGCTGTCTTGTTTAGCCAGCGGTTAAAGTGATTAGTGTGACCCGCGGCCGTGTCACTGCGGCTGGAATGAAATCAACCTGCTGCTGTGGCACCGAGCCACGACTTCAAAGAGAAAAAGCAGCATCACCACAAACATACGCAAATCCCAGGGAATGTGTTCAAGCACTTCCTGCTTCAGAACACAGCCAGTTCCATTTATAAACACTCTCATCCTCAGCTGATGAAGTGAACGAGGTGTAATATTCCATTATTCAGTGTTCCGGTTGTTCAGTGTCTGAAAGTCTGATTTAAGGAGCCGCTGCACTGCGGAGTGAACAGAGGCCCAGGAGTTTAATAACCAAACAACAATCACATTTAGAAATGATCACTGAAGAGCCAGTGTGACATAAAACTGACCGCAGTGCAAGGGAATTAAAGGGTTGATGGATATTTAGTGATTAGTCATGGTCATTTTTGATACTTTCACTGTATTTAGTGATTAGTGATGGTCTTTTTGTCACGTTCACTGGATTTAGTGATTAGTGATTGTCATTTTGTTACTTTCACTGAATTCAGTGATTAGTGGTTGTCTTTTTGTCACATTCACTGTATTTAGTGATTGGTGATTGTCATTTTGTTACCCTAGGCTGACACTTGCACGACTTTTGGCCACGATTTTGTCGTGGCAAGTCGTGCCATTTTGGGGCACGAACTGGGAGGCTCCCGCACTGTTCACGACTAGTTCACACATAGTTCACGACGAGTTCACGAATGCGTGCCCGTCCACATTCACAAACTGGCACGACGAGTTCACGCATAGTTTGTGTATAGTTTACGCACTTCCTGCATTGGCACGATGAGTTTGCGCAATTCGGACGGTGTCGTGCCGACTTGGGCACGCCTGTGTCATGCACAACCTCATCCTCATCAGATACCCACACGCAATTTCAGAAGTGGACCGCGAAGATCCGGACACACATGATCTGATCCCTGGTGGATGGAGGACTGACCGACACCTGCAGGGGCTGCTGCCTCTAACCGGCCATCATACCCAGAAGGATGCAAAGGATCAGCGAGACTACCTGTCACATTACTACATGTCCCCTGCTGGTGCTGTCCCTTGGCAAGAAAGAATGGTAGTAGCTTCATGAGCTGCATCCACAGTTGTTCCATTTTTGAAATAAAAGAAACGAAACTCCCCCCCCCCAAAAAAGTCATGAAGGAATAGAAAATAAAAGACATTAAAGAAAAAAGCAAGAAAAAAATTGCGAATGGCGAGAAGTGTCCGGGAAGCCCTATATATACCCCCGTACCGACGCGAGCGCCACTGTCGCGCAGTAGTCGTGAACTGCTCGTGAACTGCTCGTGCCATGCGCCAACTGTTCGTGAAGTGTGTAAACTAGTCGTGAACTGCTTGTGCCATCAATGCGTGACTGTGTCAGTGGGAAGGCACGGCCACGCTGCGACGCGCACCAATTCGTGAACATGTCGTGAACTACTCGTGAACTCTATGTGAGCTGTTCGTGAACTATTCGTGGCAGTTCGTGACAGTCGTGGCATGGCGCGCACTTCCACGCACTGGCACGCATCCTCCCGCATCGTCCCGACGAGTTCACGACGAGATCACGAACAGTTTGCGCATAGTTCATGACCCGGTCGCGAAATTTTGTCGTGACCAAACTTTTGAACATTTCAAAATTCTCGTCCCGACATGGCACGCAGTCACGACGGGTTTACGCACACTTCATGCCAGTTTACGACTAGTTTGCGCACTGGCACGACTCGAGTCGTGCCAATGCGTGTCACGGAATCGTGCAAGTGTCAGCCTAGCCTTACTTTCACTGCATTTAGTGATTAGTGATTTGTCTTTTCGTCACGTTCACTGGACTTAGTGATTAGTGATTGTCCTTTTGTTACTTTCACTGCATTTAGTGATTAGTGATGGTCTTTTTGTCACATTCACTGAATTTAGTGATTAGTGATTGTCTTTTTGTCACATTCACTGTATTTAGTGGTTGATGATTGTCATTTTGTTACTTTCACTGCATTTAGTGATTAGTGATGGTCTTTTTGTCACATTCACTGGATTTAGTGATTAGTGATTGTTGTTTTTGTTACTTTCACTGTATTTAGTGATTGGTGATGGTCTTTTGTCACATTCACTGGATTTAGTGATTAGTGATTGTCATTTTGTTACTTTCATTGTATTTAGTGGTTAGTGATTGTCTTTTCATCATGTTCACTGGATTTAGTGATTAGTGATTGTCATTTTGTTACTTTCACTGAATTTAGTGATTAGTGGTTGTCTTTTTGTCACATTCACTGTATTTAATGATTGGTGATTGTCATTTTGTTACTTTCACTGCATTTAGTGATTAGTGATGGTCTTTTTGTCATATTCACTGGATTTAGTGATTAGTGATTGTTATTTTTGTTACTTTCACTGTATTTAGTGAGTGGTGATGGTCTTTTGTCACATTCACTGGATTTAGTGATTAGTGATTGTCATTTTGTTACTTTTATTGTATTTAGTGGTTAGTGATTGTCTTTTTGTCATATTCACTGGATTTAGTGATTAGTGATTGTCATTTTTGTTACTTTCACTGTATTTAGTGATTGGTGATTGTCTTTTTGTCATGTTCACTGGATTTTATGATTAGTGATTGTCATTTTTGTTACTTTCACTGTGTTTAGTGATTAGTGATGGTCTTTTTGTCACTTTCACTGTATTTAAAGATTAGTGGTTGTCATTTTTGTTAATTTCACTGTAGTTAGTGATTAGTGCTGATTATTACTGTTAGTTTTCATGAATTTAGTGATTAGTGATGATCAGTTTTGTCACTTTCGTTGTATATGGTGATTAGTTGTTATTTTTGTTACTTTCGCTGCATTTAGTGATTAGTGATTGTAATCTTTGTTACTTTCACTGAATTTAGTATTAGTGGTGGTCATTTTTTGTCACTTTCACTGCATTTAATGATTAGTGGTTGACATTTTTGTTAATTTCACTATAGTTCATGGTTAGTGCTGATTATTATTGTTAGTTTTCATGAATTTAGTGATTAGTGATCACCAGTTTTGCCACTTTCACTGTATTTAGTGATTAGTCATGATAATTTTCGTTAATTTCACTGTACTTAGTGATTAGTGCTGATTATTGTTAGTTTCACTGTATTTAGTGATTAATGATGGTCATTTTTGTTACTTTGAGCTCCTTTTTTATTTCAGTGGCTCATTTTTATCATGGCTTTGATTATTGATTGCCATTGCGATTTATTTATTTATTTATTTATTTATTTACTTATGATTTTTTTTGCTCATTTTTTTATTTCTACTTAGTTTATTTACTGGAAGTAGTGACTGTTGTTACGTCCGTTTTGTATTAATTGGTGTGGGTCATTTCATTTTCTTTCCCCCTTTTAATAATTACTGTGGGTCATTTTTGTTATCTCCGCTTCATTTATTGATTTTAAACTGATAAATTAATTCGCTCATATGTTTAAACTCTATATTTCTCCACAATGATGATTTGCGACAGTATCTGTTGTTAAAAGCACTGTGCAAATAAATTGACTCGACTTGTATTTATTGATTGCCGTGGGTCGTTTTTGTTCCTCCTGACTCCTTTACTGTTTGATGGGAGCCATTTTCTTTTACCGTTGCCTCACTTCCTGTTTGTTGTCTGTAGGTTTGGTTACTTCCGCCTTGTTTGTTGTGCAGCATTGATGATATTTTACCGCATTGACCACTTTCCGTGGGTAATTTATATTACTTCTATTGCATTGTTCATTCGTAAAGAAGAAGAAGACTAATGGAGGATTTCCAGCATGTTGTCCTGGAGACGTGACCTGATGTTCCTGATAACATATTCAGTAGAATGTCTCCACACACAGGACACACAACTAACAGGATTAATGTCCTCTCTCTCTCTCTCTCTCTCTCTCTCTCTCTCTCTCTCTCAGTCATATCAGAGAGTCACAGTCATATCTCTGTCACGACATGATTGTCTGATTTGCAAAATGGAAGGAGACATAATGAGATTAATGGTAACTGAGAAGGAAGGAGTGCAGAGAGAGAGAGAATTAAAAACCTATAATTATGTTCTCATCTTTGCTTTGGTTTTATTAAAATGTATAAAACATAATGTAGAAGATGCCGCCAAGACAAAAACTACCACTCAGGCTGAATAAAACCTGCTCTGTGGTGGATCCATGGTGGTTCCTTTGATGAACAGTAGAGTGATGTAATGGGATGGGCGGAGTCCCCCCTCCCCCCTTCCACTTTCTGTCTTGTTAGTTTGTTCCTGCAATGCATTATGTACACTTAATGTAATGTAGCGGTTTGAGTGTGTGTGTGTGTGTGTGTGTGTGTGTGCATGCGGTGTGCAGTATGTCAGGAGTTGCTGATACACTCCAGGGTGGAGAGATGATGGAGATGAATGAATGGACTCTGTTCTCCCTCAAGGATTTTCCATTAGACTCTTTCTCTCCCTCTTTACTTCTCTCTCTCTCTCTCTCTCTCTCTCTCTCTCTCTGATAAAGAAAGAAGGAGAATAATAAGAGCCTCACTACAGTGTACACTACAGCAGTGTGATGTTTAGGCCCCACTGGGGGACTCTTTCTCTCTGTTTATCTTTCTCTGTCTTTCTTTCTGTCTCATCCTCTCATTCTCTCTAGTATTGTGCATCAGTGCTTATTTGATAGGCCTGGATTATCAGCAGTTAAAGCTGTGTAACACACACACACCAGTTAATACCTTGTACACCCCCTTTATCAGTAAAGCAGCACTGAGTCTCTCCTGTAACATTTTATAAGGTTGGAGATCCAGAGCGGGGCATTGAGCCCATTCCTCTTTACACAATCTCTCCAGATCATCCAGGGTCTCGACCCTCTCTTGTGCTCTCTCCTCTTCAGCTCCGCCCACAGGTTTTCACTGGGGTTCAGCTCAGGGGACTGAGATGTTCAGGACAGAAGCTTGAACCATTTTAGTGTTGATTTGGACTTCGGATCATTGTCCTGCTGGAAGATCCAGTGACGACCGGGTTTTAGTTTCCTGACAGAGGAGCCAGATTCTGATTTAAAATGTCCTGGTGTTTCATGGAGTCCATGATGCTGTGGACCCTAACAAGGTTTCAGGGCCTTTGGAGGAAAAACAGCCCCCAAAACATCACAGAACCTCCTCCATATTTTACAGTTTGGATTGGGTTCTTTTCATTATAGCCATCCTTCTGTTTACACCAAACCCACCACGAGTGTTTATCGACAAAAAAAAAAAGCTCCATTTCTGTTCCATCAGACCAGAGAACACGGTTCCAGTCAAAGTTGTCGTAGTGTTTCGCAAACATCAGGTGCTTATGTTTGTAGTTAACTGACAGAAAAGGCTTTTTTTCTGGAACCTTCCAAATAATCCATTGGCATGGAGGTGGAGTCTGATGGGGGTTTGGAGACTTGGTTATAATTCACCAACAGTGATTCTTGGGGATTATTATTTTTTGCCTCTTTTACCCTCCTGACTGTACATGGGGAAAATAAACTCGTCTCCTCTTCCAGGCGAGTGTGGAACAGTTCCAGTTGGTGTCCACTTCTTTATTATTGCCCTAACAGTAGAAATCAACATTTTCAGGTGAGTATATTAGGCAAGTGGTTACATAAGTGTTGCATTTAAGGCTGGAGTTATATCAGGGTTTTATTCTCTCCACATTCACTGGATATGAGCAATCGCACGCTCTGATTGGCTACTCGGCTATCAGCACATATACTGTGAGTAGAGAAAAACAAAATGGCGGCGCATGTTGTCTAACCAACCGAGGATGAAATAAAAACTCTACTCGAAAACAAAACCACACAAAATTAAAAAAAAAGCAACAAAACATGAAATGAAAGTATTTGATGGTAAGAATGTATATTTTTTATTTTTCAAGAATTATCATATTTTTCACAAATTGCTCCTGTCATTTCACTGGCTTGTTTACATTCTAAGCGGAAATGATTTTGTCGGATGTTTTGTATAAAGTTTTTATTGATCAAATTTGCAAAAAATAAAGATAAAAATGCTCTGTTTCTCAAAATCCAGTGAATGTAGATAGAATAAAACAGTTATTCCACTCAATCTTGTCATACATGGATTATAGACAAGTCGGTGCTACATGCCTCGTCAACTATCAGTTCAAGTATGACTCGATTTCTTGGAATAACTATGAAATATTCAGGATATATCAGAGTTCAGGCTACATTAGGGATACATTTTGATGACATTAGCACACTTCAGGGTTACATTAGGTCAACAGTAGAGTTACATTTTTGGTGAGAATCTGAAAGCAATGGATGAAGGGAAGTTACATTTATCCAAATGTTAAAGGAAGATTGATGTCGATCACTTTAACTCTCCCATATAAGCCACTCCCCCAAACTACCCCGCCTAGTTACGTATTACCCAGTTAAAACAAGTACATATGGTTTTAGATGTACAGTCTAATGAATGACAGATTTGTTTCTAAAGTGGTGCTTGAAAGTTTGTGAACCCTTTAGAATTTTCTATATTTCTGCATAAATATGACCTACAACCCTGATTCCAAAAAAGTTGGGACAAAGTACAAATTGTGAATAAAAACGTAATGCACTAATTTACAAATCTCAAAAACTGATATTGTATTCACAATAGAACATAGACAACATATCAAATGTCAAAAGCGAGACATTTTGAAATTTCATGCCAAACATTGGCTCATTTGAAATTTCATGACAGCAACACATCTCAAAAAAGTTGGGACAGGGGCAATAAGAGGCTGGAAAAGTTAAAGGTACAAAAAAGGAACAGCTGGAGGACCAAATTGCAACTCATTAGGTCAATTGGCAATAGGTCATTAACATGACTGGGTATAAAAAGAGCATCTTGGAGTGGCAGCGGCTCTCAGAAGTAAAGATGGGAAGAGGATCACCAATCCCCCTAATTCTGCGCCGACAAATAGTGGAGCAATATCAGAAAGGAGTTCGACAGTGTAAAATTGCAAAGAGTTTGAACATATCATCATCTACAGTGCATAATATCATCAAAAGATTCAGAGAATCTGGAAGAATCTCTGTGCGTAAGGGTCAAGGCCGGAAAACCATACTGGGTGCCCGTGATCTTCGGGCCCTTAGACAGCACTGCATCACATACAGGCATGCTTCTGTATTGGAAATCACAAAATGGGCTCAGGAATATTTTCAGAGAACATTATCTGTGAACACAATTCACGGTGCCATCTGCCATTGCCAGCTAAAACTCTATAGTTCAAAGAAGAAGCCGTATCTAAACATGATCCAGAAGCGCAGACGTCTTCTCTGGGCCAAGGCTCATTTAAAATGGACTGTGGCAAAGTGGAAAACTGTTCTGTGGTCAGACGAATCAAAATTTGAAGTTCTTTATGGAAATCAGGGACGCCGTGTCATTCAGACTAAAGAGAAGGATGACCCAAGTTGTTATTAGCGCTCAGTTCAGAAGCCTGCATCTCTAATGGTATGGGGTTGCATTAGTGCATGTGGCATGGGCACATCTGGAAAGACACCATCAATGCTGAAAGGTATATCCAGGTTCTAGAGCAACATATGCTCCCATCCAGACGACGTCTCTTTCAGGGAAGACCTTGCATTTTCCAACATGACAATGCCAAACCACATACTGCATCAATTACAGCATGATGGCTGCATAGAAGAAGGGTCCGGGTACTGAACTGGCCAGTCTGCAGTCCAGATCTTTCACCCATAGAAAACATTTGGTGCATCATAAAATGGAAGATATGACAAAAAAGACCTAAGACAGTTGAGCAACTACAATCCTACATTAGACAAGAATGGGTTAACATTCCTATCCCTAAACTTGAGCAACTTGCCTCCTCAGTCCCCAGACGTTTACAGACTGTTGTAAAGAGAAAAGGGGATGTCTCACAGTGGGAAACATGGCCTTGTCCCAACTTTTTTGAGATGTGTTCTTGTCATGAAATTTAAAATCACCTAATTTTTCTCTTTAAATGATACATTTTCTCAGTTTAAACATTTGATATGTCATCTATGTTCTATTCTGAATAAAATATGGAATTTTGAAACTTCCACAACATTGCATTCTGTTTTTATTTACAATTTGTTCTTTGTCCCAACTTTTTTGGAATTGGGGTTGTAAAACATCATCAGATTTTCACACAAGTCCTAAAAGTAGATAAAGAGAACCTAGTTAAACAAATGAGAAGAAAATATTATACACGGTCATTTATTTATTGAGGAAAATGATCCAATATTACTTATCTGTGAGTGGCAAAAGCATTGTTGATGCTCATCAGGCTGGAAAAGGTTACAAAACCATCTCTAAGGAGTTTGGACTCCACCAATCCACAGTCAGACAGATTGTATACAAATGGAGGAAATTCAAGACCATTGTTACCCTCCCCAGGAGTGGTCAACCAACAAAGATCACTCCAAGAGCAAGGAGTGTAATAGTCTGCAAAGTCACAAAGGACCCCAGGGTAACTTCTAAGCAACTGAAGGCCTCTCTCACATTGGCTAATGTTAATGTTCATGAGTCCAGCATCAGGAGAACACTGAACAACAATGGTATGCATGGCAGAGTTGCAAGGAGAAAGCCACTGCTCTCCAAAAAGAACATTGCTGCTTGTCTGCAGTTTGCTAAACATCACATGGACAAGCCAGAAGGCTATTGGAAAAAAAGTTTTGTGGACGGATGAGACCAAAATAGAACTTTTTGGTTTAATTGAGAAGCATTATGTTTGGGGAAAGGAAAACACTGCATTCCAGCATAAGAACCTTATCCCATCTGTGAAACATGGTGGTAGTATCATGGTTTGGGCCTGTTTCGCTGCATCTGGATCAGGACGGCTTGCCATCATTAATGGAACAATGAATTCTGAATTATACCAGCGAATTCTAAAGGAAAATGTCAGGACATCTGTCCATGAACTGAATCTCAAGAGAAGGTGGGTCATACAGCAAGACAACGACCCTAAGCACACAAGTCGTTCTACCAAAGAATGGTTGAAGAAGAATAAAGTTAATGTTTTGGAATGGCCAAGTCAAAGTCCTGACCTTATTCCAATGGAAATGTTGTGGAAGGACCTGAAGTGAGCAGTTCATGTGAGGAAACCCACCAACATCCCAGAGTTGAAGCTGTTCTGTACGGAGGAACGGGCTAAAATTCCTCCAAGCCGGTGTGCAGGACTGATCAACAGTTACCGCAAACGTTTAGTTGCAGTTATTGCTGCACAAGGAGGTCACACCAGATACTGAAAGCAAAGGTTCACATACTTTTGCCACTCACAGATATGTAATATTGGATCATTTTCCTCAATAAATAAATGACCAAGTATAATATTTTTGTCTCATTTGTTTAACTGGGTTCTCTTTATCTACTTTTAGGACTTGTGTGAAAATCTGATGAGGTTTTAGGTCATATTTATGCAGAAATATAGAAAATTCTAAAGGGTTCACAAACTTTCAAGCACAACTGTAGGCCTCCTTTTAGACAGACATGCCGTCCTAACACACACCTTTATACAGCAACATCAAAAGAAGCTCCCGTGTAGCTTTGATAAAGCATTCAACGTCCTGGAAGTGAAAGTGTGTGTGTGTGTGTGCTTGAGTAAATCCCATACCATCACCACATACAATCAGTCAGTTCTTCCCAGGTTTCCCATCAGCCCCTGCACCATGGGGTCTCTCTTTCACTCTGTAGGGGTCTTTCCTGATTGCGGACTGTAGATTGTAAGCGTCTCACAAAGAGGAAATGACAATCAATCACTCAGCACAATAACCTTCATTTCTGTACATTGCAACTTAAAGACAAGTAAACTCAAAGAGGGACTGCTCTTCAAACAGCATTTTTATCAATTCAAAAATCTAAACTGTAAGAGTAAAGTTTTACGTATTAAAAAAAATTAAGTCTTATAATTCTGGTGTGTAATTTCTACCAAGTTTATAAGTGTGTGTTTTTTTTAATCGATATTCCTCATAATGTATTCATTTTACATTTTAAACTCAATTTTACAATTTTCTTGAATACAAATAAAATGAGACCGTTAATAACAGCGTAGCTCACTCCGGTCCCATCTAGTCCAGAAGGAACGATCTAAAGTGGGCCACCTTGCGCAATAAATGTTGCAAGCTATATACACTATATACAAGCTATATATAGAAGCGATATTCAACCTAGGAATACCGACCTATTTACCAGAAAGAATCCAAAATGGAAGGAATTGACCAAAAAGAAGCAATTTTTGTTGAACTCCTCATTAAGGCTTAATTAGTCCATAAATTCATTAATAATTGTAATGAAGCAAATCTGGGTAGAAGTTCTATGCACCCTCAGTACCCCTACCTTCATGGCAGAAAGAATCAAAATCGGTGAAGAATTGAGAGAAGAAGTGATTTTCGTGAAATGTGGAAGCCGCCCGACGGCCGACAGATGACGGACAACACATGATGGCATAAACTCATCACCTGTCAGCCAGATGAGTTAATAATTATGAGGAGACCTCCTAATCTATACATTAAAGAAATAATTATAATTAATATTAAATTATGCTGTGCACTAGTGCATCTCAAAATATTTGAAAATCATGAACAAGTTTATTTTTTTCCTAATTTAACTCAAAAAGGTAAACTTTCATATATTCTATATTCATTACACGTAAAGTGAAATATTTCAAAGCTTTTTTTTTAATTTTGTTGATTATGGCTTATAGCTTATGAAGATCAGAAATCCAATATCTCAAATTATTAGAGTATTTCATTTCGAGTTTGAGTAAAACAATAAATCCCGTGTATCTCTCGGTCTAGTTCTGTAGACACAACCACAATCATGGGGAAGACTACTGACTTGACAGTTGTCCAGAAGATGATCATCAACACCCTCCACAAGGAGGATAAGCCACAGAAGGCCATTGCCGAAAAGGCTGGCTGGAAAAGGTGCACAAGCAACAGGGATGACTGCAGCCTTGAGGGAATTGTCAAGAAAAGTCGATTCAAGAACTTGGGAGAGCTTCACAAGGAGTGGACTGAGGCTGGTGTCAGTGCATCAAGAGCCACCGAGTGACACACGTCTTCACGAAAGGGGCTACAACTGTCCCATTCCTAATATCAAGCCTGTCCTGAACCAGAGACAACATCAGAAACATCTTACCTGGTCTAAGGAGAGAAAGAACTGGACTGTTGTCCAGTGGACTTGATAAAACCCAGTGGACCAACACCAGCAGATGACATGGCACCCCAAATCATCACAGACTGCGGAAACGTCATCCTGGACTTCAAACACCTTGGATTCTATGCCTCTCCACTCTTCCTCCAGACTCGAGGACCATGATTTCCAGATGAAATGCAAAATTCTTGCATACTTTCATCTGAAAAGAGGACTTTGGACCACTGAGCAACCAACTTCTGCGCCAGCTTCTGTGGGATAATTGTGTTGAATGCTGAAGTGAAGTCATTCTGACATAACTGTCCTTTTGGTTCAGGTGTAAGAGGGTCAGGTGGAGGGCAGTTGAAATAGTGTCATCTGTGGTGTGGTTTCAGCGGTGAGCAAACTGTCAGGGGTCGAATTCCTGTGCCAGTTGTGTTTTCATGTCCATCAATACCAGCCTCTCGAAGCACTTCATGATGATGGGCATGAGTGCTATAGGCCAGTAGTCATTGAGACAGGTCATGGTAGACTTCTTTGGCACTGGAATGATTTTAGTGGTTTTGAGCCATGCAGCTGTGCTCAGGGATATGTTGAAAATATCTGTGAAGATGTCTGCAAGCTGATCAGTAGATTCCCTGAGCACCTGGCCAGGTATGCTGTCAGGGCCTGCTGCTTTTCCTGGATTCACTCTGTGAAGAGTCTTTCTGATGGGGAAGCCGTGGCCTAGTGGTTAGAGAAGCAGCTTTGGGACCAAAAGGTTGCAGGTTTGATTCTCTGGACCTGCAGGAATGGCTGAAGTGCCCATTTAGCAAGGTATCTAACCCCCTACTGCTCCCCAGCCTGCTCTGTATATGCTGAATTCTGGATGGTGATTGGTCAGAAGAGGTGTTGATTCATTTGCATTAACAGCAGCTCTGACAGTAGTGCAGCTACAAATCCAGACATTCATTTTGATTATTCATTATCTATATGGTTTATCCTACTAAGGACCTTGAGGGAAGGTGGAACCAATCCCAGCTGACTTCACTGAGAGGTGGGGTTCACCTTGGACAGGTCTACACAGAGGTGAACACTCATCACATTCACGCTTATGGAGGATTTAGAGTAGCCAGTTGATCTAATCTAAATGTCTTTGAAATGTAACTAGAAATGGACCAAAATTATAGCTATTTAATTATGAAAACTGTAATCATTTGCAAATTGCTGTTTAAGAAGCGTAAAATGCTTGAGGACTTTTATAGGAAAATAATCAATTCCAGGCTGATAACAGTAACACTGTTTCAGCACACCACCGTCATTGATTTATTAGCTTATCCAGCCGACAGGTGATGAGTTTTTGCCATCATGTGTCATCCGTCGTCCATCGTCCATCCGTCGTTGTCCACATTTTATGCAAATCACTTCTCTCTCAGTTCTTCAGCAATTTTTATTCTTTTTGGCAGGAAGGTGGGTCTGCGTGGGGTGCATATGGCTTCTACCCAAATTTGCATAATTGCAATTAATAATGAAGATATGGACTAATTAATCCCTAATGAGCAGTTTCCACACAAATCACTTCTTCCACAATTCTTCACCGATTTTGATTCTTTCTGGCATGAAGGTAGGGGTACCTAGGGTGCATATACAGTAACTGCTACCCAGATTTGCTTCATTAGAATTATTAATGAAGTTATGGACTAATTAAGCCTTAATGGTCAGCTCAACAAAAATCACTTCTTCTCGGTCAATTCCTCGCTGTTTTGGATTCTTTCTGGTAAATAGTTCGGTATTCCTAGGGTGGCTATCGCTTCTATATATAGCCTGTATATAGTGTATATAGCTTGCAACATTTATTGCGCAAGGTGGCCCACTTTAGATCATTCCTTCTGGACTAGACGGGGCCGGAGTGAGGTACACCGTCATTGACGGTCTCGTTTTCCCTTAACAGCACCACACCCAGTGTTTTATTCCTGACTTATCTAACACTATGTCATCTGTTTCTGACATCACTCACCTTGGTTAATTTTCTTTGTGACTTTGACTTCTGGTGCTGAAAGTTCCTCCTGACTCATTTAATAGTTATATATTCTCCTATCTAAGGCTCTTGGCCAATAAAAACACTTTTTACTGGCATGAGGAACAATATAATCTTGTCTGAGAAATAACTTTGATAAATATATTCCATTTTCATATATTATCAGGAGTAGAGTGTATCATTCACATACTAATCCCTAACTCTCATATTGTCCCTGTCCCTCATCAGAATTCTCCCCTTGCCTGTCCATCACCCCGTTTCCACGGAGTCATCTTCTGGCCCCTCCTTCACTCCCTAGCTGTACCGCCTGCCCAAGTGCACTTAACTTTATTAAAGTCGACTGAAATTAATTGCAACCTGACTGGGATTAATGCCCACACCAGCTCCATTTTCAGTATTACGAACACCCCCGCCCTTCTTCATCTCTCTCTGAGGTATAGCACTCATGTTATAAATCAGATTCTCTGCAAAAAGTCATGACATGCTGCCTTAATGGCACTTACACAAACTTGCTTAATTGAATTCTTGCTAGTGACGGAGCGTCTGCCCACCTTCGGGAAGGAAAAAAGATAGTAAGAATGGAGGAATTAATCTGATGAGTGTGTGAGTCATCGAAAGCCACTGTGACCCTGACAAAATATGATGCATGTCCCCTACATCCTTGTCCAAGTTAACTAAACGGCCCTGATGCCCCACTTTGCATTTCCGAGCAGGACTGACCACATAGGAAACCTGGCTAATGCATTTTTCCAAGCATCATAATCCAGAGTGGGGTCACGTCCACGACCTCACAGCATAAATACTCAGAACTATTAGAGCATTACATCAAAAGAAAACATTTAGACGTGAGCTTGCTCATCTCATCTCATTATCTCTAGCCGCTTTATCCTGTTCTACAGGGTCGCAGGCAAGCTGGAGCCTATCCCAGCTGACTACGGGCGAAAGGCGGGGTACAACCTGGACAAGTCGCCAGGTCATCACAGGGCTGACACATAGACACAGACAACCATTCACACTCACATTCACACCTACGCTCAATTTAGAGTCACCAGTTAACCTAACCTGCATGTCTTTGGACTGTGGGGGAAACCGGAGCACCCGGAGGAAACCCACGCGGACACGGGGAGAACATGCAAACTCCGCACAGAAAGGCCCTCGCAGGCCACGAGGCTCGAACCCGGACCTTCTTGCTGTGAGGCGACAGCGCTAACCACTACACCACCGTGCCGCCCCCACGTGAGCTTGCTATTAATGTAATTCTCAAATGTTTGTTTTCTTTTCATGTGCTTTAGTTTTCTTCTAGTCCAGTCATTGATGTGTTACCTAACTGTGTTCGCCTGCTCCATGTCTCACCCTTGATTATTTTTTCTGATATTGATATCTTGTCATGCCATATTCCATGTGAGAAGTTTTATCTTGCACTTATTGTCTCATTAATACAAAGTCTTGTTTTCAGTTTTAACTGCTGTCTCCCAATGTTCTAACCCCCCGAGGACATTGACAATTCTAGCAGTTAAATCTTTTACACCTTACAACCGATTTTCATAAATTTATAATATTGAGCATTTTTTTTTGTTAACTTACAATCATGAAATATTCACTGACAAGCTACATATTTTAACATTGTCAAGCATGTTAATCAAGGTAGCTAATCTGGCTGTATCGCTAGTTAGCTTTTCTGATGTTGATGTAACTGATGCTTGCTACACTACATAATCAACTGGTGAGAACAAATGTAGCTAAACATTGCATCAATGCACACACATGGATTTTGGATTCTGAAAGTTCTTTACTATGCATTGTGATTCTGTGGATCTTCCAAATTCCTTAGCATGGAGATTCCTAGTCTTTATTTTCCCAAATATGTTCTAAGTTAGCCCTGCGATGGCCTGGCGACTTGTCCAGGTTGTACCCCGCCTCTCGCCCATAGTCAGCTGGGATAGTCTTCAGCTTGCCTGCAACCCAGTAGAACAGGATAAGCGGCTACAGATAATGGATGGATGGATGGATGTTCTAAGTTCTTAACTTGGTCATTGTGTTTCTGTCTTTTCCCAAGTTCACTATTCTGTTTCTCTCTAATTTTCTCAACATTTGTACATTAACCCCATTTTCAGAAAAGTTGGGATATTTTCCAAAATGCAATAAAAATAAATATTTCTGATTTGTTAATTCACGTGAATCTTTATTTCACTGACAGAAGCACAAAGAAAAAAAATTTCAATAGTTTGACTGATCAACTTAATTGTATTTTGTAAATATAAACAAAGTTAGAATTTGATGCCTGCAACACACTCAAAAAAAGTTGGGACAGAGGAATTTTTACCATTGTGTGACATCACCTTTCCTTTAATAACACTTTTTAATCGTATCGGATCTGAGATCTGAGGATACGAATTGTTGCAGTTTTGCAATTGGAATTTTTGTCCATTTTTGCTTGATACAAGACTTCAGCTGCTCAGCAGTCCATGGTCTCCATTGTCTGATTCTCCTCTTTATGATGCTTCATACATTCTCAATAGGAGACAGATCTGGACGGGCAGCAGGCCTCTGTGTCTACGAAGCCATGCTGTTGTAGTCCGTGCAGAATGAGGCATGGCATTGTCCTGTTCAAATAAGTATGGACTTCCTGGGAAGAGACATTTGCCTTGATGAATATGTCTCTCTAAAATCCCAATATATCATATTTCCCAATATATGTCATTGTGGCAGCGGGGGCATGGTCAAGCGTCGGTCTGTGACCGGAGGGCGGAGTCAGGGAAGGTAAGTGGCAGAATCACTGCACCTGATGTTGGTTAATCTGTGTTTGTGTGTCTTCCCCAGTGACCACACCCTATATAAGGAGAGAGAGAGCAGAGGAAGGAGGCTCTCTCCCTGACCTGAGGACTCATGTGTGTGTGTCTAAGAGAGTGACTTTACTGGAAAGTACAAAATAAAAAGAGTTTTCTTGGGGAACTTAGTTCTGGCCTGCCATCTTTTCTGTGCTCCACCCCTACGAACTGCTACAGTGGTGCCGAAATCCGGGACTCGAGCACGGGAAAAAGAACAGCCCCATGGAGTCCTCCCCCTTCGCGGACCTGGTCCACGCCCTCGCTACGGCCCAGCAGAGCCAGCACCAGGCGCTAGTCACCTTCCGAAAGGAGTAGGAGCACCGGTTCGAGGCCCTGGTGCTGGCGCAGCAAGCAGACCGACAGGCGCTCCGGCACCTCCTCGCGTCGGCGGGGTCCACCACCTCCACCACCGCGGGCCCTTCTCCCCTCACCCTCACTAAGATGGGCCCGCATGATGACCCCGAGGCCTTCATCACGCTCTTTGAGCAGGCAGCAGAGGCCTCGGGCTGGCCGGTGGAACAGCGCGCGGCACGCCTCCTCCCCTTGCTAAGGGGCGAGGCGCAGCTGGCCATTCTACAGCTCCCCACCGACTGCCGGCTGGTCTATGTGGACCTTCGCCGGGACATCCTCCAGCAGGTGGGGCGCACCCCTGAACAACAGCATCAGCGCTTCCGTGCTCTGCGTCTGGAGGAAGTCGGCTGGCCGTTCGCGTTTGGCCAGCAACTCCGGGACACCTGCTGGAGGTGGTTGAGGGCTGACAACCGTGATGCCGAGGGGATCATCAATCAGGTGGTACTGGAGCAGTTCATCGCCCGCCTACCAGAGGGAACCGCGGAGTGGTTCCAGTGCCACCGCCCGGCATCGCTGGATCAGGCCATCGAGTTGACGGAGGACCATTTGGCGGCTGTTCCAACGGCAGGACAGCGGACATCCTCTTCTTCCCTCTGCGCTCTCTCTCTCTCTCTCTCTCCCCCTCTCATCCTGTGTCTCGTCCTCGCCCCGTTCCCCCACCGTGGAGGTGGGAGCCGGCCCCACCCCAGCCAGCCCGTCGCACCCGCGGTGCCCTCCCATTTTTCCCTTCTGTGTCTGTCTCTCCCCCCCCAGAGAGTGATCCCCAGAGCACCAGTGCAGAGAGAAAGCCCGGGCCGGTTTGCTGGCACTGCGGGGAGCTGGGCCACCTCCAACAACAGTGCTCGGCGATGGAAGTGGGCACGGTGGTTCGGATCCCCGACGCGCCAGGAGCCGCCCTCAATTGGGCTGGAGCGTATCGCATACCGGTGAGTATCCAAGGGGATACACATCAGGCTTTGGTGGACTCTGGCTGTAATCAGACCTCAATTCACCAAAGCCTGGTGCAAGACAAGGCATTGGGGGGAGCACAGGGGGTGAAGGTGTTGTGTGTGCACGGGGATGTTCACAGCTACCCTTTAGTGTTAGTCCACATTCTTTTCCGAGGGGAAAAATTTAGAGTAAAGGCGGCAGTTAATCCTCGCCTCACCCAGTATATAATTTTGGGGACTGATTGGCCGGGATTCAGGGAATTAATGAGCCATCTAGTGAAGAGTGGGTCCTGCCGTAATTCAACAGGGGGAGGTCCCGGTGTCGCTTTGGCGGGAGCAGCTGTCACAGAGCTGTCTACATCATCTCCACATCAGAGTGAGGAGCAGCAGGCTCCTCCTCCCTCTCTCGGGGAATCCCTTGGGGATTTCCCATTAGCGCAATTGCGAGACGAGTCTCTGTGGCATGCATTTGACCAAGTGAGAGTAATCGATGGTCAAACGCTCCAGCCAAACGCCACCCCGTCCTTCCCCTATTATTCTATTATGAAGGATAGGTTATACCGAGTGACGCAGGACTCTCAGACTAAAGAGCAAGTCACACAGCTTTTGATCCCAAAGAGCCGCCGGGAATTGGTATTCCAGGCAGCTCACTTTAATCCCATGGCTGGACACTTAGGGCAGGATAAAACACTAGCCCGACTAATGTCCCGGTTCTATTGGCCAGGGATTTGTGGCGATGTCCGTAGGTGGTGTGTGGCATGCTGCGAATGCCCGTTAGTAAATCCAGCGGCCATTCCAAAAGCGCCTTTGCGCCCTCTCCCATTAATCGAGACCCCATTTGAAAGAATTGGGATGGATCTCGTCAGGCCATTAGATCGGTCAACATGAGGGTACCGCTTTATTTTAGTTCTGGTGGACTATGCAACACGATACCCGGAAGCAGTGCCTCTTCGCAATATCTCAGCACGCAGTATTGCGGAAGCACTCTTCCACGTCATCTCCCGAGTTGGAATCCCGAAAGAGATTCTGACTGACCAAGGCACCTCGTTTATATCACGTACACTGCGCAAACTGTATAGGTTATTAGGAATTAAGCCGATCCGCACCAGCGTCTATCACCCACAAACGGATGGTTTAGTTGAACGGTTTAATCGCACCCTCAAAAATATAATTAAAAAATTCGTAAGTGAGGACGCACGTAATTGGGATAAATGGCTCAAACCCTTGTAACTTGCAGTGCGAGAGTCCCCCAAGCCTCCATGGGGTTCTCCCCATTCGAATTGTTATATGGGCGTAAGCCGTGCAGCATTCTAGATGTGCTGCGAGAAAATTGGGAGGAGGGACCTTCGCCCAGTAAAAATCAAATTCAATACATTATGGACCTGCACGCAAAACTCCACATACTCACACACCTAACCCAGGAGAATGTGCGGCAGGCCCAAGAACGGCAAACCCGCCTGTACGACAGGGGTATGCGCCTTAGAGAGTTTGCACCAGGAGATAAAGTCCTCGTACTGTTGCCCACATTGAGCTCCAAATTAATAGCCAAGTGGCAAGGACCCTTTGAGGTCACACGGCGAATCAGGGACGTCGACTACGAGGTGAGGTGAACGGACAGGGGTGGGGTGCTACAGGTTTACCACCTCAATCTGCTCAAACTCTGGAACGAGGAGGTCCCCATGGCATTGGTGTCGGTGGTTCTGGAGAAGGCAGAGCTGGGGCCAGAGGTTCAAAAGGGAACATTGGCATCGCGTACCTCTCCGGTCCCCTGTGGAGACCACCTCTCCCCGACCCAACTCACGGAGGTCGCCCAATTGCAGACTGAGTTTTCGGACGTGTTCTCGCCCCTGCCTGGCCGCACCGACCTCATAGAGCACCACATTGAGATGCCCCTGGGGGTGGTAGTGTGCAGCCGTCCTTACAGGTTACCCGAACACAAGAAAAAAGTGTCTCGGGAAGAACTCGAGGCCATGCTCGAAATGGGCATTGTCAAGGAGTCCCACAGTGACTGGAGCAGCCCGGTTGTCTTGGTACCCAAGACTGACAGGTCGGTCCGGTTCTGTATGGATTATAGAAAAGTCAACACGGTGTCTAAATTCGATGCATACCCAATGCTTCGTATTGATGAGTTGCTCGATCGACTTGGCACGGCTCACTTTTACTCGACACTGGATTTGACAAAGGGTTATTGGCAGATCCCCTTGACTCCATTATCCCGAGAAAAAATGGCCTTTTCCACACCGTTCGGCTTACACCAGTTTGTCACACTTCCTTTTGGGCTGTTTGGGGCGCCCACTACGTTTCAACGGCTGATGGATAGGGTCCTCCACCCCCACGCCACCTATGCGGCCGCGTACCTCGACGACATAATTATTTATAGTAATGACTGGCCGCGGCACCTACAACACCTGAGGGCCGTCGTTAGGTCGCTGAGGCGGGCGGGTCTCACAGCCAACCCGAAGAAGTGTGCGATTGGGCGGGTGGAAGTACGGTATCTGGGCTTCCACTTGGGCAACGGGCAGGTGCGTCCCCAAATTAACAAGACGGCAGCGATTGCGGCCTGCCCGAGGCCCAAGACCAAAAAGGTGGTGAGACAGTTCCTGGGGCTGGCTGGCTATTATCGTAGGTTTATACCTAATTATTCGGACGTCACCAGCCCACTGACTGATCTCACTAAAAAGGGGGCACCAGAACCAGTCCAGTGGACGGTGCAATGCCAGCGGGCTTTCTCTGAGGTGAAGGCTGCACTGTGTGGGGGGCCACTGTTACACTCCCCTGACTTTTCTCTCCCCTTTATGTTGCAGACGGACGTGTCGGACAGAGGGCTGGGGGCCGTTCTGTCCCAGGAGGTGGAGGGGGAGGACTGCCCCGTCCTGTACATAAGTAGGAAGCTGTCGGTGTGTGAGGGGTGCTACAGCACCATTGAAAAGGAGTGCCTGGCGATCAAGTGGGCGGTCCTTGCCCTCCACTACTACCTCCTGGGGTGCTCTTTCACCCTCTGTTCGGACCACGCACCCCTCCAGTGGCTCCACCGCATGAAGGATGCCAAAGCGCGGATCACCCATTGGTATCTGGCACTCCAGCCCTATAATTTCAAGGTGGTCCACAGGCTGGGGGTGCAGATGGTCGTGGCGGACTTCCTCTCCCGTCAAGGGGGGGGGAGTCGGCTGCAGGCCGGACGGCTGCCCGGCCTGAGTCGGGCGGTGGGGGTATGTGGCAGTGGGGGCATGGTCAAGCATCGGTCTGTGACCGGAGGGCGGAGTCAGGGAAGGTAAGTGGCAGAATCACTGCACCTGATGTTGGTTAATCTGTGTTTGTGTGTCTTCCCCAGTGACCACGCCCTATATAAGGAGAGAGAGAGCAGAGGAAGGAGGCTCTCTCCTTGACCTGAGGACTCATGTGTGTGTGTCTGAGAGAGTGACTTTACTGAAAAGTACAAAATAAAAAGAGTTTTCTTGAGGAACTTAGTTCTGGCCTGCCGTCTTTTCTGTGCTCCACCCCTACGAACTGCAACAGTCATATTTCCATGGAATTCCTAAATTTGATTGTTTCCAAGTTCCCAACTCAATTTCTGGGCAATTTTCCAAAGCACCTTATTGGCTATTTAAGTTCACTGCTCTCTTCCAACATACTTCCATGGAATACCCAAAGTTTGTTCCCTAAAATGCATTTCCTATTCTATCTCTGTGAGTTTTTCCAGAGCCCAAGTGTTTCTGAGCATCTTATTACCTTCTTGGGCATCCATCAATCTTGGGAGACTATGGAGTTGTGCTCTGGGTTGCTCTAATGCAGCGTCAAGTATGGCTGGACAGGTCAATGTGGGAGTGACAATCCCTCCCACACTGAGGACAAGTGTAGTCTGACGCTGGTCTGTCTGACTGGGATTTGACCTTCCTCCTCCTTCTCTTTGCCTTGGACAGCTTGACAATTGTTTCTTCAAACTTTGAAAGGCCTTTCTGCACAGTCTGGTCTCCAGGCTGAACAATCTGAGGCTACTGCTTCCCAGGTGTTCAGGTCAATGCTCAGAGCCTTCAAGTCCCTCCTGCAAATGTCTTTGTAGTGCAATTTTGGTCTGCCTGTGGGATGTCTTCCTTTGACCAATTCTCCATAGAGGAGATCCTTGGGAATCCAGCCATCGGCCATCCACACTATATGACCAAGCCATCACATGCATCTCTGTTTCAGCAGTGTGTACATGCTGGAAATTCCAGCTTTCTCCAGGATGGTGTTGTTGGGGACTTTGTCCTGCCAAGTGATGTGCAGGTTGCATCAGAGACAGCGCATGTGGAAAGTGTTGAGCTTTCGTTCCTGTTGGACATGCAAGGTTCAAGATTTGCTGCCATACAGGAGGGTGCTCACAATGCAAGCTCTGTAGACCTGGATTTTTTATGTGCTCCATCAGCATACTATTGTCCCATACTCTCTTTGTCAGTTTGGACATGGTGGTAGTTGCCTTACCAATGCACCTGTTGAGCTCTGTGTCAAGAGAGAGGGAGTCTGAGATCGTTGAGCCCAGGTACACAAAGTCATGGACAACATCCAGTTCATAATCAGAGATTTTGATGGTGAGTGGAGAGTCGACATCCTGTCCCAGTACCTGTGTTTTCTTTTGGCTGATGGTGAGCCCAAAGTCATGGCAAGCCTCGCTGAATCGGTTTATGAGCTGCTGAAGGTCTTCAGCTGAGTGAGCTGTAAGTGCAATATCATCTGGAAAAAGGAAGTTGCGCAGACGTCTCAGCCGAACTTTCGACTTTGCCCTTAGACTGGAGAGGTTGAAGAGCTTACTGTCCGACCTGGTCTGGTGATAAATACCTTCTCTAGCAGGTCCGAAAGCATGCTTCAGCAGGACAGTGAAGAAAATCCCAAACAGGATGGGTGTGAGGACACAGCCCTGTTTCACTCTGCTTTGTATGTTGAAGGTGTCTGATATTGAGCCGTCAAACTCCATGGTGCCCTTCATGTCTTCATGGAATGGTCTGATGATGCTGAGGAGCCTGGATGGGCAGCCAACCTTAGAGAGGATCTTGAAAAGGCCATCCTTACTGACCAGGTCAAAGGCCGTCATGAGGTCTATGAAAGCTATGAAGAGTGGTTGTCCCTGCTCCCTGCATTTCTCCTGCAGCTGTCTCAGTGAGAAAATCATATCAATTGTGGACCTGTTGGCTCGGAAGGCACATTGTGATTTGGGATAGACTCTCTCTGCAAGTACTTGAAGCCTCTTCAGAGCACCTTGAACAAACACCTTCCCAACAAAGCTGAGGAGGGAAATTCCACAGTAACTATTACAGTCGCTCCTGTCACCTTTGTTTTTAAATAGCGTGAAGATGTTAGTGTCCCACATGTCTTGTGGCACTTCACTTTTCCTCCATCAGAAGCACAGTAGTTTGTGAAGCTCAGTGATGAGGCTCCCTTTGCAGCACTTCAAAACCTTGGCAGGAATGCTATCTTTTCCAGGTGCTTTGCCAGAGGCAAGAGAATCTAGAGCTTCACTTAGTTCCTCGAGGGTTGGTTCTCTGTCAAGTTTCTCCAACACAGGCAGGCACTCGATAGTGTTCAGGGCAACTTCAGCAACCGTGTTTTCTGTGGTGTATAGCTTGGAGTAATGTTCAACCTAGCACTCCATTTGTTTTGCCTGATCCTTGATTACCTCACCTGTGGCAGACTTCAGTGGAGCAGTTTTCTTACATGTTGGAAGAAAACATCATACATTGCCTTGATGTTGCCTGTGTCAGCGGCGGTCTGTATCTGGGAATAAAGCTGGAGCCAATAGTTGTTGACGCATCTTCTGGCACTCTGCTGAACTTTGCTGCGGGCAGCCTGGAGGACTTGCAGGTTTTGTTTGCTAGGGCAGGCTTTGTATGCTGCCAAGGCATTTCTCTTCTCTTCAGTGACTGGTGACGTTACCTCAGAGTGGGCTACAAACCAATCAGCCGACTTGCTGGTCTTCTTACCAAAAGTAGACATGGCAGCATTGTAGATGGTGTCTCTGAAGTATTCACATCATTCATGAGCATTTGCACTGGGCAGGCCAGGAAAGGACTCTTCTAGCACACGTGCAAATTCCACCACCTTTTCCTGGTCTCATGTCTTAATTGTGTTGATGCGAGGTCTACCCTCCTTTTTTGTGTGGTGCAGCTTCTTTGCATGCAGCTTTACCTTGCTGCACACCAAGGAGTGGTCAGTGTTGCAGTCGGTGCTCTGGTAGCTGCGAGTGAGCTTGACACTGGGCAGGTTTGCACGCCTGGTGAGAATCAGGTCCAGCTGGTGCCAGTGCTTAGATTGAGGGTGTCTCCAGGAAACTCAATGCTGAAGCTTAGTGTTGAAGAATGCATTGGTGATGCAGAGGCTGTGATGGCAGCAGAGCTCCAGCAGGTGTTACCCATTCTCGTTTATCTTGCCAATGCCATACTGACCCAAACAAATGGGCCAGGAGTTGTGATCGGTACCCACACTAGTGTTGAAGTCACCTGCTATGGACAGTAGCTCTTTTGCAGGGATTTTCCCAATAGTGGAGCTCAGATCATCATAGAAGTTGTCCTTATTTTCTGCTGAGGAGGTCAGAGTTGGTGCATAGGTGCTGATCAGGTTGACTGGTCCCACTGAAGAATTGAATTGGAGAGACAAGATTTGCTCAGTTCCTTTTGTAAGTGGGATGATAGACCCCAGCAGACTATTTCTGACTGTGAATCCCACTCTGTGTTCCCTTGTGCCATCTGGTGGTTTCCCCTGCCAGACCAGGGTAAATTCTCTCTCCCTCACAGATCCTGATCCTGGGAGCCTGGTCTCTTAGAGGGTGACAATGTCCATCTGCAGTCGGCTCAGTTCCATGTCGATGACTGCCATCTTGCGAGCATTGCTGATTTCTTCCAGGTTGTCATTGAAGCCTGGTGTCATTGTCCTGATGTTCCAAGTGCCCAACATAAGGGCAGGAGCTTTCTTCTTTTTGTTGCCTGGTGGACAGTTGTCAATCCACTTGTCAGTTTTCACCCTAAACCTCACACACCCAGTGAGGTTAACGGAACATGGTGGGGCAGCACCTTACTGGCTGGGGGCTGCCCAGCTTGAGGTGTGCGGTAGCTGCCCAATGAGGTGCGATAACCCCTCCCACTGTTGGAAGCAGCCCCTGGCATCTGGTAGATTGCTGCTTCCCGTGTTGTGTCAATGCTGCAAGGTGAGGCTGGAGTGTCCTCTCCAATGTGCAAAGCTTAGGTAAGTAAAATGGAAGACAGGCTGTTACCCATACAGCAGGTCCCCCCTCTCCACATCACTGAAAAGGTCCAATGGAAAGGCAAGAGCCAATACAATTGGTTCCAACACAGTCACCGGAGTTGCCAGGATGTTGCCGTATACAGCCTCGAACTGCCTTTGGGACTTCAACTCTGGACTTTTCCTCAGGGTTGACTCCCAAAGCCTTACCCAGGAATGGGTATGGCCACAAAGCAGTGGAGGTTTAGAATCAGGGTTTTCCTTCCCCTCGATGGGTGGCCTTCCCAGGCTGATGAGCCCCATCTGCCCAGAGCAACTGGTTTTAAGGTGCCAGCGATCCACCCTTGCCCCTTCTCCTGTCATTAGAAACAGTTCCACCAAGCTTAGGAACTAAGCCACATGTGAAGGCCAGGAGTTGGACTATGGCTGTCTACCTTCTCTAATTTCTTATTCTGTTCAGTCATGTTTCTGTGGAGTTGCTAAGTTCACTTATTTTCCAAGTTTCTTAGGATATTTCTTTGGGCCCTAAACACCTTACTGTCTACTTTCTCTCGTTCCCTGTTCTAGTCAGTCATGCTTCCATAGAATTTCTAAATTTCCATGTTCCCTACACTATTTCTGCATGCACTGCAAGAACCCTAGCTCCCTTAAGCACCTTATTCCCTGTTTTCTCAAATTCCCAATTCTGTTCAGTCATGTTTGCATTAGATTCCTATTCTGTGCAATTCTGTGGTTTTTCATGATCTGTACTTTACTGAAGAACTTTTATTCCAAGTTAAGTTCACTTGTTCTGTTTTTGTTTCTAAGCCCAACTTCTCTTCTCTATATAGTTTTGCAAGATCCACTATTTACTAGTTCACTATTTTCTCATGTTTTTTTCCCCCCTTCAAGTGTTTCCTTGGGCTTAGCAGGTCCCTGGTCACTCGTGTCCTTCATTCCCAACTTCCCAGGTTCTTTATGAACAAGTTCAACTTCCATAATCAATGTGGTACATCTTTTAGATCTGAGGAAATGTACAGATTTATTACGTGTTTTGATTTTCTTTTGTTTTTCTTTTCTTCTTCATTAAAATATCTCATTAACTCAGAGACGGACTCATTCCATCTCTATTCTCGACTTCTCAAATCTCAAATGTCAATATTTGTTTGGTGCTCAAAGGAAATGCTCACTGGACTGATTACTGAATGGAGAAGTCTGGATTTTTTTGGAAGACAAAGCTGTCAGAATGTGATGACATTAAGATTATGATAATGATGCTCCTGAGAGGATCCTTTTCACCCAGTCAGTTTCACTCTGACGAGACATGCTTCTGACCTTTCACTGCATTTTTGAGATGCATAGACACTCAGCGGATCAAACAGGAATAAAGACATTTCTCCTGTGAGTCGGTCTGAACCATCGATGGCATCAACACACACCTCAGGAGAGAGTGCTGAGGAGATTTTTGTGTCTTGGAGAGAAGATTTTTAAATGTTAGGTCATTATCAGTCACTGTGTGGTGCAGTTTATTGAACAGAAACATTTATAATAATTAACTGCATAGATTTGAAACATTTTAAAATTAGGTCACTCGGTAGAGTTCACACTGTACCTCCATCAAGCCACATATTATCAATACCAAACTTATATCTCTTGATCCTAGGATCATACTAAAGCTGTCCACCAAATTTCATCCAAATCTGTTCACTACTTTTTGAGTTACATTGGGAACAGGCAAAAAAAAAAAATTCTGGATCCTCATTAGATATCTGGATTTACATCAAAATCTAATCAATTGTTCCTTGGCCCATGGCTCACCTTTCCTCACAATTGAATCAAAATCTGTTCACTACTTTTTGAGTTACGTTGGGAACAGACAAACAAACAAACGGCAGCAAAAACATAACCTCCTGCAACACAGTTAGTGGAGGTCATAATATAGGAATCTACTGTACACACCTCTCCTCAAAGAAAAATCTTCCTCACATTAATGTTTCCTAATGCTTAACTCATAGAATCTTCTCTTTAAAATGTATATGGAAATATATTGCCACCTCAAAGAAAATTTAGAATGAAAGCAAACAAATTGTCAGTTGTTCAAACCTTAATGTGTCAAGTCAAGTTTATTTGTATAGCACTTTTAACAATAAACAATGTCGCAAAGCAGCTTACCAGAATTTGAACAACTTAAAACATGAGCTAGTTTTGTCCCTAATCTATCCCCAATGAGCACGCCTGTGGCGACGGTGGCAAGGAAAAACTCCTTCAGCCGACATGAGGAAGAAACCTCGAGAGGAACCAGACTCAAAAGGGAACCCATCCTCATTTGGGCAACAACAGACAGCATGACTATAACATTAACAGTTTTAACATGAAGTCAGTTTCGTTGATGTTATAAACTCTTCATTGATGGAAACTTGAGTACAAAACTGTTCATGACAACTGCAGTCCTAAAGTTAGCAAGTCAACTGTAGTCCTCAGCCACAAAAGCATTGCTGTAAGAGTCCAGAGCATCCTCCAGGTGTGACTTTCAACTGTCCTCATGGGGCCGTCCTCCACAGGAGCAATGTGATGAGACTCCAACCAGACACAGGGCACCAGGATGGATCAGGCAGGTCCGAGGAGCAGAGGAGGTCAGCATCTCGATCCCAGGACTGATATGTAACTCAGAGGGACAGATTGGGGGGGAGAGAGAGAGAGAGAAAACACAGGTTGTGAAAACACAGGACAACGTGTGACTGTCACATGATCACAAAAAGTATGAGGTATTTTAATTCCATATCGGAATGCTTTGTATAGCATACAACACTGCAGCATGCTTTATGTTCATGTTTTTGTTCAAAACAAACAAAAATTACATAAAGGTCATGGGTCAGACATCCAGGGCATGTTTGAATGTCGATGGGAAATTCTCATCTCATTATCTCTAGCCGCTTTATCCTGTTCTACAGGGTCGCAGGCAAGCTGGAGCCTATCCCAGCTGACTATGGGCGAAAGGCGGGGTACACCCTGGACAAGTCGCCAGGTCATCACAGGGCTGACACATAGACACAGACAACCATTCACACTCACATTCACACCTACGCTCAATTTAGAGTCACCAGTTAACCTAACCTGCATGTCTTTGGACTGTGGGGGAAACCGGAGCACCCGGAGGAAACCCACACAGACACGGGGAGAACATGCAAACTCCACACAGAAAGGCCCTCGCCGGCCACGGGGCTCGAACCCGGACCTTCTTGCTGTGAGGCGACAGCGCTAACCACTACACCACCATGCTGCCTCGATGGGAAATTTTTGGGCCCAAACCAAACAAACTACTTCTTCTTTCAGGTACTCCCATTAGGAGTCACCACAGCGGATCATCATGAGCCATATATATCCATTTAAGTGCAATCATTTAACCTTGAATACATCCAAAGCTAAAGCCGTGTTGATTGGAAGTAAGAGGAAAACTAGCAACATTTCCGCTATATCCATTCGAGTACACCTGGAAGAGATTGAAAGAGTGGAGGAATTCAGGTACCTTGGTGTGGTCTTTTCAGGCAACATGTCTTGGTCTGCTCACACTGAAAAACAGATTACCAAAATCAACAATCACCTTGGTATTCTGAAGTGAATTAAACATTTTTTACCTAAATTCGCTAGATTGTTGTACTTCAACAACATCGTTCTACCGCTCTTTGATTAAGGTGATATTGTGTGGGGAGATAATGACAACATCACGCTGATGCAATCACTTCAAGTTCTGCACAACAAAGCCGCCAAGATTATCTCGGATCGTCTTCTACTGTGATCGTCCTCAGCAACTGATGCATGCAAGGAACTCAATTGGAAAGATCTTACTCAGTGCAGACTCTATCACTGATGTTTGCACATCTTCAAATGGAAGAACATCTTGTTATTGTCAAAACTAAAGTTGACCAAGTTGAATAAACATGGTTATGACACAAGACATGGAAGGGATTTTCATCTACCAACTGCAAAAACAAATTGGGGAAAACAAAGGATATCATATCAAACCATCAAAGAATGGAACAATCTCAGTGATGATATTAAACAGTGCTTGAAGATTTGCCAGTTTAAATCTAAATTCTTTTAAAGTCTTTCAATGCATACAATTCAAATTTTTTTTTACATTCTTACATTATTATAATGTTCCATCTATCAATTATCTGTAGCCACTTATCCTGTTCTACAGGGTTGCGGGCGAGCTGGAGCCTATCCCAGCTGACTATGGGTGAGAGGTGGGGTTCACCCTGGACAAGTCGCCAGGTCATCACAGGGCTGACACACAGAGACACACAACCATTCACACTCACATTCACACCTACGGTCAATTTAGAGTCACCAGTTAACCTAACCTGCATGTCTTTGGACTGTGGGGGAAACCGGAGCACCCGGAGGAAACCCACGTGGACACGGGGAGAACATGCAAACTCCACACAGAAAGGCCCTTGCCGGCCACGGGGCTCGAACCCAGAACCTTCTTGCTGTGAGGCTGCAGTGATAACCACTACACCACCAAAACAAACAAACATCACAAAAAAAAAAAAACCACACTTGATGCTTGTGTGATTTCATTCTCAGATTAAATTAGCAAAGCAAGCTAATTGTACTTAATTACTGTCCAAGCAATACTAATGATCTCTTCTACATCCCTCCAAGCTTTATTTTTCTTCATAATGTCTCTATATAAGCATTTAAGGAGATGTCTTGTATGATCAGATAAGATGAAACCAGACTCACGATTCCTTCCATTTTGGTGCTGTAATTGGGAATTAAACACAGGGAGGAACTACAGTGAGTGAGGAGTGATGACCTGAACCATAGGATTGGTCCGATGAATTATTTGGATCTGGTGCTTTATAGAATCGTACCTCGTTTGCATAGACTTGTGAAAATCTGTAGTCACATCATGCAAGTACAACCCCGATTCCAAAAAAGTTGGGACAAAGTACAAATTGTAAATAAAAACGGAATGCAATGATGTGGAAGTTTCAAAATTCCATATTTTATTCAGAATAGAACATAGATGACATATCAAATGTTTAAACTGAGAAAATGTATCATTTAAAGAGAAAAATTAGGTGATTTTAAATTTCATGACAACAACACATCTCAAAAAAGTTGGGACAAGGCCACGTTTACCACTGTGAGACATCCCCTTTTCTCTTTACAACAGTCTGTAAACGTCTGGGGACTGAGGAGACAAGTTGCTCAAGTTTAGGGATAGGAATGTTAACCCATTCTTGTCTAATGGAGGATTCTAGTTGCTCAACTGTCTTAGGTCTTTTTTGTCGTATCTTCCGTTTTATGATGCGCCAAATGTTTTCTATGGGTGAAAGATCTGGACTGCAGGCTGGCCAATTCAGTATCCGGACCCTTCTTCTACGCAGCCATGATGCTCTAATTGATGCAGTATGTTGTTTGGCATTGTCATGTTGGAAAATGCAAGGTCTTCCCTGAAAGAGACGTCGTCTGGATGGGAGCATATGTTGCTCTAGAACCTGGATATACCTTTCAGCATTGATGGTGTCTTTCCAGATGTGTAAGCTGCTCATGCCACACGCACTAAAGCAACCCCATATCATCAGAGATGCAGGCTTCCGAACTGAGCGCTGATAACAACTTGGGTCATCCTTCTCCTCTTTAGTCCGAATGACACGGCGTCCCTGATTTCCATAAAGAACTTCACATTTTGATTCGTCTGACCACAGAACAGTTTTCCACTTTGCCACAGTCCATTTTAAATGAGCCTTGGCCCAGAGAAGACGTCTGCGCTTCTGGATCATGTTTAGATACGGCTTCTTCTTTGAACTATAGAGTTTTAGCTGGCAACGGCGGATGGCACGGTGAATTGTGTTCACAGATAATGTTCTCTGGAAATATTCCTGAGCCCATTTTGTGATTTCCAGTACAGAAGCATGCCTGTATGTGATGCAGTGCCGTCTAAGGGCCCGAAGATCACGGGCACCCAGTATGGTTTTCCGGCCTTGACCCTTACGCACAGAGATTCTTCCAGATTCTCTGAATCTTTTGATGATATTATGCACTGTAGATGATGATATGTTCAAACTCTCTGCAATTTTACACTGTCGAACTCCTTTCTGATATTGCTCCACTATTTGTCGGCGCAGAATTAGGGGGATTGGTGATCCTCTTCCCATCTTTACTTCTGAGAGCAGCTGCCACTCCAAGATGCTCTTTTTATACCCAGTCATGTTAATGACCTATTGCCAAATGACCTAATGAGTTGCAATTTGGTCCTCCAGCTGTTCCTTTTTTGTACCTTTAACTTTTCCAGCCTCTTATTGCCCCTGTCCCAACTTTTTTGAGATGTGTTGCTGTCATGAAATTTTAAATGAGCCAATATTTGGGATGAAATTTCAAAATGTCTCACTTTCGACATTTGATATGTTGTCTGTGTTTGATTGTGAATACAATATCAGTTTTTGAGATTTGTAAATTATTGCATTCTGTTTTTATTTACAATTTGTACTTTGTCCCAACTTTTTTGGAATCGGGGTTGTATGTAGAAGAAAAAATGATCACCTGTTGCTTTTTTGGCCCACTCAAAACTGAGTCAGTTTTGAAATTAAATAAAGTAAAGTTATGTGCAATATACACTCCTCGGCCACTTTAACAAGAACTTGTTGTTGATTGGCTGCAGGAGTGGAACCCAATGTGTTCTTCTTTCTGCTGTTGCATGCTGAGATGCTTTTCTGCTCACCACGGTTGTAACGAGTGATTATATGAGTTACTATATCCTTCCTGGCAAAAAAAAAAATATTGAACCAATCTATCCATTTTCCTCTGATCTCTCTTATCAACAAGGTGTTTGTTTCCACCCACAGAACTGTCACTCACTCGATGATGTTTTTTGTTTTCCGCACCATTCTGTGTAAACTCTAGAGACTGTTGTGTGTGAAAACCCCAGGAGGAGATCAGCAGTTTCTGAAATACTCAAACCTCATACTCATCTGGCTCGAACCAACACCCATACCACATTGAAAGAAAGAAAGTCACACATTCACTCTGAGATCACAATTTTTCCCATTCTGATGTTTGAACATTGTGAACATTAACTGAAGCTCCTGATTTGTATCTGCAGGATTTGATGCATCAAGCGATCAGCTGATTAGAGAACGACATCAAACAGCTGCAGGTGGATGGATGGGTGTCACGCTAGAAGTTGGATAAATTCATCATCTCTGTGCCATTGTTGAAGGTTAATGAATGTAGAGCACTATCTTTGCTTTCTATATTTTAGCTATCAGCTGCTAAATATGCTACAAAAGTGCAATGTGATGTTCTTGTACGTAAAAACTCTTCTGCCCGTGTGCAACAGCGTTTACACTACTGTTCAAAAGTTTGGGGTCACCCAGACAATTTTGTGTTTTCCATGAAAAGTCACACTTTTATTTACCACCATAAGTTGTAAAATGAATAGAAAATATAGTCAAGACATTTTTCTGGCCATTTTGAGCATTTAATCGACCCCACAAATGTGATGCTCCAGAAACTCAATCTGCTCAAAGGAAGGTCAGTTTTATAGCTTCTCTAAAGAGCTCAACTGTTTTCAGCTGTGCTAACATGATTGTACAAGGGTTTTCTAATCATCCATTAGCCTTCTGAGGCAATGAGCAAACACATTGTACCATTAGAACACTGGAGTGAGAGTTGCTGGAAATGGGCCTCTATACACCTATGGAGATATTGCACCAAAAACCAGACATTTGCAGCTAGAATAGTCATTTACCACATTAGCAATGTATAGAGTGGATTTCTGATTAGTTTAAAGTGATCTTCATTGAAAAGAACAGTGCTTTTCTTTCAAAAATAAGGACATTTCAAAGTGACCCCAAACTTTTGAACGGTAGTGTATGTTTATGTTCACTGGTCCGATCCACATTACTTTTAGGTTTTCTCGAAGACTGTAACTGATTACAGGACTTTTTATTCAAATTTATTCTCTCTGGAACTGCAACCGGACCTGTAACTTTTTAAACGAGCCCTTTAACCAATCGCGTACATGTCATTCTGCTCCGTGCAGCATTTCTCTCAAATTGGTCTCAATAAAATTTTCAGGAAGCACACACAGTACATCTTAGACGAGTTTTATATTTAGTTCGTGAAGGTCAGAAGTGGGGGGGCTTGTTAGGATCAGTGAATATGCTGCTTCATCCATTTCCTAATGAACTCAATGGGCTTATTTATAAAAGTCCTCTCTGCACAGTATTTCCTCCTTTTTCTTTTTTTTTTACGATGAGTCAATGCATGTCTCTCTGCCTCTGCCAAGACTCATCTATTAGATTAAATAAAGCTCTTTGTGTGGTTTGGCATCTCCTCTATCTCCGAGGACGAGGTTACATTCCTGCAATAGTGCAGAGAGAAAAAGGATCTGCGTTTATAAGATCGGACAGTAATGTGATTAAAATTGTGCTGTCTGATTACACACCTGATGCACGCACACACACAGAATGACATTTATTTAATCAGTTACTAAAAATAATCCAATTGTAATCTGTTTAAATCTATAAATTGAAGCTAATCTATAGCCACAGTGGCTCATAAGGAAGTAGGAACAGTGTACTTGGATTTATTGTTAGAATATTTGTACTATTTTCAGACTTGACCTTAAACGCATTTCAAAAGAAATCTTCATTCTGGTAAATTTTTCTTGATCTTTATTAAATGTGACATGAAGCTTTCCATATTTTCATTCTTGCTTTTCATTCTACTCAAGGAAACAAATCCAAATGACTTTTAACGACTTTTTGCTCTTTGCTGCTCAGTGAGAGTCGACTTAAGCTCTGAATGATACAGCACTCGAGTCACAATACCTCGATTCAGAGAACCGACTCTTCAAACTCACTGCAGAAAAACCAGACATGTGGTAAGAAACTTAAAATGGTGGTTCAAATTATTAGAGCATAGCCCCATATTTAAGATTAATGCATCGACCTGATTTGTGATGGCTTTGACCATACAACGTCTGTGTACCATGACAGGGAACCTGATCGTAAGTGCAAGGTGACGTATCTCATAAACACTCAATCACCAGGCAACAAAATTTGTCTCTTTATTTCCATAAGATAGATGGGCTGTTATCCAGCGCTTATTTTTAATTTGCTTTTAAAAAAAATAACGTGGGATTATTAACTCACACATTTTACAGAAAATATTCATGACACAAGTTTCATATAAAATGAGTTGAAAGTTTTACGAGTCCACTCGCTTGTTGGACAGGTGACAGTTTGTGTTGTGTAAGGGTGATAGACGGATGTAATCGCAGGAAGAGTTTTACTGAAAACACGCGAGCAAACAGATTCAAAACGAGTGGAAAACCAGGCAGTGGTGGAGTGAGGCCCAGACAGGATATCAGAGGGATACAATACTCACAGTCCAAACACACAAACAGGGTCAAAACCAGAAAAGTGACACAAAATACAAGGCTTTCACAAAGTCTGTGTGTTACTCAGAGTCCTTATATAAATATCTTGCTGTAATTGAGCTCTAATCAGGAACAGGTGCATGGGGATTAGTCCTAATGGTGCTGTGTGTGGATGTGAGAGATGAAACCAGACAGCTGTGTGGCATATGGAGTGTGATATTGGATGGTAACTCTACAGTAGTGATGTAAAGTGAAAGTGCTGGTTCACCCAGCAGAGTCACACCATAATAAATGTGCTGGTGTTGTTTCTGGCGCATGGCATGTGGCGTCAAAGAAAGGAATAAATATGTACAGTGGGGCAAAAAAGTATTTAGTCAGTCACCAATTGTGCAAGTTCTCCCACTTAAAAAGATGAGAGAGGCCTGTAATTTTCATTTATAGGTACACTTCAACTATGAGAGACAAAATGAGAAAAAAAAATCCAGAAAATCACATTGTCTGATTTTTAAAGAATTTATTTGTAAATTATGGTGGAAAATAAGTATTTGGTCAAAAACAAAAGTTCATCTCAATACTTTGTTATATACCCTTTGTTGGCAATGACAGAGGTCAAACGTTTTCTGTAAGTCTTCACAATGTTTTCACACACTGTTGCTGGTATTTTGGCCCATTCCTCCATGCAGATCTCCTCTAGAGCAGTGATGTTTTGGGGCTGTCGCTGGGCAACACGGACTTTCAACTCCCTCCAAAGATTTTCTATGGGGTTGAAATCTGGAGACTGGCTAGGCCACTCCAGGACCTTGAAATGCTTCTTACGAAGCCACTCCTTCGTTGCCCGGGTGGTGTGTTTGGGATCGTTGTCATGCTGAAAGACCCAGCCACATTTCATCTTCAATGCCCTTGCTGATGGAAGGAGGTTTTCACTCAAAATCTCATGATACATGGCCCCATTCATTCTTTCCTTTACACGGATCAGTCATCCTGGTCCCTTTGCAGAAAACCGCTCCAAAGCATGATGTTTCCACGCCCATGCTTCACAGTAGGTATGGTGTTCTTTGGATGCAACTCAGCATTCTTTCTCCTCCAAACACGACAAGTTGAGTTTTTACCAAAAAGTTCTATTTTGGTTTCATCTGACCATATGACATTCTCCCAATCCTCTTCTGGATCATCCAAATGCTCTTTAGCAAACTTCAGATGGGCCTGGACATGTACTGGCTTAAGCAGGGGGACACATCTGGCACTGCAGGATTTGAGTCCCTGGCGGCGTAGTGTGTTACTGATGGTAGCCTTTGTTACTTTGGTCCCAGCTCTCTGCAGGTCATTCACTAGGTCCCCCCGTGTGGTTCTGGGATTTTTGCTCACCGTTCTTGTGATCATTTTGACCCCACGGGGTGAGATCTTGCGTGGAGCCCCAGATCGAGGGAGATTATCAGTGGTCTTGTATCTCTTCCATTTTCTAATAATTGCTCCCACAGTTGATTTCTTCACACCAAGCTGCTTACTTATTGCAGATTCAGTCTTCCCAGCCTGGTGCAGGTCTACAATTTTGTTTCTGGTGTCCTTTGACAGCTCTTTGGTCTTGGCCATAGTGGAGTTTGGAGTGTGACTGTTTGAGGTTGTGGACAGGTGTCTTTTATACTGATAACGAGTTCAAACAGGTGCCATTAATACAGGTAACGAGTGGAGGACAGAGGAGCCTCTTAAAGAAATTACAGGTCTGTGAGAGCCAGAAATCTTGCTTGTTTGTACGTGACCAAATACTTATTTTACCGAGGAATTTACCAATTAATTCATTAAAAATCCTACAATGTGATTTCCTGGATTCTTTCCCCCCATTCTGTCTCTCATAGTTGAAGTGTACCTATGATGAAAATTACAGGCCTCTCTCATCTTTTTAAGTGGGAGAACTTGCACAATTGATGGCTGACTAAATACTTTTTTGCCCCACTGTATCATAACTGCGATGTGAATCTCATTATTGGTCTCACTGTCACAAGACAATGCAGTGATTTATTGAGGTGTAAAACACGACGCGACAATTCACTGGTTGGTTCATGGTGCTGCAATATCTCATCTCATTATCTCTAGCCGCTTCATCCTGTTCTACAGGGTCACAGGCAAGCTGGAACCTATCCCAGCTGACTACGGGCAAAAGGCGGGGTACACCCTGGACAAGTCGCCAGGTCATCACAGGGCTGACACATAGACACAGACAACCATTCACACTCACATTCACACCTACGCTCAATTTAGAGTCACCAGTTAACCTAACCTGCATGTCTTTGGACTGTGGGGGAAACCGGAGCACCCGGAGGAAACCCACGCGGACACGGGGAGAACATGCAAACTCCGCACAGAAAGGCCCTCGCCGGCCACGGGGCTCGAACCCGGACCTTCTTGCTGTGAGGCGACAGCGCTAACCACTACACCACCGTGCTGCGTGCTGCAATATTATTATTCTATTCAGGGAGATTTTGTGTTCTTGGAAATATTTTACTCATAAACTCATCAGGAGCTCTGCTTTTAGGCAGCAACTAAGTATATATTTATATTATCTAGCTCCCCTTTCTGAAATCATGATGTGCTAATGATTTATATGGAGATGACGAAACATTTTGGCTGTATTTGTTTTATAAATATTCTCTAGTATTCCCATGACACAGGCGGATTTAATTATAGACTGACGAATTGCATTAGCATTTAAGCTAACTCGCTACCTGTTACACAAAACTAAGTAAAGAAATGTTGTGCCGGATTCAGGTTGATATTTTTATCTGAACTCAAACTGTGTGTCTGCGTTCAGGTTGAAGAATCTCCTCAGCTTCGCGTTTATCAGTAAACTGATTAGTGTTGGCTCGAGTTAAATATTCCACAGTGTTATAAAGTGCTTTTCTCTCAGCCTCTTAGTTTCTTTCCTTCTGTCTATCTCTTTGTTTCACTCTGTCTGTCTTTCTTTTTCTGTCTCACCTTTTCTATTTCACTCTCTCCTCCTGTCTCTTTCCAACACCTCCATATACTTCCTCTCTCCTTCCATCTTTCACTTTTTTCCAGCTCAGTTCCAGCTTTTTTATTTCTCTTCCTCTCCTTTTTCCCAGTCTTTTCTTCCATCCATCTCTCTCTCGCTCTCTCTGCCTGTCTCTCTCTCCCCCTCCCATCTCTCTCTCTCTCTCTCTCTCTCTGTGTCTCTCTCTCACACACACACACACACACACACACACACACACACACACACACACACACACTCTCTCTCTCTCTCTCTCTCTCTCTCCTGTTTCTCTCTCTCTCCCCCTCTCTCCTTCTCTCTCGCTCTCTTTCTCTCTCCACCCATCTCTCGCTCCTCCTCGCTCTCCCCCTCTCTCTCCACCAATCTCTCTCTCTCCCTATCTCTCTCTCTCCACCCATCTCTCTCCCCATCTCTCTCTCTCTCCTTCTCCCTGTCTCTCTCACCCTCTCTCTCTCCACCCATCTCTTTCCCCTCTCTTTTTCCACCCATCTCTATCTCCCCCTCTCTCTCCACCCATCTCTCTCCCTACCCCTCTTTTGCCCTCTCTCTCCACCAATATCTCTCTCTACCCATCTCTCTCTCCCCCTCTCTCTTGCCCTCTCTCCACCCATATCTCTCTCTCCACCCATATCTCTCTCTCCACCCATATCTCTCTCCCCCCTCTCTCCACCCTCTCACCCTCTCTCTCCACCATCTCTCTGTCTCTCTCTCTCTCCTGACTGCTCTCTGAGAGAAGTTGCTCATAAACACATATTAGACAAATGCTAAGTAGACAGTAGGTCTTCCTAGTGATGTGTGTGTGTGTGTGTGTGTGTGTGTGTGTGTGTGTGTGTGTGTGTGTGTGTGTGTTCAGCTTCAGTCCAGGAACTAGAGAATATTAGAATAAAGAGGAGGAACAAATCTCTCCTTTTACAAAATCCAGGAATAAATTATTTAAAAAAAATGCTGGATAGAGAGGAAAGAAAAATTTTGTCTCATTGTTAATAATAATAGTTTTTAAATTATTATTATTATTATTATTATTATTATTATTATTATTATTATTATTATTATTATCTTCTACTCCTTACCCTTTCCCACTCTTTCCTGTCTGGTTGCTCATTTTATTCAATAGAGAGAAAGTAAGGAAGAAAGGAAAGAAGAAATGATCAGATATGTAAATATGTTGTATTAAATTTCCCCTTTTCATCTTTCTCATTTTCTTTCGCCTCATTTTCCTCACTTTCTCTTCCTCTCGCTTCATCTGTCCATTCATGTTTTTTTCTTCTTCATTCCGTTTCCACTCCTCCTTCATCCACTTTCATCTGACACGATTGTCCACTGAATCACCGAATCAGAGCCAGTGTTTAACACGTCACTCCTGCGGTTTGCTACACGGCTAATGCTTCTGCGGAGAAGATAAAGTAATCCGTGACTAAAGAGGATGATGGAAAGTTTTTGTACGTCCCACTGCATCTTTAAATCTAAGCATTCACTAAAACCTCAATTCTCATTTATTTCAGGAATAAATAAACATTTTCATAATGACTCGGGCTCCAGGAACAGATATTTGCTCTAATTTTTATCTCCTGATGATGCTGAAGTACAGTGACAGTGCAAATCATTTGCTTTGTTAAACATTCAATAGCTTTCCTTCACTCAGTATCGATCTGGTCCTGAATTACACAGCTCTGTTATGCTAAGTGGTGGCTATTGATTTTTTTTTAGCACTTATTAATGACACCAGCCTCGCTCTTTAGATGCACACAGTTACTTAATAAATTAAAAAATTTCTTTATCAAGCACAGGATGAAAAATAAAAAATATATTGTCATGATTAATGTCCTTATCATGCATGTTTTAATAGTAGTATTAATACCACTCACTCCTACTATTAGTGCACGAGTGATCAGACTATTACTGCTTCTTTTCAAACTTGTACTACATATTTTATATTAATACTGTATTTACAGTGCATCCTTCCAAACTCATATCCATCTGACTATCGTTACAGTATTTTACACTCATACTATTTGTACTAATTGTATTACTAGCACTTGTACTAGTCCTTGTAGTATTGTTGTTTATTTTATTTGAGTACTAATAGTGTTACATATTCATACTCTTTTCATGCTCAAACTATTACTGTACTGCTATGCGCCTCATCAGCTATCAGCTCATGTACGACTTGATTACGTGGAATAACTTAATTATTCACTGAAGGGGAAATGAATGATGGTGAATATAGGTGAAGCGAGATGAAGTTGAGGTTGAGATTATAATTCACCGATATTCACTGAGCCTGAGGTGGATAATTGTTTTAGTATAAATAAACAGGTGATTTATTAAAAAAAAAAATCATACCAAAATAATTTATAGTGGTGCTTGAAAGTTTGTGAACCCTTTAGAGTTTTCTATATTTCTGCATAAATATGACCTAAAACATCATCAGATTTTCACACAAGTCCTAAAAGTAGATAAAGAGAACCCAGTTAAACAAATGAGAAGAAAATATTATACTTGGTCATTTATTTATTGAGGAAAATCATCCAATATTACATATCTGTGAGTGGCAAAAGTATGTGAACCTTTGCTTTCAGTATCTGGTGTGACCCCCTTGTGCAGCAATAACTGCAACTAAACGTTTGCAGTAACTGTTGATCAGTCCTGCACACCGGCTTGGAGGAATTTTAGCCCGTTCCTCCATACAGAACAGCTTCAACTCTGGGATGTTGGTGGGTTTCCTCACATGAACGGCTCGCTTCAGGTCCTTCCACAACATTTCCATTCTTTGTTGGTTGCCCACTCCTGGGGAGGGTAACAATGGTCTTGAATTTCCTCCATTTGTACACAATCTGTCTGACTGTGGATTGGTGGAGTCCAAACTCTTTAGAGATGGTTTTGTAACCTTTTCTAGCCTGATGAGCATCAACAACGCTTTTTCTGAGGTCCTTAGAAATCTCCTTTGTTCGTGCCATGATACACTTCCACAAACATGTGTTGTGAAGATCAGACTTTGATAGATCCCTGTTCTTTAAATAAAACAGGGTGCCCACTCACACCTGATTGTCATCCCACTGATTGAAAACACCTGACTCAAATTTCACCTTCAAATTAACTGCTAATCCTAGAGGTTCACATACTTTTGCCACTCACAGATATGTAATATTGGATCATTTTCCTCAATAAATAAATGACCAAGTATAATATTTTTGTCTCATTTGTTTAACTGGGTTCTCTTTATCTACTTTTAGGACTTGTGTGAAAATCTGATGATATTTTCGGTCATATTTATGCAGCAATATAGAAAATTCTAAAGGGTTCACAAACTTTCAAGCACCACTGTATTTCAAACTTTAAAATCTTCATGTAAATGCAATAACTTTGCAGCACAGACTTGTCACTTATCTACTCCGAGTCACATTAAATCCTTGGACGAGCGGGGTAGTCTGCCACGTCTACCCGTTTCAAGCCTAAACAAATTCCAATCTTATCTTCGGCTCTCTCAGCCAGCACTGCCTTGGTCAAGGTCATTGCTGGAGCAACAATCTTCCCCTGAAGATCACTGCAGTTAGACTCTTTCTCTGTATTCCCTATTATTCCCGACTATTACCATTCCTTTGTTTTGTTTGTTTTGTGTATACGCTTTTATGTGTGTTGTACTACCGTATGAAAGCTAAGTGGTATCGGAGTCAAATACCTGGCAATAAAAGTGTTCTGATTCTGATTGTTTTGAAATCGATAAAATAATAAATCTCAACTCCACCTTACCTTTGAATAATTTTAGACCAAACTTCGGAGCATCTTTAGTGCTTTTATTTAGGAACAGCGTTTTCTTTCATCATTTGTAATTCTTCCTCACTTACAGTGACGATGTGATTGGCCGCCATTTTGCCGAGTCACTTGAGGTGATTATCGAGAAATAGTCTGAATCTCTCAACCAATCAGTCTTTGTGATTTCCTATAATCACCTGCGTATTTATATTGATAATAACTCATACTTTTTGATGGTAATATAAACACTATCAATGGAAATGGCGCTCTAAAAACTCTTCTCATGCTTGGTGCTCCTCATGGCTGGTGGAAATGGAAATAATACCTCATTAGCATCACCTTTATTGGTTTCTGTGTTGCTTAGGATGGGCGGTTTTGTGGTTCTAGTGATGCTCATGCACTACACTGGGTGTGTGAGGATAAAAGTGTGTGAAGCACGCTGGGTTATGATCGAATGGGCACCTGGCGTTAGCTGCAGGATCTTAGCATGCTCTTTGTAGCTGGCAGGTTTCAAACGAGCTTCGGTTCATCGAGTTTGCCTCTGTTCCGTCGCCTCCCCAGAACGAGCATGACCTTTTAGGGACCATCTGCCTGGAAATGTCCATATTCAGCAACGCTGAATGCAAAAGAAAGAGCAGCAGTCAATTCAGAGTTCATGTGAAAGACACATTATACAGTCACCGTCTGAAAATATTGAAATGACATTTGCGTTGGAGATCTGAACATGAATATGAGACGATAGATCAGAATTTCTACTTTCATTTCCTGATATTTACATCTAGATTTGTAAAAGAACTTAAAACACGACCCCTTTCCTTTAAGTCCATCTGTTCCAATACTTTTGATCATCTAAAGATTGGGTGGTCAGCCATCCAAGGTGTCATGTTCTAAGTTGTTTTGCACATCTAGAATTAAATATCAGGAAATGAAACCCACCCAGTAATCAAAAGTATCGGCATGTATGACTACCAGGTATTTCTTGTTACCCAGATGTGTTCCTGTTTTATCTGTGAAGTGTGGTTTTATCTGTGGGTTTTATCTGTGAAGACTGCATTTGTATTTAAAAAGGATAAACCAACATGAAGACCAGAGAGCTGTCTATGAAAGAAAAGCGAGCTGTTTTGAAGCTGAGAAAAGGCGGAAAATCAATCAAAGCCATTGCACTTCAATCAAACCTTGGGCAAAGACAAGACAATTTGGACTCTCTTGAAAAAGAAAGAACCAGACATGGAATTAGATTGGCCAAGGAACACAGCAGCAGCTGATGACAAAAACATTACGAGAGCTGTGAAAAAAACAAAACCAAAGTCAGTGACATCACCAACAATCTCCACAGGGCAGGGCTGAAGGTGCCACAATCTAGGAGACTTTGAGAGCAGAAACATAGAGGCAGGGATGAGTCACAAAAGTTCTGGAATCAAGATGAAGCTCTACCAAAGGCCAAAGTGAGAAGAAAGTAAAGATCTGATCATGATCCAGAACATATGAACTCATGGATGAAGCGTGGTGGAGGGAGTGCCATGGCTTGGGCTTCATGGCTGCTTCTGGAACGCACTCACTAATCTTTATTGATGATGAACTCATGATGGTATCAGCAGAATGAATTCAGAAGTTGAGAGAAACATTCTCTCTGCTAATTTACTGAGAAATGCATCCAATCTAATGGGGAAGAACTTAATCATGCAGCAAGACCATGACCTGAACACACTGCAACACAACACAGGATTTCATCACAGGGAGACAGTGGAAGGCTTTAGATTGGATGAGTCGATCAGCAGACCTGAACCCAATTGAGCAGCATTTCACCTCCTGAAGAGGAGACTGAAGACAGAAAGCCCTCAAATGAACAACAACTGAAAGAAAAGGCATCACAAAAGAAGAATATAACAGTGTGGTGATGTCAGTGGGGTCACCAGCTTGATGCAGTAAATATTCAAACAAACATTAACTGTTATTTACTTCATTTTCCTTTAAGTCTGCCTGTTCCAATACTTTTGCTTACCTAAAGATTGAGTGGTCAGCCATCAAAAGTGTCATGTTCTAAGTTTTTTTTCACATATCTAGAATTACATATCTGGAAATTTAAGCTGAAGTTCTGATCTATTGTCTCATATTCAGCTTTTGATGTCAAACCCAAATATCTTCAGTATATAGAGAAAACGCTAGGAGTGGGCGGCACAGTGGTGCAGTGGTTAGCACTGTCGCCTCACAGCAAGAAGGTTCTGGGTTCTAACCTCACGAGTTTGCATGTTGTCTGTGTGGGTTTCCTCTGGGTTCTATGGTTTCCATGTGGTTAGGTTACCTAGATACTCTAAATTGCCCAGTGGTGTGGTTGGGTGGGAGCTGCTCTACGTCCTCAATGTCCACTCTGGGAAGCTCTCCTGAGCTAGCTAATAAATCTGCAGTCAGCAGTGAACTACGGCTGACATATGAGAAGAACAATAGAATTGGTGTTCCGATACTTTTGGAAGGGACTGTGACTCAGTGCAGGGAGACTTTTTTACAGTTAACTATGTCGGATTTACAGTTCATGCTTACGCTTGCTCCGGCAGCCAGCTATCACTAAACACTCTGGCACATTTATTTGTTACATGACAACGATCCTAACTTCAGAACGCACAGAATGTGATGGGAGTCATGTTTAGGATTTAGAACATAGCCCATATCAGCTCCAGCTAATTCCAGCTGTTTACACACATGCTACAATATCTGATTTGCGTTTGAAGTCAGCGAGAAAATTGGAATTTCTTGACCATTTTTCAAAATGTTTTGGACAGATGCTACAAGCAAAAGTACATCAGTGAGAGAACAGATACACATGTGCTGTTAGAAAAACAAGACAGGAACCTCTTCAACAAACTGAACCTGATGAACAATCACCCAGTGTACCCCCTGCTTCCACGAATTAAGAAGACGGCATACAGTGTAAGAAAGGACCACTCACAACGCCCTATGGTAAAGTTAATACAGATAGATTTAAGAAGTCGTTTTTAAAAAACAGAATCATATTTAAATATGAATTAGTGGTTTAATCGCCAGTGTATAGAATTTGCTAAGCATTTCTTTGATTCTTGGCGTCTATGAATCTTTAGTGTTTATTTATGGGATATTTTTTTGTCTTCCATTTTGCCATGTAAAAGAAGATATGTATATTTATCTTATTTATTTAAAGACCATTGATTGATTGGCAACCTAAAGCAGCCTTATATCCTGAGGTTTTCTTTCACCAAACACTTTTGACTTTTACTCACCATGTTTCAAAAGAAATATATATACAGTGTCTTGCAAAAGTATTCACCCCCCTTGGTGTTTGTCCTGTTTTGTTGCATTTCAAGCTGGAATTAAAATGGATTTTTTTGGGGGGGGGTTAGCACCATTTTATTTACACAACATGCAGAACCACTTTAAAGATCAAAATTGTTGACACAAACAGTAATTAAGATAAAAAAAGAAATCTGGAGTGTGCATAGGTATTCACCCCCCAAAGTCAATACTTTGTAGAGCCACCTTTTGCTGCAAGTCTCTTGAGGTTTGTCTCTATTAGCTTAGCACATCTAGCCACTGGGATTTTTGCCCATTCCTCAAGGTAAAACTGCTCCAACTCCTTCAAGTTAGATGGGCTGCGTTGGCGTACAGCAATCTTCAAGTTATGCCACAGATTCTCAATTGGATTGAGTTCTGGGCTTTGACGAGGCCATTCCAAGACATTTAAATGTTTCCCTTTAAACCACTCTAGTGTAGCTTTAGCAGTATGTTTAGGGTCATTGTCCTGCTGGAACGTGAACCTTCATCCCAGTTTCAAACCTCTGGCTGACTCAAACAGGTTTTCCTCCAGAATTGCCCTGTATTTAGTGCCATCCATCTTTCCTTCAGTCCTGACCAGCTTTCCTGTCCCTGCAGATGAAAAACATCCCCACAGCATGATGCTGCCACCACCATGCTTCACTGTAGGAATGGTGTTCTCAGGGTGTTGGGTTTGCACCATACATGGCATTTCCCATGATGGCCAAAAAGATCAATTTTAGTCTCATTTGACCAGAGAATCTTCTTCCATGTGTTTGGGGAGTCTGCCACATGCTGTTGGGCAAACTCCAAATGTGGTTTCTTAAGCAATTACTTTTTTCTGGCCAATCTTCCATAAAGCCCCGCCCACTCTGTGGAGTGTATGGCTTAAAGTGGTCCTGTGGACAGATACTCCCAGCTCCACCGTGGATCTTTGCAGCTCCTTCAGTGTTATCTTTGATGTCTTTGTTGCATCTCTGATTAATGCCCTCCTTGCCCGGTCTGTGAGTTTTGGTGGGCGGGGCCTTCTCTTGTCAGGTTTGTTGTGGTGTAATATTCTTTCCATTTTGCTATAATGGATTTAATGGAGCTCTGTGGGATATTCAAAGTTTGGGATATTTTTTATAACCCAACCCTGATCTATACTTCTCCACAACTTTGTTTCTGACCTGTTTGGAGGCTCCTTGGTTTTCATGTTGCTTGCTTAGTAGTGTAGCAGAGTCAGGGTCCTTCCAGAACAGGTTGATTTATACAGACATCATGTGACAGATCATGTGAGACTTTGATTGCACACAGGTGGATCTTAATCAACTGGTTCTGTGACTTATGAAGTGAATTGGTAGGACTAGCTCTTATTTAGGGGTTTCATATGAAAGGGGTGAATACTTATGCACACTCCAGATTTCTGGGGGGGGGGGTCATTTTAATTATTGTTTGTGTCACAATAAAACAACAATTTTCACCTTTAAAGTGGCCGGCATGTTGTGTAAATCAAATGGTGCTAACCCTCCAAAAATCCATTTTAATTCCAGCTTGTAATGCAGCAAAACAGGACAAATACTAAGGGGGATGAATACTTTTGCAAAACACTGTACGGTATATACACACACTTTGGTTAAATACTGTATCTATTTATGTGACTCAATAAGTCTTGTTTTGTTTTTACTCCAGTAATGTACCACCACGGTTTATAGCTTCGTTAATGAATCTTTTTCTCAGTTGAATTTGGTACAAAGTGAAAGTGTTTCAAAGCTTTGCTTCTGTTTAAGCACCTCATTAATGAATCATTGTGTCTCTGTCTCTCTGTCTAAAAGCATCAGGTGGTGTATCAGATGTCCCACGCTGAGATCGATGTTGGGTTGGTGTGTAAATTATTCAACAGCTTGGCCTCGACTTGCTAACAGACCCTCCAGAACCACACCCGAACATGTGCCACTTCATTTCGCTGTGTGTGTGTGTGTGTGTGAGAGAGAGAGAGATATGTGAATATGAAGGATACTGTAAGTATTCATAGTTAAAAATACACTACTAACGAGGTGAATATTTACTTGTAAGGTTACTAAGAAATATAACAATAATGAATCACATGAATTGGAAATAGGAAGTATCCACCAGTTTGAGCTGGTATCCCTGGACTGCTATGAGTCTTTCCTAATTTGTCATTCTGATAGAGATACAAGTGCTTTGTGCAGTCTGTAAGGTCACTTTTTCAGTTTAAATTCGTTTTGTTTTTTTTTCCATTTCATTTGGGCACCACCCAAACTCATCATCACATCATCAGCTTTTCTTTGGCTAATCAGACACAAGGTACGCCACCACGCTTGCTGGAGCAGTTGCGGGTTCAGTGCCTTGCTCAAGGGCACTTCAACCAGTCCTGCTGGTCCAGGGCATCAAACCAGCAACCTTTTGGTCCCAAAGCTGCTTCTCTAACCATTAGGCCATGGCTTTCAGTTTAAATATCTCAGTAAATAATCTGCTAACTTGGTGTAAAAACATGAACTTTTAGAACATCTTAGACGAAATGCAAATAAAATATGCTGGCTGAAAAAAAAGCTTGCATGGTAAAGGATGAATGATGAATGAATGAATGAATGGTAATCTGCTCACAAAAGGATAAAACCACAAGCTAGCCTTCCAGAAAACTAATTAATACACAGATGAATGTTACAGGTCACAGGCTATTATTACAGGAAATAGAATAAAACTGGGCTTTATGGAATAGTGTCGAGAAGAAGGAAATGAAAAAAAAAAAGCCACAAGGAATTAGTTTTTGTGGACTCTATAAACATGTAGGAAAAGAGTTCAGTGGTCTAATGGGACCAGTCTCAGCATTTAAGTCTCGGCTGAAAACATATCTGTTTAGTCAAGCCTTTTCTTAATGGTGTTTATGAGGTAAAGGTGTAGATCTAGAGGATCCTCAGACAGAGTGTTTTGGTAAACTGGGATGTATGGATGCTGTCAGTCCCCACTCGCTTGCTCACTCGAGTTTGTTGACGGTGTAGTGGCTGCTGCTTTATGTCCTGGGGCTCCCTCATGCCTGTGTTACCTTCTGGCTCTCCCCTTTTAGTTATGCTGTCATAGTTAGTTGCCGGAGTCCCTGCTTGTACTCGGTGCAATATGTATACTGTTCCTACTTATTCAGGTGACATTGGGCATACCTAACAACCTGTGTTTTCTTCCCCCCCCACCCCAAATGTGTCCCTCTGAGTTACATGGAGTCAACAGGAAATCTTTTGGTGGAGAGGGTGGAGACCTCGACTGGCTATCGTAGCCTGCAGGGAATCGGCCGTCAGACATTCTGTCGCATGTCCCAGACCCGGTGAAATGTAACTGAATTGTCTTGGCCAGCCCTAAGGGTCCCATCTGCATCTCATCATTGCTGAGGAATGTGCTCCTATCACCCAATCAAGCATCCAGCCAGAGCAGGTCATGATATATTTTTTACCATATTAACATGCCATTGTTGTGTGTTATGCCTGATGTAAAGACTTTCGTCTCTGCGAGCCTACCACACAGATTTAATACTTGTTATTTTTAGGGCATACCTAACAACATGTGTTTTCTTTCTCTCTCTCTTTCCCCCCCCCAATCTGTCCCTCTGAGTTACATGTTGGTCCTGGGATTGAGATGCTGGCCTCTTCTGCCTCTCGGACCTGCTTGATCCATCCTGGTGCCCTGTGTCTGGTCGGAGTTTTATCGCACCGCTCCTGTGAAGGACGGCCCCATGAGGACAGTTGAGGGTTATACCTGGAGGATGCTCTGGACTCTTACAGTAATGCTTTTATGGCTGAGGACTACAGTTGTCTTGCTAACTTTAGGACTGCAGTTATCATGAACAGTTTTGCACTCAAGTTTCCATCAATGAAGAGTTATAACATCAATGAAACTGACTTCATGTTAAAACTGTTAATATTATAGTCAGGCTGTCTGTTGTTGCCCAAATGAGGATGGGTTCCTTTTTGAGTCTGGTTCCTCTCGAGGTTTCTTCCTCATGTCGTCTGAGGGAGTTTTTCCTTGCCACCGTCGCCACAGGCTTGCTCATTGGGGATAGATTAGGGATAAAATTAGCTCATGTTTTAAGTCGTTCAAATTCTGTAAAGCTGCTTTGCGACAATGTTTATTGTTAAAAGCGCTATACAAATAAACTTGACTTGACTTGACCTTGATGAACTTTTTTGGCCTTGGTACAAGGTGCTATGTTTGGTGGAAACTCAACACTATGAGCATCATCCCTACTGTGAAGCATGGTGGTGGTAGCATCATGTTTTGGGACTGCTTTTCAGCAGCAGGGGCTGGGAACCTGATTAAGACAGGGTTCAAGGTGAGATGGATGGAAGCCAAATACAGGACAATCCGAGAAGAAACCCTGTTCCAGGCTGTGAGAGGGTTGAGTCTGGGGCATAAGTTCTGGATGGAGCACGACAAAATGTGCTCAAGAGGGCGAAGACTTCAGTACTCCAGCTATTAATCAATGTTACATCTGTTTGGTGTTTTATCAGTGATTTGTCAGTGATTCTGCTCACGCTGTGGCCATGTGCTTGGGTTATTTAATTTTTGTCGTTATTCACTCTAATTATCGGTGGTGTTGGTGTGTTGGACGGCCGGTGCTGTTCCCTCTCCGCTGTGTAATTCAACACACTCCAGTCTCACTCAGGCTTTCCCACCATCTGCCTCGAGTCTGCCACAACATGACGCCATATTCCTGAAAAAAGGAGAGAAACAGATTATTATTTTCTCTGGCGTTGAGTTCAAAGCGCTGTGGGCAGCTGTTCCCGATCCTGCAGTCTCTCAGAGCTCGAGTTCTGCAGGGCCTTGATCATGATCATGTTGGGTTTGATTACATCTGTACACATCTGCTGAGGAACAACGCTCATGACGCAATCGGTGGGGGAGGATTTGGGAAGAGAGAGAGAGAGAAAGGAAGGTTATGTATGTCCTAAGTGTTAATTGTCCTTTCATAGCATAGGCTCAATAATCTGTGGCTTCTGCATTGTTTAATTTGCATTTAAGTTGTTAGTTTTATACACACTCACTGGCCGCTTTATTAGGAACACCCCTACATCCACCTGCTGTTCTGTTTGCTGCAGGTCTCTAATCAGCCAATCGCTTGATGCATAAAATCATTCAGATACAAATCAAGAGCTTCAGTTAATGTTCACAATGTTCAAACATCAGAACGGGAAAAATTGTGATCTCAGTTTTTGTGTGACTTTCTTTCTTTCACTGTGGTATGGGTGTTGGTTTGAGCCAGAGGTTTGAATATTTCAGAACCTGCTGATCTCCTCCTGGAGTTTTCACACACAACGGTCTCTAGAGTTTACACAGAATGGTGTGGAAAACAAAAAACACAGAGTGAATGAGTGAGCAACAGTTCTGTGGGTGGAAAGAAAATAAATGCCTTGTTGATAAAATCGGGTCAGAGGAAAATGGGCAGATTGATTCAAGATTTTTATTTATTTATTTATTTTTGCCAGGAAGGATATAGTAACTTATATAATCACTCTTTACAACCGTGGTGAGCAGAAAAGCATCTCAGCATGCAACAGCAGAAGAACACATTGGGTTCCACTCCTGTGAAGAACAGGGATCTTAGAATCAAGAAGTTCCTATTAAAGTGGCCGGTGAGTGTATAGCTACTGATATTTCTTATCGGAACTAAATAAAACCCCCAAAGACAAACTCCAAGTGAATAAAGCAACTTGTGACATGTGAATTTAACTGTAGGGTAAAGAAGCAAACTGAGGTTTCATGCTTGGTTCGACTGGACGTCCAGGAGCTGATGAATTCAGGGATAAATCATGAGCTCCTGAAAGTCAGTGATGTTTACGCAGTTGAAAGAATGTCAGTATTGTGGTGTGTGTGATGGTGTGTGTTACACCCTAAAGCAGCAGCATGACCCTATTTAGCGCTTGTCGATTCAGGGCCAGATTTATCGACAGCTGTGTCGTGCCCTGTAGCACAGCGTGGCAGGAGAAGGGTGTGATGAAGCCATGGTGGCTTTTGGGGCTAAAGGCAATTCGAACGGGTTGTTAAAGAGGTGTCAGGTTTGTCAGGCGCTGGAGTGGTGCTGCAAGGCGTCAAGGCCACTAATTTTCCCAATGGTGAACCGTTTCAGACTTCCCTTCCACGCGATGCCTTTATTTATTTTATTTTATTGTTTTGCATAGTAGTGATGGGGCCAGTGGGCCTCACCACGCAGCTCTGTAACCAGGCCCTCTGTTTGTCATCCTCAGATTTATTTTCATTTGTTTTTCTTTTATTCATTCTCTGGGCTGTCATTGTCTCAGAGATGTCAGACTAAACCTGCGGGCTTCACAGCACAAATCAGCAAGCAAACCCTCTTGTGAGATTCCTTTTTTTTTGCTTTACAGCTATTTAGTTCTTTTTCCTCCTCTTGTGGGACTGTCATTGTAGGAAAGAAGACAGTAGAACAGGTCTGAGCCTCACTGCACAGCTGTCTGAGCGAGAAGATTGAGTTTATGACTTTTAAGCACGATGTAATCGTTTTTATGAAGATTCTTCTTCCTCTTGTTTTTCTTCTTCTTTTGAGCCCTATCAAACTGGTGGTGGCACTATAGAGGATTTCGGCTTACGTCATTGTTTCAATAGCACCAATATTTATGCCGCCATTTTAACGGTCACAAATATGGCGACTACCGGTAACGATACACTGTTGATCATGACGAAGTCTCATTGTCGAGTATTTTATCCGGCCTAGATGACGCGAGTAAGAAGCGATATCACCAGAAAATCAATGATGCTGGTGTACGTGATCCGTACACGTTACCAGGCTATCTTTTTCTGGCTTTGCAGCGCTGCAGCGCGGGTGATCTTCCTGACCTGCAGTCAGGCGTGTGGGAAATACCAGGGAAAAAACATTAAAGAAAAAGGAGCGAGATGCAGAAAACACCTTCACTATCCAGCGACGTAGGGCATTTACAGGGCGAGCAGAGGGAGAGGGATTTGCAAAAATTGAGGTTAGCAGGCTTAGAGAACGACGTTTACCTGCTTCCACCAGGATTGTTCACTGACGTACGGAAGTACACGAAGCCCTCATCTTTACCTGACTTCGGCCCACATGATCTGTATACCTATGTCGTTAAAAACCAGGCTGGGTAACATGCCTACATCAGCGGGTCGTCCCTGGAGCCGGTGGTCGCCATCTTATTACAGCTAAGGTTTGTTCACATTTTCATTTACTTTCGGTCCTCAGGATAAACAAAATGTTATTAAATGTCATTGAAATAACTTCTTAGTCTGTTGAGACATGGCCCGTTATAAATTTGCTGTTACCAGGCAATGACCAAGAACTGTATTATTAGGGTCGGTGTAGTTGTAGCAGTGCACTAGCAGCTAGCTGTTAGCACTAGCTAATGTCAACAGCAGTAGCTGGTATGTTACTGTAGCAATGTTTACGTTCAGTCATTTGGATGACTGTTAAAACCTTTCAGCCTCAAGTTTTTCCTTTACTGGATTTACTAGTTTACTGAGCTAGCGTGCTCGGGCAAACTGGGAGCTAGCGCGCGCTAGCCTGCCGGCGGCCGGCGCGCGCTAGCTCAGTAAACTAGTAAATCCAGTAAAGGAAAAACTTGAGGCTGAAAGGTTTTAACAGTCATCCAAATGACTGAACGTAAACATTGCTACAGTAACATACCAGCTACTGTTGTTGACATTAGCTAGCTTGACCTTCAAAATGGCGGACACCGGGGCGTCACGTGACCTGTGACATCACGTCGAAATCCTCTATAGAGCAGCATTATGCATTTGGGCCTATATCTCATGAATTCTAACACATTTATCTTCTTAGCAGTCCAAGAAGAAAGTCAACTATATTGTTATGACTTTTAGGGAGCCAAGCACTTTTGTTTTCATTTGAATTTTCTGTTTTTCTTCTTCGTCTGTTCTATTTCTCTTTCTTCTTTGGCTCAAATCAAACAAAAAGCCCTCAAGAACCACTAAGGGCCGATGTGGGCCATTATCAGAAAATGTGACATTCAGTTTTAAACATGAAGTTTGTTTGTTTTTTTTTCCTCTAAAACCATTAATACTGGCCCTCTATTATACATTTATTTTAAGAAAGAATTTAACAGAGCAGTAAAAAAAAATATTGAAACAACTTGTCTGCATTTGCAAAAATTTTATTTAGCCTAAATATACCAAAATGTCATTACCGCCATGTGTCTAAATGAGGATTAGTGAAATTTGAATGAAAATAATTCCTTTGTTTTTTAAATTTTATTTTCACTTTTCTTTCTGAAATATGACCTCTATACCTTCACTTTTTATTGTGGAAAATATCACGATCTTTGCTTCAACGGTTTTTGGTGTACAGCCGAAAATATATGTGCAAGAATGTGTACTTTCTTGATGTCTTTACCGTTACCCAAATGGTAAAATCATGCTGTAACTCAGGGCTTTGACAATAGAGGGCAGTGCAGCTACATGAGGAAGGACCAGGATGTTGAGCATCTATTTTGAAAAAAAAAAAAATCACTGGTGCATGAATGTTGGAATCCAGGATACTGATCAGGTAAATACGAAATTTCGAGATGTAGGGGGAATTAACTGTCTTTGCCGTCACCCCTGAATGATAAAGATAATGATGATGTGTGTTGAAAAATTTCGTTAGCCAAGTAGCAAGTGAGGATGGGATAATAAATGCATAATTTGTTTATCTTTTTTTCTGCACTCAGTGACTCAAAAATGCCATGAGATGTCTTTACTGTTACTTTATAGGGTAATGGTAAAGATGTTATAGGTGATGATGAAAATAAAGACAACAACTGGGCATTATTTTTTTCATAATAATGATATCTCTTGCTTTGTGAATTCATGAAATATGCTTTTCTGTCTATTAAATATATTTACATGGATTGTAACTAAAATTAGTGTATACAAAATGTTTTTAAAATGTCTTTACCGTTACTCGTCACATTTTCTGAGAATGGCCCATGTAGATATATTGGTGCTTAGACCCTGCAGCTATATTTTTATTGTTTGTTTCTACATCATTAATAAATTGTCCAGCACTCAGCCATGCTCCATTTTTCAACTCCTTATCCATTATTTCCATCAGTTCAATCTGTTACTGGGCCCCATGATGCAGCTGCGTGACAAGGCTCACTCAGTCTAACCTTTTAATCCTTTAAAGACCTCACGAACATTTTCTTTAATCTTATCATAGTCCAGATATGGGATCACTCCCTTATCTTTTCCACCCTAATGGACCCAGATGGATGGGCAAATGGGATTTAATTTTTCTACTTTTATTTCTTGAAGATGTTTTGATATGCGCTGGAGGAAAGCAGTGGAAAGGGACAACACAGATCTAAAAGCACCGAGACTCCATTAGCTTAATTGCATTTGTTTCACGTGCATATGTTTAACTTTCCTCTGAACCATTTCAGCGCTCTTGGGATTAATCCAGTTTAAGTTGGTAAGTTTTGGTACAGGCAATATGAACTCAGGATTTTACTGTAACAGCAACACAGATGATGTTTTGTTTCTTATTTAAAGAATCCAGAACACACTGAGTAAATTACACCTATGGCCTTAAACCTATTACATCACTGGTTCTCAGTTCCAGACCCACAGTGTGTTGGTACTGGAACTGAAGTGCATGTTAGTAAAGAATGATATTTGAGGAAGAATAATATTCGCTTTTTATAGCGGACTTTTCTGAGCCTACTTTACAATGACAACAAGGTGTCTTACTCTGTGAATAATGTATTTGATAACAGGATCAATGATCTTCTGCCAGATTTCAGCCTTTAATCACATTCTCCTTCTGAGAGGCCTCAGGACGTGTTCTTCTTTAATCAAAAACATGACTTGGAAGCTCCTGACGCTTGGACGAGACTGTTGGGAATCAGCGCCTCGGATAGCGCTGAATAACACATCGACAGAACTCCTAGAATTCCACTGCATTATTCTGTATTAAAGATCTGCCTGGATAATTCATCCTCATGGCTGTTTGAAGAGCAAAAATTTCAGCACGCAATCAGTCTTGAAATGAAGTGTACGTCAGGTCGAAGGTTATTGTTATTCTTGTGTAGTATATGAAAAGCTCGTGCTAGGATTTTTTTTTTGCGATACCAAATATATAGTTTTATAATATAAATAAAGTTGCAAGGTGTAAATAGTTACAAATATGGGCATGGTGTCAAATATCCTCCCATTTTACAGGATTCAATAAGCAATCTATTTCATTCTGTTTTATTCAGACAGGGTTAGTTGTTTGGATGTGTCTTACTAAGTGTCTGACTAAAAATCCCAAAGACCAGGATAATAATTCCATTTCCTACCTCCACTTGTAAAACTAATCTCATCTGGAGAGAGCTTTACTCTTTAAAATAGCATTAAAGCTCCTGAGTGGTGCAACACAAAAGCATTCAGTCTATCGTCCAGGGATCAGGAGTTCACGAGATCATGAATCACAATGATACCACAACCAGGAATCCAAATTGGCTGTGTTGGATCGGTGGGAGGGGCATTCTCTCACTGGCATGTCAGTCACAGTGACACTCGCCAATCGTAGGCATCTGTGAAGTCATGTATGTGGAAGAGGGTAGATAGCACTTGACTTCGAGTGTGCTAATCTACCCTGTGATACTGCGTGAGCAGCAGTCTTGAAGGAAACACACGTTACCATTTACTAGTGTTGTAGTTACTCGAGGATCACGAGCTGGCCTAGTGGTTAGTGTGTCCACCTCTCAGCAAGGAGATTGTGAGTTCTACTCGTGGTCAGGTCATACCAAAGGCCATCATAAAAAGGTACCTACTACCATCTGGCAAGGCACGCTGCAATACAGATGTGAGTAGGGAAGTCAAGCTCTCATGGTTACCAGAGGACCCACCCCCCACTGTAACCCTAGCTGTATAGGCGAGAGGCCGAGGGCTATGGAAATGGAGATCGGTGCTGCACCCATACGCCTCAAAGAGCTGGTTAGTACTGGGACAGGAGACTTCCTGGGAAGACCAGATCCTGGGGGGACTTTGACTTGACTTTGTAGTTACTTGAGAACAGTCTTCATCTCAAGAACACTTTTGAAGGTCTCGGTCTCGTCTTGGAATCGACTGCATTTTTACCCGGTCTTGTCTCGATCTCAGGCATGGAAGACTCGGGATTTTGTTTCAAGACCACAGCTGGTGAGATTTCACTAAATTACCTGTGTATTGTCTGATTTATTTCTTAAAATTGTTACTGTGATTGGATGTAAAATTTCCTGCTTTGAATGCAACCAATAATGTGACTCATTGCAAATTTGAAATCTTTCTTCCTGTTTACAGCTGTCACCCCTCCACACACACTGGTCTGGTCCTGGTCTTGACTCGGTCCGAGCTGGATATCAAAAGTCAAAGTCTTTTGACTTTGAATCTGGTCTTCCCAGGCAGTCTTCTGTCCAGTACTAACCAGCTCTTTGAGGAGTATGGGTGTGGCGCTGATCTCCATAGCCCTCGGCCTCTCGCCTATACAGGTAGGGTTACACTGGGGGGTGGGTAACTGCGACAGTTTGACTCCCTACTCACATCTGTATTGCAGCATGCCTTGCCAAATGGTAGTAGGTACCTTTTTTATGATGGTCTTTGGTTTGATCCGACTGCGAGTAGAACTCACAATCTCCTGGTTGAGAGGTGGATGTGCTAACCACTAGGCCAACTTGTGGTGCCCAAGCTGGATGTGGCAGACATGAAAATAATCAGATGGATTGGATATTGGGGCTGATGAGAAAGGACATGGTAAGAAATGAGGAAGTGTACAGAAGGCTGGGGACAGAGGAGCCATGTGGGAGATGGAGACAGGCAAGATTGAGATGGTATGGGCATGTGAAGAGGAGAGCCGAGAACAATACGTGTAGAGAAACAATGGAAATGGCAGTGCCTGGAAAGAGGAAGAGGGGAAGACTGAAGAGGAGATGGAAAGATTGTCTAAAGGAGGACATGAAGGCTGCAGGTGCGACCCAGGAGGACACCTTTAACAGGAGTGTATGGAAGAGCAAGGTCCACATGGCAGTGACCTCACACACATAAGTGGGACAAGCTGGAAGAAGAAGAATTTGATCGTAATCGGCACAAAAATTAACCGCATCTTCATGTAAAACGCTTCAACTTTCGACTGTCTGTCCTTGATGACGGTTGCCAAAGAAAGTGAAACCAGTCTGTAAAAAAAAAAAATCGCTGGTGAATTTTTTTTCTCTTTCTAAAAGTCTCTTTTATTTCTGCAACCATCTTTCATCAGAAGAAGGTTTTTTGTGTCTTCGTTTCCATCAGGATTGTTCATCTTGATGTTTTATAGATCATGTTTGAGATAAAGATGAGACACGCTGGACATTATAAAAAATTTTATTGCTATAAAACCTAAAATGACGCTGTGGCTCAATGGGATTGAACAGAACCGGGGAATAAAATGAGCTCAGGAATTTAGAAGAATTATAAGCAAGGAAATATCTTTACCTTACGGCTCATTTGCCCTTGAGGCTATAAAACCCCTGCTATTTTACCTCAGGGAGACGTGAGTGAGTCACGGCCAGCCGTTAGCTAGAGATTTACCATCCATCCCATCACCTTTATGGAGTTTTATAAACAGAAACTCCAGCGCTGTGCTTAGTCAGAGCTCACCTGCTGGCTTTAATGTCAACTGTAAAGTGGGGAGATTTTCTCTCCGTCTCTGAAGTGTGGATAAAAACAGCTCGCTCATAAACACCGCTGATCCCGCTGGAGCACTCAGCGAACACGCTCCATCGACTCGCTAAACACCGCCACTGTCTCGGCTAATGAGTCGCCGTGTCTTTACTCAGTGCTCACCTTAATGATGTCATGCATGAAGAAGTTCCTCATCGCTCTCTTCCTGAAACTCCACGCTGCTCGCTGATGTTACTCCTGAGACCCGCCGTGTCTCTCCACACAACCTCCAGCACTCAGTGTTTTTCTGACAAAAATAAGGAACAGTCTCAGGACTGTAAGACGAGGATCTGATCTCGACACAGAGCCGAAAAGATCTGATCAATTCACTGAAGTCTAGTTTCCATAACCGAGTATGACGATAATCAGTTCATCACAATTTCAGAGTTTTAAAACCAATCTGATTTCTGAGTAGAAACAATAGAAAGCTCTGGAAATGATGATGATGCGTGAAGTTTGGGGAATACAATTTTCACGATTGTTTTTTCTTTCTTTCTGTCTTTCTTTCCATCCTTGGATGAGGAGGATGAGTAGCACAGGAGACAGATGTTTTCCCAAATTTCTTGTCGAAATGATTTATAAAGAAATCCACTCACATCTAGTTTGATAAAGGAAGCCCACTGTTTCTTTAGCTTAAATATTTTCATTCTCTCATCCTTTCCTTTCAACCTTTATTTTTAATTTCCCTCCTTCTTTCTTTTCCTTTGTTCTTTCTTTTCTCTCCGCTTCTTACATTCCTTCCTTCTTTTCTTTTTTCTCTTTCGTGTTATTATTTAATTTATTTCCTCTTTCTTTCTTTCTTTCTTTCTTTCTTTCTTTCTTTCTTTCTTTCTTTCTTTCTTTCTTTCTTATTGTATTTTCTCTTGTTCTTTCTTCTCTCTCTTTTCCTTCATTTTGTATTTCTCCTGTTCTTTCCTCTCTCTCTCTCCCTCTCTCTCCCTCTTCCTTTTCCTTCATTTTGTATTCTTTCTCTCTTTCTTTTCCTTCATTTTGTATTTCTCCTGTTCTTTTCCCTCTCTCTCCCTCTCTCTCTCTCCCTCTCCCTTTTCCTTCATCTTGTATTCTCTCTCTCTTTTCCTTCATTTTGTATTCTCTCTCTCTTTTCCTTCATTTTGTATTTTCTCCTGTTCTCCCCCTTTTCCTTTTCCTTCATTTTGTATTCTTTCTTTCTTTCTTTCTTTCTTTCTTTCTTTCTTTCTTTCTTTCTTTCTTTCTTTCTTTTCCTTCATTTTGTATTTTCTCCTGTTCTTTCTTCTCTCTCTTTTTCTTTTCCTTTATTTTGCATTTTATCCTGTTCTTTCTTTCTTTCTTTCTTTCTTTCTTTCTTTCTTTGAAAATTATCCGTGCATCAGGCCATGCCCACGTGTCCTGGGTTTTCCACTCTGGGGCAGGAGTGTGGTTCTTCTCCTGTGGACGGGGCCGATGATGTAATCGGGGGGTTTAAGTGCTGCTCCTCCGGCGATTACACACTCCAGACTCGTCTAAAACTGATGAACAGAGCACTTAGACCTGCCATGGAGGGGAGGGGGGGGGGGGGGGGGGATGGTGAATTGTGCTGTGGGGGAAACTGTTCATTTCACATCATACTTTTCATCAGATCTAAAAAAAAAAAAAATAGAACGCAAAATGTCTGAACTCAAGCTCCTGATATTTCATTCCTTTATTCTTTCTTTCCTTTACATCCTTTGTTCCCTCTCTCATCCATTCCTTCCTACTTTTCTTTCTTCTATCTGTCCTTCCTTTAGCTTAAGCTCATTCGTTACTCCATGTTTTTTTTGGTTTGTGTTCTTTCTTTCTTTCTTTCTTTCTTTCTTTCTTTCTTTCTTTCTTTCTTTCTTTCTTTCTTTCTTTCTTTTATTTGACTGTTTTTACGTTCCTTCCTTCTTTTATTCCATCATTTCATCCTGCTTTTTGTTCTCTGTTGTTTCTCAGTGGTAAATACACACCGGTCAAATCACAGCAGATCCACGTTTCCTCACTCATGCCTTTAGCCTCCGTCTCTTGTTCCTCATCCATCCCTCCATCACTCTGATATACAGCTCTGCGTCCTCCGTGTAACCTCCATCCACAAAATTGCTTATTGATCTGACGATCACTAAACGTATCACACTCCTCCTCTTCCTCCTCTTCCTCCTCCACTGTGTAAAACACACACACACACACACACACTGCTCTTCTTACTCTCATGTAAATGTTTATTTCTGTGCTCAGCTCCTGAAACCAGCAAATACACATCCAGAGTGAAGATTCAGGGGGGTAAATACTTTTGCTAAACACTGGCGTACACTGTAGAGTAGATGCACAGTCCACGGGTCGAGAACTAACACCTCGTTTATTACTTTAGTAGTTATTAAATATTCACTGCTGTCAAATGATGGAATTTTTCAACAGAAATTCAGTAAGAAATAATAATAATAATAATAATAATAATAATAATAATAATAATAAATATTTCTTTCCTTCTGTCTTTCCCCCCACAGTTCTTTATTCTTAAATTTTTTATTTTGTTATATTCCTTTTACTTTTGTTCCTTTCATTCTTTCATTTTCACTTCTTTTTTTTCCTTTTTTTTCCTTTCATCTGTCTTTCTCTTTGTCTGATTTTCTTCTTTTTAATTTCTTTTCTTTGTCTTTTGTCCATTGCTTCATGCTTTTTATTCCTTTTTTTTCTTTTTCCTTCTCACCCTGACCTCAGCCCATAAACTAATCTAACCCCACCCCAACCTCTCTAAACCCACCTCTAACCACTCTAACCCCACCCTTAAGCATTCTAAACCCACCTCCCTGCCCTTAAGCAGTCTAACCCCACCCCAACCACTCTAAACCCACCTCTAACCACTCTAACCCCGCCCTCAAGCATTCTAACCCCACCTCCCTGCCCTTAAGCAGTCTAACCCCACCCCAACCACTCTAAACCCACCTCTAACCACTCTAACCCCGCCCTCAAGCATTCTAACCCCACCTCCCTGCCCTTAAGCAGTCTAACCCCACCCCAACCACTCTAAACCCACCTCTAACCACTCTAACCCCGCCCTCAAGCATTCTAACCCCACCTCCCTGCCCTTAAGCAGTCTAACCCCACCCCAACCACTCTAAACCCACCTCTAACCACTCTAACCCCGCCCTCAAGCATTCTAACCCCACCTCGCTGCCCTTAAGCAGTCTAACCCCACCCCAACCACTCTAAACCCACCTCTAACCACTCTAACCCTGCCCTTAAGCATTCTAACCCCACTCCTCACCACTTTTTCTTCTTTTTCTTCTTTTTTTCTTCTTCAGTCAATATTTGCATCATTGTAATATTATACAGTATATTTTATATGTAATGACTTGTCTGTAATAAAATGAATTTTTTTTTTATTTCAAATTGGGCCAGTTGAGCCTCGAGCATATCCAGTGTTACTATAGTTTGGGATTCACTTAAATTGAACCTAGTATTTATTTGTTTGTTTGTTTGTTTGTTTGTTTGTTTGTTTATAGAAATGACTCTGATTAAATTGGGAATTTTTATTATTATGTAGCTACATGTACGACTACAATGGTATTAAATTTGTGGGAAATTTGAGTTACCCAGGAGAGGATTTATTTATTTATATTTTGTAGAAGAAAGGCTGTGATGAAATGGTGAATCTTTATCATACAATTTTTAAAAATTATATAAACTCTACAGACATTTCCCTGACTGTATGTTCTCGTTTTAAGGTGTTTGTGGCGATGCTCATTTCACTCTTTCAGGTGTGTTACGATGAAAAGCTCCATGTCCGAGTCTTCTCGCAAGAGGAAAAACCATCACACAGCTCAATCATATTAAGCGTGATTAAAGAGCAGAGATGGCATCCGAGCGTCTGTTGGAAAACATGCTGACCTTTCGCTCCCCGACCTCGAGTGGAGACGAGCAGCGCATTGATCCGCAGGAGCAGATGTTTAGTGTGATAAATGTCATGCGTAATCGTATAAATCACTGATGCTCTTTCATCTCACAGTGTTTATTTGATCAAGTGGACCAGAGGGAAAGGTTTTCTAAATCTGACCACAGCATACATGACCATTAATCTCACACTGACTTCACTCGCTGATCCAGACAGATGTGCCGACAGAAACCAGTGCTAGTGTTTTACCACAGTGAGCCTGATTCCACGGTTTGATACTGGCCCATGTTAGTAGGACACATCCTTCTAATATATCCTTATTTTTTTATTTCTTCTGTTGAGACTCATTTATGTTAGCTAGCTACCTATTTGTGCTCGTTAGCAAACTGTTAGCCTGCAGTTCTGTTAGCTACGGACTGTCCACTACCCCGGAACTAGCACCGTCAATTCCAGAGACTTTATATCAGATCACATTTTAAAAAGGTTGTAGTCACTAGTGGGCGGAGCTTACTGTCCATGGTTTCACTAATAGAAACTGAATTATCTGTTGTTTTCACAAATCAGATGTTTTCCCTCTAAAGAATGAAATGCCTCATCCATTTGGACACAAATTATCCATTTTCCAGAGCACAGTCGAATTCTTGCATCTGATTGGCCAGAAAGTGTGCCTTATATTGCTTGTGTAGAAATTAAATTGCATTAAATTATGTTCGGATTAAGGCGCATGTCCGATTTCCAAAGTCACTTGACTGTCAAACAACTTCACATCAAATTGTGAAAAGTCACACTTAGCTAGCGAGCTTGTAGATGTCTTTATGCAAGCTGAATTATATAACGTGATCTGTGCAGACTGATGCGTCAAGGCGTGGTTAGAAAGTAGCCTAAATAATCACACACACCCATTTTTTCCCTAAATTTGGTCACCTACTATCCAGTTTCATACACTAGCTCCCAACCTGGTGTGGGCGGAGTCTAACAGGAAAGTGTAACACACTCAGAGGAAAGCACTATCAACCCTCTTCCACATACATGAACTCACAGATACACACAATTGGCTAGTGTTGCTGTGATTGACAAGGCAGAGAGAAACAGAGGAAGATAGGATGCCCCGCCCACCTAGACAGCATGGACAATCTTTTTCTCTCACTGATGGCTGTGACGATATATACTTCCCAAGTCTACCAATTCACACAGTAGCCTACTGAGTCTGACAGGTGAATCCCGCCTACCGCTTTTAGTTCTAAAAACTACTGAATTACAAAATAATCCATGAACTCTGTTGGATTTGCTCTTCTGATCTCGCTTCAGCTGTTTTTAGTACACGGAATACAAGTATATAGCGTCAGATAGTCATATTAAGTGAAGCCGCGAGAGCCAATGGAGCAGCACGATAATAATGATGTTGAATCTAAATTGTATCGCTCTATGCTATTGCGCCATTCCATTGGCTCTCAGCAATGAGGTCACATGTTACAACAAATTGTGCCAGTATTTGTAAAACCCAAACACACTCTGGTGATTGCAAACAATGAAAACTCTGAAGAAAAAAAAGATTCTCTGTGACAACAAGTTCAAGGTGACTTGGTCATCGGATCATTCAGCATCAAAGCATTGAAGTGAGGGAGTATGTTGGTCCGAGCGGTCTGAGCGTGAAATGGACAGGTGGATTGGGGCAGCATCAGCAGTAATGTGAGCGTTGTACTGGACTGTCGTGGTGAAGAGGGAGCTGAGCCAGAAGGCAAAGCTCTCGATTTACCAGGCAATCTATGTTCCAACCCTCACCTATGGTCATGAGCTTTGGGTAGTGACCGAAAGGATGAGATTGCAGATACAAGTGGCTGAAATGAGCTTCCTCTGTAGGCTGGCTGGGCTCACCCTTAAAGATAGGGTGAGGAGCTCAGGCAACCGGGGGGATCTCGGAGTCGAGCCACTACTCCTTCATGTCGAAAGGAGTCAACTGAGGTGGTTTGGGCATCTGATTAGGATGCCTCCTGGGCAACTTCCTTTGGAGGTTTTTTGGGCATGTCCAATTGGGAGGAGAACTTGGGGTAGACCCAGAATATGCTGGAGAGATTATATATCTCAACTGGCCTGGGAGCGCCTTGGGCTCCCCCAGGAGGAACTGGAAAGTGTTGCTGGGGAGAGGGACATCTGGAATACCCTGCTTAGCCTGCTGCTACTCTGACCCAACTTTAGATAAGCGGAAGAAAATGGATGAATGGATGGATGGATGGACATCAGTCTGATTTCTCGATCAATTTTCTTCAAATATGGCACTCAGAATACAGGAGAATGCACCCCCAGATCCCCCTATACATGCAGTCTGATCTACTGCTTTTTGTTCTCTGGGAGTTGGCAAGTATGACAATGTCAGGATTCAAATCCACAAAATCCTGATGATAAAGCAAATACTTTTCTGTTTCTGTTCTGGAGCCATGTTTATATGATCGTATAGTAGAGATGTCATCAGGACATTATTTTCCCTGAAATTTTCACCTGAATTTTCTCAAATAAATAACAATGTCCGTAAGAACAGTGTTGTGAAATAGAGTTGGCTTTAATTATGGAAGAAACTGAATTACATTACAAATTTTACATTATCTTACAAAGCCCCACAGCCTTCCAAGTGGTGTTCAGGACTCAAACACAGTCTCAGGGTTTAAGTCTCGGCTGAAAACACATCTGTTTAGTCAAGCCTTTTGTTAATAGTGTTTATGAGGTAAAGGAGTAGATTTGGAGGATCCTCAGGTATAGAGTGTTCTGGTAAACTGGGATGTATGGATGCTGTCAGTCCCCCCACTCTCACTCATTCACTTGGGTTTGTTGATGGTGTAGTGGCTGCTGCTTTATGCCCCAGGGGTCCGTCATGACTGTGTTACCTTCTGGCTCTCCCTTTTAGTTATGCTGTCATAGTTAGTCTAATCGGAGTCTCTCTGAGACACCAGTGATTTTGACCTCTTCTGCTCTTCAGTCCTGCCTGATCCATCCTGATGCCTTACTTCTGGCTGGAGTCTCATCGCTCCTGTGGAGGACGGCCCCCATATGGACAGCTGAAAGACACACTTAGAAGACACTCTGGACCCTTACAGCTTTGCGCCAATGGTTTAGGACTCCAATCCCCATGATAACTTTAGGACTGCAGTTGTCATGAACAGTTTCGCACTCAAATCTCCATCAGTGAACAGTTTATAACTTCAACAACACAGACTTACTGTTAAACTATAATGAATTTCCTGGTGACACAGTTGTACTTTGTGACTCTATAGGACACAGTTATAGAAGTGAGTTATTTATAATCACGCTATCTGTTATCACCCAGATGAGGATGGGTTCCATTTTGAGTCTGGTTCCTCTCAAGGTTTCTTCCTCATGATGTCTGAGGGAGTTTTTCCTCACCACTGTCACCTCAGGCTTCATCATCAGGGATAAAATTAGCTCATGTTTAAGGCCTTTAATGTTTTTTTAAAGCTGCTTTGTGGCAATGTCTGTTGTTAAAAGCGCAATACAAATAAACTTGATGTTACAGACATTTAGCAGAAGCCCTTATCCAGAGTGATGTACAACATACCCAGAGCAGCCTGGGGAGCAGGCACCTTGCTCAAGGGCACTTCAGCTGGTCAAGGGAATCAAACTGGTGACCTTCTGGTCACAAAGCTGCTTCTCTAACCTTTTGGCCGTGGCTTCCCCTCATATTACTATTAGATTTACTGGTTTAATAGTAATAATTACACCACAGTTTCCCGTATAGTGCAGAAGATACAAAACAACAACAGTAACATTGAAATTAAAAGACCAGATGACAAAACAGACAAAAAAGATAAGGCAATAAATAAAAAAAAGGAACCAATATAAAGGTCTGGATCAGCTCAGCTCAGCCTGTTTAAACCCGACTGCTCCAGGACTGTCCTTTACGGCTTGCAGAATAAAAACAGGCAGCTTTAGGAAGTTTTAAACGAGTTTAGTGACTCATGATGTCTGTGGAGAGAAGAGCGTATCAGGAAGTGGTGATTGGTTCCTTTAAATGAGCCGTGCTGGAAGGAGCACTTGTAGCTTTCAGCATGTTCTCACAGCTATTAGCTAACAGTGAGCCAGAGCGGCCAATTAGAGCCGAGTGTGAGACGGCTGGACACTCTGTCCTCCAAAACATCTCTCTCTCTCTCTCTCTCTCTCTCTCAAATGTCACGCTGGTCATTACCACACACATACACACACACACACCACTTTCAAACATTTACACAAAATTCAAATGAGCTGCCTCATCCTCTTCTCTTCTTCCCTATTGCCTTTCTTAATTCCATCCTTTTTATTTCTTCTTCTCTTCTTTCATTCTTTTTTCTTGTCCATTCCTATCTTTCCTGGATCTCTCACTCTCTTTTCCTTCTGATTTCTTCCTTTTTCATCTCTCAGTTCTTTCTTTCTTTTTCTTTCTTTCTTTCTTTCTTTCTTTCTTTCTTTCTTTCTTTCTTTCTTTCTTTCTTGTTTGTTTCTTCCTTACCCATCCTTCCCTCTTGTCTTTTTAAAAATATTTTCCTGTTTCTATATTTGTTCTTTTCTTATCTTGTATTCTGTCATTCTTCCTACATTCCTTTATCATTTTATTGTTCTTTCTTTCTTTCTTTCTTTCTTTCTTTCTTTCTTTCTTTCTTTCTTTCTTTCTTTCTTTCTTTCTTACCCATTTTCCCATCTTCCCTCCTGCATCTTTTTTTTATATTTTCCTGTTTCTTTATTTGTTCTTTTCTTATCTTGTATTTTGCCATTCTTCATTCCTTCCTTTTTCATTTTCTTTCTTTCTTTCTTTCTTTCTTTCTTTCTTTCTTTCTTTCTTTCTTTCTTTCTTTCTTTCTTTCTTTCTTTCTTTCTTTCCCTTCTTCCTTACTGCATCTTTTTATATTTTCCAGTTTCTTGATTTGTTCTTTCTTATCTTGTATTTTGCCATTCTTTCTTTCTTTCTTTCTTTCTTTCTTTCTTTCTTTCTTTCTTTCTTTCTTTCTTTTTGTATTTTTTCCTTTCTTGTCTCTTTTTCTCTTTGTTTTTTTCTATATCTTTCTTTTTTCTTTCCTTTATTTTTCTTCATTTGCAATTCACATTTTTTAACTTTTGCCCTCTTATTTTCTTGTTTTTCTTCCTTGTTCTGTCACTTTTTCTTTTTGTTACTTTATTTCTAAATGCTTTTTAAAAAAATTCTTTCTTTCTTTCTTTCCGTTTTATTTAAATGTCTGCAGCTTTAACCACGTGGCGCTGGGACGAGGAGGACGGTATATTTTTTGGGAGGGACCTGTCAGTGTGTCCAGTGCTGCACTATTCATTAGAAGAATATTTTTGCATTATAAGCAGTAATTAGTGTGGGAAATGTGGAGGCAGTAAAAATAACCCATCTCTGTGCTGGGAGGGGTTTGGGTCAGTTGTCTGGTGATACCGTAATTGGCCATTATGAGGATGTCAGTTTATTCTTAGTTCCCTCAGCACACATTAAGGCTGAAGAGCTTGAAGTAGAAATCTGTTGGACCTTTCCTTCAGGCCAGATGTAAAATTCTCTTCACAGATCTTCATCATCTCCTCCGAGTGCTGGGGAAATCACTCGCAGTCAGCCAATCAGGACAGAAGAGCTCGGCCCCGGAGGACAAACCAGTGATTAGCTTCAAAAATGGCAGTGATTCTTTAAGCGCACTTAATGAAGTGTTCCTTCAGTGTCCAGCCAGGTCAAGAACCTGATGCCCTTGAGTTCAGCTGGTTGGAGATGTGGATGATTGAATGATTACAGAATCATGATGATGCCATTTACTGCTGAGGGTTTCCAGCGACATTTTAATAAATTCAGAGTCAAGGTAAAGACAAGATGTGACAAAGAGGAGTTACTGTCACCACCCCAAAGTTGATTATTTTCCTGTAAAAGCATGACTCCAAGTGTTTTATTCCTCTTATACCACAGTAATTTACCAACACTAACAACTCCATGCATATGAACATAAGATGGCTGCTGCACATTAGTGTTGTAGAACTCAAGTCCAGTCTCAAGACCACTTTTTGAAGGTCTCGCAGGGTTCTCCAGAAAACCTGAAGTAGCCGGCTTAAAAAAAACCCCAAAAACTAGTAGGTGGCTCTGGAATTTGTGGCGGCGAATGCCAAAGGCATGCTAAAGCTAGGGGGGTCTGGGGGCATGCCACCCCACCACCACACACACACACACACACACACCAAGAAAATTTTGAAATTTCCATGCCTTCTTGTGGCTTCTGATGCATTCTCAGCTAATAAATTACTAACCATTTCCCTGTAAAATACTTGCAAAATCTGTATGAAATTTCCCTCCAGATGTGTGTGTGCTTGGCTTTCTCAGTTCCCCTCTATAGTGCACTGCCTGGCTCTATAACATAACTACATGGTGAGCTTATTTGGTGTGTGTGTAATGATTTGGTGATGTGCTTTTGGTGTGGTATTATGTATTGTATAGTTTTAATTTCAGCATAAATATTTGCACACAATTAGTTATTTGCACTTTATAAGTATGAAGCCGGGTGGCACGGTGGTGTAGTGGTTAGCACTGTCACCTCACAGCCAGAAGGTCTGGGTTTGAGCCCCTTGGCCAGCGAGGGCCTTTCTGTGTGGAGTTTGCATGTTCTTCCCGTGTCTGTGTGGGTTTCCGCTGGGTGCTCCGGTTTCCCCCACAGTCCAAAGACATGCAGGTTAGGATAACTGGTGGCTCTAAATTGACCGTAGGTGTGAATGAGAGTGTGAATGGTTGTTTGTCTCTGTGTCAGCCTGGCAATGATCTGCCAACTTGTCCAGGGTGTGCCCCGCCTCTCACCCATAGTCAGCTGGGATAGGCTCCAGCTTGCCTGCGACCCTGCACAGGATAAGGGGCTACCGTATAGATAATGGATGAATGGAAGTATGAAGCCTTAGCTAACGGACCAGACATCTCTATGGGAACTTCAGCACTCCAGGTAGCTTCTGGATATGAAAATAACAATCCTTAGATATGAAAATATTAATTACGATTTATATGTACAAACCTGCAGAAAATAGACTTTATATTTAATTGGCCCACAGAAGGTTTTGGTTTCTTCTTCAGTGGCACTTTGTGAAAACCGAGTGAAATCATCTGCAGCAACCACCAACTGCATTGTGGCAGCAAGGGCGTGGTCCACCCACCCACTCAAAGTCTTACATGCGTCTTTACCATCTGCTGCGGCATTGTCACATGGTACAGTTGACTCGCTAACTTTAGGACTGCAGTTGTCATGAACAGTTTTGCACTTAAGTTTCCATCAATGAAGAGTTTATAACATCAACGAAACTGACTTCATGTTAAAACTGTTAATGTTATAATCATGTTGTCTGTTGTTGTCCAGGTGAGGATGGGTCTGGTTCCTCTCGAGGTTTCTTCCTCATGTCGTCTGGGGGAGTTTTTCCTTGCCACCATCACCACGGGCTTGCTGATTGTGGATAGATTAGGGATGAAATTGGCTCATGTCTTGGGTCATTCAGATTCTGCAAAGCTGCTTTGGGACAATGTCTATTGTTAAAAGCACTATACAAACAAACTTGACTTGACATGGTCCGGCTCAGCCAATCAGAGCATGAGACTCATCTCATCTCATTATCTCTAGCCGCTTTTATCCTTCTACAGGGTCGCAGGCAAGCTGGAGCCTATCCCAGCTGACTACGGGCGAAAGGCGGGGTACACCCTGGACAAGTCGCCAGGTCATCACAGGGCTGACGCATAGACACAGACAACCATTCACACTCACATTCACACCTACGGTCAATTTAGAGTCACCAGTTAACCTAACCTGCATGTCTTTGGACTGTGGGGGAAACCGGAGCACCCAGAGGAAACCCACGTGGACACGGGGAGAACATGCAAACTCCACACAGAAAGGCCCTCGCCGGCCCCGGGGCTCGAACCCAGGACCTTCTTGCTGTGAGGCGACAGCGCTAACCACTACACCACCGTGCCACCGAGCATGAGACTCAATCAACAAATATGGTATTGCTTCCAGTAATACTAGAACTGAATTGAAGACAGTTTCAATGTGGAATAATTGGATTTGCATCAAATTATGGGCAGCAGAGACAATATAAATCACTTGAACATTAAAAGGCAAGGGTTTTTTTTCCTGGGATTGAGTAGCCAACGCAGACCATTTGTGTAGGCGGAGAAAACTGCCGGTTGCCAGTGCTTGTGAACATCTCTGGTGTCGGTCTCATCTTGGAATCGGCCACATTTTTACTCGGGCTTGTCTCAGTCTTGGACACAGAGACTCTGGATTTTATTTCAAGACCGGTCAAGACCACAACTGTAGGGGGGATTTCACTAAATTGCCTGTGTGTTGTCTGATTTATTTGTTAACATTGTTACTGTGATTGGATGTAAAAGTTCCTGCTTCAAATGTGACCAATAACATGACTCATTGCTAATTTGAAATTTTTCTTCCTGTTAATGGCTGTCACCCCTCCCCCATTCTGCCCTGCCCCCTTCACACACACTAGTCTGGTCCTGGTCTTGACTTGATCTCAACCCCTCAAAATCTTGGTCTTGATTTGATTTCAACCCCCTCAAAGTCTTGGTCTTGTATCAGTCTTGATTCACTCTGGTCTTGGTAATGACTTAGTCTCAGTTTAGGTGGTCTTTTTTTTTTAAATTCATTGTTTTTATTTATAAAAACCAAGATCACATGATGAAATACAACAACATATCAGTGACCCCTCCTGCTCACCCCAACCCAACCTCAGATACCATTCACATGACTCAGTGACTCAAGATATAAATGAAACAAAAGAAACAAAAACAAATAAAACCTACAATATTCAAAGCGTGTTACTTAGCTTAAGTTACAATGACTCCAAGTACAAAGGAAAACAGACAAAAAAAGGGACAAAACATGTTAGACAATTCTTTGCACATGCCTTGCAAGCAAGTCTGTAACCACCCCTGCACTCCTTTCCCACATTTGTATTGTTGAAAACCTTGCACCATGGATCCTTGCAGTAGATAGTTCCATCATTATAACATCTTGAAAGTATAACAACCATTTCTTAATAGGAAGTTTATGTGGGGGTAGCCATCTCTGTACAATAAGTTTCTTCGCTGCTGTTAGGCCTGCAAGCCACACTTTTCATTGTTTCTCAGTACATTCAATCTGTGAGTCATCATTAAGCAACAATAAGCTTGGTTGTAAAGGAATGTCTAGTTCTAATAATCCACACAAAATGAAAGTTACCTCCCTCCAGAAGGACTGAACTTCCTCACAGTCCCAAACCATACTGTATGTTTAACCATTTATTGCATAAATTACAATCCAAGCTAGTTGTTTGCTTGGCATGTAACCTATCAATGGGTGTCCAGTATGCCCTATGACAGAACTTGAATTGAATCAATTGGTGATTTGGGTTTTTTGATGCACTGAAGACATTATCCCATATCCTCTCCCAGTCTAAAGAGTCTTCTGCTAAATCTCACTCCCATTTAGTCTCTATATGAATGCTAGAGTAGTTTGCCTCTGAAAGCCATTGATATGAAAAGGTGACAAATCCTCTATAGGGAGAGATCAGTAGCTTTTTAATAACTGGGTGGATTTGCACATTTGATTCCCATGGTACTCCATAGGCACCTAACGCTGACCGCAATTGAAGATAGAGAAAAAATGGGAATTTGGGAATATCAGAAAGTTGACAGAGTTCTTGAAAACTCATAAGTCCATTTACGCCATATCTCCCAGTGCATGAATACCACTAGAGGCCCATGACTGAGATTGAAAAGGCCTTTTTCCAGAAGTCAGACCATGATTATTCCAGAGAGGTGTGTGTGCTTTCATGTCACATTTAGCCTGTTTTTCTACTATTCTGAAAATTTCCATTGTATAATTTATTATAGGACCAAATTCAACAATATACTTCTTTTTAGACACAGTGAAGAATAACACATCTTGAAGCCTTAAGGGATGAATGAGAACTTCTTCAATCTCTCTCCAAGAGGTTAATGATGAGGAATTTAGTCATGTTTTCAGAGGCCTTAATTGAAAAGCTTGATGGTACAGTTTGAAATTCGGAAGTGAGAGTCCCCCATGAGATTTAGAGTGTTGTAAAGTGGAGAAACGTATTTTAGGGTGCTTCCCATCCCATATAAACTTTCGGAGAAGCCTATCTACCCTCTTCCAATAGTCAGTTGGAGGTGGCAGTGGGAGCATCATGCTAATAAAATTAATTCGAGGCAGGATATTCATCTTTATTACAGAGATTCTAGTTTGTAATGAACCTGACATTTTACTCCAGTTGGCCAAGTCCCGCTGTACATTTTTGAATATTTTTTTCATAATAACACTTTGTCATTTCAGGAAGTGATGTCTTAACATTTACACCTAAATAAGTTAAATCTGATTTTACAGGAATCACTGAGGATATCGCAATCTTTCTGGCCTTGCTATTAAGTGGCGATAATGCAGACTTGCTCCAATTAATTTTATAGCCAGATATAGTTTCAAATGTATCAAACACCGTCAATAAACCACTGAGTGATTTCTGTATATCTGACATCTCATCTCATTATCTCTAGCTGTTTTATCCTTCTACAGGGTCACAGGCAAGCTGGAGCCTATCCCAGCTGACTACGGGCGAAAGGTGGGGTACACCCTGGACAAGTCGCCAGGTCATCACAGGGCTGACACATAGACACAGACAACCATTCACACTCACATTCACACCTACGGTCAATTTAGAGTCACCAGTTAACCTAACCTGCATGTCTTTGGACTGTGGGGGAAACCGGAGCACCCGGAGGAAACCCACGCGGACACGGGGAGAACATGCAAACTCCGCACAGAAAGGCCCTCGCCGGCCCGGGGCTCGAACCCAGACCTTCTTGCTGTGAGGCGACAGCGCTAACCACTACACCACCGTGCCGCCCTATATCTGACATGTATAAGATAATGTCATCGGCAAACAAAGATATCACATGCCTCAATTCCTTGATTTTGACAGGTGTAATGATCTGATGTTGTCTGACATACTGTGCTAATGGTTCAGTGGATAGAAGAAATAAGGCAGGAGACAGAGGAGAACCCTGACGAGTTTCCCTAAAAACAGAAAATGACTCAGAGTGCAGGCCATTTGTGCATACCACTGCAGAAGGATTCCTATACAAAACTTTAATCATGTCAATAAATTTCCGCCCCAGGCCAAATTTATCCATAACCACCCACAAATATTCCCATTCAATCCTATTGAATGTTTTTCATCTAGTGATAGAGCTGCAGAAGAATAGTCTGCCTCATGAGATTGATGTATTATATAAAGCAAATGGCGTACATTGTCCGCAGCTAATCATCCCTTCATAAACCCTGCCTGATCTAAATGTATTAACTTTCCCATATAGTTATCCAGTCTTCAAGCCAGTACTTTGGAGTATAACTTAAGGTCAGAATTAATTAAAGAAATTGGCCTATAATTAGCACATTCAGTATGATCTTTATCTTATTTTGGTAGTAAAGATATCAGTGCCATATTCATATGGTCATGAAAGTAACCCTGGTCCACTGCCGCATGCATAGCCTCCAACAACACTGGACCAAGACTATCCCAAAACTGTAGCAAAAACTCTGGAGGAATGCCGTCAGGTCCAGGTGTTTTGCCTCTGGTCAGACTTTTCAGAGCTACAGTGGTGCTTGAAAGTTTGTGAACCCCTTAGAATTTTCTATATTTCTGCATAAATATGACCGAAAACATCATCAGATTTTCACACAAGTCTTAAAAGTAGATAAAGAGAACCCAGTTAAACAAATGAGACAAAAATATTATTCTTGGTCATTTATTTATTGAGGAAAATGATCCAATGTTACGTATGTGAGTGGCAAAAGTATGTGAAACTCTAGGATTAGCCGTTAATTTGAAGGTGAAATTAGAGTCAGGTGTTTTCAATCAATGGGATGACACTCAGGTGTGAGTGGGCACCCTGTTTTATTTAAAGAACAGGGATCTATCAAAGTCTGATCTTCACAACACATGTTTGTGGAAGTGTATCATGGCACGAACAAAGGAGATTTCTGAAGACCTCAGAAAAAGCGTTGTTGATGCTTATCAGGCTGGAAAAGGTTACAAAACCATCTTGAAAGAGTTCGGACTCCACCAATCCACAGTCAGACAGATTGTGTACAAATGGGAGGAAATTCGAGACCATTGTTACCCTCCCCAGGGGTGGTTGACCAACAAAGATCACTCCAAGAGCAAGACGTGTAATAGTCAGCGAGGTCACAAAGGACCCCAGGGTAACTTCTAAGCAACTGAAGGCCTCTCTCACATTGGCTAATGTTAATGTTCATGAGTCCACCACCAGGAGAACACTGAACAACAATGGTGTGCATGGCAGGGTTGCAAGGAGAAAGCCACTGCTCTCCAAAAAGAACATTGCTGCTCATCTGCAGTTTGCTAAAGATCACATGGACAAGCCAGAAGGCTATTGGAAAAATGTTTTGTGGACGGATGAGACCAGAATAGAACTTTTTTGTTTAAATGAGAAGCGTTACATTTGGAGAAAGGAAAACACTGCATTCCAGCATAAGAACCTTATCCCATCTGTGAAACATGGTGGTGGTAGTATCATGGTTTGGGCCTGTTTTGCTGCATCTGGGCCAGGATGGCTTGCCATCATTGATGGAACAATGAATTCTGAATTATACCAGCGAATTCTAAAGGAAAATGTCAGGACATCTGTCCATGAACTGAATCTCAAGAGAAGGTGGTTCATGCAGCAAGACAAGGACCCTAAGCACGCAAGTCGTCCTAACAAAGAATGGTTAAAGAAGAATAAAGTTAATGTTTTGGAATGGCCAAGTCAAAGTCCTGACCTTAATCCAATCGAAATGTTGTGGAAGGACCTGAAGTGAGCACTTCATGTGAGGAAACCCACCAACATCCCAGAGTTGAAGCTGTTCTGTACGGAGGAACGGGCTAAAATTCCTCCAAGCTGGTGTGCAGGACTGATCAACAGTTACCGGAAACATTTAGTTGCAGTTATTGCTGCACAAGGGGGTCACACCAGATACTGAAAGCAAAGGTTCACATACTTTTGCCACTGACAGATATGTGATATTGGATCATTTTCCTCAATAAATAAATGACCAAGTATAATATTTTTGTCTCATTTCTTTAACTGGGTTCTCTTTACCTACTTTTAGAACTTGTGTGAAAATCTGATAATGTTTTAGGTCATATTTATGCAGAAATATAGAAAATTCTAAAGGGTTCACAAACTTTCAAGCACCACTGTATATGGAGCTCTTCTAGAGAAATGGGTTTGCCTAATTCCTCAGATTCTGTTGGTTCTAAACAAGGAACGTCTAGATCATCCAAAAACTGACTGCATCCTTCCATTTCCAAAGTTCCAGCAGAAGAATACAGGTCCTGATGAAAAGATTTAAATAAATTATTTATTTCTTTTGGATCAAAAACTAGCCCCTTATCAGGTGACCTAATAGAATTTATGGAGGAGTATTTTTCAGACTGTTTCAACTTAAGTGCAAGGAGTTTGCTAGGTCTACTACCATGAAAATAGTATTTCTGTCTAACTCTATGCATGATGAATTCTGCCTTTCTTCTTAATAAATCATTCAGCTCCAGTTTAGCTGCCATTAGACTGTGCTCTACCGACTGACTGTAGTTATTTTTGAGTTGCCGTTCAAGCGACTGGCACTGCTGCTCTAACATGCTTATTTTCTGAGTTCTGACTTTATTCAAGTGGGATGAGAAGGAGAGAGAAAAATTCCTTATGAAGCCTTTTGTTGCCATCCAGACTAATACAGGATCATCAACAGAGCCTTTATTTATGGCTAAAAAGTCATTTAGCCCTGCTTTAAATTCAGTGAGAAATGTTTCGTTTCATAAAAGAGTTGTGTTAAATCTCCACCTTGGTGACTTTCTAATTTTCATTCCCACATCAATTCCCACTTGAACTGGATTATGATCAGATATTGTCATCGGTAGAATGGAACAAGAGTCCACTGCTGTGTTAAGAGAATGTGACAGGAAAATAATGGTCAATTCTGGAAAAAGTTTTGTGGCTTGAGGAGAAGAAAGTGTAATCCCTGACATCTGGGTGGCGTGATCACCAGGCATCAAAAATATTTAAATTGGTCAAAAAAGCCTTAAGGTCATTAGAAGCCTGTTGTTGAGCAACAGATGCCATATGTGAGGACCTATCTAATTTAACATCAAGCACAGCATTCATGTCGCCTGCAACAACCAGCTCACACTCTGAAAAAGCTAATAGTTTAGCTGATAGCCAAGGAAAAAAAGAGGCATCATACACTGAGGGTGCATATACAGACACAAAGGCTATTTTCTTCCCTTGAATTGACGTACAGATTAAGGATAATCGACCTAGGCCTAAGTCATTTTGGCACGTCAATGTTTCCTCAATGACTAGGTCTAAATTCCGTCTAACCATAACCATTGAACCCTTCGTTTTAGACCAATCACTCGAGGAAGCGGTGACTTTGTAAGTCTTATCTTGCATACGAGAAACATCTATCTTTAGGTGGGACTCCGTGATGCACACAATGTCAACATTGTGTCGTCGCATTGTGTCCAGACATTTCACGCGCTTTGTTTTTGTATTTAAACCCTTAACGTTCCAACACAGAATTTAACCATTATCGTCCGATATTAATCTTGAGTCTGTTGCAAGTATGATAGTATTTGAGTCATTTGAAAAAAACATGAACGATCCCGAATCTGAGGTTACATCCCCCCATACCCTGAACCCTCCCCCACCCCTCTCTAACTGTTTAACACAGACGCGTGTAAACCACATACGCAGTCAAAATTCTTCAACTCATCCTCCCCATAAACAGAAACATTAATCAGGTTGGGCCCCCTAACAAAACCACAATACATGTACAGTACTATTAAAGAGAAAAAAGTGACCAAACTTGTCAAAGTGAAACAAAATGCAAAGAGGTGACAGGAAAAAAAAATAAAAAATACTCATTTAGGGCGATATGTTCTCAGCTAATTTGCTAACAATAACTGCAATTAGTCCACTGCTAGGTAACGCTAGTTTATAAACTGTGCTAATATGCTGCTACCTGACATGGTGAACGTGTGACAACACCACTCATCCATGCATGTAGATATGCTTATGAATCCTTGTAGAAATGTCCATGTAGAATCACTTCCCGTGAGAACAAAAGTAACAATGTCCAAGTCCAAGTTCTTGATTCAGATGTCGTCGCTGCTTTGGTTTGTGCCAGCTGGGGCACCTTTATCCATGCTAGCACTCGCCTCCATGCTTTCTTCCTCCAGCGCAGCAAATGGTAGCCTCCTTCATGGCGATTCGGTGACAAAGTCCGCACGGTCGTCCCTTAGTTGATTCCTGAACTTCTCTGCCTCTTGTACGGTCTTGAATGACAGCTGTTGGCCTTGATAGGAAACCCGTAGGGTAGCAGGGTAGATCAGGAAAGTAGATATTCCTTTTGCCCACGGATCTTTCCGCACGGCTTTGAATGCTCTCCTATTCTCACTGGTGTGCATGCTGTAGTCGGCAAAAAACAGTAATTCCCTGCCTTCATCCTTGATAGGAGTGTTGTTCTTCCTAGCAGCCCTAGCCCCTTGCAGGATGGCTTGTTGATCTTGATAATTTAGGACTTTGAATATAAGGGTTTGAGGACAGTTGGACTTACTAGATATGGAGTGGTAGAGTCGGTGTGCTCTTTCAATCTGTATTAACTCTGTTCCTTGTGAGGGGATCCATTTACAGTAGGCAGCATTCTCTGGAGGAACTTGATAGCATCTCCTCCCTCTCTGTTTGCTGCTAAGTTCACTAGCCTAATGTTGTTCCTTCTGCCACGATCATCCAACTCTATCAATTTTTCTTGAAGCTTGTCCACGTCCGATTTTACGGCAACAAAATTTCATTTCAGCCCCCTTGTTTCTGATTAATTACGGTCCACTTTATCACCAAGGCCTTTCATTGCTGCCATATGTTCCACCAAGTATTTTTGCAGGGCACTGACTGAATCTTTCATACTACACAGTGCGGCATTTAGCACCCTCTGCACCATAGCCTCAAGTTTACCTTGCTGTTGTTCAAGTGCTTGCAAGATAACATCGTTAGCATCTGTAGCAGGTTTCAGATGTTTTCCATTGGGAGAAGCAGTCAGAGACGTAAACTGATTCTTGTTCTTTGACATCTTTTGTACTTCTACCATCGGTAAATGTTAAATTTAGAATCTAAAGAGCCCATAAAAATAACAAAATTTGGGGATTTGTGAAGAGTTTAGAATTTTCTGACCATCACGCTCGCTGGTCCCACGTGACTAGTTTAGGTGGTCTTGACTATGGCACATATCGTGTGATTGGGAGGGTCGCTAGGGCACATCCTCCGAAATTAACTTCTGCAATACCAATGTAAACAGTGGCAGTGCTGTAGTATGATGTAATGTCACATTGGCACCAGAACAAGAGAAACATATTCTCAGCTTGTTTTCATGATGAAATTGATTCTTATTAATAAATTAATGTTCTAACATATGATCCATGTTGGTGAATCTGCAGTGGCTTCTGCCATCTTTACAAGATAAACAATAGAGGTACTTTCATGATGTTCATTGTTGATGTGCAAAATCAGAAGAACTTGTCAACAAACTTGTTCCACTGGCAGCCGTGGGTGTTCTAGCCCTCTTGTGAATGTATTGTGAAAGACTGTAAAGGCTGTAGAGACAAAGGAAACCTGTAACTTTGTGTTTCAGATCATCAGTGTGTGTTTGTGAGACTGTGGGAGTGTGTGTGCAAGTTCGATCTGAGGCGGCAGGTGTGTGTCGCCCCCTCTGTGTGCTTACGTGTTGAATTCAGATCAGCAGAAATGTTCCAGGCTTCAGGTGGGCTTCAGCACTATTGACTTAAAGAGCCTCCTCATGCTGCTCTGTATGGAGACCATTTGGGGGGAAAAAGGGACAAGATCTTCTGAAAACAACACGGAACCTGTCACTTTTCACCAGTGGTTTTGGGATCAGTATTTTGTTATTGTAATGGAGCTTTATGAAGAATAAAGCATTGTTTTATGTGAACAATCATAAAAATTTATTAACAGGCATGAAAGAAAATGTTTTATTGTTTGGGATTTTTTTTGGAACATTTGGAGGTGGGGGACTGTGATCTGATTATAGTGTTAATTATGGTAGGGGGTTGGGGGCTTTGACTGGTTGCAGTAGTATTGGGGTGAAGGGACTGATATGTGGTGGGTTTCCCAAAAGCCTCAACGCTAAGAGCATCTTAACTAGGAGAGAGAGTATTCATTGTGCTGCTCATGTGACCATTTAATGATGTTTGTGCGACAATGCTTTTGAGAAACTTGGCACTGATTGGTTGCAGTGCAATTAAAATTTAATTTTATTATGAATTTATAAATGAGCAAGCCAGAGGTGATGGTGGCAAGGAAAAACTCCCTGAAAGTACATGAGGAAATGAAGGTTGGGAACATTTAGGTGGGGGTTTGAGGGCTCTGATTGGTTGCAGAGGTATTGGGTTTGGGGGACTGTGATCTGAATGGTTGCTGTGGTATTGGGGTTTGGGGGACTGTGATCTGATTGGTTGCTGTGGTATTGGGGTTTGGGGACTGTGATCTGATTGCAGAGGTATTGGGATTGGGGGGACTGTGATTTAATTGATTGCTGTGGTATTGGGGTTTGGGGACTGTGATCTGATTGGTTGTAGAGGTATTGGGGTTTGGGGGACTGTGATCTGATTGCAGAGGTATTGGGATTGGGGGGACTGTGATTTAATTGATTGCTGTGGTATTGGGGTTTTGGGGACTGTGATCTGATTGGTTGTAGAGGTATTGGGGTTTGGGGGACTGTGATCTGATTGGTTGCTGTGGTATTGGGGTTAGGGGACTGTGATCTGATTGGTTGCTGTGTTATTGGGGTTTGGGGGACTGTGATCTGATTGCAGAGGTATTGGGATTGGGGAGACTGTGATTTAATTGATTGCTGTGGTATTGGGGTTTTGGGGACTGTGATCTGATTGGTTGTAGAGGTATTGGGGTTTGGGGGACTGTGATCTGATTGGTTGCTGTGGTATTGGGGTTTGGGGGACTGTGATCTGATTGTGTGCTGTGGTATTGGGGTTTGGGGGACTGTGATCTGATTGCAGAGGTATTGGGATTGGGGGGACTGTGATTTAATTGATTGCTGTGGTATTGGGGTTTTGGGGACTGTGATCTGATTGGTTGTAGAGGTATTGGGGTTTGGGGGACTGTGATCTGATTGGTTGCTGTGGTATTGGGGTTTGGGGGACTGTGATCTGATTGGTTGCTGTGGTATTGGGGTTTGGGGGACTGTGATCTGACTGGTTGCTGTGGTATTGGGGTTTGGGGGACTGTGATCTGATTGGTTGCAGAGGTATTGGGGTTTGGGAACTGTGATCTGATTGGTTGCTGTGGTATTGGGGCTTAGGGGACTGTGATTTGATTGGTTGCTGTGGTATTGGGGTTTGGGGGACTGTGATCTGATTGGTTGCTGTGGTATTGGGGTTTGGGGGACTGTGATCTGATTGGTTGCTGTGGTATTGGGGTTTGGGGGACTGTGATCTGACTGGTTGCTGTGGTATTGGGGTTTGGGGACTGTGATCTGATTGGTTGCAGAAGTATTGAGGTTTGGGGGACTGTGATCTGATTGGTTGCAGAAGTATTGAGGTTTGGGGGACTGTGATCTGATTGGTTGCAGAGGTATTGGGGTTTGGGGACTGTGATCTGATTGGTTGCTGTGGTATTGGGGCTGAGGGGACTGTGATTTGATTGGTTGCTGTGGTATTGGGGTTTGTGGGACTGTGATCTGATTGGTTGCTGTGGTATTGGGGTTTGGGGACTGTGATCTGATTGGTTGCTGTGGTATTGGGGTTTGGGGGACTGTGATCTGACTGGTTGCTGTGGTATTGGGGTTTGGGGGACTGTGATCTGATTGGTTGCAGAAGTAATGGGGTTTGGGGGACTGTGATCTGATTGGTTGCAGAGGTATTGGGGTTTGGGGACTGTGATCTGATTGGTTGCTGTGGTATTGGGGCTTAGGGGACTGTGATTTGATTGGTTGCTGTGGTATTGGGGTTTGGGGGACTGTGCTCTGATTGGTTGCTATGGTATTGGGGTTTGGGGGACTGTGATCTGATTGGTTGCAGAGGTATTGGGGTTTGGGGGACTGTGATCTGATTGGTTGCAGAGATATTGGGGTTTGGGGGACTGTGATCTGTTTGGTTGCTGTGGTATTGGGGTTTGGGGGACTGTGATCTGATTGGTTGCTGTGGTATTGGGGTTTGGGGGACTGTGATCTGACTGGTTGCTGTGGTATTGGGGTTTGGGGGACTGTGATCTGATTGGTTGCTGTGGTTTTGGGGTTTGGGGGACTGTGATCTGATTGCAGAGGTATTGGGATTGGGGGGACTGTGATTTAATTGATTGCTGTGGTATTGGGGTTTTGGGGACTGTGATCTGATTGGTTGTAGAGGTATTGGGGTTTGGGGGACTGTGATCTGATTGGTTGCTGTGGTATTGGGGTTTTGGGGACTGTGATCTGACTGGTTGCTGTGGTATTGGGGTTTGGGGGACTGTGATCTGATTGGTTGCAGAAGTAATGGGGTTTGGGGGACTGTGATCTGATTGGTTGCAGAGGTATTGGGGTTTGGGGACTGTGATCTGATTGGTTGCTGTGGTATTGGGTCTTAGCGGACTGTGATTTGATTGGTTGCTGTGGTATTGGGGTTTGGGGGACTGTGATCTGATTGGTTGCTGTGGTATTGGGGTTTAGGGGACTGTGATCTGATTGGTTGTTGTGGTATTGGGGTTTGGGGGACTGTGATCTGATTTGTTGCAGAGTTATTGGGGTTTGGGGGACTGTGATCTGATTGGCTGCTGTGGTATTGGGGTTTGGGGGACTGTGATCTGATTGGCTGCTGTGGTATTGGGGTTTGGGGACTGTGATCTGATTGGTTGCTATGGTATTGGGGTTTGGGGGACTGTGATCTGATTTGTTGCAGAGTTATTGGGGTTTGGGGGACTGTGATCTGATTGGCTGCTGTGGTATTGGGGTTTGGGGGACTGTGATCTGATTGGCTGCTGTGGTATTGGGGTTTGGGGACTGTGATCTGATTGGTTGCTATGGTATTGGGGTTTGGGGGACTGTGATCTGATTGGCTGCTGTGGTATTGGGGTTTGGGGGACTGTGATTTGATTGGCTGCTGTGGTATTGGGGTTTGGGGACTGTGATCTGATTGGTTGCTGTGGTATTGGGGTTTGGGGGACTGTGATCTGATTGGTTGCTGTGGTATTGGGGTTTGGGGGACTGTGATCTGATTGGTTGCTGTGGTATTGGGGTTTGGGGGACTGTGATCTGATTTGTTGCCGAGTTATTGGGGTTTGGGGGACTGTGATCTGATTGGCTGCTGTGGTATTGGGGTTTGGGGGACTGTGATCTGATTGGTTGCTGTGGTATTGGGGTTTGGGGAGACAATGGTCTTATTGGTGTGAACATCAGAGTAAAATAATTAAATAAAGCCTCAGTTTGTCGTCTCTCATAAATATCTTTATTTTTCAATATTACATAGACACACCTTTTTTAAACACAGAATCTACAATAAACTCTTTTTATCATGTTTCAGCAATTAAATAGAATCTGTACTCTGTTAAAAAAATACATGACAGAATTATGGAGGTGCAAAAATAAAGAGACTTTTTTAGTATTTGCATAAATATAAACTCTGACAACACAATGAAGACATTGACACTAATACGGCAAACATCAGACAGACGTGAGTGACATTTTAACACAATTACCTGGACAGTTTATACACATTGCATTTAATATAATACGATATTTAAAAATAAATAGGATCAGCTGATACTGTATGATAATTTATTATGTCGTGTAGACATTCGGGCGTAAAATAAACAAACCTCAGTGAGTGTATATATTTATTTGAAATATTTTAAACCAAATATCGTCAATTAATTTTTCAAAATGCAAAAACAAGCACATAAATTAATAGGCAAAAATCTTCAGGGTCCAAGCAATCCTTGATAACAGTCACGTCTAGTCTTTAAATCAAGCAATCGTGAGTTACAGCTGTTCAAATAATTTTGATTCTGCCTTATTAGACATGTCTAAATTGACATGTTTACAAATGTCAACATTTTTTTTTTTTTGATATTTGAGGTTCATTGAGGAGAGTGATGCCAAAATTGTGAACATCACCCAAAAATTGTTCACAAATGTAGGCGTGGTATATTATTCAAATTCGCATATTATGCCATTAATTCACCTTAAGTCAAGGAATAATAGGAAAAAGATTGTTGAGTGTGTGACTACATGCTTGGACCCCTAATATCCCTGAAAAAAACAATCACGTTCCAAAATCTTCGGTGGTTGGACCCCAAACAAAAAAGAGCGAGAAACAAACATGAGACTTTAACAATAATTTAATAAATACATGAGTATAAATATCTAATAAATAAATTATCCATTTATGTTTACAAAAACATATGTTTAGATAATTTATAATGTGTTCATCATCAATGGATATCAACAAAAAAATAAATGCTACCACAAGTCTTTGTTCACACCCGTCTTAAATACACAAAATAGACACACTGAACATTTAATTCATTTATAATTTCATTTATAGATATTTCTGATAAACATTTACCATGAAAAGGAAAATGTAGCAACACAAATGATAAAGCTCTGTTGTAGGTTATGAGAGCTTATTACCTGAAAAGGTTATTAAAATATATTTAACATTCTGTATACTTTAGTACAAGGCATTAGGTTACTATAGACCTTTTTATAAACTCTCTTTGATTTTATTTTAATTTTACTTTATTAGTTTAGTTCTTTTTTGCTTTTTAAATAAAAAACAATGTGTTATTCTAGAGTGGCGGCTACAATTATCAGTAGTCCATAATTATCGACACCTAGCGGCTAGAGATAATGAGATGAGATGAGAGTTTCAGTTACAACAGTTATTATTATTGGTTAATCAATCAACCGAAAGACCCCCCTCCCCCACCCTTTGATCTTGCCGTCTGATGACACCTCGTTACCTGAGATGGAATTTTTTTCAGCACGATCAGCAATTTTTCAGAAAACCCGGACGTTATCATCGCAGGTAAGCATGGTGGAAAGATCATGGACATGTTTTTATTGATCAAATTCACCGATATTTCATGACCTCCTCGTCGAAACCTACTTTGTTTCTTACTCTTTCATTTGACAGCTGCCATTTTGTACCTAAACACGCGTTTGAGAAGTTATGTGAGGCATCGATAATAGTGATCACTTTCACCGGTGTCCACCATTATCGACACCCTCTGGAATTAAGCGACATTTACAACTGTTATGGATCGATCTTTGTGTAACATTGTTGAAGTAGATGAAGTATTTAAAAAAAATAAAAGTGCTGTGATTTTATAATAATTTTTTTTCTGATTCATAACAGAATGGAATGTTTATAGAGTATTTGGAATTTGATTGCAGTAAATAGAATTAGAGCAGAATTAAATTCCTAGCATATAAAAAATTACATGCTTAAAAATATTCAGATTTTTCTATTACATTCAGAATTTTTTTTTTTCAGTTTGTTGTAAATATCTTCCACATATTACGATATCAGTAGACATTTAATATTTTGGTTCGAGGAACGACATGCGACCTTTAACCTGGATGTTCATGTGGTTACAATGCCAATTGCCTGTTGACATTTATTGGTAAACTACAAAACTAGAAATTAATACAATTAATTAATTATAATTAATTAATTAATTAATTAATTAATTAATTAATTAATACTTAGAAAGTGGGTAGAAAGTGAAACAAAAAGATTTTCTGACACAGGTTCAACATTATCAATTCATTTGTTCATTTACATAAGCACCAACATCCAAATATTTATATAAAATATATTTTGTACTAAATATAAGTCTATGTCAAACAAATTTTAAATCAAAACTGTTTTGTTAAATTAATACCACATACCAGTTATTTTTTTAAATAAATAATCATCTGGATGTCGATAATTGTGAACAAAGGTGTCGATAATTGTTGAACGGTGTTGATAACTGTGGACAAAGGTGTTGATAACTGTGGAACGGTGTCAATAACTGTGGACAAAGGAGTCAATAACTGTAGCCACCACTCTATATATGGCTATATTAGAAGAGTTTGGTTCCAAAACACGATAAATGCCCAATTTGAAAAATTGAAACTCCCGCCACCAAACCATCAGCAATTATCATATCTTACTCGTACCATGTTCAGTTTTTGCCAAAACACGATATCTACCATTGATTTACACACTGCATTACAGCCTTTCAGTCCAAAACGCAACAAGTGCCATCACTGATTTTTCTCAAAACCAAGCATATCCATTTGGCCAATCAGAGGCCGCCATTGGCATGACGTCTTGTAAGATGAAGTAGGAAATCGCTTCAGCACTTCTCGCATTTATTGGACAATTTCACACTGAATTATGAATAATTTCGATAAAATAATCTATAAAATAAAATAATCTGTCATGAAAAAACAAGGTAAAATGCATTTTAAATAGACAGGGATATGTAGCATTTTGGGGGAAAATGCCGTGGCATGGATATGTAGCGACTTGACAAAAAAAATAATTACATGGTTCAGTTAAAAGCTGTTAATTACCTCCGCCAAGGAGCAACATTATGGAAAAAGTTATGAACGGATTGCTCTGAAATTTTTTCCAGAGGTGTGACTGGGCACAAGTAACAATCCATTAAATTCTGGCGGTGATCCAGATCACCTTCTGGATCCCGGATTTTTTTTAAAGGATTCTTGGCAGAGGTCTGCGCTCTCCGAGTGCTTTTCTAGTTAGTTCTGGATTTCATTTTTGAAGCTTATTATCATGAAGGAGTTGGTCAATAAATTTTAAAACAGGATACAGTGGTTTTCCTTTTATGACTTCCCGTAATCAGAAAAAGTGATTTTTCTCAAAACAATGGAATTGGATATATAATGTTTATGGAACCAAACGCTTCATTTTCTAGCAAATATAACAAGGTAACAAGATATCATGAACTATGTCAATATATATATAAAATCTGTGATATATAGTATGTTAATACGTCTATGGACTTATACAGAAGTTTACCACATTTCACTGGAACACACACACACACATACATATGGCATTATAACTACATTTTCCTCTAAACTTATTGCTGTATATTTGTTTTGCTTTGTTTTTATTTCACACGCAACAAAAATAGATTTATAACTGCACATAACACTAATAAACTGCTGGATGTCGTTTGAATGCACATTACGTACAGACTTTACAATATAGTATTCTTTTCTAACATGAAGTGCAAATCGTTTGATTTTAACTTTTGCGATCATTTTCGTTCAAGTACTTGATAATATTTTTGTTTTCGTAGCTGTTTTGATCATTTGATTATTCAGCAAAAACATGTCCGACTTTCTATTCACGATGAAATGTCGAGAAATAAAATAGATATCTTTTCAAATGTAACCACAAGTTCATATTTTGTTGCTGGATTGTGGCTGGCAATCAGTGACTTTTTACACATTTGGCAATGTTGTGTTTAGAAAATGTATTACCGGTAACTGTAAGAGCTCCACACTGCCTTATGCAGGATATGTACAAAACTTCCAACAAAGTCGTTCTTCAAAACACCTGGAAGTGGAAACTACGACTGATTTCATAAACACAATACCTGACATTATTTACTGAACACGTGATAGTCAAAAATGTGATAACCTACTGTTTTACTACAGCAAAAGATTTTCCCCTGAGCCATTTTTAACTACCCCTCAGTCACCTGATCCTACACTAGGCACCTCATCTGTAAGAGAAAATGGGGACCTGAGAGCATTCCATCAAGAACGCTGGAAACTTCAGTCCCTGGAAATACATGAGCCTGGAATCCTCAGTCCCTGGGAACACAGTATATACAGTGGTGCTTGAAAGTTTGTGAACCCTTTAGAATTTTCTATATTTCTGCATAAATATGACCTAAAACATCATCAGATTTTCACACAAGTCCTAAAAGTAGATAAAGAGAACCCAGTTAAACAAATGAGACAAAAATATTATACTTGGTCATTTATTTATTGAGGAAAATGATCCAATATTACATATCTGTGAGTGGCAAAAGTATGTGAACCTTTGCTTTCAGTATCTGGTGTGACCTCCTTGTGCAGCAATAACTGCAAGTAAACGTTTGCGGTAACTGTTGATCAGTCCTGCACACCGGCTTGGAGGAATTTTAGCCCATTCCTCCGTACAGAACAGCTTCAACTCTGGGATGTTGGTGGGTTTCTTCACATGAACTGCTCGCTTCAGGTCCTTCCACAACATTTCCATTGGATTAAGGTCAGGACTTTGACTTGGCCATTCCAAAACATTAACTTTATTCTTCTTTAACCATTCTTTGGTAGAACGACTTGTGTGCTTAGGGTCGTTGTCTTGCTGCATGACCCACCTCCTCTTGAGATTCAGTTCATGAACAGATGTCCTGATATTTTCCTTTAGAATTCACTGGTATAATTCAGAATTCATTGTTTGATCAATGATGGCAAGCCGTCCTAGCCCAGATGCAGCAAAACAGGCCAAAACTATGATACTACCACCACCATGTTTCACAGATGGGATAAGGTTCTTATGCTGGAATGCAGTGTTTTCCTTTCTCCAAACATAATGCTTCTCATTTAAACCAAAAAGTTCTATTTTGGTCTCATCTGTCCACAAAACATTTTTCAAGTAGCTTTCTGGCTTGTCCACGTGATCTTTAGCAAAACTGCAGACAAGCAGCAATGTTCTTTTTGGAGAGCAGTGGCTTTCTCCTTGCAACCTTGCCATGCACACCATTGTTGTTCAGTGTTCTCCTGATGGTGGACTCATGAACATTAACATTAGCCAATGTGAGAGAGACCTTCAGTTGCTTAGAAGTTACCCTGGGGTCCTTTGTGACCTCGCTGATTATTACACGGCTTGGTCTTGGAGTGATCTCTGTTGGCCGACCACTCCTGGGGAGGGTAACAATGGTCTTGAATTTCCTCCATTTGTACACAATCTGTCTGACTGTGGATTGGTGGAGTCCAAACTCTTTAGAGATGGTTTTGTAACCTTTTCCAGCCTGATGAGCATCATCAATGCTTTTTCTGAGATCCTCAGAAATCTCTTTTGTTTGTGCCATGATACACTTCCACAAACATGTGTTGTGAAGATCAGACTTTGATAGATCCCTGTTCTTTAAATAAAACAGGGTGCCCACTCACACCTGATTGTCATCCCATTGATTGAAAACACCTGACTCTAATTTCACCTTCAAATTAACTGCTAATCCTAGAGGTTCACATACTTTTGCCACTCACAGATATGTAATATTGGATCATTTTCCTCAATAAATAAATGACCAAGTATAATATTTTTTTCTCATTTGTTTAACTGGGTTCTCTTTATCTACTTTTAGGACTTGTGTGAAAATCTGATGAGGTTTTAGGTCATATTTATGCAGAAATATAGAAAATTCTAAAGGGTTCACAAACTTTCAAGCACCACTGTATTCTCGCAATATAGAACCATAGCAACCTAATTTACTAGGAAATTCAGATTCTGAATGCATAAGACCCTGAGACCATCAGTCTCCAGAAATACAGGACCATGGCAATGTCGGTCCCTGGAAACACCGGTCTCTCAGAACAAAGGATTTTGAGAAACAGAAAGTCTTATACTTTTGGAAGTTCTGTACATATCCCACTCTACAGACGCCCTGAACTACTCGCTTTTATTACTGGGTTGCATATGACATCACGTCCGGTTTCCTCCGTCACGGAGTCCTGCACATGGAGGGCAGACAGTTGATTACACAACAAGACACTCAGAGAGGCGTCACTGCAATTCGCAAACTAAATGCTACTTTGCTGCTGTGTGTTTGGCTGCTCGAAGCGCTCAAACAGAGAAATAGGGAAAAGTTTCTTCAGGGTACCTAAAGAAGTGAGTCATGAAGGCGCGAAAGTGAGAGAACTTACGAAATCCCGCCGAGAGAAATGGCTCTTGAACCTCTTTCTTCGAGTGGAGCTCAATCGGATCACGCTCACGTTTGATCACTTCGTTAAAGGTTTGTATGAACTTCAAGCCCCTTTTAGAGGTGTCTTTAAACAGATGTGGATCAGATTTTCCTCGTGTGCTTTGATTTTCTTGAACACTTTTGGCATAAACTTCGACAAGGACTCGACAGTGTTTCGTTTACGTTTGTTGTGTTGAGTTGCTAGGTTGCGATCTCTTCCCCTTATCCACTTGAAATATTATGAAAATTCACCCAGGATGTATTAGATGCAAGACAGATTTTCATAGTAATGTAGTATATTTTCAGAAACTTCAGTTTTTGGAGCTTTTTGAAAAGTTTTAAGCGTGTTTTCACCGTCGATGCATGTGCTCACTTTCAAACATAAAAAAAAAAAACAGGACGCCAAACAAACATCGTTTACACATGACTTCAGGAACAAGCACGATGAGTTGCGCTGAACAAGGCTTTACAACAGCGCTGGGAAATATCAGTCGTAGATTTCCTTCTAACACTTTTACATCCAGATCGTGAACTCGGTTTACAGTCATTTAGCACAAAGTCTTTTCGCGCAAGCCGTTTAGCGCAAATCAAGTCTTTTTGCATAAGCTCGAAGCCCATTTATTCCACTGTTCTCACAACAACAGTTTGGAATTGCTCAGTGAAGGTAAAATTTAACATGATTGATGTAACCGTGACAGATCATTAAAACTTTTAGGGTATAGACCCTTCCCACTGACGTCACCGGAAACCGGAAGTAAACAGACCCTGCGCCATATTGGAAGACCAACAAACTCGTGATCAGGAGGAAATAACGGCAGCGCGCGGAATTTAAACCCACGAGGCATTTGATTCATCATAAACCTACAATGGTAAACTTTTGTGCTGTGTTAGGGTGTTCCAACAAAGCTGATGGGAAAGGTGAAAAGAAGTCGTTCTTCAGAATACCAGCTGTGATTGAGACACAAGGGGAGCAAACTAAGGAGCTTTCTGCCAGGAGACAGAGAATAAGTGCATTACTGAGTGTCTGTGAGCAAAGGAGAGCCTGAACGTTGCAACCTCCCTATTGGCTGTTTATTGGCTGTTTGTAAAAATGTATCAATTGTTGCCCTTCATCGCGGACTCGAGAGACGAGACCTGACGAGTTAGTTCGTTGGTAGCAGAACAAAATGTCTGGACACAAATCGGGTTTTCAGAAAAAGAAAGAAAATAAACGCAGGGTCGAAAATACAAAAAAGGAGGCAGAAAATGCAAAACGAGTTTTAAGGTAGGACAAATGGTTACTTTTGTGAGGCAGCCCGCCGTGGCTGCAGGCTTTCAGTTGTGTCATTGAATGGTTACTTTTCTGAGGCAGCCCGCCGTGGCTGCCTGCAGGCTTATTTATTATAGCCCATTTAGTTAAAATAGTTGATCTAAAATGTTTATAGTTATAGTTATGTGATGGTTGTCCTCAGTGTTCGAACTATGCCGATATTTTCGGGGGGTCCCTTTTTTTCCCTGGGGGGTGCTTGCGCTTGTCTCGGAGCATGGATCTCCAAACATGAGAAGCCTATCTTACGCACATATCACGCGGACTCCACACCTCCACACACGCATCGCGTCTGAAGTCATAACTCATCAGGGGAAATCGTGTCCGCATTGGAATGTTCAAAAAACAACCTCGCGTCAACAATGATACCACATGCAAGAAAAAAAACAGTCAGGCTACTCAACAACCAACCTGGCAGCAGCAGTCGTTGTCATATCGGTTTATTTTATCTTTGATGTAAACACAACACTTCGGATATGCAAATGCTTCCCGTTACACACGATTGCTACCGTATGTCAATAAACATCATTTTGCCAATATTTTAGAGACCCCCAACATTTCCCAAATCATGTTTTCAAGGGATCTCATGTCTGTTTCAGGGGATCTCGGATCCCCCGAGTACCCCCGTAGTTCGAACACTGGTTGTCCTGATTTAGACTGGTGTGTTTTGTTTTTGTTTTTTTTTGGGGGGGGGGGGGGGTTGCGCGATGTTGCACCCGGGTCCAGATTAGGGCAGAACCGGCCCTGGCTACATTTCAGGTGTAGTTTGTTTTATGTATGTATGTACTTGCATAGATGTGTACTTGGTCTTCCAATATGGCGACTACTGAAATCTCGCGGCGCGATGACGTCACGCGGGAAGGGTCTATAGTCACACTAGAGGCAGAATGAGCCGGAATGCCGTCAGAATGAAAATTCTTCGTATATTCCGGGATATTCGAAGTGCATTCTAAAAATTCTGACTGCATTCTGAGTGCGTTCCAAACATTGGGGTCCATTCTTGTGGCCGGCCCGAATGTTTTGCTCATGCTCAAAACATTCGAGGTGCATTCCAAGAGGAGAAATATCGAACGGCATTCGAAGTGTATTCTAACTGCATTTTGACTGCATTCTAAATATTCTTATGGCATTCCAACAGCATTCAAAACATTCTGATCACGTTTGAGGGAAAAATCGAAATGGCAAGCCACTTCAAATCCTGCCAGAATGTCCCGAATGTGCCTTGAATGAGCCGGAATGCCGTCAGAATGAAAATCCTTCGTATATATTCCGGGATATTCGAAGTACATTCTAAGTATTCAAGCTGCATTCTCTTTGAATTCTTAGACATTCGAAACATATTCGGCGGCTATTCCGGGAGCGTTCTGACTGCATTTGAGGTGAATTCGTACAGCATTCGAGGCACCTTCCAACCAGACTTCAGGTGGTATTTAGGCAGCAATCGAACCGCACTCGTACGGCATTCGAAGCGCATTCTTAATATTCTTACTGCATTCTAACAGCATTCTAGGTATTCCTACTGTGTTCCAACTACATTTGAACTGTATTCGAAAGCTAATACACCCAGAATGTGCAAGAATCATTCGAGGTGGGTTCAAAGCACATTCTAAGTTTTCGAACGGCATTCTTACAAAGCTGTAAGAACGTTGGTCAGTTTAAAATTCCTGCCCGAACGTGGCACGAATTTTGAAAAATTTTTCATTCCGGCTGGTTCTGCTTGATTCCTGCTAATTCCGAATAAGTGTGATGGGGCCTTTGACATCGCAGCAACACTTGTTTCTTGTACGTGCTCAATTAAAAGGAACAATAAGATTGAAAAAGTGAAAATCTTTGCCATCTATCCCATTGTTTTAGATAGGACTTTAGATTTGTGCGAAATGACTTTAGATTTGTGCAAAAAGACTTTTGTACTAAATGACTGGATACCCGTGGACCCAGCCACTGGTGAAAAGTCTTGAGCCTCCATGCTCTTGTAGTTCTTGAACTGCTTGCGTGTGCAGAACGACGCCTGGTGACCTAGTAGTTTGAAACATCTACATCTGTTACGGCCGGTAAAGCTTTAAAATCGTAGGGAAATTTTTTCTTCTTGAGTGTTTAGGGATTTATATTTTCACATTTCGATATTTTTTGCTGATATCTCGCTTGAATATTGGGTTCTAAGGTCTTGTAATAATCTGACAACTCGCATCCGTGTTTTGCCTCCACGGCCGCCATATCAGAATATTTGCCCTCCAGGTGACAACTGGAAGTGAGACCGCAAGCCAAAACGTCATGTGATTGCAACCCAGCAATTACACGTTGTTCAACAGGGATAAACGTGGGGTGTGATAACGCACAACTGGGTATCACAGTATCACAGTGTTCAGTCCATCACAGTATCTCCACACAGTTTCCTGTTAAACAGGGCGACTTTTTATAACATTTTTTATAGTATGGAATCAAAGTGATATGAGAACTATCCATAGTTTATAGCACTGTCTCACACTGGAAATCAGAGTCAGTATCTGTTTTTTTTTTTTTTAAATTTCACTATAATAGTGAGCATGGCTTTTGTTTCTAAAATAACACACACACACACACACAAATCTATGTCTTGCTGTATAAAACTAAACAAATACGTTAGGGCTCTCTCTGGATTACATGAACCCACACATGCGGTGATATTATTTTAATAATGTTCACACATTGCTCTGACGATTGCGTGATGTTCTTATCAAGGTTTACGAGCTCCCTTTAGTTTGACCATGAATAAACTGTGAAAGTGATTCAGCCCGGTCATGCGTGCTCATTTCTCTCTCGCATGCATTTCATGCTCCGTTTAATTACTAATGAGCTTGCTATCTTTTTTTTTTACTTAAAGCTAGACGGCCTTTCGAGTTCATAAAATCGGTGAAATTTAGTTCCGTCTGAAATGTGGCGATTGTGATATCTGTTTATTTCTGTAATATCTCACAAAATATCAGACCATTCTGTTCTGTGGCTGGGAAGTTATTTAATTTGAGGGAATTAAAGCAAATAATGTGCATGAAATCCTTCGCTTGGCACAGTCGAGCAGACAGAGGAAGTCCGTGTGCGCATGTGCAGGTTTACCTTCTTCTTCTTCTTCTTTTGGGTTTTACAGCAGCTGGCATCCACAGTGTTGCATTACTGCCATCTACAGGTTTCCCTTTGAGCGTGCACTGACAGTTCCATCATTCTGTCGCTAAACGAACAGCTGATCACACCAAGGTGCTCGCTGAGCGCCCATATTTATTAGTTTGGTCCTGCGTTTCCTTTCCTTCATATATAACATAACGTCTTTTCTTCTTGCTTTCTTTCCGTTACTGTAGTCGCACTTTCACGTTTCATTTTCATGTCCTCCATTTTTCTCTCCTGTTTCAAATTTGTATCCCACAATTCCTTGCGTAAACGGGGAAAGCCCACCACGTGATTTTGATACATGACGTTGTATCTTGTATTGGGTCATGGTGAAGCAGGAAAAAATAGCGGAGAATTTAGAGCCACGTGGAGATAAATTCATTAATTGTTCTATTTTTAAAAAAAGAATAAAATTGAAAGACTGTGATTCGAATTCGGTAGCTTTAGTTCCACTAAACAAAAATAATTGGGTGTCGGGGAAAATTCTTTTTATGACCTACACTTGAAAAATCTGAAAGGCAGTCTAGCTTTAACCTGTTTTAACACTGAATGTCTTTGTAGATTATTTCTGTCAGATTATGTCCGATTACATGATGAAGCTCCTGTAACAATAAACAAAACTACTATGTTCTGCTGATGTCATCAAGCAGTATGATGCGGAAGTGAAGTCAGGCTCGGGGAAACACAAACATCCCTTAAAGTGAGTTGAAGGTAATACAGGGAGGTTTTTTGTCCATTAGCTGTTTTGTTTACATTTTGCCATGACCATATTTGTCAGTGTCCCATGAGTTCCTGTGCTGTCCTCCTATTGGTGGGTTTTAGATCAGCATCGAAACAGCGCTCACACTGACACAACTTTGTCACTGGCTGTCTTTGTTTGCAGTGACACAAACTCAGCCATCGCAGTATGTGTGCTAAAAACACCCATCTCAACTCATGACTGAATAAATATTTTGTGGTGTGGAAATATCGTCTACAACAGCAACATTGGCCTGAGAATCTGACAGAATAAAACCAGCCTTCGATGGTGCAACATCAGCAGCGAGATGTTCAAGTGTCTGTGATTATAATTTGGCGTGATTTATCGTATACAACCAATTATTGGCAGATAAAACCAGAATGACTCGGACTATAATGTGTTATAATCATCAGTTGTCCATGACTGAGAATTGATCACAAGCTATCCAGCAGAAAATGGGCGATACATCATATTTTGACCTTTTAAATTAAACCATACCAAAGACATTAGTGATATCTGAAGATAGCCTGTCAGCTTATCATGACTTACTTCTTTGGCGTGGCTGGCTTAGCCCCACCCTCTTTCTGACTGTCAGTTGAACACCTATTGCACAGCTCCCTCATGTCAATAAGGGTTTGATCTAGAGCCTTCACCAGCAGCAGAGATGACGTGGACACACACTCACGGAAACTGGACACGCAGAACAGGATGTGTTCAGCCTGAGGGTTATAACATGCCCCGTAACCATTAGCAACCACCGGGCCATAACAGCAGAACATGTCTACTGTTGTAGGAACCTACAGAGAAGAGGAGAAAGTTTGTTGTTACTCACCATCATTTAGACGGAGAACGGAAGCTCTGAAGGGGAAATCTTTATTTCTATAGAGATCTTGCAGTCACGTGACCGGAAAGTACACAGCCACCATCTTGTCGGTCAACAGCACAGCTGAATACTGCTGCACTCGTGTACAGAATGGATCAATTTCAACCGACGGACTACACGGCTCATTTTTTTAATGAACAGATAACTAGATATATGTCTAAAATAAACGATCTACAGATTATTGACCCTTATGGCTTTCCAGACAGAGTTTTCACGACCGTGTCAGTGGATATGGAACTGCCAGAGGTGGAATACCTGGACGTGTATAATTACCTCATCAACTTTCCCTCGCTGTTCAGTGGTGAAGCACTGCGTGCTTATAAATCTCTGGACAGTTATCTTTACAGAAATTCAGGATTTGTCAGCGACTCAGATGTGGCATCTTGTAAACAAGAAAATAACAATCCTCATTGGATGGGTAAGTCACTTAAGTATTGAGTATAGCACTGACCAGCCGATTATAGAATAGAATAAGGTAATTCCAGCTGTAATTTCAAATCGTCCGTCTTGTTTACCTGGCGTTGGAGAGGTAGAGGCTTAGCAGTGGAGGTTTGAGTGGCTGTTTTCTGAGCTTAGTCAACAGGCCGGCTCTGCCTGCAGCCTCGCTTTTGCTCCCGGCGCCGCCTCCTTAGCTTTGCTTCCAATAACAATCCACAGAGACCCCGCTGGTCTCGCTATCTCGTCCGGAATGTTTTTTTTTTTTCTCGTCCGGAATGTTGTGCATGCGATGGAAATCGCTACAAACTGTCATTTTCTGCTGGAAACCAATGTCCAGTAAGTCCATACAGTTGTAGTGGATATTGAAGTCCGGTACAGACGAACAACACGCAAAAATACACACAAAAAACATAAAAAACGTGCACAGGTAGGGAGAGCTTGTAGCCGCAGCCGTTGTAGTAGAATTGTATATAGTAGGGTTTTCCAGAAGAAAAGGTAGAAGAAACAGCAGAAGTAGAACCAGAAGTAGAAGTAGAAGGCGGAATATGGCGTTTGACCGACACGATGGCGTCTGTCACAATCTGGATCGGCTGTGACGTCACATGCAAGTGCTCCATAAAATAAAGAGCTGATTTTTTCTTTTTTTACATTTGAGTGTTTTTTTTTTTAAATCCTTTGCCCCTTTTTACTGTTGCGATGGAAGGGTAAAGTATGAAAAAAATGTGAAATTGAATGTTTTATTATCTTTGACCACTAGGGGATTCTTATTTTTTTGGAGACAGGTGAAAAACCTGCGATGTAATAACCCCCACCCCCACCCCTACCCCCTACTCCAAGGAGGCGATGGTTTTAGTGCTGTTTGTTTGTCTATCTGTTTGTTGGTCTGGCTGTAAACAGAATTGAACAAAGCCTACCGAAGCGATTTTCATGAAAGTAGGTGGAAGGGCTGAAGAAGAACCCATTAAAATTTTAGAGCAGATCTGACTCTTGGGGCAGGTCAATAAATTTAGTTTCACTTTCACTAACATTGCGAGATACGACATTTATGACTTCCTTCGTGGAAGTCTGCGCTCAACAATGCCATACATGTTAAAATCCAGTTGATGGCAGTAAAGTTCAATAGTGAAAAAACATAGCCAATGTAGAAACACGATGGCCTCCTTATCACAATCCACATTCATGGGTATCAGTAATCCTCTAGGATACAGAATTCCTGTTGTAGGCATATAATTCTAATACTTCTGGAAATATATCCACATATACTGTACAGTGGTTGCAGTTGCAGATTTGCATATCATAAAAGAGTCGACTGTTGTCCTTGGTGGAAGTCTGCGCTCTCCGAGTGCTCCTCTAATTAATAATTATTAATGACTAGGCAATGAGCGTAGTTCTCCATACAACCTTTTTTTCACACTTTGTGGTCTGAATTGGTATAAATGCTAATTGTATGAATGCAATTTTTCCCACCAGTCTCCAAAGGGTAACAGAAAAAAGAAGAAACAGCTGCCCTAGAAGTCAAAGTTGGTGTTACACCAGGCTTGTAGTATTTGAGTCTGACTAGTGCCCTAATTTTAAACATTTGTTACTTGACTTGGACTTGGGTGGCACGGTGGTGTAGTGGTTAGCGCTGTCGCCTCACAGCAAGAAGGTCCGGGTTCGAGCCCCGTAGCCGGCGAGGGCCTTCTGTGTGGAGTTTGCATGTTCTCCCCGTGTCCGCGTGGGTTTCCTCCGGGTGCTCCGGTTTCCCCCACAGTCCAAAGACATGCAGGTTAGGTTAACTGGTGACTCTAAATTGAGCGTAGGTGTGAATGTGAGTGTGAATGGTTGTCTGTGTCTATGTGTCAGCCCTGTGATGACCTGGCGACTTGTCCAGGGTGTACCCCACCTTTCGCCCGTAGTCAGCTGGGATAGGATCCAGCTTGCCTGCGACCCTGTAGAACAGGATAAAGCAGCTACAGATAATAAGATGAGAGGAGACTTGGACTTGAGCACTGATGACTTGGACTCAGACTTGTAAACTGGAGACGAGGACTCTGATTTTTTTCTTTATTTTTTGTAACATGCCATAATAATTTGGCGTAAGATATTTATACATTAATTTTTATACTAATTTCGTGCAAGAGAATGCACATTCACCTGTTCATATGTCATGTTCAGGAACAAACTAACGTTAATGGTGCTAAAACACCTGGAGAGAATGCCACTAGGATTGTCTGCTTTGCTTATGTAGACTTCTCGTGCAGTGGGAAAAAAATGCCTCGAACTTCAATCATCATTTGGTAAGACTCCACCCAGAGAAGGAAGTGACATGCTATGTTCATTGCTTTGTTGATAGTGGGCAGGGCTTGCTGAGCGATGAAGAAGCTTTTTATCTGTAGCCTGTTAACTAAAATGGGGCAGTGGAGCAGTAACGTTAGTCCAACACAGTAGCAGAGATGCTTTCACATAAAGGCAGCAACAGACACCGTCACATGGTGTGGATGGAGTTTTGTTCTCAGACTTGACTTGGATCAATAATGGACTCAACTTGAAATTTTCTTTAATGACTTGGACTTGAACACTGAGGACTCAAGACTGGACTCAAACTTGAAGTTTACTGATTCAAGTTCAACACTGTATTACACATCTCATCTCATCTCATTATCTCTAGCCGCTTTATCCTGTTCTACAGGGTCGCAGGCAAGCTGGAGCCTATCCCAGCTGACTACGGGCGAAAGGCGGGGTACACCCTGGACAAGTCGCCAGGTCATCACAGGGCTGACACATAGACACAGACAACCGTTCACACTCACATTCACACCTACGGTCAATTTAGAGTCACCAGTTAACCTAACCTGCATGTCTCTGGACTGTGGGGGAAACCGGAGCACCCGGAGGAAACCCACACGGACACAGGGAGAACATGCAAACTCCACACAGAAAGGCCTTCACCGGCCATGGGGCTCGAACCTGGACCTTCTTGCTGTGAGGCGACAGCGCTAACCACTACACCACCGTGCCGCCCTGTATTACACATAAAAACTGATTAAACAGCTATCTACAGGCGAGAGGTGGGATACACCCTGGACAAGTCACCAGGTCATCACAGGGCTGACACGTAGACACAGACAACCATTCACACCTACGGTCAATTTAGAGTCACCAGTTAATCTAACCTGCATGTCTTTGGACTGTGGGGGAAACCGGAGCACCCGGAGGAAACCCACGCGGACACGGGGAGAACATGCAAACTCCACACAGAAAGGCCCTCGCTGGCCACGGGGCTCGAACCCGGACCTTCTTGCTGTGAGGCGACAGCGCTAACCACTACACCACCGTGCCGCCCACTATCAGAAGTGAATTGGCTAATAAGTAGTATGTTGTACAAACTTTGACCACTAGGGGCAACTGATATTTTTGTTCTACACTTTAGAGACTGGTGAGCTAAACACTAACAGTTAGCGTACCAAATGAATGACCAGCTGTCACTTTGTCGCTTGCTAGTTTGAATGCGGCATTAATCACCAATAAGTGTTTGAAACAAAACTCTTAAATAACCAGTTTTCAACCTTCATGATCCTGAAGCTTGTGGCCAGAAAAGTGTGCAAAACATCAGACAGCCTGTATCTCACTGGTGGAGCCTCTGAGGCTGAACCACGCCCGTACCTGACTAGTAGAGAGGATAAACTGGTTGCTGAGGAGGTACGTCTCATCTGTGAAAATGTCTGGAGTTTCCATCTTCACCTCCTTGGCAATCTCCTGAAGCCCGAGCAGGTGATTATCTATTCCCAATCCTGTAATGGCCTTAACGGGATCAGAGAGAAGAGTGAGTGTACGAGTACGCTACTGAAACTTAAAGTGCTGTTTAATATAACGCTAGTTTAAAGATTAGCCTGTTTATGCTACATGGAGATGAACAGAAAATAATAATGATGTGCTCCGTTGTACAGGAACATCACTGCATACCATCTTTGTGTATTGGGTCTGAATGTCTACAGCCTTCCTCAACCTCTCCATCTTCTCAGAGTCCTGAAAGAAAAAAACATCAATACACATCTTGAGGGTTTTTAAAAAAATTATTTAATTTGTGGTTTTTAAACCGCATGTCCTGTAATACGATAGGATTCATGCTTCCATTGAGGAAACGTAAACATCAACCATTTACAGAAATGAATCAAATATAACTGATCAGTTACAGCAGGAATTTATGAGAGGACTGGATTCAGTTATATAAATACGGCTTCATATCAGCGCTGATGATTGTGATTAATCAGAAATTGTTGATTACAGTGATTTTCCCATCCGGGACATGGAGAACCAAAACCATGACATAAATCTCTATCTGTCACTCATGAGGAAATCGATGAGTGAGTTGTTTTGATAAATTTGGGGACTTTTTGTTTGTGAATGTGTCAATATAATAAAAAGAAAATCACGCGTTGGCTCGGAGATATGAAGTTTATCTTCTCGTGTTGAAAAACTTGCAAATTTCATATGAAATACATCGCGGATCTGAGTGACATATTTAAATAATATTGGCTGGTGTTGAGTGGTCTATCAGATATATTCCATTCAGCGAGCATGATACTGAACGAGTTGAAGACGAGTAGCTGAATGGAATATATCTAAAAGACCATGAAAAAAGCAAGCTATTATTATTATTATTATTATTATTATACATACATACTCTGTTCATATCAGCATATTCGAAGGCCAACGCTAGCTTACCCGCAACTTGACACTGTTAGCGCAGCAGTCCAGTTACCTTCCAGCTGGTGTAGCGTTCATCAGTAGTGTTAGCAAATGCCAATGCTATGAAGAGCAAGTAGCACAGGCTAACAACCAAGAAACTAAGATTTCTGTCTCCACAGCATTTTTCACTCAGACTTAAGTATTCATTTCCCTGTGTAATTTACTTAGTTACTTTTAAAATCAACATCGACAGCTACACACAACGGAGCGAACTGGCAGCCAAAATTCTCTCAAAATCTTCCACTTTTAATGACGCAAACCTGGCAGCCATGTTCGTTTACAAATTGTCACAGTCGCTCACTCACTAGCGTGGAAGTTTAACATCTCCGAAGTGTGACGTCATGTTGTCTTGACAACCGTGCAATATCATAAACCATATTCAACGCTCATTCTCCATTGGGTAGAACGACATAATACACGTACAGTAGGATAAGCGATATGCTAACAATATTGCATGCTATCAAACCAAATGAATGAAACCCGCTAGAAGGGAAAAGAACACATTTTTATTCCATCAAAAAAGTGTCCTGTATGGATAATAATTCCTGATATTTCACTCCGATGATGTCACTCCCAGTGTTTTCCTGCTGACTGGACACACGTTGGCAAAATGGCAAACCGGTTCAAAATGAAATTTTTTTTGATTAACTTGTTTTTTTTTTTTTTCTGGATGTGTCCATATAATATAAAGAAGATTACATGGTGGCATGAAGACGTGAAGTTTATCTTCTTGTGTTGAAAATATTTTCACTTGTTCACTCACTCACTCGTGATATATACATTCACCACTCGAAGATAAACTTCAGATCTTCATGCAACCGCATAATATCCTTTGTAATAATCAGAGGTAAAGGTGTAACTTTGAATTTTCTGACGTTTTCAGGACAGAGGAGTTTACGATTCTGCGTGAGAGAATGAGAAAAGGGTCCGGTGAGGGAACGACTGTTTATAGCTGCTATAACAAGTGAGAACAGGAACTTGGAAGTTCTACAACATTAAATGCAACTACAAACAGATTAAAAAAAATTGTAATTGTTGGTGAGTTGTTGTGGTTATAGGTTCTGGTAAAGTATAAAGTTTAAAAGACTGACGTTTGTTCGAGAGAGTATGTGTGTAGAGACAGAGCGCTGAAGTGGGACTGGAGCAGGGACAGTGCTTCTGTTTAGCGTCACGCTGCAGGATTATGGGTTTAAATCCCAGATCACTGCATGATGCCTCGTCGCCATCGATAGACAGTGAAAGGCCATTATGTGCAGTGTGTGTTACATGGTGTGCCGCTCTGATCTCTAACGTGATTAGTGGCTGGTCTTAGCGGAGGAGACAGAGGCCGGTGGGACTCGTTTAACTGCGCACCGTGATGGACGGAATTAGAAGCGAGGAGCAGTAATGGGGGGATAAGGAAGAAAAATGAGGCACCTGCACACACACTCCCTCATCTGTCATGGCTTTGGAGAAGTGCAGTGCCTCGGCAGTGGATGAGCGGATGTTGTCGACGCGGCCTTCACGGAAACGGCGGGTGGAGGCGCTCTCGTAGGTGGAGACCGACCTCTTGGTGCATCTGAGGAAAGAAAACACGCACAATGTCTTTATTGGCTTTTTAAAGATTACAATCACAGTTCAAGACCATTAATACCATATAAACTCAGATTATCCTTTAACTTAAAGAAGATAAGCATGAAGAACACCCCAGATCCATAAAAGGTTTCAGAGGGAAAAGAGGGAGGAGTTTAGAGTTTATTGTTTGGATATTTTACCTGTAGAAGGCCAGCTGTAGTGCCACCTGGATGTAAGCGTCAGGACTCATCTTCTGCTTCTTGATGAACTCTTTGCCGTAACCTCTGAATGTGAAAACCTCCACATCCAAGTTTCTCACAAGCCTACACGGAGAAGATCAGGAGACTGTACGAGGTCAAACATAGCTCTGACTCTGGTTCAGCCAAAATTGGACTTTTTAACAACCTGGTGGTTTTCTTCAGAGTTAGCAAGTGTGAGACAGTGTGTATGGTCCTGATCTCACCTCTGAAGATTGATCGCGGAGGACGACAGCATGCTCAGGATCTGAGAAGAACAATTCCAGGAAAGTCTTTGTGGAGCCGAGAGATCGCTCACACTCGACCTCTTCATCAGTTTACTGGGGCTTCTGGTTCTGATGGACAAAAGGAAACAACTCTAAACCTGTGAGGTTTGGTTTATTATTTCAATTCACTCACAGCCACATCACCAGTGTCGTTCCTCACACTAATGCACAAGCAGGAAGCCTGGTTTGGTGTGTTTTACCTGTTTGGAAAGATCTGTTTTCTCCTCCGTACACACATCCATTTATTTTGTTGGTCAAGTTTTACTAAACTGTCAGGTTTAACTATGTTTTGGCTGTAAGTACACTATGGAATACACTATGGAGTACTATTCTGAAAGATAAAATGATGAAAGAAGTTAAAGTTTCTCTGTAAGCGTTACACACAAACACATATTACAATTTCACGACCTCGAGTTCGTCTCTAGGGGCTTCATTAAGTTGTGTTCATGAGTAAACACTGGAGCAAAATATAAAAAAACAAAACAATACAATAGGATGCGCTGGATCAAGTGCTATTCTATTGGTGGATGAACAATGAGTGTGGAAGCCATTTTGTTTTGTGATGATTACAATGAGGACTTTTCATGTAGCAATACTATATAGTGGAAATATACTGAATGAATGAATGAATGAATGAATGAATTTATTTATTTCGAACATATATAAAAAAATTTATATAACTATTTGTACATACAAAAGAAAGAAAACGAGAAATAAAAAAATAAAATAACATAAAGAGCTAAGACATTACAAAACACCGCACATTGTTCGAAAAAGGAGTCGGAAGAAGTACAATACTTTAATTTCCCACCCCTTTTTAACTACCCCGAAATCCAAACTACATTATACAACTATAAAAATATATACCATATATACACTTTATGAATATCTATATAAATATATAATTACAAAAATAAATATATACTACATACCTATCCCTGTAAATATAAATATATAAACTATCCCCATAAATAAATATATACCATATACTAAGTTAGTTCTAATATAACAATCAGCCCTATTCTATTTATAGATTTATCCCTCATCATCCTCCGTTAACATACTTCCTCTTCTATATACTTGTTTAAAAATATTTTTTGTACCTTTTTTTAAACAGATTTATATTTGCACTTTGTTTTATTTCTGTCTCCAGTCTGTTCCATAAAGTCACCCCACAGCTCAGTACGCACATGCTTTTCATATTTGTTCGAACCTTTGTTTTTTTAAAATTTAGGTCTCCCCTTAGATTATATCCCCCCTCTCTCTCACTAAACATTCCTTGTATATTTTTTGGCAATAGATTATTTCTCGCTTTGTACATTATTTGTGCTGTTCTGAATTTGACCAGATCCATAAATTTCAACATGTGTGATTTTATGAATAGTGGGTTTGTGTGATCTCTGTATCCTGTTTTGTTTATTGTCCTTATTGCTCTTTTCTGTATTGTACATATCGGCTGCAGAGTGGTTTTGTAGGTGTTTCCCCAGACTTCGACACAGTAAGTCAGATATGGCAAAAATAACGAGTAATATAGAGTACGCAAAGATTTGCAACCAAGAATATGTTTTGTTTTCCACAGAATTGCCGAGCACTTTGCCAGTTTTGCTCGTACATATCCTACATGAGGTTTCCAGCAGACTTTATGATCCAAAATCACACCAAGAAATTTAATTTCCTGTACCATTTCTATCGTAGTATTGTATATTATCAATTCTACATTACAATCTATTTTGTGTCTCCCAGACAACATGATCTTTATGTTGCTTAGATTTAATGATAATTTATTTTTGTCAAACCATAGCTTTAGTTTATTTATTTCAGTCGTGATTGTCTCCAAAGTGTGCTGCAAATTCTCACCGGAACAAAAAATATTGGTGCCGTCTGCAAACAAAACAAATTTCAGTACTTGCGAAACTCTACATATGTCATTGATATATAATATGAATAATTTCGGACCTAATATTGACCCCTGTGGTACCCTGCATGTAATGTTCATGAAATCAGATTTATGGTCACCTATCTGCACAAACTGTTGCCTGTTTCTTAGATAGCTCGACAGCCAACTCCACCCAACTCCCCTAACACCATACTTTTCTAGTTTACTTAATAATATACTGTGATCAATGGTATCGAATGCTTTTTTTTAGGTCCACAAATACTCCAATTGCTATTTTTTATTGTCTATACAGTTTGTGATTTCTTCTATTAGTTCCATTAGTGCCATTGATGTTGATCTGTCCGTTCTGAATCCATATTGACTGTCTGTAAGAAGGTTGTGTTTTTCAATGAATTTGTCCAGTCTATCTGAAAAAAGTTTTTTGAGTATTTTGGAGAATTGGGGGAGTAAAGAAACAGGCCTGTAGTTTGTGAAATGGTGTCTATCTCCGGTTTTAAACAATGGTATCACTTTTGCAATTTTCATTTTGTCTGGAAATGTACCTGGTTGAAAAGATAAACTGCAGATGTGGGTGAGTGGTTTCACAATTCCCTCAATAACTGTCTTTACTGTTAACATGTCTATATCATTCCAGTCTGGAGAGGTTTTGTTTTTACATTTTCTTACAATTTGCATAATTTCTTCATCATCATTTGCAGTTAGAAAAATTGTACTTGGATTTCTGTCCCCCATATCTTCTATGTCCCCACACTGTGTTGTCTCGGGTTCCTTTATTTTTGCCGCTAAATCTGGTCCCACATTTACAAAGAATTGGTTAAAACCATTCACCACATCCTCCATATTATTTATGGTCTCGTCATTTTCAGTGTAGTACTCCGGGTAATTTGTAGTTTTTGGATCCATTTCTCACAATACCATTTAGTACAGTCCATATACCTTTAATATTGTTTTTATTTTTCTCCACTAATTTATTATAATAGTCTTTCTTACATATCCTCATAATATTAGTTAATTTATTTTTATATTTTTTATATTTGTCCTCTGCCTCTATAGTTCAATGCTTTAAGAATTGTCTGTATAATATATTTTTCTTTTTGCAGGCATTTTGTAGCCCCTTGGTGACCCACGGACTATTTGTATATTTATGTATATTACTGTATTTCTTTATAGGACAATTTTTATTATGTAGTTGATTGAATATTATTAAAAATTCCTCATATGCTTTATCAACATCTTTTTCTTTATAAACTACATTCCAGTCCTGTATCATTAAGTCATTTTTTAGTGCAATCATGGTTTCTTCAGTTGAGTAGAAATACTCAACTACAATTAGACACGTACTCAAGAAAAAAAATCTGGCAACCTTGGAGGCGTGGCCTATTCGCAGTTGATTTTAAATCATTTCAATGTGGAGCTTAAAACTCCTCTTGCCCCAGTGAACCCGAGGCGATTTTCAGGGTGATTTCACTGCCTTTACTTTTAATATCTTATCTTGGTCATTATAAAGGCTACATGCTATATCTTTTTTTTTTTTCAGAACAGTCTAGTCTATCCAAAACTTCCATCATTTACTCTGATAATACTTGCACATTTTTTAAATATTCACCTTTATATCAAGAGAAAAAAAATCTTCTCATGAAATTGTTATGTTTTTACATGTACCTCACAATAAAATTCTGGCAGGAGTGAAATCTTTTCATAACTGCGCACTGGAGATTGTCGGGAATCTGGAAATATCAGAACCATGATGATGGGAATATGAAAGTCTATGCAGATATACATGCTTAGTGTCTAATGGAAAAAAGTCAATGCTTTGTCACAAAGAGAAACAATTGAAGAGTTTGGTTCCAAAACGCGATAAATGCCAAATTTGAAAAATTGAAAATCCCGCCACCAAACCATCAGCAATTATCATATCTTACTCATACCATATTCAGTTTTCATCAAAACACGATATCTGCCATTGATTTACACACTTCATTACGGCCTTTCAGTCCAAAACGCAGCAAGCGTCATCACCGATTTTTCTCAAAACCAGACATTTGGCCAAACAGAGGCCACCATTGGCGTGAAGTCTTCTAAGATGGCTGCGCCCATGAAGCAGGAAATCACGTCATCACTTCTCACATTTATTGGACAGTTTCACGCTGAATTATGAATAATATCGATAAAATAATCTTTAAAAAATAATCTATAAAATAAAATAATCTGTCATGAAAGAACACGGTTAAATGCACTTTAAATAGACAGGGATATGTAGCATTTTGGGGGAAAATGCCGTGGCGTGGATATGTAGCGACTTGACAAAAAAATAATTACTTGGTTCAGTTGAAAGCTGTTAATTAGTTCTGGATTTAATTTTTGAAGTTTATTATCATGAAGGAGTTAGTCAATAAATTTTAAAACAGGATATGGTGGGGCGGCACGGTGGTGTAGTGGTTAGCGCTGTCGCCTCACAGCAAGAAGGTCCGGGTTTGAACCCCGTGGTCGGCGAGGGCCTTTCTGTGCGGAGTTTGCATGTTCTCCCCGTGTCCGCGTGGGTTTCCTCCGGGTGCTCCGGTTTCCTCCACAGTCCAAAGACATGCAGGTTAGGTTAACTGGTGACTCTAAATTGAGCGTAGGTGTGAATGTGAGTGTGAATGGTTGTCTGTGTCTATGTGTCAGCCCTGTGATGACCTGGCGACTTGTCCAGGGTGAACCCCGCCTTTCGCCCGTAGTCAGCTGGGATAGGCTCCAGCTTGCCTGCGACCCTGTAGAACAGGATAAAGCGGCTACAGATAATGAGATGAGATATATTGTGAAACGATTGTGACTTTGTGATTAATTCAATCAGGAAATGGGTGAAGAAATTAGTAAATTTATTAGTTTGCAGATGATCTGTCTTCATCACGTGATCACTTCAGTTTATACAAATGTGACTTGCATCATTACAAAGCTCCATTTCTGCTCTTTCTCGTGTTGTGATGTGTGTTTTGTATACGGGTCCGTCTCAGAAACTGCTCTCTCATTTGGGACATTATGGTCAAAAGATAAATTTCTAATTGTACTATTTTTTTTGCATTTACCTTATACTCAATGTTTCTTTTGTCATGTTTAATAAGAATAAAGATAGTATCTTGCTTTATCTGGCTTCCACTGTGGAAAATTTTTTTGATTCCCGTTCAAATGCTTTCGTAAAATTGATTTTCATATAAAATAACTCCATCATGAAGAATTAAAGCCGCTCCTTCACAGAGGAGTGAAAATATTGAATAAATTTCCTCTTTTTGATTGCTTGGGTTAAAAACGCCAAGTTATGGTGACTGAATTGATTATTCACTTAAATATGAATAGTATGATACAGTTTGGGGATTTGATACGGCGAAATAGGACACAATGGAAAAATCAAGAACACACAGGAAAGATGAGAATAACGGTGGTGGTAAAAGAACAGCGACTGTACCGGCTGAAGGTCGCGCGGGTCTCTGCTGCGGCGCGCGAGCAACGGGACATCACTACTGCGAGCGTGGGGCAAAATGACTGGCCGTAGATTCTATCAAAAGTTCGATCTAAATTGACCATGGTTGCAAAATATTGGCCAAAAATACGCAAACACTACGAAATATGAAAGTAAGATGACAAAGAAACATTCTATGGCCTTATACTGCAAGACTAAAACAAAATAAAACTGTCAAAACTCACCTTTTCAGTGATAATGTTCGAACAGATCACCCGCGTAACAGAAAGACCACAAATGGAAGCACGATCAACTTCTAACTGTTGGAGTGGAAAATTCCATTCTACATATGTAAATTGTTAATGTGTGTCCTTCCCCGCACACAAATAACACGCTACGGTAAAAAATAGACCACGACTCATTTTATAGCTCAGAAATTCATACAAGACCAGCTACCATCGTAACATATTCTGTAAGAAACATATTCTATACCTAACTTTCAGCTTTCGTTTTAAAAAACAAAATCGCAGATTTATAACTACATTTTTATACAGCGTAGTGATTTTAAGTTCCTACTTTTGGTGAGGTCGTGACCTCGACCCTGAGGCTTTCCGTTTAGATCAAAACACACGATCGTATTGGTTTTGGGTTTGTGGAAAATGGAGTTACAACGGTGATCAAATATTTTGCATGATGTTTTATTACGGTTATGATTATTCTGTGAGCGCACCGATCCTTAGGTGTATAAAGTTACAACTTAAAATACAATTAGTGATAACTGTAGACTTTTCAGTGGACTACAACCTTTTGAAGGGAACACGAGGTAGTCAACCATTTATCATGTCCCAGATCAAGCCGCCATTTTTCCACAAATTTACAGAATTTTTGCCAAATTCTGAATATTCACATCAAAGATTTAGTTTTATCTGTGTTATTTCTTTCATCATTTTATTTCAAATTAAAACCAACATCCCCATTCAAAACCAGATAGTTTATTGACTGTGAGTATATTTAGTGGGGAACCCCCACAGTACCCAGTTTCTGAGACAGACCCATCTACGTAACGATGAGTTCATGAGTAATTTAAACAGGAGTAGAGTGTGTGTGTGTGTGTGTGTGTGTGTGTGTGTGTGTGTGTGTGTGTGTGTGTGTGTGTGTGTGTAGATGGACGATTGTCGATTGTAACTCTGATTAAATCGGAAGTAAATTGAAAATGATTTTTCTTGCTAACACTTCATCGCATAGACAAGGATGAAGTATTATTGGAAAGGTCGAGTTGTGCAGTTTCATGTGCGATGTGATCCACCTCACTGCGATAACCAGTTCGTAAGCAATTTAACTGAGAATACAGGCTGCATTCATCGGATTCTACATAGGGCAACTTTTTGAGCAATGTTGCCGGCAACGGGCAACCAGGTGAGACACAGGGCAACTAATTCAGGCAACAGATAATTGGCAACAACCAATCAGATATGAGCAAATCTGTTTCCAGGGCGACAGACACCGCAAAGATGGACACTGAAACATTTGCAGCGTCACTTTTGTCTCAGCTTCAGCCTTTATTTCACTCAAGTATCAATCAGTTCTAGAACAAAACTGAATAGATCCTCTGGTCAAAAGATAATCTGCCATTATTTTAACATTTCTAAGTCACATTATTCTGTGAATAATAATAGCTTTTTAAATCTCTTTAAAAATGCGACTAGCCTCAATCACATATGCTAAAATTAATAACTGACACATACGTCACAAAAACATCATTGTTTCATTCTCATTTCAGCAAAAAAGACAGAAGGACATGGACCATGAGATGCTGCTGAGGAGGAAAAGGGCGTGGCAGAGCTCTTGAAAGGCTTTCTTTCTTTTTTACATCCTGAAATGTGTACTGTTTCACCCTTGGGTTCCACAAGTACAGGTAGTCGTGCTCTGGATGTGAATTAGATCAGACGATAAGTTCCACAATCTCTATTACAATTCATAAAAAAATCATGAGCCTCCCATCACTTTTAACTTGACGCAAGAGAGCTAACATTATCCCTACATAGCTAGTGATAACTTTCAGCTAACTACGTTAGCAAAAACTACCACTAGTTAGTTAAATCCCATTCGATCTCTGTGGAGCGGTGGTTACAGCACTAACGGCAGTTTACACTTAGCTGAAATAAATAAAATAAATCGATGTCTTAATTCCAACCAGAGCATAAAAAATAGATGTCTGTTGGTTTTGTAAGCGTTTGATGAGGTAAATTCAGCACTTTGGGTTTACGCAGAACATAACAACTTACCGCCATAAAAACATATACGTTGTCTCTTTTTTCTTTGATCCAGATGCTGGAGATCTCATCTCATGTCATTATCTCAAGCCGCTTTATCCTGTTCTACAGGGTCGCAGGCGAGCTGGAGCCTATCCCAGCTGACTATGGGCGAAAGGCGGGGTACACCCTGGACAAGTCGCCAGGTCATCACAGGGCTGACACATAGACACAGACAACCATTCACACTCACATTCACACCTACGCTCAATTTAGAGTCACCAGTTAACCTAACCTGCATGTCTTTGGACTGTGGGGGAAACCGGAGCACCCGGAGGAAACCCACGCGGACACGGGGAGAACATGCAAACTCCGCACAGAAAGGCCCTCGCCGGCCACGGGGCTCGAACCCGGACCTTCTTGCTGTGAGGCGACAGCGCTAACCACTACACCACCGTGCCGCCCCGATGCTGGCGATCTTTGTTGAAAATTTCATGTGGGTCATGTGATTCACTGCTATGAGCTTAAAAAGTTGTCCAAAATGATCAAGATTGTTCAGATATAAATTGCGTTGCCCAGTCTCAATGGGAAAGTTGCCCTGTGTATCATCACCTGAAGGCTCAATCAGCTGCGTAACTTGACTTTAACCACCCAAAGATTTGGATTTAAATTGCTGACTCTGAGAAGAACCCAAAGAGTAACGATATTAAATAAATCTGGTACGTCGGGACGCAGTGGACATGCTCCTCAAACTGTGTGATTTGTTTTGCTTACATGTACTGCAGCAGGTATTCAGTACACTGGACCATGACGATCCCCTCGAATGGTGAGTGTTCACACACCACTCCACACACACCATCAGCACCAACCACAAACTGCAAAGACACAGACAACACACTGCTGTTTAATAAAAGCCGACACCCAAAATACCTATAAAAGGCTCGTGTTATACATGAGTTCTGGAATTCCCAGAGCGATGACGAATGCTTTTTGTTTTAAAGAATATTTCAGATTATTATTCAGTATTAGGAAATAAAACCCAGTTCTGAACACCACATGAGTCACTGTTACCATCCTAAACGTTGATTGTTTGCCTGTAACAGCACATCTTGACATTCCAGCTAATTAATCCTCTTAAATCCTAAACCGCAGCAATTCACAAATGGTTAAATTTTTATCAATTTATAGTTGCATACAGTATAATGTTATGGACCAGCCATGAAACAGATAAGCTTTAGCATAATGAGCCCTGTGTCAAAGAAACATTTGACGCATTTTATTTACGTCATTCAGCACATTCACGGTTTGTCGACGGCTTTGTAGACCGTACCTGCATGGACTTGTCGTACCAGCGGTTGGCACCGTTCTTGTCATGGCCGCCGCCGTGCAGCATGAGCAGCGCTCTGTTGGAGTCAGTGGGATGAACTCCAGTGGGTTCATCCAGACACAGCACACACACACACCGCTCCATCAGCTCCAGAGACTCCCGGTTCACTGGGTCTGTTAATCACACACTCACATGTAAGTGTTTGTGTGTGTATTAAGGTCATTAAACACTCGTCCTCCATTTTATTTCATTTATCGTAGAAATGATAATACAAATGATAAAGAATATCTGTAAATGTCATGGTAGAAATCAAAATGATGGTCTCTTTTTTTCCGAAGAAAGAAATGAATCGGAGGAGATGCTGCTAATTAATACATCTTTTTTTTTTCTTTAATGAAGTTCATAGTTGTGTTAAATCTCTATTTTCTCCTTCGGATCAGTTAAATGTAATATCTTCTCTTACCTCATCTTATCTTATAGCAAAGATCCATATTTAAGAGACTGTAGTAAAGCATCAATCTGATTTTTGATGGTTCTTGTGACTGTACGACGGCTGTAAGAATGACATCAGTATGTAGGTATGTATGTACGAACGACGTCCGTGTGCCACCACAGGTGAGAACCCCATGGTATTATTTTCTAACACATTTTACACTCATTGGGAGCTCAGCTTTTACGCAGTGCCTATACACACTCCCCGGACACTTTAATAGGAACTTCTTGTTGATTCTAAGATCCCTGTTCTTGGCTGCAGGAGTGGAACCCACTGTGTTCTTCTGCTGTTGCATGCTGAGATGCTTTTCTGCTCACCACGGTTGTAAAGAGTGATTATATGAGTTACTATATCCTTACTGGCAAAAAAAAAAATTATAATTTCAAACCAGTCTGGTCATTTTCTGATCTCTGACCCTCTCTAATCAACAAGGCGTTTGTTTGTTTCCACCCACAGAACTGTCGCTCACTCACTCAGTGTTTTTTGTTTTCTGCACCATTCTGTGTAAACTCTAGAGACTGTTGTGTGTGAAAACCCCAGGAGGAGATCAGCAGTTTCTGAAATACTCAAACCTCACACTCATCTGGCTCGAACCAACACCCATACCACAGTGAAAGAAAGAAAGAAAGAAAGAAAGAAAGAAAGAAAGAAAGAAAGAAAGAAAGAAAGAAAGAAAGAAAGAAAGTCACACTTCTTTGAGATCACAATTTTCCCCATTCGGATGTTTGAACATTGTGAACATTAACTGAAGCTCTTGAATTGCTGTCGAGCGATCGGCTGATTAGAGAGCTGCAGAAAACAGCAGGCGGGTGGATGGGTGTTCCTAATAAAGTGGCCGGTGAGTGTATATATTCTTATAACAAGTCTACAGCTAGCTATAGCTATTTATTAGGAATGCACTGAAATTTCAGCTGAAAACAGTCAACATTGGAGCTTTGTTTTTTATTTTGAGTATAAAAACAAAAAAAAATTTGAGTGAAAAAAGATCAGTAGGTCTTCAATCGAGTGTCAGCTCACACACTTTACAAATAATGTAAATAGCAATGATAAAGAGATTTAAAATAATGTTTATTGTTTGCTCTAATGAGCCAGTCAGCACAGGCACATTAAAATACAAACAAACAAACAAACAAACAAACAAACAAACAAACAAACAAACAAACACAATGTCTGGCTAATATTTGTTTAATTGAACCATTATGTTCTTTCCAAAATTACAGAAAAAGGCCCGGAACAGGACTGACCGCAATCTTCCAGTCTTTGCCTTTTCATGGCTTTACGAGTTTCTGTATTTTAACATCGGAATACGCAGCATCACTCAAAACAGTCGTCTTTTATCCCACAATAAAAAGAGCCGATGTGCCGGTCGACATAACATACATGTCAACCTATACGGAATGTCCGTATTTTATATGGATTTGATTCAATAAACGTAGTATACAGGCGTACAAATAAAGTTATACGGATTTTTTAAAAAAACTTCAATATTTATTTAGAGCTATAATCAATTCCCACAATGATAAAAGAGCGCATAACATTTACAAACGTACTGTACACCACAGACAGCCAGTAAAGAGTCTTATGAAATCGCGTGTTATCTTGTGGTAGCGAGACTTCGTTCCACCTTTGATCATGTGCACACCACATTGTGAGAATCCCGCCAACCGGGAAGTAACATTTTGTTTGAAGCGCGTATTTCCACCTGAGCGACTTTCACTAGCGACTGAAAAGATTCTGAATGGGCACCCCGGCAAGATCAGCACAGACACTTGCTGTGACATGCAGCCTCGTAAGTATTGGTGCAGAGCGCTAAAAAAGCTGTCATGGAGTACAATTCAGAACATTAGAGTGACACTTTGTGTTTTTGTCAAACATTGGAGCTTTGTATTCATTCTGAAGGTTTATTGTTATTAATATCGAATAAAAAGTAACTGAGATATATCATTGTTAATTATCATTCAAATTTTAGGTAAATTATTTTAATTTGCATCTTATAAGGATTTTATAAGGGAAATACGGATTTTGGAGATTGGTTATACAGGTTTGATTGACCAAAGGTTGACATGTATGACATAAGAAAGTAGAATGACTGACAGTTACGCAAGTGTTTTGAATTCTCCCACATTAACTGACCTGCTGAAAGCCCCGCCCACTTCCCCTCAATCTCATATCAGTGATGCTGTCATCTCAAATCGATTTTAAATGCTTCAGTTAAAGTTTTTGACTTGACTGAAACAAGACTGACTTTTGAGAAGCTGTTTTGAGCAACATCTTATTTTAGCACTAAACCCTTTATTACTGTGACTTTATTACTCTGACCTTTGAGCAGTACGTCTCTAGCTTTAGCCCACTCGGTCCGGCCGTCGGAGGTGAAGAGGCCGATGGGGGGACGTTTCTCCTCCACCTTCTGTGCCATCTCACTGATCCTGACTAGCTGGGTTAGGACATCGCTCTCGTTCAGCCTCTGGGATTTCTCCATCAGATTTAACACAAAGAACTGAGGAGAGAAACAGAGTCCTGTAATATCACTAACGTCAGTCATGTCAATAACAATAATTGTGAAAAAGAAGGTGTTTTTTTTTGTATATACTGCAGCACCTTTTATACATTTGATCAAATGTCTAAAAAGTATATATATTCCTAACAGTTATAAAAATACAAAACAATGTTACCGCCCAAAGTTGATTATTTTCCAATAACAGCATCTTCCCAAGTGTTTTATTCCTATTTTATTCCACGGCTTTGTTGAATACTCAATTCTGATTGGTCAATGAAGGCACCTTACAGTCTGTTGTTTCTGTGTTATTAATAGACTGTTGCTATGGACCACGTCATTATTGACCACATAAGCAATAAAATCATTTTTAAATCACAATTTGTGTCAAATTATTGATTTCTTTTGTAAATAGCCATGTAATAAGTGAGATAACGGACCGGTTCACTGGATATTTAACAGTAATTCCATGAAATTGAGTCGTACATGAGCTGATAGGCAACGAGGCGCGTAGCACCGAGTTGTCTATAATCCATGTACAACAAGATTGAGTGGAATTACTGTTTTATTCTCTCCACATTCACTGGATTTTGAGAAACACAGCATTTTATTTTGATTTTTTTGCAAATTCAATAAATTAAAACTTTATACAAAACGTACGACAAAATAATTTCCGCTTAGAATGTAAACAAACCAGTGAAATGACAGGAGCAATTTGTGAAAAATGTGATAATAACTCTTGAAAAATAAAAAAAAGATACGTTCTTACCATCAAATACTTTCATTCCATATTTTATTGTGCTTTTTTTGGTATTTTGGGGGATTTTTGTTTTCGAGTAGAGTTTTTATTTCATCCTCGGTTAGTTCAGCAACACGCTCCACCATTTAGTTTTTCTCTACTCATGGTACCGTATATGAGCTGATATTCTAGTAGTAGAGTAGCCAATCAGAGTGCACGATTGCTCATATCCAGTGAATGTGGATAGAATAATACCCTTTACACACCACACATTTATTAATGAATGACATGTCATACTTTTTATCCATTTATAGTTACATTTAATGTTGTGAAACAAGTTAGTTCCTGTTCTCACTTATGTTCTAGCAGCTATAAACAGTCATTCCCCTGTCAGCCTCTTGAAGTTAATAAGACGAACCGCAAAGACGTGTAAACTCCTCTGTCCTGAAGACGTCCTAAAATGTATAGTTACAGCGTCACCTCTGTACAGAAAATGATTACAAGTTTTTAGTCCATTTATGTGGCATGTGTGAAGGTCACCCCCCTGTGAGTGAGCTGTTACTATAGAAACAATAGCATATTAGAACGAGTGCATTCGTTATAAATAACCCTGTGATTTACAGTTGCACTACTGTCAGAGCTGCTGTTATAGAAAATTAAATCAACACCTTCTGACCAATCAGAGTCCAGAACTCAACAGCGCTGTGGGATATTACGAGGCTTCAAAAGTATCAAAAGCATAAATAAAAACACTGCATCACACTTCCCTATTTGCAATGTTTTACCCCTTGCACTTGATGATCTTAAAACTGTATTAGGAGCACAACTGGTCAGTAAGAAATATCCACATGACTCCAGAGTGTCTTTGTCAATTTCTCTAAAATAAAAAGTCCATAAGAAGTGACCGGAGCCTTGTTTGACAGAATCATGCTGAAGTCCATTTTAGTAAACAGATAAAATAAAGATGTTATGATTATGAGATTTCCATTGTGTCAGAAACCGTTCATAATAACGCTTCTTTGTCAAGTTATCTTGTCTCTCTCTCTCTCTCTTACTACTAAAGGAAATTAATCTGTTTGGAAACACATAATTATTCTGAAATTTCCTGTGTGGGATTAAGAGCAAGTTGCCATGGATGTGTTGGGTAAAGTCCACTGGTTCGAGGGGGTTCAAATCTTGCCAGCGCTGATAGTTCTAGCCAGACAAAGTGGCAGATCCAATCAGAACTAATCGAGTTAGCCAGCTGCAGCTCCACGGCCAAGTGCTCATTAGCAGCATAACAACTGTTCCTCAGTTATTTCCAGGTACAGGATTTTCTCTGTAACCCCTTAAGTACCGTTGGTACTCCAAATTACTGAGCAAAAACATCAGCAGAACTCACACAAACTCACAACATTAACCTAAACTACCAATGAATCAAAAGAACAGTTCTGATTTGATGGTGATGGTGTTTATGTGGTCTTTAGAGAATAAGGTGTGGTTTAGGACACACCCATGGTGGTGTGATAGTGTTTCTGTGGTCTCTAGTGAATAACGTGGTTTGGTACACACTCACAGTGCTGTAATGGTGTTTCTGTGGTCTCCAGTGAATAAGGTGTGGTTTGGGACACACCCACAGTGCTGTAATGGTGTTTCTGTGGTCTCCAGTGAATAAGGTGTGGTTTGGGACATGCCCACAGTGATGTGATGGTGCTTCTGTAGCTTATCATGAAGAAGGTGTCATTTGGGACACACCCATAGTGGTGTGATGGTGTTTCTGTGGTTTCCAGTGAGTAAAGTGTGGTTTGGGACACGCCCATGGTCATGTGATGGTGTTTCTGTGGTCTTTAGTGAATAAGGTGTAGTTTGGGGGGCGGCACGGTGGTGTAGTGGATAGCGCTGTCGCCTCACAGCAAGAAGGTCCGGGTTTGAGCCCCGTGGCCAGCGAGGGCCTTTCTGTGTGGAGTTTGCATGTTCTCCCCATGTCCATGTGGGTTTCCTCCGGGTGCTCCAGTTTCCCCCACAGTCCAAAGACATGCAGGTTAGGTTAACTGGCGACTCTAAATTGACCGTAGGTGTGAATGTGAGTGTGAATGGTTGTCTGTGTCTATGTGTCAGCCCTGTGCGACTTGTCCAGGGTATGCCCCGCCTTTTGCCCGTAGTCAGCTGGGATAGGCTCCAGCTCACCTGCGACCCTGTAGAACAGGATAAAGCGGCTAGAGATAATGAGATGAGATGAGGTGTGGTTTGGGACACGCCTACAGTCATGTGATGGTGTTTCTGTGGTCTATGGTGACAAAGGTGTGGTTTGGGACACACCCACAGTGGTGTGATGGTATTTCTGTGGTCTGTGGTGACAAAGGTGTGGTTGGGACACACCCACAGTGATGTGATGGTGCTTCTGTAGCTTATAGTGAAGAAGGTGTCATTTGGGACAAGCCCATAGTGATCTGATGGTGTTTCTGTGGTCTGTGGTGACAAAAGTGTGGTTTGGGACATGCCTACAGTGATGTGAAAGTGCTTCTGTAGCTTATAGTGAATAAGGTGTGGTTTGGGACACGCCCACAGTAATGTAATGGTGCTTTTGTGATCTCTAGTCAATAAGGTGTAGTTTGGGACATGCCCATAGTCATGTGATGGTGTTTCTGTGGTCTTGAGTGAATAAGGTGTAGTTTGGGACACGCCCATAGTCATGTGATGGCGTTTCTATGGTCTCGAGTGAATAAGGTGTGGTTTGGGACATGCCCACAGTGGTGTTTCTGTGATGATAATAATAATAATAATAATAATTAAAGCCGCAAGCGGCCTCGACGGGCCCTCGCGCCAGTGGCCAAGGGGGGCGGGGGCATGCGTCCCCGCGAAATACCTTCCACAGCTTCTTTGGCAAGAGACATTACTCCCACAATGGTGACAAAGCACAGAATTGGACACAGAGTACACGGTGCGCTGAGATGTTGTCATGGACAGAACATTTTATGCCATGGCTTCCCAACCAAATTAATGTATTTACCTCATCAGTCACCAAGCTATAGCTACATAGGATTGTCTTCTGTTAGACATCTATTAGTCTGTATGTAACGCTACAACACTTGCTCCCGACTGCCAACCCATTCCCCACAAGTCATGTGTGTTTAAGGCAACCAAAACAACATACTCCTGGTGCCTCATGATTGTAAACACCTCTCCTGCAACTGCTACAGTGCAATGAGCGCCCCCAGTGGTCCACAAGTCATGTGTGTTTAAGGCAACCAAAACAACATACTCCTGGTGCCTCATGATTGTAAACACCTCTCATGCAACTGCTACAGCGCAATGAGCGCCCCCAGTGGTGAAAGTTCACCAAATTTGGTATACATGTCAAGGGACCTATGAAGAGTTGTTTTGTAAAGTTTGATCAAGTTTGACCAATCAGAAGCCGAGATATAAATTGTTGCCTGAAAACAGCGCCCCCAGTGGCAAAAGTTCACAAAATTTGGCACATATGTCAGGTGACCTGTTAAAAGTGTGCGTATCAAGTTTGATCAAGATTGAGAAAATAGAAGATGAGATATTGATTTTTGAAGAATAAATTTTTTGGTTTCTCCCATGTCAGTAGGTGGCGCTATGCTACAACACTTGCTCCCGACTGCCTACCCATTCCCCACAAGTCATGTGTGTTTAAGGCAACCAAAACAACATACTCCTGGTGCCTCATGATTGTAAACACCTCTCCTGCAAATGCTACAGCGCAATGAGCGCCCCCAGTGGTGAAAGTTCACCAAATTTGGTATACATGTCAAGGGACCTATGAAGAGTTGTTTTGTAAAGGTTGATCAAGTTTGACCAATCAGAAGCCGAGATATAAATTGTTGCCTGAAAACAGTGCCCCCAGTGGCAAAAGTTCACAAAATTTGGCACATATGTCAGGTGACCTGTTAAGAGTCTGCGTATCAAGTTTGATCAAGATTGAGAAAATATAAGATGAGATATTGATTTTTGAAGAATAAATTTTTTGGTTTCTCCCATGTCAGTAGGTGGCGCTATGCTGCACATGAGCGATTATGAGTTGGAAAAATAAGTGTCTACAACAGCAACGTACTATCACAAGGTAGTGGTGTGAAGGAGAAGCATTATGGAATTATTTACCAAAAACCTGTTTTGGAGCAATTGCGTTGGCCAAAAACAGCGCCCCCCATGGACGAAAATTCCCAAAATGAGGTGTACATGACATGGGAGGTAGTAAGAGGGTGGCCGTGAAGTTTGACCAAATTTGAGGAAAGATTGGATTTTTTGCCCAAAAATAGCGCCCCCAGTGGCGAAATATCACAGAAATTGGGTAACATGTCAGATGCCCAATGAGTGATTTGCGTGTGAAGTATGAGCAGTTTTGAGCAATTTGAAGATATGTTATGAATTTTTAAGCATGTAAAATTTTGCATTGAAAATTGATTGACGTATAACTTCTGAACGGTTTATTCTACGTGAAACGTATTTAGGAACTTTTGTCAGCCATGTCTGTAGATGATGGCTATCAATTTTGGTGACATTCCTATGAACGGTCTAGGAGGAGTTGCGCCGTTTTCGTGGCCATGCATTTCGCACAAAAGTGAAATTACCTTACTTCCTGTTGGGCGTGGCTAATGCATTGGCATTACATTTTTGTCCGGCTTAGTGAGATACATATGCTTACCAAATGGCATGCCACTACTACAAACTACATGGCAACCAGGCACCTTAATGCGGGAGGCCAAAATCACAATGAGTTAGGGGGCGCTATAGAGGCCCTGAGGCCCGCCTGGATCTGGGCTCCTGGTTCTCAGTAGCGGTGGGAGTCTAAGAAAAAGGAGCCAAATTCCGTGCGATGTCGACCATGGCAAGCGCCCCAAAAAGGGTCTTGTAAAGAGTTTGCTTGCCAATTTTGACAAATCAGAAGCTGCAATATCATTTCTGCCATAACCCGCACCCCCAGGGGCGAAAGTGCACAAAATTTGGCGTACATGTCAGGTGAGCTATGAAGAGCTTGCGTATGAAGTTTGATGACAATTGAGTAAACAGAAGATGAGATATAGATTTTTGAAGAATAAATTTTTTGGTTTTTCCCATGTCAGTAGGTGGCGCTATGCTGTACATGAGTGATTATGAGATGGAAAAATAAGTGTCCACAACAGCAACGCACTATCACAAGGTAGTGGTGTAAAGGAAAAGCATTATGGAATAATTTACCAAAAACCCGTTTTGGAGAAATTGCGTCGGCCAAAAACAGCGCCCCCCATGGACGAAAATTCCCAAAATGTGGTATACATGACATGGGAGGTAGTAAGAGGGTGGCCGTGAAGTTTGACCAAATTTGAGGAAAGATTGGATTTTTTGCCCAAAAATAGCGCCCCCAGTGGCGAAATATCACAGAAATTGGGTAACATGTCAGAAGCCCAATGACTGATTAGCGTGTGAAGTATGAGCAGTGTTGAGCAAGTAGAAGATTTGTTATGAATTTTTTAGCATGTAAAATTTTGAAGTGAAAATTGATTGACGTATAACTTCTGAACGGTTTATCCTACGTGAAACGTATTTAGTAACTTTTGTCAGCCATGTCTGTAGATGATGTGTATCAATTTTGGTGACATTCCTATGAACGGTCTAGGAGGAGTTGCGCCGTCTTTGTGGCCATGCATTTCACACAAAAGTGAAATTACCTCACTTCCTGTTGGGCGTGGCTAATGCATTGGCATTACATTTTTGTCCGGCTTAGTGAGATACATAGGCATACCAAATGGCATGCCACTACTACAAACTATATGGCAACCAGGCACCTTAATGCGGGAGGCCAAAATCACAACGACTTAGGGGGCGCTATAGAGGCCCTGAGCCCCGGCCAAGTGTGGGCTTTTGGTTCTGAGTAGCGGTGGCAATTCTCGGAAGTGGCGCCAAATTTCGCGCGTTTTCGCCCATGGCAAGCGCCCCGAAAATGGCCCAACAGCGGAGAAAAATAAAGAAGAAGAATAATTAAAGCCGCAAGCGGCCTCGACGGGCCCTCGCGCCAGCGGCCAAGGGGGGCGGGGGCATGCGTCCCCGAGAAAGACCTTCCACAGCTTCTTCGGCAAGAGACATTACTCCCACAATGGCGACAAAGCACAGAAATGGACACATGGCAACAATAGGGTCTCGCACTGTACGGTGCTCGGGGGGCGCTATAGAGGCCCTGAGGCCCGCCTGGATCTGGGCTTCTGGTTCTCAGTAGCGGTGGCAGTCTAAGAAAAAGGAGCCAAATTTCGTGCGTTGTCGACCATGGCAAGCGCCCCAATAAGGGTCTTGTAAAGAGTTTGCTTGCCAAGTTTGACAAATCAGAAGCTGCAATATCATTTCTGCCATAACCAGCACCCCCAGGGGCGAAAGTGCACAAAATTTGGCGTAAATGTCAGGTGAGCTATGAAGAGTTTGCGTATGAAGTTTGATGACAATTGAGTAAATAGAAGATGAGATATAGATTTTTGAAGAATAAATTTTTTGGTTTTTCCCATGTCAGCAGGTGGCGCTATGCTGTACATGAGCGATTATGAGTTGGAAAAATAAGTGTCTACAACAGCAACGTACGATCACAAGGTAGTGGTGTGAAGGAAAAGCATAATGGAATTATTTACCAAAAACCCGTTTTGGAGCAATTGCGTCGGCCAAAAACAGCGCCCCCCATGGACGAAAATTCCCAAAATGTGGTATACATGACATGGGAGGTAGTAAGAGGGTGGCCGTGAAGTTTGACCAAATTTGAGGAAAGATTGGACTTTTTGCCCAAAAATAGCGCCCCCAGTGGCGAAAGTGCACAAAATCTGGTGTATATGTCAGGTGAGCTATGAAGAGTATGCGTATGAAGTTTGATGACAATTGAGTAAATAGAAGATGAGATATAGATTTTTGAAGAATAAATTTTTTGGTTTTTCCCATGTCAGCAGGTGGCGCTATGCTGTACATGAGCGATTATGAGTTGGAAAAAAAAGTGTCTACAACAGCAACGTACTATCACAAGGTAGTGGTGTGAAGGAAAAGCATCATGGAATTATTTACCAAAATCCCATTTTGGAACAAATGCGTCGGCCAAAAACAGCGCCCCCCATGGACGAAAATTTCCAAAATGTGGTATACATGACATGGGAGGTAGTAAGAGGGTGGCCGTGAAGTTTGACCAAATTTGAGGAAAGATTGGAATTTTTGCCCAAAAATAGCGCCCCCAGTGGCGAAATATCACAGAAATTGGGTAACATGTCAGAAGCCCAATGAGTGATTTGCGTGTGAAGTATGAGCAGTTTTCAGCAATCAGAAGATTTGTTATGAATTTTTAAGCATGTAAAATTTTGCATCGAAAATTGATTGACGTATAACTTCTGAACGGTTTATCCTACGTGAAACGTATTTAGTAACTTTTGTCAGCCATGTCTGTAGATGATGTGTATCAATTTTGGTGACATTCCTATGAACGGTCTAGGAGGAGTTGCGCCGTCTTCGTGGCCATGCATTTCGCACAAAAGTGAAATTACCTCACTTCCTGTTGGGCGTGGCTAATGCATGGGCATTACATTTTTGTCCGGCTCAGTGAGATACATATGCGTACCAAATGGCATGCCAGTACTACAAACTACATGGCACCCAGGCACCTTAATGCGGGAGGCCAAAATCACAACGACTTAGGGGGCGCTATAGAGGCCCTGAGCCCCGGCCAAGTTTGGGCTTCTGGTTCTGAGTAGCGGTGGCAATTCTCGGAACTGGTGCCAAATTTCGTGCGTTTTCGCCCATGGCAAGCGCCCCGAAAATGGCCCAACAGCGGAGAAAAATAAAGAAGAAGAAGAAGACGGAAGAAGAAGAAGAAGAAGACGGAAGAATAATAATAGTGAACTCTTACAAGAACAATAGGGCCTTCGCCCATAGGGCTCGGGCCCTAATAATAGTGAACTCTTACAAGAACAATAGGGCCTTCGCCCTATAGGGCTCGGGCCCTAATAATAATAATAATGACCTGGTTGTTGCAGGCCACGATAACGTGTCCAGGTTCAGGGCTCTTCTCGGCTCCTGTGCTGCTGTGTGTGATCAGCGAGTCTTTTCTCAGCCCAGGTCGTCTGTACGATGTGAAGAGATGGTAATACTGCTCCATGCACAGCTCATTACCAGCCTGCTGACCTCCAGCGTAATCCGTGGGTAAAGTCCTCCTGATCACACACACCAAAATGTAAAAATATTAAAATTACATACACTCCTTATCGAAAACTGAACATCATGCAGGCTCTCTGTAAATGTTTTAATCAGCTTTGAGGCTTTCCTTTACAAACACCAGGCATTTAACGTTGATGTTATTGCTCAGGTCAGTAGATTTGATTTATACAGGTAAGTAATGGCGTACCTGTCCAGCATGGCTTTATACTCCATCACGCCTGAAATGAGATGAGCAGCAAACCTGTAGGGAGAAGAAAAGATTACGTTGACCGCGCCTCCTTCATGATAATATAAACAAAAGCCATGCCTCCTTCATTGAGCCTGCACAGTGACCACACCTCCTTTAATGTAATAGACATAGAGGCCACACCTATTTCACTGTAACAGATACAGAGGCCATATCTTCTTCACTGTAACAGACACAGGAGCCACACCTTCATTGTAATAGACACAGAGGCCACACCTTCTTCACTGTAATAGACACAGAGGCCACACCTTCTTCACTGTAATAGACACAGAGGCCACACCTCCTTCCTTGTGACCGACAGACACAGAAGCCACACCTCTTTCACTGTTACTGACATAGTGGCCACACCTTCTTCAGTGTTATTTACACCAAGGCCACACCTCCTTCACTGTAATTGACACAGAGGCCATGCCTCCTCATTTTAATAAAAAAGTAAGGAATTGTATTTAAAATGATCACGAAATGTGTTGGAATAAGCAATTGAGGTATTTCACCCACGTGACCAAGTCACGTGACGCAGCCATTTTGGACGGCACGCTTAAGTCCTTCAGTGCAAGGCGGTATGAGATGGTGGAGACCTTTGCACATTTTAACAAGAAAGTAAGCTGTGATTCGTGTTAAATTTGATCTGTCTTTTATCACAAACACTGTACCCAGCCTTGGTATGGAGCCCTGTTTATTTATTTCTGTCTCCCGTTTCTTTCTAGCCTCTGTTATTGCGTTTTATGTCTGATGTCTGCTACATGCAACCCTAGACAAATTAACACTGCCTTGTTTCACTGCTCAGATGGGTTAACAAACACTGACCCATTTACTTTTTGCTATATATTTTATCAAAATTGCATTAACTGATAAACTAACCTGAAATGAAATGATCACTGCAAAGTCTGGAGTACTCTGTTGGCTCCCAATCCTGTCTCTTCACAGCTGCAATCCATTTGGCCCTCTTGTCTGGGTCAGTAGGAAACCGGTAGTGATGTGTCGGTCGCAAACGATCCGGTTCAAAGAGCCGGCTCTTTGAAGTGAACGACGGGAGCCGGCTCTTCGGTGGGAGCCGAGTTGGGGAGCCGAATTAGTTTTTTGTCCTCAGGTGCCTCGGAGAGAGAGACTTTCACAAAAAAAGTTGCTGTCCGATTGCGTCTTTGCGTTGTCTATTACCATTCAAAGGAAAAAAAGTAGCATGGTGTACGCCTACTTTTTTTGGTTGGGGGGGTTGATGTCATTCACAGCTGCGAAAATACGAAAATTGGTGTAATGCTTAAAGCTGTAGAGTGCAGGGGAGAGGAGTCTGTGAGGCACCTGAGGAGGGGAAAATCAGCTGTGTATTTTATATTGGTAATATAACACAGGGCGGCACGGTGGTGTAGTGGTTAGCGCTGTCGCCTCACAGCAAGAAGGTCCGGGTTCGAGCCCCATGGCCGGCGAGGGCCTTTCTGTGCGGAGTTTGCATGTTCTCCCCGTGTCCGCGTGGGTTTCCTCCGGGTGCTCCGGTTTCCCCCACAGTCCAAAGACATGCAGGTTAGGTTAACTGGTGACTCTAAATTGAGCGTAGGTGTGAATGTGAGTGTGAATGGTTGTCTGTGTCTATGTGTCAGCCCTGTGATGACCTGGCGACTTGTCCAGGGTGTACCCCGCCTTTCGCCCGTAGTCAGCTGGGATAGGCTCCTGCTTGCCTGAGACCCTGTAGAAGGATAAAGCGGCTAGAGATAATGAGATGAGATGAATATAACACAGTTTTGCATTATGTTTGTGAGAAAATAATTTATTAATTGGTAAGTTTTATTTCTATAGCTAGAACATTGTTACACTGCTATACTTTACAAAGCTTTACAATGGCTACAAAAACTAAAAAATAAAATGGAAAACCCTATTGATAAAATATAATTAATAATGTAATTAATTAACTAGTTAATTGCAGCAATTAAATCAAAAATAAAATCTCAGGAGCCGTTTGGGAGCCGAAAGAGCCGGCTCCTTATAGTAAGAAGAGCCAAAAGAGCCGGCTCCTGAAAAAGAGCCGAAATTCCCATCCCTAGAAACCGGTAAAAGGAGCATCCTGCACGCTGTCCCTGTCTGTTGTGGCAGCCCACAGCACAACAAGCAAACACCATGGTTATTTATAGAGTGCTTACTGACAAATTAATCTATTCTATGTGTCTGTAACACGTTTTTTTTTCAAGCCGGTTCTCCCTCTCTGTCTGCAGCGTTAGTATGTAGCTTGACGTTCAAAATGGCGGACACCGGGGCGTCACGTGACCCTGTGACTTCAGGTGAAATACCTCAATAGAGTGGTGTGTGTGTGTGTGTGAGAGAGAGAGAGAGAGAGAGAGAGAGAGAGAGAGAAATGTGGCTCAGAAATGAGAGTAATATGATTACACACTGAAGATGTATAGATTGGGGAGAAAAGATGTTGTGTTCCTCACTGCTGCTTTCTGAGGAACAGTACACACACACACAGTTGATACAGATCTCTCTCATCTTTCTACCCCTTATATTCCTCTCTCTCTCTCTCTCTCTCCCCTGAAGGCAGTGTGTGAGTGTGTTGAGAGGTTGAGAGCACTGCATTCTTCTGCCTCAATGAAATAAAATAAAGGCTGTGAGTTTTATTGTTCATCGGCAGAAACCAAAAACAGGAAACAGTTTTATATCAGAAACACTGCTCAACAAATTTCAGTCATAAAATCATCAACGGGGTGGCACGGTGGTGTAGTGGTTAGCGCTGTCGCCTCACAGCAAGAAGGTCCAGGTTCGAGCAGCCTTTCTGTGCAGAGTTTGCATGTTCTCCCCGTGTCCACGTGGGTTTCCTCCGGGTGCTCCGGTTTCCCCCACAGTCCAAAGACATGCAGGTTAGGTTAACTGGTGACTCTAAATTGACCGTAGGTGTGAATGTGAGTGTGAATGGTTGTCTGTGTCTATGTGTCAGCCCTGTGATGACCTGGCGACTTGTCCAGGGTGTACCCCGCCTTTTGCCCGTAGTCAGCTGGGATAGGCTCCAGCTTGCCTGCGACCCTGTAGAAGGATAAAGCGGCTAGAAGTAATGAGATGAGATGAGAAAATCATCAACTCAGTCAGGAACCCCTTCTGGATCCAGTGTTGGACTCTGATTGGTCAGAAAGTGTTGATTAGTTCTCTATAACTGTAGCTCTGAAAGTAATGCAGCTGCACATCACCGGTTTATATAATAAAGAGATTTAAAAAGTGTGAAATCAATGCTACCATAACATCACAGCATGCCATGATTATTCCTTATACCATCCCATAATCACAAAATGATCCTAAGTGCAGAATAATCTGCTAGCAGTGTACCTGAGGGAGTCATCTCGGTCTCTGAAATCCTGTTTGGGAAACACCAGGATGGGACTGGAGTTGACAGGAAGTGCGAGTCTGTTCTTCAGGTACATGTCATCCAGCCAGTAATCATAAACCTGAATCATATACATGGTTACACACAGTCACACACATACATTAACATGCTTATAGAGCAATGTATTCTGGTGAAGTTCTAATGAGTTCTTCAGTGATGTTGATGTCATCTCTCAGAGCTCTAACTGCTCAGAAAGTACCAGACTGACCCTTACATGCATATAGAGGCAAAGAAAAATAAAACTTGGAAGGAAGCAGCAGATATCACTGGCACCTCTGGAGAGTGTACGTACACTATATGGCCAAAAGTCTGTGTGCACCTGACCATCACCCATGACCCATACGGTATGTGCTTGTTGAACATCTCATTCCAGATGTATTCCTCTTTTTGCAACTCCTCTGGGAAGGTTTTCCACTAGATTTTGGGGTGTGGCTGTGGGGAGTTGTGTTCATTCAGGTCAGCTCCAAGAGCATTAGGGAGATCAGACCCTGATGTTGGGATGTTGAGGTTCCAGTTCCAGTTCATCCTAAAGGTGCTCAGTGGGGTTGAGTTCAGTCAGGGCTCTGTGCAGGACACTCAAGTTCTTCACTCCATCCTTCACCTAGGTGTTAAAGAAGGCAACTGGACTTGCTTGAAATACTTAAAGACGTTTGTGGCAGCGGGGGCGTGGTCAAGCATCGGTCTGTGACCGGAGGGCAGAGTCAGGGAAGGTAAGTGGCAGAATCACTGCACCTGACATCAATTAACGTGTTTGTGTGTCTTACCCAGTGACCGCGCCCTGTATAAGGAGGGAGAGAGAGGAGGAAGGGAGCTCTCTCCCGAACCAGATGACTAATGTGTGTGTGCGTGTGTCTGGGTGACTGGGAGTTTGTGTGTGACTGAAAAGTAACACAATAAAGAGTTTTGACAACTCAGTTCTGGCCTGCCATACTTCTGTGCTCCACCCACCCGCTCAAACTCTTACAGTGGTGCTGAAATCCGGGATGGAGCACAGAGGAGAACAGCCCCATGTAGTCCTCCCCCTTTGCAGACCTGGTCCACGCCCTTGCCACGGCCCAACAGAGCCAGCACCAGGCGTTGGTCACCCTCCGAAAGGAGCTAGAGCAAAGGTTCAAGGCCCTGGTGCTGGCGCAACAGGAAGATCGTCAGGCATTCTGGCACCTCCTCGCGTCGGCGGGGTCCACCACCTCCACTGCCGCGGGCCCTCCCCACCTCACCCTAATGAAGATGGGCCCGCATGACGACCCCGAGGCCTTCCTCACACTATTCAAACAAGCAGCAGAGGCCTCGGGCTGGCCGGTGGAACAGCACGCAGCGCGCCTCCTGCCCCTGCTAACGGGCGAGGCGCAGCTGGCCGCGCTACAGCTCCCCGCCGACAGCCAGCTGGTCTATGTGGACCTGCGCTGGGCTGTCCTCCAGCATCTGGGGCACACCCCCGAACAACATCGACAGCGCTTCAGTGCTCTGAACCAAGAGGAGGTCGGCTGCCCATTCGCGTTTGGCCAGCAACTCCGGGATGCCTGCCGGCGGTGGCTGAGGGCTGACAACCGCGATGCCGAGGGAGTCATTGATCTGGTGGCACTGGAGCAGTTCATTGCACAACTTCCCAAAGGGACCACGGAGTGGGTCCAGTGCCATCGCCCGGCGTCGCTGGATCAGGCCATCGAGTTGGTGGAGGATCATTTGGCGGCTGTTCCCACGGCAGGATCACAGATCCCCTCTTCGCTTCTCTCCTCTTTCTCTCTCTCCCCCCCTTCTGTGTCTCGTCCTCACCCCATTCCCCCACCGCGGAGGCAGGGGCTGGCTCCCTCACAGCCGGCCTGCCACACCCGCGGCACCCTCCTGTTTCCTGCTTCTGTGTCTGTCTCTTCCCCCCTCAGGTGAGTGAGCCCCATAGCGCCGGTGCAGAGAGAGAGCCCGGGCCAGTTTGCTGGTGCTGCGGGGAGCCGGGGCACCTCCGGCATCAGTGCTCAGCAAAGGAGGTGGGCGCAGTGGTCCGGATGCCCGACGCGCCAGGAACCGCCCTTGATCGGGCTGGAGCGTATCACATACCGGTGAGTGTCCAAGGGGATAAGTATCAGGCTTTGGTGGACTCTAGCTGTAATCAGACCTCAATCCACCAAAGCCTGGTGCAAGATGAGGCATTGGGGGGAGCACAATTGGTGACGGTGTTGTGTGTGCACGGGGATGTTCACAACTACCCTTTAGTGTCGGTCCACATTCTATTTCGAGGGGAGAAATTTAGTGTAAAGGCGGCGGTTAATCCTTGCCTTACCCACTCAATAATTTTGGGGACTGATTGGCCGGGATTTGGGGAGTTAATGACTCATTTAGTGAAGAGTGGGTCCTGCCATAGTTCAGCAGGGGGAGGTCCCGGTGTGGCATTGGCGGGAGCAGCTGTCACAGAGCCGTCTACGTCATCTCCACATCAGAGTGAGGAGCAGCAGGCTCCTCCTCCCTCTCTCAGGGAATCCCTCTCAGATTTCCTGTTAGAGCAGTCGCGAGATGAGACTCTGTGGCATGCATTTGACCAAGTAAGAGTAATCGATGGTCAAACACTCGAGCCAAACACCACACCGTTCTTCCCCTATTTCTCTGTTATTGAAGATAGATTATACCGAGTGACGCAGGACACTCAGACTAAAGAGCAGATCACGAAACTTTTGATCCCAAAGAGCCGCCGGGAATTGGTATTTCAGGCAGCTCACTTTAATCCCATGGCTGGACACTTGGGGCAGGATAAGACACTAGCCCGAATAATGGCCCGGTTCTATTGGCCAGGTATTCATGGCGATGTCCGTAGGTGGTGTACGGCATGCCGCGAATGCCAGTTAGTAAATCCAGCAGCCATTCCAAAAGTGCCTTTGCGCCCTCTACCATTAATCAAGACCACATTCGAAAGAATTGGGATGGATCTCGTCAGGCCATTACATCGGTCAACACGAGGGTATCGCTTTATTTTAGTCCTGGTGGACTATGCAAAGCGATACTCGGAAGCAGTGCCTCTTCGCAATATCTCAGCATGCAGTATTGCGGAAGCACTCTTCCACATCATCTCCTGAGTCGGAATCCCCAAGGAGATTCTGACTGATCAAGGCACTTCGTTTATGTCACGCACACTGAGCGAACTGTATGGGTTATTGGGAATTAAGCCGATCTGCACCAGCGTTTATCACCCACAAACGGATGGTTTAATTGAAAGGTTCAACCGCACACTCAAGAATATAATTAAAAAATTCATAAGCGAGGATGCACGCAATTGGGATAAATGGCTCGAACCCCTGTTATTCGCAGTGCGAGAGGTCCCACAAGCCTCCACGGGGTTCTTCCCATTCGAATTATTATATGGACGTAAGCCGCGCAGCATCCAAGATGTACTGCGGGAAAATTGGGAGGAGGGACCTTCACCGAGCAAAAATGAAATCCAATATGTTATTGACCTGCGCGCAAAAATCCACACACTCACACACCTAACCCAGGAGAATTTGCGGCAGGCCCAAAAACGGCAAATCCGCCTGTACGACAGGGGTACACGCCTTAGGGAGTTCGCACCAGGAGATAAAGTACTCGTACTGTTGCCCACGTCAACCTCGAAATTGATCGCCAAGTGGCAAGGACCCTTTGAGGTCACATGGTGAGTCGGGGACGTTGACTATGAGGTGAGGCGAACGGACAGGGGTGGGGCGCTTCAGATTTACCACCTCAACCTACTTAAACTCTAGAATGAGGAGGTCCCCGTGGCGTTGGTGTCGTTGGTTCTGGAGAAGGCAGAGCTGGGGCCAGAGGTTCAAAAGGGAACATTGGCATCGCGTACCTCTCCGGTCCCCTGTGGAGACCACCTCTCCTCGACCCAACTCACGGACGTTGCCCAGTTGCAGACCGAATTTTTGGATGTGTTCTCGCCCCTGCCCTGCCGCACCCACATCATAGAACACCACATTGAGACGCCCCCAGGGGTGGTAGTGTGCAGCCACCCTTACAGGCTACCCGAACACAAAAAAAAGGTGGTTCGGGAAGAACTCGAGGCCATGCTCAAAATGGGCATCGTCAAGGAGTCCCACAGTGACTGGAGCAGCCCAGTGGTCTTGGTTCCCAAGGCCGACTGGTCGGTCCAGTTCTGTGTGGACTATAGAAAAGTCAATGCGGTGTCTAAATTCAATGTATACCCAATGCCTCATATTGACGAGTTGCTGGATCGACTAGGCATGGCTCGCTTTTATTCGACACTGGATTTGACAAAGGGTTATTGGCAGATCCCCTTGACTCCACTATCCCAAGAAAAAATGGCCTTTTCCACACCGTTTGGCTTACACCAATTCGTCACACTTCCGTTTGGGCTGTTTGGGGCACCCGCTACGTTTCAGCGGCTTATGGACAGGGTCCTCCGCCCCCATGCCACCTATGCGGCCGCATACTTGGATGATATTATAATCTATAGTAATGACTGGCCGCGGCATCTACAACACCTGAGGGCCGTCCTTGGGTCGCTGAGGCGAGCAGGTCTCACGGCCAACCCAAAGAAGTGTGCGATTGGGCGGGTGGAAGTACGGTATCTGGGCTTCCACTTGGGCAATGGGCAGGTGCGTCCCCAAATTAATAAGATGGCAGTGATTGCGGCCTGCCTGAGGCCCAAGACCAAAAAGGGGGTGAGACAATTCCTGGGGCTGGCTGGCTATTAGGTTTATACCTACCGTATTTTTCGGACTATAAGTCGCACTTTTTTTCATGGTTCGGCTTGCCATGCGACTTATACTCCGGTGCGACGTATATATGTTTTTTTTTTTTTATCACCGCGGAATAACTGGAGCTGATGCTGAGTCTGACGACAGCCACGCAGAAGAAGAGGAAACGGCGCTTCATCTGCCGCTGGAGGCAGAGTTGTTCAGAAGCGACACCGAGGATGAGGAATTCAATGGATTTGCTGATTTGGAGTGAAATCATCAGCTTGATAAACTTGATTGACCTGTGTTTTATTATTAATGATAGGCCTATAGTTATTTAAATAAGTTAGGTAGTGATTTTAGGCAGTGCTTAATTTGTGAAGTGGGAGGTCCCGGAACGCAGGAGGTGGGTGGGTCCGGCGACTCAAAAAAAAAAAAAAGGTGGGGGATGGTTTACTATAACTTTACGCACACGCGCTTATTGTGTGTGTAAAACAATAATAATAATAATAATAATAATAATAATATCAGACATTATGATCTTAGAAAACGCTTTAGTGACAAACAGTTACAGACAGTAATATGTCGTGATATTATATTATAAAATATTAATTTTTATTAGTCTATATATTAAATTATATATTACATTTATCTTCTAAAATAACAGACTGTACTCATCACACCCGGTTTATTTCACCATTGGAGATCAGATCACACAAGACATGAGTTAAATGACTCATTTTAAGGATTTAAGTAGGGGATTTAAAAGCGGTTGTTGTTGTTTTTTTTTTTCACTAGACGGTTGTTTTTACTACCGTACCTGTCTTTGGAGATGATATACCTATAGCCTACTTCACCTCTGATTTGATGAAATAAAATTCGACAAAAATGAAGAATGACACTCCTCGATGATGACTACAGCTTTAATAACACAGATGAAAGAGCCATAGGGCGATAATAAGCCCTACCGGTAAAAATATTCTAAAAGCAAACTGATTAATGCATCAGTAATAGGCTACTAATATTAGTTATAATAATAATATAGGCTATTAGTAATAACGATAGTGATAGTATTAAAGATAGTAGTAGATATTTAAAATAATCAGACTAGGCTACTTACAGGGCAAAGGGCGTGTTATCACTGCTCAGCTGTTCGTTTATTAAATAAGCAATGCAGTCGCGCAGTAACCACGCGCCGCTTATCAGATACAATCACAGATTCTATGGATAGAATAACCCTTCAAAAAAGTGCGACTTATAGTCCGGTGCGATGTATATATGTTTTTTTCATCTTCATAATGCATTTTTTGGCTGATGCGACTTAAACTCCGGAGCGACGTATAGTCCGGAAAATACGGTAATTATTCGGATGCTACCAGCCTGCTGACTGATCTCACTAAAAAGGGGGCACCAGATCCGATCCAGTGGATGGAGCAATGCCAGCAGACTTTCTCTGAGGTGAAGGCTGCACTGTGTGGGGGGCCACTGTTACACTCCCCTGACTTTTCTCTCCCCTTTATGTTGCAGACGGATACATTGGACAGAGGGCTGGGGGCTGTTTTGTCCCAGGAGATGGAGGGGGAGGATCGCCCCATGCTGTACATCAGCAGGAAGCTGTCAGTGTGTGAGGGGCGCTACAGCACAATCGAGAAGGAGTGCCTCACCATCAAGTGGGCGGTCCTCGCCCTCCGCTACTATCTGCTGGGATGCCCTTTCACCCTCTGTTTGGACCACACGCCCCTCCAGTGGCTCCACCGCATGAAGGATGCCAACGCGCAGATCACCCGTTGGTATCTGGCACTCCAGCCCTTTAACTTCAAGGTGATCCACAGGCCGGGGGCGCAGATGGTTGTGGCGGACTTCCTCTCCCGTCAAGGGGGGAGGGGTCAGCTGCAGGCCGGATGGCTGCCCGGCCTGAGTCGGGCGGTGGGAGTATGTGGCAGTGGGGGCGTGGTCAAGCATTGGTCTGTGACCGGAGGGCGGAGTCAGGGAAGGTAAGTGGCAGAATCACTGCACCTGACGTCAATTAACATGTTTGTGTGTCTTCCCCAGTGACCTTGCCCTATATAAGGAGGGAGAGAGAGGAGGAAGGGAGCTCTCTCCCAAACCAGATGACTAATGTGTGTGTGCGTGTGTCTGGGTGGCTGGGAGTTTGTGTGTGACTGAAAAGTAACACAATAAAGAGTTTTGATAACTCAGTTCTGGCCTGCTGTACTTCTGTGTTCTACCCACCCGCTCAAACTCTTACAACGTTTCACCTCTCATCCAAAAGGCTTTTTCAGTTCTGTCTGACCAGTGGGGAGTTCAGGATTCAAGATTCAAGATTAACTTTATTGTCTCACATAAGTTATAAGTTCCAGGTATTTATTCTCTAGTGGACCAAAAGCTAACTCTAACCCGAAGTAGAGTCATTGAGGTCACATGGGTCGTTGATCCTCTCAGTCATCCTGTAGGTGTTAGGGTCACTGGAGGCCGGGTGTGAGTGGTGTTAAGGCCAATTTATGCTGACAACGCAGTCCTCGCAGATGGCGTTGCAGAAGGCATCTGCGTAGCCCCCCCCTTCGCAGATGCTCTGCTCGCACCTCCCAAAAATTGTGACCACCGCAGAAGCCTCGCAGACAGCGTCGCAGACAAGAGGGCTCTGATTGGTCCACTCTACATCCACTGTACACGCACTTCCGCTTCCCTACTTTCCCGGTTTGGTTTGTTTTCACTACCACCATTTTTAAAAACACGAGCGAAGATGGAGCAGCACGAAGAGCGGTTGATCGAGGAAGTGAGGAAGTACATACATCTATACGACTCCAGTTCTAGTCATTATAAGTAACCGGAGGATAAACACTCCACTAACCACACCCACCAACTACTCCTAGCGATTTCGCGACTTCGCGCCCCCTTGCATTGTGGCGGTGAATAATATCGTGCATGCCTATTAACTCCCCGCTCAACGATAAATTACAACTGTCTGCGAAAAGCTATCTGCGAAAGCCTTGTCGCAAGAGCATGCAGAGGCCCTTAGCAGCCTATAGAGGGTCGTTAAGGTGATCTGTGGGTTGTTGGCTGTCTCTGCCATCCTGTGAGTCACTCACTACGTTTACATGCACATAGAGAGAATCGAATTTCTGCCGTTGCTCGACTGAAATCGAAGTTCAAAATGCCATGTATACACCTTAATTCGGCTGAAATTGAACCGAACTTGATTTCTCGGAATCGAGCTACACGACCTAGTTTATGCGATTTCTGCCGAGCTACTTTGTGCATGTATACCCTATCGAGCTAGTTGTCGAGCTACTTCCGGAAGTGACGAGTGACGAGACCACAAGCGGGAAACACAACAGCCTCGGTCAGCATGACAACAGTAGTAGCGAGCAGCAGAAGAGGTCAGGAGGAACAAACGAAGAAGAGAAAATGGCGATGTAGAGCTCTCTGAAGTGTGGGTGGAGCACAGAGGACGGCAGGACAAAGCTTCTGGTACTAATGGGCTTTTTATTGTCAGACTTTTCAGTTTAACAGCCTACTTTTATTCTTGAGAGAAAAACACACGCGCGCGCTGTGTTCTAGTCCCGGGATGAGCTGTCCCCTCTGCTCTCCCTCTGCCTCCTTAAATAGGGCGCGGTTACTGGGAAGACACACAAACACAGGTTAATTACCGTCAGGTGAAGTGATTCTGCCACTCACCTTCCCTGGCTCCGCCCTCCTGTCACAGACCGGTGCTTGAGCACGCCCCCACTGCCACAGGCAAGCAGAAATGTGCACTTCTGGAGCAATGAGGAGACAGAGTTCATGCTCATTCAGCTTAAGGAGTTGAATATATTAAAATTCATGGATGGGAGAAAAACGCGCAATGGAGAACACGGAACTGATAACTTTGTTTACACTCTTGAATAGCTCTTCTTCATGACGACAACCGGAAGTGTACCAACACGATGGGGCGTGTTGCGCCACCTGTGGCTCGGGTGCACAATGCACCTCACACAATAGCCCGATTTCATTGTGTGCATGTAGGATTGGATTTCTCTGGCACCCTGCTGGGACCTTCAGCTCGATTACCGACAGCAGCTCGATTTGGATGTGCATGTAAACGTAGTCACTGAAGTCAGCTAAGTCTTGGTGTGGATGTGTATTCAGTTTTCTGGGAAGTGTGCCAAGGACTGTATTGTAGGTGGATGATAAGTGGTGTCTCAGACCACCTCATTTGTTCAGTGATGGTTGTTCTAGGTTGATGAAGTTGGCTTCTTTTTACTCCTCTTTCAAACCACCAGTATTCTCTGGCTAAAATGCGTACATTGCAATCCTGAAACAAGTGTCCTTTGCTATTGAGATGGAGATAGACTGCAGAGTCCTGGCCTGAGGAACTGGCTCTCCTGTGTTGAGCCATGCACCTGTGAAGAATTACCTCCACCAATTTTGTTGGACAAGGTTATATTTTCACCTCTGTTTGTTTCCAATGTAACTAAAAAAGTAGTGAACGGATTTGGATGACATTTTGAGGAAAGGTGACCCACTGGCCAATTGATTAGCTTTTGATGCAAATCCAGTGTAACTCAAAAAGTAGTGAATGGATTTGGATGAAGTTTGGTGTACCGCTTTAGTATTATTCTTGGTTCAAGCTATTTGATTTTGATGTTGATAAGATGTGGTTTGGCAGAGGTATGTACTCTACAGAGTGCCCTTCTAGTTATGAATGTGTTGTTCTGCACAGGTTATATGTGTGTGTAGCAGGGGCGATTTCTCAGAGACAACAAGGGAAGCCGAGCTTCCCCTAAAATTCTCTCCCCAAACTGCGGCGTCTACGACGTTGAATTCTCATTAAAACAATAACTTGCATAGCATAATATATGCCCAAGATTGTATTTATGTTCATAACTATCCTGTAACTTATTTGAGTGATGTCTGACGAACTTGCAGTTCGCTACGAGAATCACCTTTGCTGCCAGGCTGTAACCTTTCTTATTTCAATGGGCTCTATGGACTGGCAGCAGTGTTGCCAGATTGGGCGGTTTTAAGTGCATTTTGGCGGGTTTTGAACATATTTTGGGATGGAAAACGTCAGCAGTATCTGGCAACACTGACTGGCAGCCGGGTATCCGTTGCAGTTTACGAGACGGCTCTGAACAGCCAATTTCGGCTAGTTGTTATTGGTTAAAATCAACAAAATCATCACTTCCAGGGAAGCCGGGCTTCTCTGGGACTAAACAAGACAGTGGGAGGGACAAGAAGCCGGGCTGATAAAGGATTATTGGAGGTAGTGTTTGAAAGACATGAGGAGGGCGGTACTTCGGCGAGGAACACGGAAGTATGATCAGTCAGTACCTAGCAGATGTCGAGAAAGTGTAGTCGTGTGCTAAAGTGCTGTCCAAATTTCTTTTCATATAAACGGTTCTTCTCATTGATGTCTCTGTACATTACTCTGTAAATAAATGTAAATATTACTCATTGTGCTCCGTTAACTTTCATCCATTCTATCAGTTTGATCATTCGTGAATTCACTCATTTATTTCATTTGTAGTTCAATCTGGTTGTAGGCTAGCTTGAGCCTTATTGGGATCTGCAGTGCTAGCTGCTAACAGAAATTGGTAAAGTCTCTGGAAAGCACAACCAGCTGGTATGACAGGGTCACAGACCATTTTCTGGAAAAGGAGCGGAGGGCAGAATTTGTGTATAAATAGTGTTCATGTTCATGAATCTGAAGTGTGTATATTGTTCAGTAATGTTAAGAGAATGGTGGGCTCTGTGTTATAGGTTATACCTGGGTATAATATTCAAGGTTCTGTGTGTTGCATAGCCTACCTGGTTATGAATTTCCAGACTGTGTTGCAGAAGATGTTCAAGGATGTGTTGCACAGCTGGGTGTTGTGTTAAAGACTCTGTGTTGCATATCAGGGTATGATGTTCAAGGCTCTTCGTTGAATAGCCAGTGATTTTTGGATGTTTGATATTTTTGATTAAGGATATGAGGCACTAGCCTGGCAAGCCAGACTATAACATGAAATGTACAAGCAAAAATACTTTCTGCCACTAGGTAGGGTTGTCTAGTTCACTATGCTAATGGGGCACACCTTTCTATGCTTTGATATCCGGCCTACAGGTTTTACGATGAATGCGTAAAATGGGCTTCCCCTGTTTTAAAAACCAGTAGCCGCCACTGGTGTGTAGTAATATTTTGTGTTTTATACCCAGTTCTCAGTCTTCTCTCTCCTCTCCAGCAGTTTTTTCTGGAGCATCTCTCCTGTTCCTCCTGGTTTGCTGAACTTCTCCACCATGGCTTTGGTCTTCTGGAACTGGGCCTCAGGGACGAGGTGTTTCACAGACTTGAGGTACGCAGACAGGGTTTGCTGCAGGTCCGGTACTGGTATTTTAGGTAGAACCTAAAGGAAGGGATGGGATTATTTTTATCTCATGAAATATGAGATAAATGTTGACCCTGCATTTTGTGTTTATGACAAATAAAACTGAACTGAACTATGAATATCTGATATGAAAATTGAGAGCAGTTTGATTATTTATCATGCAAGAAATGTTACACATTACACAAGAAATGTGGTGTACATGAATATCCAGTTAATTTGGAAAAAAATTGAAATAATTATAAAGATACTCATTACTGTGAACCTCAATTGATATGAGATTTGGACAGGATCAGTCATGCGTTCGTGCCCTCTGGCCTGGTGTAAATTAATCAGATGATGTAACTGTTGAGAATTTCTCTGAAATTTCATCTTTTTTTTCCTCTCATCCCTCAACAGATCATGCCAATATCACAGAGACATAAGGTGAAATCCTTTCTGAGACAAAAAAATAGCTCAAATCCCTTTTGGCATGCAGATTTTTTTAAATAACATTTGAGAATATCACATGCATCCATCAGTCCGAATTCATTTTCTCAACAAGTGTCAAAGGAAAACAGGCTACGAAAAAAAATCCTTCAGTCTTTTTCAGTCTTCTCAGGACATGAGCATGGATGGATTGGACCACACAATGTGGAGAAGGACGCTTGTTGTGTTTCCTCTTTCACTGTAATGATAAGTAGTGGATGTGGTGTAAACATGCACTATAGCCAAGGCTGCTCACTCGACACGAGCAAACGTCTCACTAAGACCCAAACGACTCAAGAACAGAAAAATGTGTAACCTTTTCTTCTGTGTCCTGACAATAGGAGTGAAATACAGTGTGAATGTCACCACTCGGTTGTGAACGTTGTATCTCAGATGGAAGACGTGTTCAGGGAGGAACTGCAGTGGAAACTAAAGCGCAGTATAAAGCGTTGAGAAAAAAAAATTAATAAACATAGAACATTTTGGACAGAACAGGTCAAGGACTTTTGACTGGATGGAAAGAAACAACATGTCGGTCTATAAATAATGTCAATGTGAATTTATCAACAGTTTTAACTTGATAGAGACTGTTACTAAAGTCACAATAATTTGTGCTAGCTCTTACAAACCGGGATGTCTGGTCATTGTATCCTATAGATCCGGAATGGTAGGAGATAGAGGATAATGCTAAGTGAGAAAAAAAGCCCAATCATTCCGGTTCAGTGATCCAGATCAGCACCAAAAGTCATAGCAACTTAATTCAGCCCAGAGGTATTCTTTGTGTGAAAAAACATAATAATAATAATAATAAAGTAGAAAGATCCTGAGTAAGAGTAACAATTTGTTCTACTGCTGCTAGCACAAATGAATAAAAAACAGTTTGGGTAGGGGAATGTTCAGAAATAAAAAGCTCTTATAAAGAACAAATTATAATAAATAATTATATAAATTAATAATAAGCCTAATATGTGAATTATTTGTAATTTTGTACTGAAGATAAATCTGTGCTGAGTCAGAGATTTTTTTTATTTTATTATTATTTATTAACGATCCTTCAAAATGTTTGAGAACCTGGCTCCAGATAAAATTTTCTGTCAAAAGAATTTATTTATTTATTTATTTATTTATTGTGTTCTGTTTACATATATAGCGCCTTTCTAAAACCCAAGGTCATTTTACACACATAACACAAAGTACCATTTAAAAAATAAGCTAAAAGACTTCAAGGAGTAAAAGAGGAAAAAGAAGAATAAATATAGAACTAAAAACGTGTATATTTACGAGATAATTTGTCCTGAATTGTCCTGGTATCACACTGCCACACCCACTACTCAGCGTTTAGTCTCAGGTATCGGTCCTGTCATGCGCCGTGTCCCCATTAACTTGCTTAATGTGCAGTTTAAACTGTGAATTAAAGAGTGATGGAAACACCTGAATAAAAAAAAAACTCTTAAAAATCACAAAGTTTTTACACTCATGTGAGGTGGTTTTTCAGACAATTAGAAAAACAATATTTCGCAAAATGAAAATGAAAACTTTTTTTTGCATTGAAGTGACATGACACGAAGAGCAAATAAAAACGCTACCTTTCTGAAAAAGATAGCGCTCTGTAAGAGCCATCATGAGAGGAGGAAACCAGCTTTAATCACATAATATCACTTAATAGAAACACAGAGCATACAGTATGGTTTTGTTGAGGTTTTTTTTTTAAATATCGCTTCTATTTTGTGAAAAACTCCAAAGGAAACCTGGTTACTGTTACAGTGGTGCTTGAAAGTTTGTGAACCATTTAGAATTTTCTATATTTCTGCATAAATATGCCGTAAAACATAATCAGATTTTCACACAAAGTCCTAAAAGTAGATAAAGAGAACCCAGTTAAACAAATGACACAAAAATATTATACTTGGTCATTTATTTATTGAGGAAAATGATCCAATATTACATATTCGTGAGTGGTAAAAATATGTGAACCTCTAGGATTAGCCGTTAATTTGAAGGTGAAATTAGAATCAGGTGTTTTCAATCAATGGGATGACAATCAGGTGTGAGTGGGCACCCTGTTTTATTTAAAGAACAGGGATCTATCAAAGTCTGATCTTCACAGCACATGTTTGTGGAAGTGTATCATGGCATGAACAAGGAGATTTCTGAGGACCTCAGAAAAAGTAGTGTTGATGCTCATCAGGCTGGAAAAGGTTACAAAACCATCTCTAAAGAGTTTGGACTCCACCAATCCACAGTCAGACAGATTGTGTACAAATGGAGGAAATTCAAGACCATTGTTACCCTCCCTAGGAGTGGTCAACCAACAAAGATCACTCCAAGAGCAAGGCGTGTAATAGTCGGTGAGGTCACAAAGGACCCCAGGGTAACTTCTAAGCAACTGAAGGCCTCTCTCACATTGGCTAATGTTAATGTTCATGAGTCCACCATCAGGATAACACTGAACAACAATGGTGTGCATGGCAGGGTTGCAAAGAGAAAGCCACTGCTCTCCAAAAAGAACATTGCTGCTCATCTGCAGTTTGCTAAAGATCATATGGACAAGCCAGAAGGCTATTGGAAAAATGTTTTGTGGATGGATGAGACCAAAATAGAACTTTTTGGTTTAAACGAGAAGCGTTATGTTTGGAGAAAGGAAAACACTGCATTCCAGCATAAGAACCTTATCCCATCTGTGAAACATGGTGGTGGTAGTATCATGGTTTGGGCCTGTTTTGCTGCATCTGGGCCAGGATGGCTTGCCATCATTGATGGAACAATGAATTCTGAATTATACCAGTGAATTCTAAAGGAAAATGCCAGGACATCTATCCATGAACTGAATCTCAAGAGAAGGCGGGTCATGCAGCAAGACAATGACCCTAAGCACAAAAGTTGTTCTACCAAAGAATGGTTAAAGAAGAATAAAATTAATGTTTGGGAATGGCCAAGTCAAAGTCCTGACCTTAATCCAATGGAAATGTTGTGGAAGGACCTGAAGTGAGCAGTTCATGTGAGGAAACCCACCAACATCCCAGAGTTGAAGCTGTTCTGTATGGAGGAACGGGCTAAAATTCCTCCAAGCCGGTGTGCAGGACTGATCAGCAGTTACCACAAACGTTTAGTTGCAGTTATTGCTGCACAAGGGGGTCACACCAGATACTGAAAGCAAAGGTTCACATACTTTTGCCCCTCACAAATATGTAATATTGGATCATTTTCCTTAATAAATAAATGACCAAGTATAATATTTTTGTCTCATTTTTTAAAACTGGGTTCTCTTCATCTACTTTTAGGACTTGTGTGAAAACCTGATGATGTTTTAGGTCATATTTATGCAGCAATATAGAAAATTCTAAAGGGTTCACAAACTTTCATGCACCACTGTATATGATTGCTGCTCTGGGGTACATCTCTGACAGCAATAACTCGAGTTTTATTTTCAGTATAAATTCATTTGTCTTCATTGTCTTGTTATAGTTGAAGTATGATTGGAGGGAGAGTCAAATGAAAGCCGAATTTTAAATTTTTTTTGGTTATTGCACAAAGAGCAAAGGGGGGCATTAGGCCCTGTGGGGTATTGGGGGAGGGTTATGCCCTGTTGGATATTGGGGGGGGGGTTATGTCCTGTGGGGAATTGGGGAGGTTATAATCTGTGGGGTATTTGGGTGGGGGGTTATGAACTGTGGGGTATTGGGGGGGTTATGCTCTGTGGGGTATTTGGGGGGATTATGCGTTGTAGGGTATTGGGGAGGTTATACTCTGTGAGGTATTTGGGGGGGGGGGAGATTATGCCCTGTGGGGTATTGGGGAGGTTATACTCTGTGTGGGGTATTGGAGGGGACTTATTGGGGGGGAGGTATTGGGGGTTATGGTTTGTGGGGTATTGGGGGTTATGCCTTGTGGGGTATTTTGGGGGGTTATACTCTGTGGGGTATTTTTTGGGGGGGTTATGCCTTGTGGGGTATTGGGTGGTTATACCCAGTGGGGTATTTGGGGGGTTATGCCCTCTGGGGTACTTGGGGGGTTATACTCTGTGGGGTATTGGGGAGGTTATACTCTGTGGGGTATTGGGGAGGTTATACTCTAGGGTATTGGGGGGGGGGTTATGCCCTGTGGGGTATTGGGGAGGTTATATTCTGTGGGGTATTTGGGGGAGTTATGCTCTGTGGGGTATTGGGGGGGTTATACCCTGTGGGGTATGGTGGGGTTATGCCCTGTGGGGTATGGGGGGTTATGCCCTGTAGGGTATTGGGGGGGGTTATGCCCTGTAGGGTATTGAGGGGGTTATGCCCTGTGGAATATGGGGGGGTTATGCCCTGTGGAATATGGGGGGGTTATGCCCTGTGGGGTATTGGGGGGGTTATGCCCTGTGGGGTATTGGGGGGGTTATGCCCTGTGGGGTATTGAGGGGGGTTATGCCCTGTGGGGTATTGAGGGGGGTTATGCCCTGTGGGGTATTGAGGGGGGTTATGCCCTGTGGGGTATTGGGGGGGTTATGCCCTGTGGGGTATTGGGGGGGTTATGCCCTGTGGGGTATTGGGGGGGTTATGCCCTGTGGGGTATTGGGGGGGGTTATGCCCTGTGGGGTATTGGGGGGGTTATGCCCTGTGGGGTTTTGGGGGTGGTTATGCCTGTGGGGTATTGGGGGGGTTATGCCCTGTGCCCTGTGGGGTATTGGGGGGGTTATGCCCTGTGGCATATTGGAGGGGGGTTATGCCCTGTGGGGTACTGGGGGGGTTATACCCTGTGGGGTATGGGTATGGTGGGGTTATGCCCTGTGGGGTATGGGAGTGTGGCAGCCGGGGAGTGGTCAAGCGCCGGTCTGTGACAAGAGGGCAGAGTCAGGGAAGGTAAGTGGCAGAATCACTACACCTGAGAGCAATTAACCTGTGTTTGTGTGTCTTCCCAGTGACCGCACCCTATATAAAGAGGGAGAATGAGAGCAGAAAGGATCCCTGAACAAGACGCCAGTCGGGTGTGTGTCTGTTCGAGTTCAGAATTGCGAAACTGAAAAGTGTAGCAATAAACGCTATTTTAAATCTGATCTCTGGCCTGCCGTCCTCTGTGCTCCACCCACCAATACTGAACCGCTACAGTGGTGCCAAAACCCGGGAGAAGAATTGTGGAGCACAGCAGCCAATCAGCCCCATGGAGTCCTCCCCGTTCGCCGACCTGGTCCACGCCCTCGCCACAGCCCAGCAAAGCCAGCACCAAGTGCTAGTCACCTTCCGAAAGGAACAAGAACGGCACTTCGAGGCCCTTGTGCTGGCCCAGCAAGAAGATCGGGAGGCGTTCCGGCACCTCGCATTGGCGGGGTCCACCAGCGCTCCCACCGCGGGCCCGTCCCCCCTCACTGTAACCAAGATGGGTCCGCAGGACGACCCCGAGGCTTTTATCACGCTCTTCGAGCAAGTCGCAGAGGCCTCTGGGTGGCCGATGGAGCAGCGCGCGGTGCGCCTCCTTCCCCTGCTAACGGGAGAGGTGCAGCTGGCCGCGCTACAGCTCCCCGCCGACCGCCGGCTCGCCTACGCGGACCTCCGCTGGGCCATCCTCCAGCGCGTGGGGCGCACCCCGGAACAGCAGCGCCAGCGCTTCTGCGCCTTGTGCTTGGAGGAAGTCGGCCGGCCGTTCGCGTTTGGCCAGCAACTCCGGGACGCCTGCTGGCGGTGGCTGGGGGCCAACAACCGTGATGCCGAGGAAATCGTTGATCAGGTGGTGCTGGAGCAGTTTGTCACACACTTGCCAGCAGGAACCGCAGAGTGGGTCCAGTGCCACCGCCCAGCGTCGCTGGATCAGGCCATTGAGCTGGCGGAGGACCATTTGGCGGCTGTTCCGGCGGCAGGACAGCAGACCGCCTCTTCTCTTCTCTTCTCTCCTCTTTCTCTCTCTCTCCCTCCTCCTGTGTCCCGTCCTCGCCCCATTCCTCCACTGCGGAGGCGGGGGCCAGCACCACCCCAGCTGGCCTGCCGCACCCGCGGTGCCCTCCTGTTTCTCCCTTCTGTGTCTGTCTCTCCCCCCCCTCACGTGAGTGAGCCCCAGAACACCGGTGCAGAGAGGAAGCCCGGGCCGGTTTGCTGGTGCTGCGGGGAACCGGGCCACCTCCAACAGCAGTGCACGGCAATGGAGGTGGGCGCAGTGGTTCGGATCCCCAACACGCCAGAAGCCGCCCTCAATCGGGCTGGAGTGTTTCGCATACCGGTGAGTATCCAAGGGGATACATATAAGGCGTTGGTGGATTCCGGTTGTAATCAGACCTCAATTCACCAAAGCCTGGTGCAAAATGAGGCATTGGGGGGAGCACAGGGGGTGAAGGTGTTGTGTGTGCACGGGGACGTTCACAGCTACCCTTTGGTGTCGGTCCACATTTTTTTCCGAGGGGAAAAATTTATAGTGAAGGCGGCGGTTAATCCTCGCCTTACCCACTCTTTAATTTTGGGGACCAATTGGCCGGGATTCCAGGATTTAATGACATGCATAGTAGAGAGTGGGTCCTGCCATTTAGCAGGGGGAGGTCCCGGTGTCACTTTGGTGGGAGCAGCTGTCACAGGGCCGTCTATGTCATCTCCGCGTCAGAGTGAGGAGCCGCCGGCCCCTCCTCTCTCTATTGGGGAAGCCCTCGCAGATTTCCCATTAGAGCAGTCACGAGATGAGACTCTGCGACATGCGTTTGACCAAGTGAGAGTAATCGATGGTCAAACGCTCCAGCCGAACGCCACCCCGTCCTTCCCCTATTTCGCGATTATGAAGGATAGGTTATACCGAGTGACGCAGGACACTCAAACTAAAGAGCGAGTCACGCAAATTTTAATTGCATGGCTGGACACTTAGGGCAGGATAAGACACTAGCCCAAATAATGGCCTGATTCTATTGGCCGGGGATTTGCGGCGATGTTCGTAGGTGGTGTACGGCGTGCCGCAAATGCCAGTTAGTAAATCCAGCAGCCATTCCAAAAGCGCCTTTGCGCCCTCTACCTTTAATCGAGACCCCGTTTGAAAGAGTTGGGATGGATCTCGTCAGGCCATTAGATTGGTCAGCACGAGGGTACCGCTTTATATTAGTTCTGGTGGACTATGCAACGCGATACCCGGAATCAGTGCCTCTGCACAATATCTCAGCACGCAGTATTGCGGAGGTGCTCTTCCGCGTTATCTCCCGAGTTGGAATCCCGAAAGAGATTCTGACTGATCAAGGCACCACGTTTATGTCACGGACACTGCGCGAACTGTATGGGTTATTGGGGATTAAGCCGATCTGCACCAGTGTGTATCACCCACAAATGGACGGCTTAATTGAACGGTTCAAGCGCACCCTCAAAAATATAATTAAAAAATTCATACGTGAGGACACACGTAATTGGGATAAGTGGCTCGAGCCCTTGCTGTTTTCAGTGCGAGAGGTCCCCCAAGCCTCCACGGGGTTCTCCCCGTTCGAATTATTATGTGGGTGTAAGCCGCGCGGCATTCTAGATGTGCTGCGGGAAAATTGGGAGGAGGGACCTTCACAAATCAAAAACGGAATTCAATAAGTTATGGACCTGCGCGCAAAACTCCACACCCTCACCAACTTAACCCAGGAGAATTTGCGGCAGGCCCAAGAACGGCAAACCCGCCTGTACAACAAGGGTACGTGCCTTAGAGAGTTCGCACCGGGAGATAAAGTACTCGTACTGTTGCCCACATCGAGCTCCAAATTGGTCGCCAAGTGGCAAGGACCCTTTGAGGTCACACGGCGAGTCGGGGACGTCGACTATGGGGTGAGGCGAACGGACAGGGGTGGGGTGCTACAGATTTACCACCTCAATCTGCTTAAACTCTGGAATGAGGAGGTCCCCGTGGCATTGGTGTCGGTGGTTCCGGAGAAGGCGGAGCTGGGGCCGGAGGTTCAAAAAGGGGCATTGGCGTTGAGCATCCCTCCTGTCCCCTGTGGAGACCACCTCTCCCCGACCCAACTCGCAGAGGTCGCCCAGTTGCAGACCGAGTTTTCGGATGTGTTCTTGCCCCTGCCCGGTTGCACTAACCTCATAGAGCACCACATAGAGACACCCCCGGGGGTGGTAGTACGTAGCCGCCCTTACAGGCTACCTGAACACACAAAAAAGGTGGTTAGGGAAGAACTCGAGGCCATGCTCAAAATGGGCATTGTCAAGGAGTCCCACAGTGACTGGAGCAGCCCGGTGGTCTTGGTACCCAAGGCCAACGGGTCGGTCCGGTCCTGTGTGGACTATAGAAAAGTCAACGCGGTGTCTAAATTTGATGCGTACCCAATGCCTCGGATTGATGAGTTGCTCGATCGACTAGGCACGGCTCGCTTTTATTTGACACTGGATCTGACAAAGGGATACTGGCAGATCCCCTTGACTCCTCTATCCCGAGAAAAAATGGCCTTTTCCACGCCGTTTGGATTACACCAATTCGTCACACTTCCTTTTGGGCTGTTTGGGGTGCCCGCTACATTTCAGTGGCTGATGGACAGGGTCCTCTGCCCCCACGCCACGTATGCGGCCGCTTACCGACTGGCCGAGGGACCTCGAACATCTAAGGGCCATCCTTAGGTCACTGAGGTGAGCGGGGCTCACAGCCAACCCAAAGAAGTGTGCAATTGGGCAGGTGGAAGTACGGTATCTGGGCTTCCACTTGGGCAACGGGCAGGTGCGTCCCCAAATTAATAAGACGGCAGCAATTGCGGCCTGCCCGAGGCCCAAGACCAAAAAGGGGGTGAGACAGTACATGGGGCTGGCTGGCTATTACCGTAGGTTTATACCTAATTATTCGGACATCACCAGCCCGCTGACTGATCTCACTAAAAAGGGGGCACCAGATCTGGTCCAGTGGACGGAGCAATGCCAGCGGGCTTTTTCTGAGGTAAAGGCTGCACTGTGTGGGGGCCACTTTTACACTCCCCTGACTTTTCTCTCCCCTTTATGTTGCAGACCGATGCATCGGACAGAGGGCTGGGGGCGGTTTTGTCCCAGGAGGTGGAGGGGGAGGACAGCCCCATCCTGTATATCAGCAGGAAGCTGTCAGTGCATGAGGGGCGCTTCAGCACCATAGAGAAAGAGTGTCTGGCCATCAAGTGGGTGGTCCTCGCCCTCCGGTACTACCTGCTGGGGCACCCTTTCACCCTCTGTTCGGACCACACGCCCCTCCAGTGGCTCCACCGCATGAAGGATGCCAACGCGTGGATCACCCATTGGTATCTGGCACTCCAACCCTTTAATTTCAAGGTGGTCCACAGGCCGGGGGCACAGATGGGCGTGGTGGACTTCCTCTCACATCAAGGGGGGGAGTCGGCTGCAGGCCGGATGGCCGCCCAGCCTGAGTCGGGTGGTGGGGGTATGTGGCAGCGGGGGCGTGGTCAAGCTCCAGTCTGTGACAGGAGGGCAGAGTCAGGGAAGGTAAGTGGCAGAATCACTACACCTGAGAGCAATTAACCTGTGTTTGTGTGTCTTCCCAGTGACCACACCCTATACAAAGAGGGAGAACAAGAGCAGAAAGGATCCCTGAACAAGATGCCAATACCCCTGTGGGGTATTGGGGGGGTTATGGTTTGTGTGGTTTTGAGGGTGGTTATGCCCTGTGGGGTACTGGGGGGTTATACTCTGTAGGGTATTTTGGGGGGGGTTATGCCTTGTGGGATATTGGGGAGGTTATATTCTGTGGGGTATTTGGGGGGAGTTATGCTCTGTGGGGTATTGGGGGGGTTATACCCTGTGGGGTATGGGTATGGTGGGGTTATGCCCTGTGGGGTATGGGGGGTTATGCCCTGTAGGGTATTGTGGGGGTTATGCCCTGTGGGGTATTAGGGGGGTTATGCCCTGTGGGGTATTGGGGGGTTATGGTTTGTGGGGTTTTGGGGGCGGTTATGCCCTGTGGGATATGGGGGGGGGTTATGCCCTGTGGGGTATTGGGGGGGTTATGCCCTGTGGGGTATTGGGGGGTTATGGTTTGTGGGGTTTTGGGGGCGGTTATACCCTGTGGGTTATTGGGGGGGTTATGCCCTGTGGGGTATTGGGGGGGTTATGCCCTGTGGGGTATGGGGGGTTATGCCCTGTAGGGTATTGTGGGGGTTATGCCCTGTAGGGTATTGTGGGGGTTATGCCCTGTGGGATATGGGGGGGTTATGCCCTGTGGGCTATTGGGGGGGTTATGCCCTGTGGGGTATTGGGGGGTGGCTATGCCCTGTGGGGTATTGGGGGTGGCTATGCCCTGTGGGGTATTAGGGGTGGCTATGCCCTGTGAGGTATTGGGGGGTTATGCCCTGTGAGGTATTGGGGGGGTTATGCCCTGTGAGGTATTGGAGGGGGTTATGCCCTGTGGGGTTTTGGGGGGGTTATGCCCTGTGGGGTTTTGGGGGGGTTATGCCCTGTGGGGTATTGGGGGGTGGTTATGCCCTGTGGGGTATTGGGGGGTGGTTATGCCCTGTGGGGTATTGGGGGGGTTATGCCCTGTGGGGTATTGGGGGGTGGTTATGCCCTGTGAGGTATTGGGGGGTTATGCCCTGTGAGGTATTGGGGGGGTTATGCCCTGTGGGGTTTTGGGGGGGTTATGCCCTGTGGGGTTTTGGGGGGGTTATGCCCTGTGGGGTATTGGGGGGTGGTTATGCCCTGTGGGGTATTGGGGGGTGGTTATGCCCTGTGGGGTATTGGGGGGTGGTTATGCCCTGTGGGGTATTGGGGGGTGGTTATGCCCTGTGGGGTATTGGGGGGGTTATGCCCTGTGGGGTATTGGGGGGTGGTTATGCCCTGTGGGGTATTGGGGGGTGGTTATGCCCTGTGGGTATTGGGGGGTATTGGGGGGGTTATGCCCTGTGGGGTATTGGGGGGTTATGCCCTGTGGGGTATTGGGGTGGTGGTGGTTATGCCCTATGGGGTATTCAGCCCTACTACATTGAAAATACTTGGATTTAATCCCCAGTATGTTGGACATTATTACAGATTTCTCAGGAGATGATAGGAATGTGTGAAAACTGAACCCAGTAAAATGAAATAGAAACTGACAGTTAGACTGGGGGTTCGTTGCCCTACACCGGTGGGGAATTGGCTCTACTGTAAAAACACTGTTGTGTTGGAAAGCTGTTGCGCTTTTATCATTGGCTTTGATGCCAGTTAATTTCTAATGATGTGTTTGTTCTATTACGCTGTTAATAAAGTTACATTATTTATACCATATAATTTTTTTTTTTTAAAGTGTGGGGCCTTAATGCCCCCCTTTCCCAACTGTAGGTGTTACTAAAGCATGTCGTGTTTCTACATGATCTTTATTTCCTTCACTGCCACTGTTCCAGCACTAACACCCACATACTTCTCTTGTCCTGATGTGGTTTTCTCACTTCTTCTGCACTATTAGCAGGAACCGTGTTGATTGAGAACATCTGGAATGTGTATCATTGTACAGGTTCTTTCCCAGATGAATAATACAAAGTAACATAAAGCAGTGGATCTATTCATTAGTTGGATCTGATCAAATAAAAAGCCCACTGAGTGCTTTTCACTGGGTTTTACGTATTGATTTTTTAAATGCCAAACACTGTTTTACACACACCACATCTGTAATGCTAACAACCCCCCCACACACTGCTTCAGCTACTGTTTATAACACATATTCATTAACCTCAAATCAATGATTTCATGTTCTTTAATTTGTTTATTACGAGTCACACTTTCGCTGTACGAGTCCCTGTGAATGAGCTGTTACTATAGAAACGATAACACATTGTAATGAGCGCATTACTGTAAACCTGCACTGCTGTCAGAGCTGCTGTTTTAGAGCATTAATCAACGGCTTCTGGCCAGAGTCCAGAATTCAGCAGCGCTGGTTTTGAATGACTGAATATTATAAAATTTGATTTGTTTCATTGAAACTGGGCGCTTGAAGGGATCGAGTGTGCACATCACTGACGATGTTGATTTTAGCTTGTTTAATAAAATCCACTCCTTGCTGTTCCTCCTTCTCTTGCATGACACGACGGTTACACACTTCCGAGTTGTCAGGTGACATCACTGAGGGGCATCTCTGGAGTGTGTATCATTGTACAGGTTCTTTCCCAGATGAATAATACAAAGTAAAGTAAAGCAGTGGATCGATTCATTAGTTGGATCTGATCAAATAAAAAGCCCACTGAGTGCTTTTCACTAGGTTTTACGTATTTATTTTTTTTTCTGAGGGTTTATTTTTTATTTTATTTTTTTTATTATGTAGCTTCCAGAGTAGATCCAGTCAAAACTGTAAAGTTCTAAATCAATCCATGTCATATTGTAACTATAACAGGACAAAAAATAAGATGAGAAAAAATGCAAAATAATGAATATGCTATACACTATAGTGAAATGAAGCTGTCTGAGATGATGATGATGATATTATGCTTACATTGCTGTCTTTGGATGTTTTTTTCTCCAGCACAGGCATCTTCACACGATGATCCAGACGCTGGTACGGTAAGTCAGTCTTCACACACACACACACACATACATACATACATACATACATACATACATACATATATTATATATATCAGGAGTGTTTATACATTCGTCATACTTTTAATCTCATTCAGAAAAGCAATTTGGTTATTTGAACTGCTCATTAAGGCTTAATTAGTCCATAACTTCATTAATAATTGTAATGAAGCAAATCTGTGTAGAAGTTACATGCACCCTAGGTTCCCCTACTTTCATACCAGAAAGAATCAAAATTGGTGAAGAATTGAGGGAGAAGAAGCGATTTGTGTGGAAACTGCTCATTAGGGATTGATTAATTACTCCATATCTTCATTATTAATTGCAATTATGCAAATCTGGGTAGAAGCTATATGCACCCCAGGAAGACCTACCTACCTGCTAAAAAGAATCAAAATTGGTGAAGAATTGAGGGAGAAGAAGCGATTTTCGTGAAATGTGGATGATGACGGATGGACAACAGATGACAAATGATGGCATAAACTCATCACCTGTCGGCTGGATGCACTAATAATCCTAAAATCATTAAAAGTAAGCTAAATATGTACAAAAACAGGTCTGTGGAAATAAATATTAGTAACAAATGTACAGTAGATAAACAGATGGATAAGAAGTATGGTACACGCATGTTCAGGAAAATGTTTACACTGTAAAATTTGATAAGTTCATCTGTTCAAATCTCACGATTCTAGGAAAAGAGTCGAGGAAGCTGGTTACCTTGAAACAGTTAAGTAAATACAACCATTACCTTCAAGTTAGGTCTCTTTATGACTACTGTTTAAGTTTATTTTAAATTGCATGTACACGTAAATTGTCATTTCTAAGTATTGCCATCTTGTATGGCCCAAGTTAATGAGAGTTACAAAAAAGTCACATTGCATATGTAACCGAATTCAGGAAACTTATGCCTTAGAAAAATGAAGTAAGTACAACAAAGCATTATTCATCAGAAGTACTTTCTTATTAAAAAAAATTAAAAATTTCACAGTCTACCTGAAGAGTTTTTCACTTTTTAGCATTATAACTGGCGTCCTGGCTCTGTGACAGTTAGGTTTCATAAAAAGTACACTTTCCATTAAAAAAAACACACAACAAAAAGATCCACCAATGTTCTACTTTCATATAGACATGAAATACAGTACTGTGCAAAAGTCTTAGCCCCCTATTGTTTGTTTGTTTGTTTGTTTGTTTGTTTGTTTTTATACAAACTTTCTTATAGATTTCTATTTTATGACTTCTATATTCTCGAGTCAAAACATTACAGAAACATTTTAGAGTCCGAATGTTCAATTTTTTTCCAGCACAATATTAAATGTTACAGGGGGAAAAAAAAGTTTGTAATGTGTCTGAGCAGCATATTCCATAATAGAGCACTTTTCAGATTAAAAAAGAAAACATAATGAAGGCTACTTTTTTTGGTGTAAAATGAAGAAGTGAGTGTGACAGTCAAAGTGTCCAGAAGAACTGTGGCTGGTTCTGTAAGATGCTCAGTAAAACCTACAGATCATTTCCGCATAAAACTGCACTCACTGGACCTGAGACGGATATATTTTTTTTAAAGCAAAGGAAATTTCATCTCACACCAAATATTGACTGTGTCATTTATTATGGCTTAATGATTACTGTTTATAGTATTTTTGTATGTTGAAACATTTCATTTAATTATTTTTTACGTTGTTTTTGGTCGACAGCATTTCTTTCTATGTGCCTAAGACTTTTGCACAGTGAAAGAAAAGTTAATCTACAGTATTTCCAGAGGAAAAGACAGTTCCCCACCAAAACCAAATGTTTAGACACGTCAATTATCTGGTTTATTTGCTGTATTATGTTACATCTTGTAATGCATGCTGAGGTATGTTAAGTGTTGTCTGCATTCTAAGCAGAAAGTCTGCCAAGTTATACTCAGGTGAGCACTGCAGGTCTTTAGTACTGTTAGAATGAAAATCCATGTCTTGAAGATCAGTGCCTTCTGCGTCTCCTTCATTTTCAGTTTGAACAACTTCCACCACATTCAGTATGTGTCAAAATTCCTGGTTTAAACTGGAACTTTCTGTGCAGCTTTCAGCCCTCACGGCTCCTGCTTTTGTTGGCATTAAATGTGATATCAAAATGATTAGTTTCAAAATGACAATCCTGCTCGGGGCACTGGACATTTTGGCCCATCTGAACGTGTATACGGAAATGTGAAGAAAAAAAATGATTTTTCAGTGCATGACTCTTCAAATTCACAAAGTTAGCAATCGAAAACATGCCCTGTGTCTGAAATCACTCCCTACTCACTATATAGTGGACTATAGAAATAAATCAAAAGAAATCAAATCAAAAGCCTCAAATGTGATTTAACAAAAGCCAGCGGCAAAGAAGAAAAAGTATTCAGCCTTGATTTAAAAGAACTGAAAGCTGCAGGTACTTTGTATTTATTAATGTGGGAAATGCGCTCAGTATAATATGGTTTTATCACAAAAACACACGTATGTATTTATTATTTTGAAAACCCACCAGCCGACTGATCTGGCACGTTTTAATTGTGCAACAGTAATGACGTAAATAATGGTGTGGAGGAGTAGTGTCCCAAAGTGTTTTTTTCATGTTACCAATGAGCTCGCTATATAGTCCTCTATATAGTAATTCCCTATATGGTGAGTAGGGAGTAGTGAATGAGTGAGTGATTTCAGACACAGGGATGGTCTGTGGCATCACTAAGATTGTCACTGATCTGGGAACGCACTGTAGATGGACGTACCTTCAGTGTATTGAAGGATTTAAATGTGCAGAGGCGCTCTATGAAGACATGGTGTTGCGATGTTCTTGTGTAATCCCCATGTTTCAGTCTATAATGCTTATATCTCTATTTTCACATGCAAAGTTGCAAAACGTACATGTCCACTGCATTAATGTTAGTTGTCTTCAGCTCATCTTCACATTGCAATAAAAGATCTCAAATATGAATTCAAAACCATGTATTTTTTAAAACAATGTAAAAACAACTACAGTCCTGTCACGGGCGATTGCTCTAAGACAATGAGGGAGGCTCAGCCTCCTCTAAAAATGACGAACATCGTGTAGGATGAATTGCGCTAGGCTTATGTTATAGCCGACCTTATAACATTGCTATTTCAGATCCAGAATCATAGAAATATATGTGCTCAACCCACTACAGTGCGAAATCATTCCTTTATAACTTTAATGTGTGCGTGAGTTTCTCCCCCTTGTGACAGCACGATGCAGCCCAGCCTCAGTGCACTTCAATGGCATTTGGGAGCTATGCGCTTTTCAATCTCAAAATGCAAGATGATTATTGGACAAATACTGTGAAAACGCCCGCCCACGGACTCCGAGCCTCACAGTGGGAGGGACATGGCAGTTTCCGCGAGGAGACTGGTGATTGGTGAAAGCGGCCGGATATTTTCTTTGATTGACAGCTCGTTTCAAATATAGACAGGCAGCGGTGAATCTCAGTTCAGTCCCATGCGGATTCGCAAGTGCTGTGGTGTATTGTAAGAGATCAGCTTACATTTCGATTTCATTCATTACATACGGTTTCTACCAGCTTTTTTAGTTTGTATATATTTTCATTGTAAATAAAGTGTAAATATAGTGTTGTCAAGTTTGCTATCTTAGTTCCAGAAATTTTGTTTATTTGAGTGACTGAACTTGAACTTGAGGGGGCTAGTCAGCTAGCAAGAAAGCTGCGCACGGATGCCAAGCATTGCTGATTTAATTTTGGCGAAGCCATTTGCCAGTCTTCCTTTCGAGGAAAAAATTAAAATTAAAGAGCAGGGTAGACCAACGCCTCAAATTGACTTGGTGAAAAAGGTAGGGAATAATACTTGTTCCTTTCAGCTCTCCTGGTATGAGAAAGTGAATTGGCTAACAGCACGTGACCCACATCAACAACAGTAAATAGGCTACTTTAGTAATATGTCATGGATGGACCAAAAATATAGAATCTATTTAAAATGTTTATGCTGAGTATATTATATTGGAATATATATTTTTCTGGATATGAATTAAACACAGCTACAATTTGGAAAACATTTTTAAACAGAAACACAGCCGAGAACATTTCACACTACAGACCTGGATTAAAAGTGAAGGGTTATCAAAATTGTCAATAAAACATTTCTCAGTCAAAATCAGTAAAATATAGGGAAAGTGTCATTGAATGAAATGTGTGGCACCCAGCTCTATGTTTGGCTCCCCAAGGTCAGTGCTTGTGCCTATTCCAGAACACTCTGCTGTTACTGCTGAGGTTCCTCACAAAGAGCTGCTTTCAATAATGATCAATTTTTAAACAACATGCCACAATTTTAAAATATAAAATGTTAAAATATACCCCCCCCCAAACACCACCATCATGTATATTGGACAGTAGTCTAATGGGCCAAAAGAACCTGTTATTTCACAGTTTGTGACCCTGCCAACAATCAGCCAGATCAGAGGCAAGAGTATGGGAAAAATTGATGTTTTTTCTTTTAAAATCTGGAAATATCGTAACCGACCAGCCTCCCCTGTTTGAAAGACTACCAGCCGCCACTGAGTCCTGTACAAAAGTCTGAGGCACATGTAAAGAAATGCTGTCGATGAAAAATGGCTTAAAATAATGAAATTAAATGGTTTAACATTAAAAAAATACTATAAACAGTAATCACTGAGCCATAATAAATGAAACAAAGTCGATATTTGGTGTGAGATGACCCTTTGCTTTAGTCTGAGGTCCAGTGAGTGCAGTTTTATGTGGAAATGATCTATAGGTTTTACTGAGCATCTTACAGAACCAGCCACAGTTCTTCTGGGCACTTTGACTGTCACACTCACTTCTTCATTTTGCACCAAAAATTTTCCAGTAGCCTTCATTATATTTTCTTTTTTCATCTGAAAAGTGCTCTCTTATGGATGAAATATGCTGCTTTAATGTTATTTTGAAAAGAAAAAAAAACCCTCGAACATTTGGAAAATGTTTCTGTAACATTTTGACTCGATAATGTACAGTATGTAGAAGTCATAAAATAAAAATTGATAAACTTTGCATGGAAAAAAAAACAGGGTGCCTAAGACTTTTGCACAGTACTGTACTTTCAGTGCTCACATAAGGTAATGTTGGTTTTCTTCAAAAACGTCAAGAAACATTCCTTTCTTAATGGTTTTCTTCAACAATTCAGCTGAAATAATGTTTGAGAGCCCATACAATGAGTCCATATCAATTAACTCATGAAAATTGACTAATACCTACAACTAAAACTTCTTAACACCTCGAGGTACTGATCAGCCCTCAGCCACAAGAGAAGAAAATTCTGGCACCATACCTGTAGCAGCGGCCTGAATAACACATACACGCCAACACAAATGGCGTGTTACACAATCAATGACCACTTCAAATTAGTTTAATAAAAATGCACGTTATCAAATTTTGCTGTCGGTTAAACCGTGGATGTGTGTGCTTTTATTCTGTGTGTTGTGGTATCAGCTAATTTAACTTGCATTAGTTAATATTTGCATAGCCAGACATGACTTTTAACTTAACTGCACAGACATGATTATTTAACTTAACTGCACAGACATGATTATTTAACTTAACTGCACAGACATGATTATTTAACTTAACTGCACAGACATGATTATTTAACTTAACTGCACAGACATGATTATTTAACTTAACTGCACAGACATGATTATTTAACTTAACTGCACAGACATGATTATTTAACTTAACTGCACAGACATGATTATTTAATTTAATTATCACTATGAGGCGGCACGGTGGTGTAGTGGTTAGCGCTGTCGCCTCACAGCAAGAAGGTCCTGGGTTCGAGCCCCGGGGCCGGCGAGGGCCTTTCTGTGTGGAGTTTGCATGTTCTCCCCGTGTCCGCGTGGGTTTCCTCCGGGTGCTCCGGTTTCCCCCACAGTCCAAAGACATGCAGGTTAGGTTAACTGGTGACTCTAAATTGAGCGTAGGTGTGAATGTGAGTGTGAATGGTTGTCTGTGTCTATGTGTCAGCCCTGTGATGACCTGGCGACTTGTCCAGGGTGAACCCCGCCTTTCGCCCGTAGTCAGCTGGGATAGGCTCCAGCTTGCCTGCGACCCTGTAGAAGGATAAAGCGGCTAGAGATAATGAGATGAGATGAGATTATCACTATGAATAGAAAATAAGGCCTGGGAATATTGAAAATAGCTGACAAATGTGAATAAGCATTTCAGCTGGTTCACTTACCAAAAGATTCAGAACTCGTGCTTCAGGTCCTTTGTCTGGAAGCACAGGAAAAATATGAGTGTTGACCACATTCATGACATATTAAGGATGATCATTCATTTATTTTCCATACTGCTTATCCATGAGGGTTGTGAGGGAAGCTGGAGCCAAACCCAGCTAACTTCGGGCAAGAAGCGAGACACACAGGTGAATGATTATCATGAAAAGCTAAAGTGACTAACTGTTCAAGCCCTTAGAGCTTTTGTGGCCACAGAAACAAGACATTTTTTGAAATATGCATACCAAATTACCCTGCATTACACCTCTGTACATGCACACTGCAGACATCTGCAAATTTCCATACGTCTAAACTGTGTGGCTTACTCAGGTGTATGAAGTATCGGATCTCTTTCATGCAAAATGAGTACATTTACTTAAAGTATATGAGTTAAAACAATACATAAAGTGTACTTATTGAAGAAAGTAGTGATGATACCTTTTACAGTGCATGAGTAACTCTATATATACACAAAACAGTTTGTAAGTGTAAAAGTGATAAACACATGGTGCATTTCAGGCAGTGAGGCATGAGGGGTGTGCAAACTTTTGCACACAGCTGTATAACTCAGTGTATACTGCAAATATTTCACGGATAATGATGCACTGTTCTTGCTTTTTACTCAAGAGCTTTTTTTTCTCAATTGTCTAATCATTCATATCCGGGTTTTATGTTGTTTAATTTTTTTTCCCCTGGCGGTTTGTGTTCTGTTTTAAAGATAATTCACTGCATGGTGCAAAGTGAAACATGAGATATGATGTGCATTAGGGAGGATGCATGAGTGCACAAAATGAGGGGATGTGCAAACAAACACAACTAGGTTAAGTGCCATGAGAAGGGCTTTCAAATCAGAATATACATTTTATTTATAATAAACATAACATTTCCAGACCTGTGCATCTAATAAGGCAGGTGTGTTCTTTATAAAAAAAAAAGAATAAAGAATTATGATTTAAAAAAACAACAACAACAACAACATGCAAACTAATCTATAATGTTTTTTATTAGGGGAATATATATATATATATATAATGTTTTATTCTTTACACTGCATCATTTTTCGCCCTAATTTTCTATAATATTTTTTACACACGTTCTTTAGTACGTTAGTGTGATATTTACAAGATAAGCATTTATTTTAATTAATTTATCAATCATTTTTTTTAATTATTATTATTATTATTATTATTATGAATTACCTGTGGCGTGGATCAGAAGTTCCTGCGCGCGCGCTCCTCACAGCCCATCTTCCTCGCGCTCCTCTCTCCGCGCGCACCGTTACTTTTTTTTTTTCTGTTCTCCACCTCAGGCTTTCGTCCGAAACCACGCCCCTTGGATAACGGACGCGCTCTCATTGGTCAGTGGATTCCGTAAAGGCGCTCTGACGTGCTCTGATAGGCCAGTGTCCAGCGCACGCGACAGCGTTCTGACAGATTTTTTTTTTTTTTTCCCTAATGACTCCTGAGGTAATGAGTGCGTTAGCGCCGCTGTGAGAAACGGCTAACCGGCTCTGACTAAAAATACCATTTTAATGAAAAATTCGTGCTCATTAAAACATTAAATGTTAACTATTTGATAGAAAATACAATACAGCGTCATTAGTTTTATCGTTTGCTTTTAAGTTTTTAAGAATAATTTACATATTAACTGAACTTCATGTTGAGTTTCAGTTAGCCTCACAGGATTTAGCTAGCTAATCTGAGTAAAAATAACCTGAATAATGAAATTAGTGTATATATTTTTTTCAACTTTAGTTGAATGAATATGTAGTATATTTTAAAATGTATTCATGTATGCAAATAATTCACACTCTCTCAGATTTCAAATATATTATTATTGTTATTATTAATAATAAATGGGGGAGGGTCAATCAATGAGATTAGCCAATACATCTCATTTTTTAATCTGTTTTTTTTTTTAATTTATGCTACCAATATATAAATTAGCATTAATTACATTATAATTTTATTTAAAAATCTATGTATTAGCTGTTTGTGTTTTCTTTGTTAAAGCAGACACAACAGTCCATACAGTGACACCTGTTTCAAGATGTTTATTATCAAAATTATCATCATGAATGGGATTACTCCATTTTGTTCTGACTTTAACAGTTTATAATCTTACCTTTTCACATTTTTTAAACATTTCATAATCATATCGACATATTCACACACCACCAATTTACACCGATTTACAAATATGTACATGAGTCATATTATATCGTATTATAGTTCAATATTTAAAAGATATTCTTTAGATTCTAGTAAACTAATTCAGCGGACATTTTGTTAAAGCTCAAGTCCATTTTATACAACAAATAAAATCACTCAGATTTTTTTTTACATCAAAATAAGCTACTATTTTTTGTTCGTATGGAAATATATGTGAAATATGTCATGTTGATTTCTGTACATATAATTTTTATACATTTAAAACAAAGCAGTTCAGTGATGATTGAATTAATGCTTTAATACGGTTCACTTTTTCATGAAAACTTCACAGTACAGGCAGCAGGATGGGAATAAACTCTAACATGATGCTAAAATGAGTAAAATTCCCCATGAACGCCATGTTAATGACATACTGTGGTGAATGACCTGTTGGCATTAGGAGAACTTTTCATTTTAATGGTGCCACAAATGCCTTAAAAGGTTTTGGTTCCCAGAAAACCATCACTGGCTTGTTAGTACGTATATTTTCTTGGTACTATAATGAACTGCTATAAATGTGTCATGTTAAAGCGTTCTTCACTTTGTCCCTCTGGTAATGTTCCTGTGTGGAACCATCTCTGAAACTAGCATCCTTTAAGTCATCTAAGAACTATAGAGAACGCCTGGAGAACCTGTTTTCACTGAGCTTCTTTGTGGCACCAAAAGCACATGGAAAAAGAAATAAAAATGTTATTTAGAGAAAACTGGCTCTTCTCCACTCTAAAACTAAACTTTCCTGAAAAATCCTTCAGGATTGTATCATATGTGACAGCTTTAAATACCTCCAGGAACCAAGGAACCTATGAGAAACAAATATAAATTTGTTTTAGGAACTTACATCAATTACTGTGTTTTAGAGTGTGGCAAGGAACCTTCTCTAGCACCTTTATATTTAAGAGTGTTATGTTAAGTGTACTCTGGTCCTGATGACTCCTCCTCAGAGAATGATCTCAAACCAAATCCATCCTCAATAGGCAGAGCACTGGTTGTAGTGTTGACATTGGTGTTTGGGGTAGTGCTGAGTCCTTTCCTCTTCAGATGGCGTTCCTCCATCTTGATGGTGTCATAGAGTCCTGTGGGACCCTCTTCCAGCAGCACGTTTCTCTCAGAGTAGGATGGCTTCATCTGACAGACATGTCGCAATGCAAGCAGAGCGGGAGCATACAGCATGTTGACAAGACCCATGCCCAAATTGAGCTGGACAAACCCCAGGTTATGGACAATCTGTCCAGCCACAATGGGCCCCATGGCATAGGCCACAGAGTATGAGGTGTCTGCGATGGCGTACACGCTGCCATACACAGACACGTGACGGACGTCGACAAGGAAGGCCAGCGTGGGCAACAGCGCCGTGTCGACAAGCGCAATCCCGAAGCAGATACCGCACAGCGGTACCATGAGCTGTCCGAAGTTCTTGCAGGCTGGTACGGTGCATGAGCTAGCACCGATGATCACCATTCCAAGAGCACCGTAGAACCACTGCAGGTGTGGGTACTTGGCTGCCAGTTTGACTGTCATGTACACGCCAAGAACATGCGGGAAGAACGAGGGCAGCCATGTCAGCCCTATCTCCCACTGGGTGGCGTGCATCGTGGTCTCCATCCAGTTGGCCACTGTGGGCTCAAGGAAGGCCAAAGGCACGTTGCACACCGTCAGTGCCCCCGCCACCACTGCGATATATGGGTCCACCATTAGCCGGTGGATGGGAGTGCCAATAGGCATGTTCTCACGTGACCGGTCTGAGAAGGGCTTGATCACAGTGAGCAGCAGGAAGCCGTCAGCCAGGCACACGCATGCCAACACAATGAACGGTACACGCTTACCGGCGAACTCATACAGCACTCCGCCAAACGGTGGTGCCACGAGGCTGCCAAATGATATGAATGCCAGGGCAATGCCAAGTGCACGACTGCGCTCTGCCTCCTCCGTGAACTTGTCTGCAATCATGGCAAGGCCTGATGTGTCTGCAAACGCCGAACCAAGACCCTGTAGGCTGCGCGCCACAAACAACATGGCATAGTTCTCAGCAAATGCAAACACGCAGGTGGACAAGCACATGATCATCAGCCCAATCATGAGTGGGATGTCGTAGCCCACCCGGTCAATAAACGTCCCAGATAACGGGTTCACAAGAAGCTGGACCATGGCCTTGGAGGCGAACAGAACTCCTATCTTTACATCCAGGTTCTCCTTGGTGCTGTCGGTGGTGTTACTGTGTGTCTTCGCCTTATTTTCGCTCTCGAGGTCAGCCACGTAGTCTGGGATGATTGGCACGATCACCATGTACAGCATGTTGTCTAAGAGCAGCGCAACGCACACGATCACTAAGATAATCCTCCGCTGGCGCTCGGGATCGTGCACCGCCCCGCCGAGCTGCTTCGTCCTCTCCGAAAGTTTCAGAGCAGCTGACCTGGCCAGATTGAAAGAGCCTCCGGACTCCTCCATGCTTCAGAGTGAAGGAAAATCTCTCTTCCTGCTTTAGCTGCTTTCTCTCTCTCTTTTCTTACTTTCTTTCTTTTTCTTTCCTCCCGAAGCGCGAACGTCGCCCCGGTCTCTGTCTCTCCGCGCAGCGCTCAGCGCACCCGGCTCAGCCGATTCTCATCCTGTCTCAGTCTCATCCGGACCAGTTGCGTCTTTCGGCCGATGTCTTTCTTTCTCAGTCTCTTTTCTTGTTTCTGTTTTCCCCCTGCAGTTCCCCCTTTTCACTTTCTGTCTCTCTTCCTGCTCTGCTGCGCCTCAGATTCTGCGCCCCAACGCATCCACAAAGCGCCGCGCTGCCATTAGTGGGAATGAGCTCACAGCCCTGCCTTCACACGGGTTTCCTATCTGTCCTATTCTCTCTCTCAGTCTTTTTCCTCTCTCTCTCTCTCTCTCTCTCTCTCTTTCTCTCACCCCACTCTCTCTGTCTTTTTCCTCTTTCTCTCTTTCTCTCCCCCACACACTCTCTGTCTTTTTCCTCTCTCTCCGTCTTTTTCCTCTCTCTCCCCCTCCCGTCTCCCCCACACTCTCTCCGTCTTTTTCCTCTCTCTCCCCCTCCCCTGTCTCCCCCACTCTCTCCTCTCTCTCTCTCTCTGATCTATAAATTGACTCGCATTAACCAATCAGAAGTGGAAAGCAAAGTACCTTAACGAGCTCTCGAGAATCACCTTCACAATGTGTGTGTGTGTGTGTGTGTGTGTGTGTGTGTGTGTGTGTGTGTGTGTGTGTGTGTGTGAACGATGGAGAGAAGGAGACTTAAGAAGAAGACGAAGAAGAACTTTATTTATCACACGTACACTTTTAATCACAGTGAAATTCCTCTCTGCATTTAACCCATCTGAAGTAGTGAAAACACACACACACACACACACACACACACACACACACACACACACACACACCAGAAGTATAAAAACAGGATAAAAAAAAACAAAAACTTTTGCTACCTTCTTAATTAAGACATTATTATTATTATTATTATTATTATTATTATTATTATTATTATTATTATTATTCAAGATTGGTGACCTGCCCAGGGTGAACCCCGCCTGGATAGATGGATAGATTTAATTCAAGTAAGTAAGCAAATAGATGGCTGAGCACATGTATGAACAAATAACTGAACAAATTAATTCATGCAGCTATCAAATAAATGCAGCTGTTGTTGAATAGAAAGGAAATATTACAAATAAAATGTAAGATTGAGAAAGGAGTTAGAGCAGTTCAGATAGATAGATAGATAGATAGATAGATAGATAGATAGATGTGTAGTGAGCTCTTCAACATCACAGTAGTGGACACCTCCCAATGCTGGGGGTTAAAAAATGTTAATTTTATGTAAGTAAGTCAAAATACAGTTCCGACATTATTACTCAAATGAATAAATCAGACTCTGTTATCTGTAAATTAACATGAACGTTATATAATACATAATAGCAACGAAAATAATACAATATTCTCTAACTGAATTGGATAATTGTTTAATTAATTGTTTATCAAACATTTAATATAAAGCTGTAAAAGTGGTAGTCACGTGCATTAAAAAAAACAGAAGGAAAATAGCAATAAAAACATCTAAACTAATAAACTATTTTGAAAGATAACGACACGATGGTGCACAATGCAGAGACACTGCCACCTAGTGTTCACATTATTACTGTGCACAACATCAACGCCATCAGTCTCAGAAAGCAAACAAAAAGATAACATCTGGATTCTGGAATCTTACTGGAGCTGTTCCTTATTGTCTAAAAGATAAACTATATAATGAAAATAAATAGATTTTTTTTTCAAAATAGGATACTTACTTATCCTCTTCGTCCCTAGTGAGACATAAGGCCATGACTTTTTCTTTCCATCTGGGTCTATCCTGCGCCATAGTCTGTGCTGATTGCCAGGAGAGCCCCATGGATGCCAGGTCGTCTGACACTGTTCTCCTCCACGTGGTTTTAGGTCTTCCTCTTTTTCTTTTCCCATCTGGTCTCCAGTTTAGGCATTCTGTCGTCCGTCATTCTTAGTACATGGCCAAGCCATTTCGACCTTCTGCTAGTAATTTCAGTGGATAGTCTTCTACATCCAGTTTTGCTATGTAGTTCCTCATTTGAGATCTTGTTTGGCCAGAAGATGTTGCATATTTTGCGGAGACAGTTGTTGTTGAATGCATCGATCTTCCTCATGTCAGTCTTTGTAACTCTCCAACTCTCTGAGCCATATAGAAGAACTGACTTAACATTACTGTTGTAGAGTCTGAGTTTAGTCCTAAAACTATACTGTTTAGATTTCCAAATAGTTTTCAGTCAGCTAAAAGAACCCCTAGCTTTGTCGAGGTGAAATTTGATGTCCTTTTGATCACCATCAGTTGTACTCATAACACTTCCCAGGTATGTGAAGACTCCTAAACCCTCCAGGGCCTCTCCATCTATGCTGATGGGGGGGGGATCTGTTGGTGTGTTAATGTACATAACTTGTGTCTTCTTCTTGTTGATGTACAAACCAGTTTGTTTACCTCGTTCACTTAAGCGATCAGTCTTTTCCTGGAGTAGGGTACGGATAGATGCAAGAACAGCCAAGTCATTGGCAAAGTCGAGGTCCTCAAGGTACGTGGTAGGAGTCTATCTGATGCCGCGAGGACAGTCTGATGTAGTTTCACACATTACCCAGTCGATAGTGATTAGGAACAGAATTGGGGAGAGAATGCATCCCTGTCTAACACCAGACCTAACACAAAATGGTTTAGTTAAACTATTCTCTGTGATAACACTGCATTCAAAGTGTTCATAGCATGTTCCTATAATGGTAACTATTTTGTGTGGAATACCATACGCCCTTAGGATTTTCCACAGGCTTTCCCTATGAACACTATCAAAGGCTTTCTGGAAGTCTGTGAAGTTTATGAGCAATGGAGAGTTCCATTCAATGCACTGTTCAATGATGTCCCTCAGGGCAAAGATCTGGTCTGAACACCTGCTTGTTCTTCCCTTAACTTGGAGTCTATTGCACTGTCAATCCTTTTGAGAAGGATTCTGCAGAATACCTTACTGGGGATAGATAGTAATGTTATTCCCCACCAGTTATCACAGTTGCTAAGAACCCCCTTCTTAGGGATCTTAAATATGAGACCTTTGCTCCAGTCCTGAGGAATGACTTCATGTTCCCAGATTTTGGCAAACAGGTCTGTGAGTAGAAGTGTAGCTGTTGCACAGTCTGCTTTCAAAAGTTCTGCCTGTAGGGAGTCAATACCTGGTGCTTTGCCATTTTTCATTGCCTTTATTGGTGTTTCTACTTCAGCTTGAGAGGGCGGGTTGGTATTGATGGAAATATCATCGGAAGGTACTGGGTCAGCCGGCTCATCCGGCTCCGGTCTGTTTAATACTTCTTTGAAGTGTTGAGCCCATCTTTCTGCTTGTTCCCTTTCAGTTGTAAGCAGTTTTCCCTGTTTGTCTTTGACTGGTACAGAGCAGACACTGTTCTGGCTACTGAGCCTTTTGGTAATTCTGTATACTGTGTTAAGTTCTCCTCTAGTGGCAGCCCTTTCTGCTTCATTCGCTAACTCCTCTATTACCCCTTTTCCACCAAATCAGTTCCAGGGCTGGTTCGGAGTCAGTGCTGGTGCTGGTTCACAACTCGTTCAACTTGCGAGCCAGCTGAGAACCACCTTGCTTTTCCATCGCTCGCGGTGCTAAGAGAAGACATGTCATTATGTCGCTGTATACATCAGTTACGTCGTTGTATACGTCATTATGTCGCTGTATACGTCAGTTACGTCGCTACGTTTGCATAAACCTTGGCGCGAATATCGAAGCAAAAACAACGCGGAAGAAGCAGCAGCAACAACAACAACAATAATAATGGATGACTTCGCGTTTGGCTGCTGCTTCTCGTCACTTAAAAATGGCGATCTTTCGCGGTCTTGTCATTCTTGTCGGTCTTAACAACTCCGCCCCCTGCTGACGTAAGCGGTTCTTTCCTCTGGCCCAGCAGAGAGTTGGTGCTAGCCTGGAACCGGTTTTTCTGGCCCCAGAGCCAGTTCTTTGTCAGTGGAAACAGAAAACCCGGTTCCAAACTAAGCACTGGCCCCGAACCAGCCCTGGAACTGCTTTGGTGGAAAAGGGGCATATGAAGGCTCTCTTATCACGTCGAGCACTCTGTTTAACCTCTCTGTCTTTGCTCCTGTATGTATCCTTTGCCCATTGTGACTTTGTATTCAGCAACTTCCTTTTGGCTACTTTCCTTTCTTCAATTTTCTTCCAAGTCTCATGTGTTAACCACTCCTTGTCTTTATTCTTTCTATAGCCTAGGACTTTCTCAGCTGTTTCTCTGTACACCTTTGTTATGGTATTCCATGTTGTTTCCACAATGTTTTGTTCTTCTTCATCTGCTAGGTTCTCTAGGGCTTTGAAACGATTTCTTAGCTCAAGGGCAAATTCATGTCTAGTTTCTGGAGTGCGTAGTTTGTAAGTGTCCAATACCTTGCGCCGCCGCTTGGTGGGAGGTGTTGCTCTTAACTTCAGTCTAACCTTGGTCACTATCAGATGATGGTCACTGCCGACATCTGCTCCACAGTAGACTCTGACATCTAGTAGAGACCTCTGCCACTTCTTGTTTACTATTACATGGTCAATTTGATTAATGGTATGTCCATCTGAGGAAGTCCAGGTCAGTTTGTGAATGGTTTTGTGTGAGAAGATAGTTCCACCTGTCACTAGCCTGTTGCTTAGACAAAAGTCAATAAGCCTCTCTCCATTGTCATTGATGTTTCCACATCCATGCTGACCCATAGCATCTTCCCTCCCACTGTTGTCACTGCCAACCTTGGCATTCAAATCTCCCATTACCAGTATCATATCATGTTGTGGGGTTTTACTGATTTCTCATTGTAGTTGCTCGTACCACTCATCTTTAATGTCATCCTCTGCCTCGTTTGTAGGAGCATAACATTGTAGGACAGTTAGTTTGCAGAACTTGGAGTCAAATCTGGCTCTGATTAGCCTATCGCTGATGGGTTCCCATTCAAGAAGTGATTTAGTTACCTGTTTGTTCAGTATGATGGCTACACAATTAGCATGTTGGTTGTCTTTACCAGAGTATACAATGGTTAGGACTTCTGAGGTTACTTTACATCCTGCGCCAATCCATCTACATTTGCTCACACCAAGAACATCTAGGTTATATTTCAGCATTTCCCTGCTTACCTAAGCTGTCTTTGAAATTTCGAACATTGTTCAAACATTCCATGTACCAATCCAGATGGTACTTTTAGGGCCTAGGAGACTCCAATTCGAGCTTCTGACTTCCTGGGGTAGGCTTTCATCAGGAGCTGTCATGGTGCCTGTTGCTAGGCCGGAGCTTCCTGTCAGGCCCTGGGGTCTCATAGGTAGAAAAGTCATAGTTTCAGTAACAGGATTGAGTTTTTGCAGGGTGAGGTTGTTGACCCATTGCCCAACCCCCAACCTGGAGGGCTAGGTGCTGCCTTTTGTCTGACCTCTCGCCTGTAACCTGCCCAGCATGGTTGAACCTGCCGAGGACCTAAGTCTAGGCCCCCACCGGTATAGCTCGCAGGTTCCTTGAGGCACTCAAGCCTCCCCACCGCATCAAGGTAGCAGCACAGGGGAAGTCAAAATAGGATGAAAGTAGTATATTTCATGAACGTTGGATGAGGTACTGTGTTTTATATACCATTCTTTTTTTTTCCCCCGAAAATGTATTATTATTAAAGGGAACTAAAATTATTACTAAAGGGAACCCATCCTCATCTGGGTGATAACAGATAGCATGCTTATAAATAACTCACTTCTATAACTGTGTCCTATAGATTCACAAAGTACAACTGTGTAACCAGGAAATTCATTATAGTTTAACAGGAAATCTGTTTTGTTAAAGTTATAAACTGTTCATTGATGGAAACTTGAGTGCAAAACTGTTCATGACAACTGCAATCCTAAAGTCATCATGGTGATTGGAGTCCTAAACCATCGTAGTAAAACTGTAAGTGTCCAGAGCCTTCTTGTAAGTGTATGTTTCGACTGTCCATATGCAGGCCATCCTCCACGGGAGTGATGTGATGAGAATCCAGCCAGAAGTAGGGCATCAGGATGAATCAGGCAGGTCTGAAGAGCAGGAGAGGCCAGCATCATAACTAAAAGGGAGAGCCAGAAGGTAACACAGACATGAGGGAGCCCTGGGGCATAAAGCAGCAACCATTCCACCATCAACAAACCTGAGTGAACGAGTGAGAGTGGGGGACTGACAGCATCCATACATTCCAGTTTACCAAAACACTCTGTCTGAGGATCCTCCAGATCTACTCCTTTACCTCATAAACACCATTAACACAAGGCTTGACTAAACAGATCTGTTTTCAGCCGAGACTTAAACGCTGAGACTGTGTCTGATTCCCAAACATTACTTGGAAGGCTGTTCCATAACTGTGGGGCTTTGTAAGAAAAGGCTCCGCCTCCTGATGTAGCCTTCACTATACGAGGTACCAGCAGATAGCCTGCACCTTTTGATCTAAGTAGGCGTGGCGGGTCATAGAGGAGCAGAAGTTCACTCAGGTACTGTGGTGCGAGACCATTCAGTGCTTTAAAGGTCAATAGTAGTATTTTATAATCAATACGAAACTTGATTGGGAGCCAATGCAGTGTGGACAAGACAGGGGTGATGGGGTCATATTTTCTAGTTCTAGTAAGGACTCTTGCTGCTGCAATTTTTTATTATTATTATATTGAGATATAAATCTTATTTTAGGATAAATGTAGGACAGAAACATGACAATATTTCAACAGTAAATCTGATTCAAGACTTAATTTGTCCTCAGTATAAAAAGAAACCGAGAAAAACGTTTCATATGTGATTTGTGCCATAAAATTATTGTCTGTTTGTTATTTACAATATTATAGCATTAAATATAAATATAAAATCAGTCACCAAGAGTAACACCACACCAAACTGAACATGCAATATTAATTAATTATGCCCAAAACAAATATTTTCACCAAAATTCTGACATTAAAAAAGTTTATAATTAAAATGAAATGTATTAATTATTTTTGTTTTTATTTATTAAATGTATTATCATTAGATTAATTCTAAATTATTCTTTGTTTATTTATTAATAAAAAATCTATAACAAATATGTAATTAATTATTAATAATAAGTTTTCTGTCGGCGGCATGGTGGTGTAGTGGTTAGCGCTGTCGCCTCACAGCAAGAAGGTCCGGGTTCGAGCCCCGTGGCCGGCGAGGGCCTTTCTGTGCGGAGTTTGCATGTTCTCCCCGTGTCCGCGTGGGTTTCCTCCGGGTGCTCCGGTTTCCCCCACAGTCCAAAGACATGCAGGTTAGGTTAACTGGTGACTCTAAATTGAGCGTAGGTGTGAATGTGAGTGTGAATGGTTGTCTATGTCTATGTGTCAGCCTTGTGATGACCTGGCAACTTGTCCAGGTCCAGGGTGTACCCTGCCTTTTGCCCGTAGTCAGCTGGGACAGGCTCCAGCTTGCCTGCGACCCTGTAGAACAGGATAAAGCGGCTACAGATAATGAGATGAGATGAAGTTTTCTGTTCAGATGTGGTGTAGGTTTATGAAGGTAACTGAAACAATAGTCGATTAAAATCAATATCGGATAAAATGTACAGAATTTCTTAGATCCTTCATCTGAGCTTTATCTTGACCTTAAATCAATGTTTATTGGGGTTTTTAAATTATTTAAATTGCAATCCTGGATATATCTTATTGATAAAGTGTATCAGTAAAACATTAATATTGTCTAAGTAAATAGATAAACCTGCTAATTATTCAGTCATGTTGTGCTGGTACTCTTTACTGCCTCTAGAGGGAACCAAAGAACTAAAAACAGTCAATGATCCAGAGTTCTTTGGATGTTTAACACTTCTCGGTTTCTTAAAGTGCATGGGGAGCGAAGGCAAGTCCGTCTGGTCCGATCTCACAGAAGAGCTGCTGGAGCATGAAGTGCTGAAAAAGTGAATGCTGGATATGATGTAACGGAGTCAGAACACACAGTCATCACAGCTCGCTGTGTCTGGAGCTGTGGAGCTGTAGATCAGTCAGAGAGCCCATGCTGACCCCCTGTACACCACTGAAAGACCTACAACGGGTACATGAGCATCATAACTGGACCATGGAGCAGTGGAAGAAGGTGGCCTGGTCTAACGAGTCATGTGGATGGCTGTGTGTGTGTGTGTATGTCACTTACCGAGATGGTACCAGGATGCACTATGGGAAGAAGGCGAGCCAGCGGAGGCAGTATGATGCTCTGGACAATGTTCTACTGGGGAACCTTGGGCCTGGTGTCCATGTAGATGTTACTCTTCACGTACCACCTACCTAAACACTGTTACAGACCAAGTTCACCCCTTCATGGTGACAGTATTCCCTCATATCAGTGAAATCTTTCAGCAGGATGATGCTCCCTGACACACTGCAGAAACTGTCCAGGAACATGACAAAGAGCTCAAGGTGTTGACTTGACCTCCAGATTCCTCAGATCTCAATCTGTTCAGCATCTCTGAGATGTTCTGAACAAACTAGTCCAGTCCATGGAAGCCCCGCCCACAACTTATAGGACCTAAAGGATCTGCTGCTGATGTCTTGGTCCCAGATCCGAAAGCACACCTTCAGGGGTCTGGTAGAGTCCAGGCCTCGAGGGTCACAGCTGATTCAGTGGCATCACAGGGGACCCACGTACACTCTATTAGGCAGATGGTTTTGTAATGCTATGGCTGATGGTTATTAGTTCAATTTCTGTGTGAGACATTAAATTATTCAAAATACCTGTGTGGACTTCATGGCTCCAAGGTTGCCAGGATTTCTGGACAGGTGTATCTCATCTCATCTCATTATCTATAGCCGCTTTACCCTGTTCTATAGGGTCGCAGGCAAGCTGGAGCCTATCCCAGCTGACTACGGGCGAAAGGCGGGGTACACCCTGGACAAGTCGCCAGGTCATCACAGGGCTGACACATAGACACAGACAACCATTCACACTCACATTCACACCTACGCTCAATTTAGAGTCACCAGTTAACCTAACCTGCATGTCTTTGGACTGTGGGGGAAACCGGAGCACCCGGAGGAAACCCACGCGGACACGGGGAGAACATGCAAACTCCACACAGAAAGGCCCTCGCCGGCCACGGGGCTCGAACCCAGACCTTCTTGCTGTGAGGCGACAGCGCTAACCACTACACCACCCACCACCGTGCCGCCTGGACAGGTGTATAAGTGATGAAATAGCAAACATGTTTTATGTCTGTATAAAGTGTTTATATACCTTCAGCTGCTGTCTAGTGATCAATACATGGATGTTATTACAGCCAGAAGGATCAACTCCTGCTTTCTACACCTATATTTGAAACTGTTTGTTATAATAATGCATTATTTATTTGTGTTTTACATACACTGTATATCCACAATTAAGAGTTTGACTTCTTATTTATTCATTCATTTATTCATTTGAACTTTCTAATGCTTAGAGAAGACAATAAAACAAACAGCTGGTTCATGTTCCTTCAATCTGAGAGTATTGTGAAAAATTGAGAGAAAGCAGCAGATGGATGAGAAATGACAAACACAAAATATGAAACCTAGATGACCTTTCGATTTCATAAAATGGGTGAAATTTAGTTCCGTCTGAAATGTGGTGATTGTGATATCTGTTTATTTCTGTAATATCTCACAAAATATCAGGCCATTCTGCTCGCTCGCTTGGCGCGGTCACGCAGACAGAGGAAGTCCGTGTGCGCATGCGCAGGTTTACCTTCTTCTTCTTCTTTTGGGTTTTACGGCAGCTGGCATCCACAGTGTTGCATTACTGCCATCTACAGGTTTCCCTTTGAGCGTGCACTGACAGTTCCATCATTCTGTCGCTAAACGAACAGCTGATCACACCGAGGTGCTCGCTGAGCGCCCATATTTATTAGTTTGGTCCTGCGTTTCCTTTCCTTCGTATATAACATAACGTCTTTTCTTCTTGCTTTCTTTCCGTTACTGTAGTCGGTCTTTCACGTTTCATTCGTACACTCACGTCCTTCATTTTTCTCTCCTGTTTCAAATTTGTATCCCACAATGCCTTGCGTGAATGGGGAAAGCCCACCACGTGATGCATGATGTAGTATCTTGTATTGGGTCATGGTGAAGCAGGAAAAAATAGCGGAGAATTTAGGGCCACGTGGAGATAAATTCATTAATTGTTCTATTTTTAAAAAACCTAATAAAATTGGAAGCCTGTGATTTGGATTCAGTAGCTTTCGTTTCACTAAAAAAAAAAAAATCTTTTTGTGACTTACACTTGAAAAATCTGAAAGGCAGTACAGCTTTAATCTTGGTGAATAAAAGTGCATTTATCATCCTGTGTCTGTGATCCTCACGCTCCACCCTGTAAGTGAAGATCAGATGCTCTGGTTACAAATCAGAGAAATCAAAAAAGGTGAATTCAGTATCTAAATTCTGAAATTCAGAAACAATCTGACTTGATCATAGTTGAGAATCTTTATCTCAGCTGTCCATACTGTCGATGAGCTGTTGCCATGGCGTGGCGTCTGTCACCCACAATTCCGTTAAATCGTATCTCCTCTGTCAGTTCTCCACAGATTTCTGTTTTGATTGTTTCACAAAACTTGGTCGTTTGCTAACGAGTTACTAATTCGGCCAAATTAATGAATTTTCCAGGCCTCTCACTAGAATTCTATCTCCTCTCTCATTTCTTACCCGAATTCAGTTCTGATCGATGTTTTGGGTCGATCTTCCTTTGAGGAACAAAACTTGGCTGTTTCATCTCATCTCTCATCTCATTATCTCTAGCCGCTTTATCCTGTTCTACAGGGTCGCAGGCGAGCTGGATCCTATCCCAGCTGACTACGGGCGAAAGGCGGGGTACACCCTGGACAAGTCGCCAGGTCATCACAGGGCTGACACATAGACACAGACAACCATTCACACTCACATTCACACCTACGCTCAATTTAGAGTCACCAGTTAACCTAACCTGCATGTCTTTGGACTGTGGGGGAAACCGGAGCACCCGGAGGAAACCCACGCGGACACGGGGAGAACATGCAAACTCCACACAGAAAGGCCCTCGCCGGCCATGGGGCTCGAACCCAGGACCTTCTTGCTGTGAGGCAACAGCGCTAACCACTACACCACCGTGCCGCCAACTTGGCTGTTTGTTTGTTGATTTTCCTGTTGTAAACAATTTGTTTATTTTCAGTTAAATCGTATCTCCTCCCTCACTTCTCAATAGATTTCAGTTCTGATTGTTTTATTTGAAATAACTCGACCTTCTGCACAAAACTCGGTCATTCTATTGTATCTCCTCTCTCATTTATCATGCGATTTCAGTTCTGTTGATGTTTTGGTCGTCAGGGTTGTTTTGATGGCAGGACAGATGAGCTCCTACATCCTTGACATTCTGGTCATAGTTCTGACCCGTGCTTGAAAACAAACCGTCAAAAAACTGTTGAGCTGTTACGTCAGATAATCTTTTTTTATTTTCCGTTTAAGTGTTGTTCTGACATTAGGGGTGTGTGTGTGTGTGTGTGAGAGAGAGAGATTCTGGCTCAGTCCTCAGTTTAAAAACCATAATGAATTAGAGCAGTGACAGAACTATTACGTAAAATATGAACTAATCCAGATTACACTTCCTCTGTAATCCTTTAAGATCATTTCTGTATAAAACCTATTGTGGAAATGTGCAGCTTTATAACACTGTGTGTGTGTGTGTGTGTGTGTGTGTGTGTGTGTGTGTGTGTGTGTAATACAATGATTGATGGCTGACTCTGAGCTTTTGTCTTGGAATAATCTGCATAATGTACAACACACACACACACACACACACACACACACTACATGCGGCTGAGGGTGTAAATTCACATAAACTGATGACTATCAGCGATTCTGTTCTAATGTTTCAAATATTTATCAGATTGTCCGACTTTCCATTTCGACACCAACATTTGTTTGATCAGAGAATTAAAACTCTTGGGGATGTGCACTTACAGGAAAATAATTAATCATCATTCAACAGTTTTCATCATCTACAAACGTGGAAGTGTTTAAAAGCACACGATAATTCATTTTTTTTATTCAATCTGTTCTCGGATTAAAGTGGATTATAATTAATCTGATTAATCTGCTGCAGTCTGACCTCGGCTCATCCTTTTCAAAACCTTCTGTTCTTCAGATTAAAAAAATCTATAAAACAGTTTGACAGTATATTTCAGAATGAGGCTGGTCCTGGAGACAAAAACCACATCCATGACACCGAGTTCCCTGTAATTTACACACCAGGTTAACACTTGTGAGCAAAATCAGAGCACACTTAATAATTCTTTCACATTTTATAACACAATACTGAAAGAGTTGCTTCGTATTGTCGGGACGAGTCTAATGACCAGACTCACTATATAAAAAATGTGAAATTTCTGTGACAAAGAAACGAAAACTCGTACACTGAGCACGTGCAGACGAAACAAACCGTCTGGAGCAGAAGTTAAATGAACTTACCTGTTTTAGAGGAGCTGCAGCTGGATCACATGACCATCAGGAGCCAATCACAGGAGGACAGACACTCGAGTTTATAAACATCCACATGACAAAAAACAAACGCAAGAAGCTAACTTGAAAATTACGCTCAGAATTGAAATTAAAAGCACAAACAAACAAATAAATAAAATTTCTCAATTAATTAAATAAATAGCTGGTCGTCATTAGTCATGGACAGATGTAAATGATTTGGTGTCGTCGCCTGTCCATCGCTAGCAATGATGACTGCTTCATTAGGATGCGCAGAAACGCAGATGGGCCGCGAGACCCGCGCCAGAGTGACAGAGTCATCTGCAGCGGTGGCACGAATGGCCTGGTTGAGCTGCTATGGAATGTCTGGCCCTGTGAGCCCTCGTATTCTCCCTCTGACGCTTGTCTTCAATTGCGGACACTGAGCTTTCAACTATGCTTCGCCATGTTGCTCTATCCGAGGCGTCCCTTTCCCATGTCTGATCGATAATTCTGGCATTCTTTATGTTTCTTTTCAAGATGTCTTTGTACCTCAGTTTCTGTCCTCCTTGTCTCCTCTTTCCTCGGCTCAGTTCTCCATAGAAAATGGCTTTGGGTTGTCCTGTGTGAGGCATGCACCAGATGTGTCCAGCTCAACGAAGTTGGGAGGCTGTGATCAGGGCTTCCACGCTTACTGTACTGGCTCACCTGAGGACTTCTACATCAGGGACCTTGTTTCTGACGTCGTATTCTGAGGATTTGACACGGGTGTCAGAGTTGTAGCCTGGTCAGTTTCTTGAAATGTTTACAGTAGAGTGTCATGCATTCAGTGCATGGGCGTCGCCACCATTGAATGTGGCGGGGGCGTGTCCCCCTCACATTTCATAATTCTTCGTTTGGACCCCCCCACATTTAACATAAAATATGAGTTCACCCAGCGCCGTTTCTATTGCTTCGTGAACGAATCCATTCCACTTGATCGATAAGAGAAAACACAGAGCACTGAAAATCCACTCCGGGTTTTCCGGGCGTTACCTACAACAACTCACAGCGCGCGAGTGAAGTGACTCTCAGCGCGAGCAGAGAAATGTTAGTGCAGCTGCTGGAAAGTGGAAGAGGTGACGTCAGTCCCATTGCCACCTCACAATGTCTAGCTTTTGCTAAAACCTTATTCTTTTGTTATCTGCCCTCGAAATTAACCCTTGGCCATGTTAAATTAATGTTCAACTAAACAATGAAATAAGCTTCGCCTAATGGGGTATTCTTGGTTGATGGTGAATTGTTTGCAGTATTTGCTCCTCCCCAGACACAATGGACATAAGGACATTCTTTACAAAGAAGCGGAAAGTCAGTCAGAATTTCCCCACAGGACAGGGTTTCTTGTCCCAATGGAAATGTTAGTGCAGTTAGCTGGCTAGTCAATGTTAGGAGATGTATCAGCTAGCTTAACGTTAGCTATCATTTAATTCAAACCCAGTAGGCCTGCCTTACTGTAATGCCAAGAATGAGGTCAAGTCTGCTCTGATGATATTTATTGATTCCCTTTTGTGATGTGAAGAACTTGTTTTGTCTGGTCTTTGCCAGTTTTCTGGAAAGTAAGATGGGAAATCAGTGTGTGGGGAAGGAATAGTAGAAAAGAAAGTGATGGAGAGAGATGGATGTTATTCCAGGTGGATTGTGAAGGAAAGGGGGATAAAAGTTATGAAGTGGTAGAAATTGTGGTGGCACCAGTGTAAGAAGGCGTTACACTACTGTTCAAAAGTTTGGGGTCACTTTGAAATGTCCTTATTTTTGAAAGAAAAGCACTGTTCTTTTCAATGAAGATCACTTTAAACTAATCAGAAATCCACTCTATACATTGCTAATGTGGTAAATGACTATTCTAGCTGCAAATGTCTGGTTTTTGGTGCAATATCTCCATAGGTGTATAGAGGCCCATTTCCAGCAACTCTCACTCCAGTGTTCTAATGGTACAATGTGTTTGCTCATTGCCTCAGAAGGCTAATGGATGATTAGAAAACCCTTGTACAATCATGTTAGCACAGCTGAAAACAGTTTAGCTCTTTAAAGAAGCTATAAAACTGACCTTCCTTTGAGCAGATTGAGGCTACATCCACACGACAACGGCAACGAGATGTTATTTAAAAATATATCGCGTCCAAATGGGCAACAATCAGTAAAATATCAGGTCCATATGGCAACGCAACGCTTGCTGAAAACGATGCAATACACATGCCACACCTCTAGGGGTGCTGTAAGACGGTCCCTTCGGAGACACCAGAACAATAGAAGAAGTAAGGACGCATGCACATAAACTATTATGCGCGAGACTTCATATTAGCCACAAAGTCAGAAAAATCTGTTTGTAAAATTACATTATAATGACCAAATACAATGAAAAGTATTTTTCCAGTCTCACCTGTGAAAGGTAATCCCATGTGATCTCGTTTGGACGGCAAACCTGTTGGTACAGTTAAACGCAGCTAATCTTTATTCTCCGCTTTGACCTATCCAAAATGGCGGCGAGGATGACGTATGATTCTACGCAGAAGGCGGCGTCTTTAATGGTCTGGAATAAATTGAATGCTACACGTTGATGGATTAATTTGTTGTTTCTCACCTGTGAAAGGTAATCCCATATGATCTCGTTTGGACGGTAAACCTGTTGGTACAGTTAAACGCAGCACATGAATCTTTATTCTCCGCTTTGACCTATCCAATATGGCGACGAGGATGACGTATGATTCTACGCGGAAGGCGGCGTCTTTAATGGTCCAGAATAAATTGAATGATACACGTTGATGGATTAATTTGCTCTTCTACACCCTTTTTGAGGAATGTATTGTAGGACTTAAACCCACATCTGAAGAGGTGAGATCGCTCCTTTTTTTCCCTATTTTTGCTGGCGGGATTGACTCTGCCCTAAGGGCAGAGTCTCTCTCTCTCTCTCTCTCTCTCTCTCTCTCTCACTTTGCACCATTACACAATAAATATTCACAGTGAAAATATTTTCTAAGCGTGTTTCATGAACCAAGTTATAGGATTTGTTGACAACTCGCATCGAGTTCGTTACACTTCTACCCGGCGTGAAGCACTCACAGTCATGTGGTTGTGACATCATCGTAAACAAATCTGTTCTACTCATCCAGACGACTTCACAACGGCAACGTTGCCAGATCTTTCCACTCTGGAACCCGTTCTCAAAAAGATTGCGTTTTGGGGCACCCAAAACGCTGGTGCCTTGTGGACGCCAGGCCTAAACGATAAGCAATTGTATCGGAGTCACCTGAATCCGTTGCCATGTGGACAGGGCCTGAGTTTCTGGAGCATCACATTTGTGGGCTCGATTAAATGCTCAAAATGGCCAGAAAAATGTCTTGACTATATTTTCTATTCATTTTACAACTTATGGTGGGAAATAAAAGTGTGACTTTTCATGGAAAACACAAAATTGTCTGGGTGACCCCAAACTTTTGAATGGTAGTGTATATCTATAAATCTATTTGTTATACTAATCTGTAAATGCTACTGTAGTACCACCATTGCATGTAGGTTGACAAAACTGCACTTGTTCATTGTGTGAAGTTCTCTTTTATGTGTCGTTGCTTGACCCAGTGTAATTTTGTGTTATGAAGACTGCATGATGCCATGCCATTTTTGTTATGAGTATCGCTAAATCAGAAAAAAGTAAAATGCACCCACTAAAGTCACTGTTGGTGGTGAACAAAATTGCACCTGTTCATTGTGTGAAGTTGTTTTTTATGTGTCACCGTTGCTTGACACAGTGTGATTTTGTGTTATGAAGTTTGCATGATGCCATGTCATGCCTGTTCATTGTGTGAAATTATGAATTTTCTTATTTTTAAACATACAGTTGAGTGTCACTATTGCTTGGCACAGTGGCATGTTGTGTTACATCTAAAACAAAAAAGGAAACACAAAATAAAAAGTAAAATGCACCCATAAAGTCATTCTCTAGCTGCTTTATCCTATTCTACAGGGTCGCAGGCAAGTCACTGTTGATGATAAATTGTGTCACGTTCATCTCATTATCTTCGGCAGAGCAGTGGGTTTAAAAACAGGCTGATGGATATATGGACTAGTTGAATGAGGACTTATTGTTGAGTCTCGAAAATAGTCATTGAATTAAGTGACTTTTGAAGGTAAAATTAGGTGTTTAACAACCTGTTAAAAATACACCAGAATGCAGGAAATGGCATCTAATTAATTAAAAATTTTCTAGGGGACGACCCCCAGCCAGTGTGTCCCCCCCCGCCAGATTAAAAATGCTTCTGACGCCCCTGATTCAGTGGCGTAAAGCAGAGATGGTAAGACTGTGGCGTTGTATCCTTTCAACTTGGTGGTTCTCTTGATCTCATGACAAGACAATAGTTGCTTACCGAAAGCTTTGGTAGCAGCTTGAATCTGGCGGTCTACCTCCAAGTCTGATGAGTTTGTGTTGGTAACTGCACTGTCTAAGTAGACGAAACTCAGAACTCCTAAGAGGCGTTCCATTGACCAAAACAACGTTGTTTGACCTTGCCTGTGGCTCAGGTAAGGGTTGGTACAGGAGTTCTGTTTTCATGGTATTGAATTTCAATCCGAAGAGGGTTGCAGCTGTGGCAAAGCGATCAGCGATTTCCTGCATGTCATTCAAATCTGTTGCTACAAATGCAGAGTCGTCTGCATACAGCAGTTCTCGCACGCAAATGATTTGGTGTACAGTGTGTTAAAGATGACGTGGGCTGAAACATCGCAATAGCAAGCGAGTCTGAGACAAAATGACCTCTGGGGGGGCTGTGGTTTTTTAAAATCATTTTTCTACATTGAATCAAAGAAAATATGAATCTCACCAAGTTACCAAAGCACCATCTCATTCAACAATCTCATTATGAACCAGTTTCATTCACTGCATTTTCCTCTTAATTCAGTAACAGCAGCTAAACCTCGGGTTCTTTAGCATAGAATTAGCAAACACACAAAATGTGGTCGTCTGTGCTGATTTACTGATTTATGAAAATATGTTTGTTTTTATGAATCATTTACTTTTGATCTATATTTTGGTGAACAGGGTTTGTATTTTCAGTCTGAGCCCAGCAGTTAATATCACAAAATTATATAAAGAAAATAAAGAAACAACTCAAAGAGAACTTACTTTTCTTCTTACTGGAAATCTGATCTGCAGGAAATGTGGATGATGATGATGATGAACTTCCTGTGCCATGTGGAATTTTCCAATATTTCCTTCTCCCGGCACTTAAAAGATGTTTATGGACTGAAGACTCCAAGTGATGAAGTGTCTCAGGTGTTATTTTTGTCCCGTTCTTCCTGTAAACAGGTCTTAAGGTGTGGAACAGTTCGGGGTCGTCACTGTCATATTTTTCATTTCTAAATTCTCCACATATTCTCTATTGGGGACAGAGGGGACACGCCCTCTTCTTCCACAGCCACGCCTTTGTAATGTGAGCAGAATGTGGTTTTCCGTTGCCTTGTTGAAATCTCCCTGGAAAAGATGTCGTCTTGAAGGCAGCAGATGTTGCTCCAAAATCTCAGTGTACTTCTATGCATTAATGCTCCATCACAGAAGTGTAAGTTACCTTCGCCAAGGGCACTGACCCAACCCCATACCATGACACACCCTGGCTTTTGGACTTGTTGCTTTTTCTTCCAAAAAAGACCTGGAATATTGATTCATCTGACCACAATACCTGTTCCCACTGTGTGGTTTTCCAAAGTAATCCCGAGCCCATGTGGTTCTATCAGCTGTAGATGAATGATGGTTCTTGATGCATTGAGGGATCATGGGGGTTCAGATTAGGCTTGAGCCCTTTACACAGTGAAATTCCTCCAGATTCCATGAATGGTTTAATGATATTATGCACCGTATAGTGTGAAATTTCTTTGAGGAACATTGTTTTAAACATTTCAATCATTTTCTCACACATTTGTTGATAAATTGGAGATCCTCAGCTCATCTTTACTCCTCAAACACTCGGCCTTTCCTGGAGACTAATTTTGTACCAAGTCATGATTACAGTCACCTGTTTCACATCACATCATTAATTGTTTTATCTCATTACTCGCCCTAAATTGCTCCTGTCCCCAACTTTGTTGGAATGTGTTGCAGGACTGAAACGCAGGAATGGATGTAGATTAACAAATGAAATGAAGTTGACCAACAAAACATGAAATATCTCTGGTTCATTCTGGCTGTAGTGAAATACAAGTCAAAGTACATTTACAAATCACTGCTTTCTTCATTTTTTTTAAATTTGCATTTTCCATACTATCTTAACATTTTCTGATTTGGGGTTGTATTTTACTGTTTACTATTTTAAGGTAAAGTGTAGTTATATTTGATTTGGATGGGCAAAAATGTGTTATTTTTACCCGTTGTGGATTTTTAGGTTTTATTCATGTTTTTATCAGTTATTTATCGGAAACATGAACATAGTTTAAGGTCTTTTGACAGTTACTTCACATGCAGTAATATAAATGGCACCAAAATCATGGAATCAGCCTAAAAAACAAGTAAATAAATTAGCAATATTAATTAGCAGCTAGGTGGCACGGTGGTGTAGTGGTTAGCGCTGTCGCCTCACAGCAAGAAGGTCCGGGTTCGAGCCCCGGGGCCGGCGAGGGCCTTTCTGTGCGGAGTTTGCATGTTCTCCCCGTGTCCGCGTGGGTTTCCTCCGGGTGCTCCGGTTTCCCCCACAGTCCAAAGACATGCAGGTTAGGTTAACTGGTGACTCTAAATTGACCGTAGGTGTGAATGTGAGTGTGAATGGTTGTCTGTGTCTATGTGTCAGCCCTGTGATGACCTGGCGACTTGTCCAGGGTGTACCCCACCTTTCCCCCGTAGTCAGCTGGGATAGGCTCCAGCTTGTCTGCGACCCTGTAGAACAGGATAAAGCGGCTAGAGATAATGAGACGAGATGAGAATTAGCAGCTACGTTGACATTTTCACATGCTATTTCATTTTCATTTATTCTCATAATGTTTCTTGTTGCTAGTTTGCTAATCGTGGCTGTTCATTGAACCACTGTTTTCTCATCTGATTTTGATCCACCTGAGTAAATAAAATTACTTTAATTACGTAAGTAAATATCAGTTAAACTGTCTAATCTGGCAAGTGGCTGTATCTAGCATAGAAAACTAGCTACTGAATGTATATCACAGTCTATAGGCTAAATATGACACTAACTTTCACAGAGTCATTTCCAAAGTTCTCATTGTACACAATCTGTTCAGTGTGGGACAGAAAACCATGTTAGGGAAGTGTGTGTGATCCAAACTAATCCACACACAGTGGAATGTTGTTTACTTGCTAATAATCTCACAGGGCTAAAAATGCTAAGCAGAGAGCTTGAACACGGGGATTAAACTATTCAGAGAAGCGCTGTGGTATGAGTCACTTTAAAATGATAATGTGTAGTCTCTGTGCAGTCTCTGTGCAGTCTCACTGCAGTCTCTGTGCAGTCTCACTGTAGTCTCACTGTAGTCTCTGTGCAGTCTCACTGTAGTCTCACTGTAGTCTCTGTGCAGTCTCACTGCAGTCTCTGTGCAGTCTCTGCGCAGTCTGACTGCAGTCTCTGTGCAGTCTCGCTGCAGTTTCTGTGCAGTCTCGCTGCAGTCTCTGTGCAGTCTCGCTGCAGTCTCTGTGCAGTCTGACTGCAGTCTCTATGCAGTCTCACTGCAGTTTCTGTGCAGTCTCGCTGCAGTCTCTGTGCAGTCTCGCTGCAGTCTCTGTGCAGTCTGACTGCAGTCACTGTGCAGTCTCACTGCAGTCTCTGTGCAGTCTCGCTGCAGTCTCTGTGCAGTCTGACTGCAGTCTCTGTGCAGTCTGACTGCAGTCTCTGTGCAGTCTCGCTGCAGTCTCTGTGCAGTCTCGCTGCAGTCTCTGTGCAGTCTGACTGCAGTCACTGTGCAGTCTCACTGCAGTCTCTGTGCAGTCTCGCTGCAGTCTCTGTGCAGTCTGACTGCAGTCTCTGTGCAGTCTGACTGCAGTCTCTGTGCAGTCTCGCTGCAGTCTCTGTGCAGTCTCGCTGCAGTCTCTGTGCAGTCTGACTGCAGTCACTGTGCAGTCTCACTGCAGTTTCTGTGCAGTCTCGCTGCAGTCTCTGTGCAGTCTGACTGCAGTCTCTGTGCAGTCTCTGTGCAGTCTGACTGCAGTCTCTGTGCAGTCTCACTGCAGTCTCACTGCAGTCTCTGTGCAGTCTCACTGCAGTTTCTGTGCAGTCTCGCTGCAGTCTCTGTGCAGTCTCGCTGCAGTCTCTGTGCAGTCTCACTGCAGGTTCTGTGCAGTCTCGCTGCAGTCTCTGTGCAGTCTGACTGCAGTCTCTGTGCAGTCTCACTGCAGTCTCTCTGCAGTCTCTCTGCAGTCTCACTGCAGTCTCTGTGCAGTCTCTGTGCAGTCTCACTGCAGTCTCTGTGCAGTCTGAGTGCAGTCTCACTGCAGTCTCTGTGCAGTCTGACTGCAGTCTCTGTGCAGTCTCGCTGCAGTTTCTGTGCAGTCTCGATGCAGTCTCTGTGCAGTCTGACTGCAGTCTCTGTGCAGTCTCACTGCAGTTTCTGTGCAGTCTCACTGCAGTCTCTGTGCAGTCTCACTGCAGTCTCACTGCAGTGTCTGTGCAGTCTTGCTGCAGTTTCTGTGCAGTCTCGCTGCAGTCTCTGTGCAGTCTCTGTGCAGTCTCTGTGCAGTCTCGCTGCAGTCTCTGTGCAGTCTCTCTGCAGTCTCTGTGCAGTCTCACTGCAGTCTCTGTGCAGTCTCTGTGCAGTCTCTGTGCAGTCTCGCTGCAGTCTCTGTGCAGTCTCGCTGCAGTCTCTGTGCAGTCTGACTGCAGTCTCTGTGCAGTCTGACTGCAGTCTCTGTGCAGTCTGACTGCAGTTTCTGTGCAGTCTGACTGCAGTTACTGTGCAGTCTCGCTGCAGTTTCTGTGCAGTCTGGCTGCAGTCTCTGTGCAGTCTGGCTGCAGTCTCTGTGCAGTCTGGCTGCAGTCTCTGTGCAGTCTCACTGCAGTTTCTGTGCAGTCTCACTGCAGTCTGACTGCAGTCTCACTGCAGTCTGACTGCAGTCTGACTGCAGTCTCGCTGCAGTCTCTGTGCAGTCTCGCTGCAGTCTCTGTGCAGTCTCGCTGCAGTCTCTGTGCAGTCTGACTGCAGTCTCTGTGCAGTCTCTCTGCAGTCTCTGTGCAGTCTCACTGCAGTCTCTGTGCAGTCTCACTGCAGTCTCTGTGCAGTCTCACTGCAGTCTCTGTGCAGTCTCACTGCAGTCTCTGTGCAGTCTCACTGCAGTCTCTGTGCAGTCTCGCTGCAGTCTCTCTGCAGTCTCTGTGCAGTCTCGCTGCAGTCTCTGTGCAGTCTCTGTGCAGTCTGACTGCAGTCTCTGTGCAGTCTGACTGCAGTCTCTGTGCAGTTTCTGTGCAGTCTGACTGCAGTCTCTGTGCAGTCTGACTGCAGTCTATTATAGAAGTTATCAAAGTGATATTTTATTAGCAATGCAAGCAGCACTTGCTGTGCGAGAAGCGCCTATCCGTTTACATCGTAAATTGAAAATTTTTGATTGCCATGTACCAACATAAAAATATATTCAGCTTCACAAGAGTTGGGTATTTTACAGGAAAAAAACCCCTGAATTTTCAGAATATACACTCAGATTTGCACAATACTGATTACTTTTGACATGGCGATCTTCTGAATGTTGATTGTGAAACTGCTGGCCATGGCCATGTTAGATTTTGGTCGAAAGCTGATGACATACTACCCCTGTAACATTAGACTCTAGCTAGCTTTCTATTGGTCGACACTGGCCGAAATCGATACCAAAGGTGGGGAACAATCATGACCCCTGGTGGGCCTTTTCGCAGTACTTTTGGTCAAACCGGAAGCCGGCCAGAGACAGCGGAAGTTCAAGTCATGGTCAATAGATGTGCATTCTTCTATGGAAAACAATAAAAATATTGGATTCTGGAGGACAGAGAAAAAAGAGAAGGTTCAGCGATGTTAATCATATTGTTCTGAAGAAGTCACATTTGATTAGAAACATGTAATACATAGCGCTTTTGAGCGCCGCCCTCTGAGAAGTAACATGTGGAACTGTGCTGTCACCTTTTGCCTTGTTGTGCCATCACATGCAATAAGAAGCGTTTGTATGGCAATTAGACAAGTTGTAGAGAAGAGAATACAGTAAGAGAGGACAGATTTAATACTTTAATACTTTAAAAGGAATTTATGTAGATTGTTATTATCCTTAATGATCTTTAGTTGGGTTTGAATGATCCGGTACGATGGCCAGCAAAGTACCTACAATCATCAGTTCTGCTCATGCCACTGCTCAGTTGTTGAAATTGATTTGAGTAGTTTACGCCGTCTCACTATACAAATAATGCAATTCAATTTCAAAATAAATAAAAAATACTGCAGCAAAAGGTTATTTTTAAACTCTGAGCAATTGAGAGGTGTTTTGGGCACAATACTTGCTCCTGAAGGTGCTTTACTTTACTTTCTCAAGATGGAAGTATAATGCTGGAAGCAGCTGAATAAGGCTGACAGGGAAAAAAAAAATTAATTTCAAAAAAGTGAAAATTTCAAACAGCTCTAACTTCTGTTCTATTTAACCGAGGGGAAAAATAAAACCAGTTTTGAATTCAGAACTTCATACTCTCTCTTTTGATATGCCACACTCCTTGATCACAACTAGATTTAAAAATGGCCTGGCATTGCTAATTTTAAGAAAAGTTATTTAGTTACTGTGAGCTACTGTACACATTTGAAGTTTCTCTGTAAATTTCTCCCTGAAAAAAAGCAATATTTCGTTACAGCGCTTCCTAATGGTCTGTTTGTATGAAACATAGGGCTTATTCACAGAATGCCATAAATATTACATGTGTGAAGTTTCATGAAAACTCGACACTGTGTTGGTGAGACATCACCTGTACTGAAGACTGATTTGTTTATATAATCGAAACAGACTGGCGTATTAACATTTCTGTAAGGAATTAAACTCCGTGAAGTCTGTAGATGATGCTGACTGAGGTTTGGGATGATTGTTTTAGTGCGTAAATGTTTTTAAGAAGAAGAAGAAAATGCAGCTTGAATAAATCAGGACACATTTATTGACTTAAAGGCAGCGTGTGAATATAAATACAGCTCTTCTTCTTCTTCTTCTTCTTCTTCTCCTATCTCCATGTAATCTTCAACGTCACTGCCCCGCCTCACGCCCCTGATCTTTTCACTTCCTGGTTTATTGCTTACACGGATACAGCAGATGAATGTGAGAACATTATACATACACATCAGATTATAGAATTCAGACCCGATCTGTAAACGTAGCCTCGTGTCTTCACTGAGTTCACCCTCTCCTGATGAACCGAACACACCACTGCACTTTTATTTCTTCTTCTCTGCCTGTCTCTGTCCTGTCAGGAACTCCCAGATTCCTCCTCGGTAAAACTCGTTACCGTATGCGTACAGACAAGCATTGGAGATGGGAGACAGTTTAGCGAGAACGGGGAGGACCTGCGAGAAAAACAGGACATGTTCACACAGATGGACAATTTTCTCTTTATTTTTAATAATAAACTTTTTTTTTGTAAGAATATGTGTCCTGGAGATGATTGCTCTTTCCTTCATAACACTGACTATTTTTAATAAAAGGATATTATTATTATTATTATTATCTCATCTCATTACCTCTAGCTGCTTTATCCTGTTCTACAGGGTCGCAGGCAAGCTGGAGCCTATCCCAGCTGACTACGGGTGAAAGGCGGGGTTCACCCTGGACAAGTCACCAGGTCATCACAGGGCTGACACATAGACACAGACAACCATTCACACTCACATTCACACCTACGCTCAATTTAGAGTCACCAGTTAACCTAACCTGCATGTCTTTGGACTGTGGGGGAAACCGGAGCACCCGGAGGAAACCCACGCGGACACGGGGAGAACATGCAAACTCCGCACAGAAAGGCCCTCGCCGGCCACGGGGCTCGAACCCGGACCTTCTTGCTGTGAGGCGACAGCGCTAACCACTACACCACCGTGCCGCCCCTATTATTATTATTATTACATATGCATTATTTAAATTTTATTTTATTTTTGACAGGGTTTTAATCTGAGTGGAGTGGAGAAAACAAACTACTTCATTGCATGCATGCAAGTGTGTGTGTGTTGAAGGTTCCTGTACCATTCTGAATTTCGGTGATAAGACCTTAGGGTCCTCGAAGAAGGCATACACACACACGATAACATACGGACCCCAGAAGAGAAGCAACGTCTTTACAGGCAGACCTGTGTTAAACTTACACACACACACACACACACGTCTCTATGTAAAATGTGAATAAATCTGTAAAAAACAAACTTACGAATTAATATATTAATTAATTAGAAAGGATAAAAATATTTTAAAATGCAGCATAAATTGAAATGAATCATGAATAAATTGTTTTAAAATAAAATGAAAAGCAAATTAAAATAAATCATGAATGAATAATTATGTAAAAAATTAAAATACATCATGAATAAATGATTATTTTATAAACTATTGATAGATGAGCCTACGTTTAAGTTGAATAAATTAAATTGGATCATTTTTGTGTTTTTTAATTTTTATGTTTTCATTTGTACACACATGTATAAGTTTACTTTGTTAAATACAATACATATAGCTGAGGATCCATTCGTTTTTTTTTTTTTAATTATTTGTATTTGGAATCTCTGTTCTGGTTGGTCAGTTCCAGCGTTCAGCGGTCTGTTATTTCTGTAGAACTCTTACTGCGTATAACAGACCGTTACTATGGACCACGTCATTAGAGGAAGCAATAAATCATTTTAAAATCACTCGATTACGTTCATTATGTCCTATATTAGATATGGTTAGTTTTTTCTTTTTTATCAGACATCTAGTTTTAGGTTTGTTTACCTGACATGTTTCGACGTACGTAACTGCCGTCTTCCTCAGAGTGTCACCGGATGTTGTTGGTGACGCATCTTATCAGCTGATGTTTCCGAAGGCGTGGCCTTCCTGTCTGGTTTGACAGGTCGGTCACGCCTTCTACTGTCTGTTCGTCCCGTGCAAGATGGCACTCCAGGTGTGGGAGAGCATGTATGCTCCCTCATCTCGGTTGATGGTCCTCGGGCTCCGCTTACGGATCTCTATGGCCTCCCTGATCCAGCGCTGATGTTTGTTATCTTCTGTGCGGATGACTCTGGCATTCCCCCAGTCCATAATGTGATTTTCCCTTTTGCAGTGATCTGTTATGGCTGACTTGTAATTTTCCTGTCGTGCCTTTTCTTTTATTGTTCGGGTTTGTCTTGTAGCTGTCTCCTTTTCGCACTCTTTATGTTCATTTTTCCTTGTGGTGAAGCTCCTTCCTGTCTCTCAGATGTAGGTTTTATTGCATGATTGACATGGAATCTCATATATGGTGTTGCATTTGTTATCCGGATGTATTCTGTCTTTGGGATGAACCAGGATCTGACGGAGTGTTGTGTGTGGTTTGACAGGTGTGTTAATGTTGTGTTTCCTCATTGCTCTTTGAATGCGTTCCGTTATTCCTCTGATGTATGGTAATGTCACTACTCCCCTGTGTTCTTGTTTGTTGCTTTGTTTTTTCTCTTTCTTCTGTGTTTTGTTGTTCTTGACCTGTTCCGCCCCTTTGGATATTGCCCACTGTGGATATTGACCAACCTGTCAAACCAGACAGGAAGGTCACGCCTTCGGAGACATCAGCTGATAAGACGCGTCACCAACAACATCCGGTGACACTCTGAGGAAGACGACAGTTACGTACGTCGAAACATGTCAGGTAAACAAACCTAAAACTAGATGTCTGATAAAAAAGAAAAAACTAACCACATTTTAAAATCAATATTTCATATCAAATTATTGCTGATTGGGATAACGTACACTGTACGCTCTCTCTTACACAGTTTATTAGCGAATAAACCATAAACTGCAACATTAACACATCATCAGTAACATTAATAACGTAACTACCACTAGATTTAATCTACTGTTTAATGGAAATGTTTGTGTTTGTTAATGAGCAAAATTAAACCTTTAACATTAATAGGACACACGGTTTATTAGCACTAAAGTTTAACATCATTTACTGTTATTAACTGCAGTAAATGATGACGTATAAATAAAGTCTTATGTATTTATTTATGTACTTTATTACAATTGCTTATTTTTTCTGAAATGTGTACAATTGTAAAACGAGTTGGGGTTAACTGATCGCTGTACATCCTGAAGGGAAAATTATTATAAAATGTTGGTGAATATTTGAAATGTTGTTACCTTGAAGTTGTGGATCTTTCTGAAATAAGTGTGGATGGAGGAGTAGGAGGAGTACATGACGAGGAGCGGGAAGGTCAGGTACAGCACGATGAGGGACACCGTGTAGGTGATGTAACCCCTGAATATCACACAGGAGGAGATAGTGGTGTCAGATATCAGTGTACGGCCCCGGTCACACTACTGCGCATGATGGGTTTGCGAATACTCGGTGATGAAAATTTGGTCACATCGACACCAATCGTGTGATGTACGGTGAAAGTTGTTTTTTGGTGCGTCTCCGCCTCATGAGTCGCCAAAAACGTCATGAAAAATTTCAATGCAGGCAGTGGTGATGTTTCTGTTGGCAAACTAAGCGGTGAATACTCTCAGATGGGTTTGGAAATATTTCCCGAAGCTCAGGGAAACTTTGCCAAGCCACTTCAGATGTGTTTATCTCGAATCCATATCCCTGATGCTCGCGAGAGCCTTGCCGACACGTACAGGTAGCCTAACCTTCGCCAAGACTTGAAAGTGCATTTACATTCAACGTAATGTTGAGTGAAGGGTTCATAAATATTCTGCAAATGTTTGGCGACGGTTAGACAATGCATTTGCGATTGTCGCTGATTGGTTGGCACTGATATCACGAATTGTTGAAATCTTTGAGCAGCGATCATTTTCCTGCCAGACACGGATATGAACAAAACCCTCAAGCATGCCTCCAATGAAAAATGCCACGTCTCCTCAGAAGACCACAACCTTTAGCTCACCTGTACGAAGTACACATCACCACCAAAACACCTCATTTTCATCAATAACCCATCGCAAAGCACTGTCGTGTGACCGTAGCCCTACGAATACTCTACCAAGAGTTCAATCACACCACACATCACTATCAGCATGTGCTCGAAGCTCAAGGCCTTTTAGTTTAGAATCACATGTTAGTCTTGTATTGGAGATCAACTCAAATGGATGGATAGTACAAGTAATAGTATACAGAATGAAAATCCATCATCAGAGTAAATATGTAAATGTTTCCATGAACCAAAAGCTTCTGCCATATTTACAAAAGTGTCTCTGATTCACTTCATACATACAGTGCCTTGCAAAAGTATTGAACTGCTAATCCCATGCAGACCACAGTACATGATCTATCCGGATCAGGGTGTGTTTGATGAAGTGTGTTACTCAGTGTTTGATGATGTATGTACCTGTCTCCTCTGGTGTAGTCGACGGTGCAGCCGACGAGCATGGGCTCAAAGTCGAACACACCCCATCCGATGAAGGGTAACGGCAGAGCGGCCCACAGCGTGGCCAAACCCCACATGATGGAGCTCAGGGTCAGAGCCGTGCTCCAAAACATCTTCTGCTCTGAAACACACCACAGATGTGTGTATATGTTTATTCATTATGATTTTAATTGTGTCCCATTAGCCCAGGTCCTGTCTTCAAATCTGATGATCAGGATAAATAATAAAGAAGTAAAAAATGCTGAGAATGAAACACCACCGTTTTACACTCAACGTTCAAAGGATTTCTCAAATAAGACCACAGTTCTGCTGAATTCTGGATTCTGACTGTCAGAAGGTGTTGATTAATTTTCTCCAACTGCAAATTAGAAAAAATTGAGATGGTATGGAAATTACAAATAAAAAAAAAAGAAAGCAGTGATTTGTAAATGTACTTTGACTTGTATTTCATTACAGACAGAATGAACCGGAGATATTACATGTTTTGTTGGTCAACTTCATTTCATTTGTTAATTTACATCCATTCCTGCGTTTCAGTCCTGCAACACATTCCAACAAAGTTGGGACGGAGGAAATTTAAGGCGAGTAATGAGATAAAGCAATTAAATAATGATGTGATTTGAAACAGGTGACTGTAATCATGATTTGGTACAAAATCAGTCTCCAGGAAAGGCCGAGTGTTTGAGGAGTAAAGACGAGCTGAGGATCTCCAGTTTGTCGACAAATGTGTGAGAAAATGATTGAAATGTTTAAGAACAATGTTCCTCAAAGAAAGATAGGAAGGGATTTGGATATTTCATCCTCTAAGGGGCAAATCGTCATTAAACCATTCAAGGAATCTGGAGGAATTTTGGTGTGTAAAGGGCTCCAGCCTAATCTGAACCTTCATGATTTCAGATCCCTCACTGCATCAAGAACTGTCATTCATATACAGCTGATAGAACCACATGGGCTCAGGATTCCTTTGGAAAGCATTTATCAAGCTACAATACGGAGTTACATCCACAGTCACCAGTTAAAACTTTACTATGCAAAAAGGAAGCCTTATGTTAACTGTGTCCAGAAGTGCCGTCAACTTCTCTGGGCTCGGAGGCGTCTGGGATGGACCATCACACAGTGGGAACGGGTATTGTGGTCAGACGAATCAGTATTCCAGGTCTTTTTTGGAAGAAAAAGCAACAAGTCCAAAAGTCAGGGTGTGTCATGGTATGGCGTTGGGTCAGTGCCCTTGGTAAAAGTAACTTACACTTCTGTGATGGAGCATTAATGCAGAAATCTGCACTGAGGTTTTGAAGCAACAACTGCTGCCTTCAAGACGACGTCTTTTCCAGGGAGATTTCAACAAAACGATGCAAAACCACATTCTGCTCACATTACAAAGGCGTGGCTGTGGAAGAAGAGGGCGTGTCCCCTCTGTCCCCAATAGAGAATGTGTGGAGAATTTAGAAATGAAAAATATGACAGTGACGACCCCGAACTGTTCCACACCTTAAAGGAACAGTCCACCGTACTTCCATAATGAAATATGCTCTTATCTGAATTGAGACGAGCTGCTCCGTACCTCTCCGAGCTTTGCGCGACCTCCCAGTCAGTCAGACGCAGTCAGACACGCTGTCACTCCTGTTAGCAATGTAGCTAGGCTCAGTATGGCCAATGGTATTTTTTGGGGCTGTAGTTAGATGCGACCAAACTTTTCCGCATTTTTCCCGTTTACATAGGTTTATATGAGCAGTGATATGAAACAAGTTCAGTTACACAAATTGAAACGTAGCGATTTTCTATGCTATGGAAAGTCCGCACTATAATGACAGGCGTACTAACACCTTCTGCGCGCTTCGACAGCACATTGATACGGAGCTCAGATATCAATGCGCTGTCGAAGCGCGCAGAAGGTGTTAGTACGCCTGTCATTATAGTGCGGACTTTCCATAGCATAGAAAATCGCCACGTTTCAATTTGTGTAACTGAACTTGTTTCATATCACTGCTCATATAAACCTATGTAAACGGGAAAAATGCGGAAAAGTTTGGTCGCATCTAACTACAGCCCCAAAAAATACCATTGGCCATGCTGAGCCTAGCTACATTGCTAACAGGAGTGACAGCGCGTCTGACTGACTGGGAGGTCGCGCAAAGCTCGGAGAGGTACGGAGCAGCTCGTCTCAATTCAGATAAGAGCATATTTCATTATGGAAGTACGGTGGACTGTTCCTTTAAGACCTGTTTACAGGAAGAACGGGACAAAAATAACACCTGAAACACTTCATCACTTGGAGTCTTCAGTCCATAAACAGCTTTTAAGTGTCGGGAGAAGGAACGGGAACAGTATAAAGTCAGAAATACTTTACTGTAGCAACTTCTTCTGAAATCTGTTACAAGAATCAAATTTGAAATGTTTATTTTGAAAAAAAACCCAATCCAATTGATGAGGTATAACATCAAGTAATGTGCAGTTGTATTGTTCTGAGTGGTCAAAGATTATTTACAGCTCATTGTTTTTAGTTTTAATTTCAATCTCAACGCACCACCCCAACTTTTTCTGATTTGCAGCTGTTTTACAGCAGCCCTGGAGCTGCAAATCACAAGTTTACATTAAAATGTTATCGTTTCTATAGTAACAGCTCATTCACAGGGTCATGTACAGAAGACGCGCCACAAAAACGGATTTTAAAAAAATTGTTAAAATGGAGAAATTTTCTTGAAGTAAAGAGATGTTTATTTAACGTATCTGGAAGGAGTCTTCAGTGTCCACACTTTGTAACAGTCAGAGGTAAAGCTGGAACTAAGTTTTCATACATCTTCAGGACGGAGAGGATTAGTAATTGTTGGTAAGCTGCTGTGGTGTAAGAGGAATAAAACACTTGGGGCTGTGCTGGAATGGGAAAATAATCATCATCAGGCTGGTAACTGTAATTCCGCTTCATCACACCACTCCATCACTCAGTATGAGAAACACATACTGTACAGTTTACTATCAGAAAAAAAACAATCTTTCCTATTGTTTCACATTTAGTAAATTAATAAAATGATTTTAAATTAATGTGATTGATATGAACTCACTGGTGCAGTACATGTGATATCGGTCCCATGCTACAGCACCAAGGAAACTGATTCCTGCCAAGATGGACACCAGTCCCTGAAAAGCGTGGAACTGGCAACCCTGGGGACCAAACGGCCAATATCTACAACACACACACACAACACACACACATATCTTGAGTCATCAGTTTATTCTTTATTAAACTGGTACATAATATACAACCCCGATTCCAAAAAAGTTGGGACAAAGTACAAATTGTAAATAAAAACGGAATGCAATAATTTACAAATCTCAAAAACTGATATTGTATTCACAATACAACATAGACAACATATCAAATGTCGAAAGTGAGACATTTTGAAATTTCATGCCAAATATTGGTTCATTTGAAATTTCATGACAGCAACACATCTCAAAAAAGTTGGGACAGGGGCAATAATGGCCCTTTTCCACTACCCTTTTTCAGCTCACTTCAGCTCGCTTCAGCTCACTTCAGCCCGACACGGCTCGCGTTTCGACTACAAAAGAACAGCACGACTCAGCTCGCTTCAGCCCTGCTTAGCCCCTAAAACTCGCACCGTTTTGGAGTGGGGCTGAAGCGAGCCAAAGCGAGCCGAGTGAGGCTGGGGGCGTGAGCAGACACTCCCCTGTGCACTGATTGGTGAGGAGGAGTGTCCTCACATGCCCACACACGACCCGCGAGCACGCTGGGATCTGTAAACACCGCAAACCCGGAAGAAGAAGAATTACGAATTACGAGAATTTCTGAAGCCTTATGCGCCTCGCCTCATCTATACGCTCTTGCCAGTATCTGTTAGCGTTGTCGGTGACAACAAGCCACAGAACCAAGACCAGCAACACTAACGACTCCATGTCCTCCATGTTTATTGTTTACTATTCGGGTCGTGAGACTACCGCTTAAAAGCTCACTGATGTCACTGTTTGCACTGCTTAACGACATCACGTGACGTCCACCCACTTTTGCTAACTCCACCCAATGTGTCCACCCACTTCCAGCCAGCACGGTTCAGCGCGGTTGTAGTCGAAATGCAACTCCAACAGCCCCACTCAGCCCAACTCAGCACGGCACGGCTCAGCCCAACTCAGCCGCGTTTGTAGTGGAAAAGCGGCATAAGAGGCTGGAAAAGTTAAAGGTACAAAAAAGGAACAGCTGGAGGACCAAATTGCAACTCATTAGGTCAATTGGCAATAGGTCATTAACATGACTGGGTATAAAAAGAGCATCTTGGAGTGGCAGCAGCTCTCAGAAGTAAAGATGGGAAGAGGATCACCAATCCCCCTAATTCTGCGCCGACAAATAGTGGAGCAATATCAGAAAGGAGTTCGACAGTGTAAAATTGCAAAGAGTTTGAACATATCATCATCTACAGTGCATAATATCATCAAAAGATTCAGAGAATCTGGAAGAATCTCTGTGCGTAAGGGTCAAGGCCGGAAAACCATACTGGGTGCCCGTGATCTTCGGGCCCTTAGACGGCACTGCATCACATACAGGCATGCTTCTGTATTGGAAATCACAAAATGGGCTCAGGAATATTTCCAGAGAACATTATCTGTGAACACAATTCACCGTGCCATCCGCCGTTGCCGGCTAAAACTCTATAGTTCAAAGAAGAAGCCGTATCTAAACACGATCCAGAAGCGCAGACGTCTTCTCTGGGCCAAGGCTCATTTAAAATGGACTGCGGCAAAGTGGAAAACTGTTCTGTGGTCAGATGAATCAAAATTTGAAGTTCTTTATGGAAATCAGGGACGCCGTGTCATTCGGACTAAAGAGGAGAAGGATGACCCGAGTTGTTATCAGCGTTCAGTTCAGAAGCCTGCATCTCTGATGGTATGGGGTTGCATTAGTGCGTGTGGCATGGGCAGCTTACACATCTGGAAAGACACCATCAATGCTGAAAGGTATATCCAGGTTCTAGAGCAACATATGCTCCCATCCAGACGACGTCTCTTTCAGGGAAGACCTTGCATTTTCCAACATGACAATGCCAAACCACATACTGCATCAATTACAGCATCATGGCTGCGTAGAAGAAGGGTCCGGGTACTGAACTGGCCAGCCTGCAGTCCAGATCTTTCACCCATAGAAAACATTTGGCGCATCATAAAACGGAAGATACGACAAAAAAGACCTAAGACAGTTGAGCAACTAGAATCCTACATTAGACAAGAATGGGTTAACATTCCTATCCCTAAACTTGAGCAACTTGTCTCCTCAGTCCCCAGACGTTTACAGACTGTTGTAAAGAGAAAAGGGGATGTCTCACAGTGGGAAACATGGCCTTGTCCCAACTTTTTTGAGATGTGTTGTTGTCATGAAATTTAAAATCACCTAATTTTTCTCTTTAAATGATACATTTTCTCAGTTTAAACATTTGATATGTCATCTATGTTCTATTCTGAATAAAATATGGAATTTTGAAACTTCCACATCATTGCATTCCGTTTTTATTTACAATTTGTACTTTGTCCCAACTTTTTTGGAATCGGGGTTGTAATAATCTTTTTAAGAATCCTGATATGTTATTATGTTATAGTTTATTTGCATAGATGAGATAGTAATTGCATATATATATATATATATATATATATATATATATATATATATATATATATATATGGTTAAAATGCTTTAATGTAATTTCAGGAAAATATTGCATTTCAGTCATCATATGCAATTTCTGAAAAAAATACAATTCAAATAAATTAAACAAACAAACAAATATGTGTTGTGTCAGTGTGGTATTAGTGCATGAAGCAACATTTCATGTCAGTACCTATAATTCACCTCTCCAAAAAAGTGTACACTATATTTAATATTTATTCTATCCACATTCACTGGATATGAGCAATCGCGCACTCTGATTGGCTACTCTACTATTAGGATATCAGCTCATATACCGTGAGTAGAGAAAAACAAAATGGTGGAGCGTGTTATTGAACAAACCAAGGATGAAACAAAAACTCTAATTGAAAACAAAACCCCCAAAATACAAAAAAGCAACAAAATTTGGAATGAAAGTATTTGATGATAAGAACCAGGGCTTTGAACCGGAATTGTTTTCCTATCGGTTCGTTCCGAACAGAAACGGAATTTTAACGTTTCCGGTTTTGGGTTCCACCATTAAATAGACGTTCCTGAACCAGTTAGAACAAAAAAATTTCGTTCCCGGAATGGTTAATTACGTTCCCGGTCAGCGGTTTAACAAATGGCTAAAAAATTATGTCTCTGTCTCATCCAGCTTAAGCCAAATGTAGGCTAATTCTATTACAACCTTCATTAAATAAGACAAGAAATAATTCAAAACAATTATTATTTCAAATGTTGGTGATTTGGATTCTCAGTATGTCTTCCCATCTACACAAACAGAAAAAGTGCCAAAAATGAAAGAGAATTCGTTTAGTGTGTTACCAAAGGCTAGTCAGGCCCTATAGAGGGCTACCGCATGACGTCACCGCGCCGCGAGGTTTTGTTAGGCGCCATACTGGAAGACCAAGTACACATCTATGCAAGTACATACATACATAAAACAAACTACACCTGAAATGTAGCCAGGGCCGGTTCTGCCCTAATCTGGACCCGGGTGCAACATCGCGCAACCCCCCCCCCCCCCCCCCAAAAAAAAAAAACAGTCTAAATCAGGACAACCATCACATAACTATAACTATAAACATTTTATATCAACTATTTTAACTAAATGGGCTATAATAAATAAGCCTGCAGGCAGCCACGGTGGGCTGCCTCAGAAAACTAACCATTTGTCCTACCTTAAAACTCGTTTTGCATTTTCTGCCTCCTTTTTTGTATTTTCGACCCTCCATTTATTTTCTTTCCTTTTCTGAAAACCCAATTTGTGTCCAGACATTTTGTTCTGCTACCAACGAACTAACTCGTCAGGTCTCGTCTCTCGAGCCCGCGATGATTCCCGTGGGAGGGGCAACAACTGATACATTTTTACAAACAGCCAATAGGGAGGTTGCATCGTTCAGGCTCTTCTTTGCTCAGACACTCAGTAATGCATTTACTCACTAGTAGTCCACCCTCCCGCTCTCTCCATTCAATCAGCGAACGTCACACAGGAAGTGAACCCCAGCGGGTCATAGAAACTTGCGCAGGAGAATGACTATTTGTAGGCTACAGAAACTTTGAGGAACGAAATAAAAACCGGTATTAACCGGTTACCATTATTTTTAATAAGCGTTTCTGTTCCGGAACATAAAAAATAATAAAGTTTCTGGTTTCGTTTCTGTTCCATGTGAAATAGAAAAAGTTCCCGGTTTTCGTTTTCGTTCCTTGAACCGGTTCAAAGCCCTGATAAGAACACTTTTTTTTTTTTTCAAAAATTATTATTATTGCATTTTTTACAAATTGCTCCTGTCATTTCGCCGGTTTGTTTACATTCTAAGCGGAAATGATTTTGTTGGATGTTTGGTATAAAGTCTTTATTTATCCAATTTGCTAAAAATAAAAATGCTCTGTTTCTCAAAATCCAGTGAATGTGGATAGAATAAAACAGTTATTCCACTCAATCTCAGTGCTACGCGCCTCATTGGCTCTCAGCTCATGTACGACTCGATTTTGTGGAATAACTGTTAAATATTTCCCCTTTAAAGTGTCCTTCCCCTTTAAAGCATTATTTTGTTCTAGAGCATATGGGAGGTGATGCATATGAATCAGAAATGTTCCTTATCTCAAGGAGTGAATGTTTAGTTTCAAAAAAATATTAATGAAATGAATGTGAGCTGTAAGTTTATTGTCAGATTATTCTGTAAACTGTGGATATGTTTCTTTACAGGGGGAGAGTATCGAATTAACACAAACGCTCGCATTATTTTATTAATTCTACAGCAAATTAAAGGTGTGATAACATCAATTACATCTCTCTCTCACACACACACACACACATTACAATTTACTTAAGTGATACATCAGTAACTGTCGGAGAATTATATAAACAAAATGTAAAATAACAGCGTGTGCTGGATCAGGTGCTATTCTGTGTGCTGCTGAATAATGGGTGTGGAAGCTGCTTTGTTTGATTAAGCCAGTGATTAATGATAATTATAACTCAGGCTGTTCATGCAATAATATCTTGGTGATATATTAATTAGACCCCGAATCATGTGAACTACACACAGGTGCTTTTAATAATCTGAAAATCCACTTAAGTAGCTGCAGAACTCAAGAAAAAACATTGGTGTAACCTTTGGACTGAAATTATGACTTAAATACAGCCCAAAGACACACAAACAATTAATCACCAGAAAAATATTTGCTCCCTGATGCTGTTTAAGAAGTGATTTTGTGCAAAAAAAAATGTTTACTCTAAAACACAGCATGACGTACCTGAGTGTGACGTGTACCTGAGTGTAGCATGAACCAGGCTTGTAGTACTCGAGTCTGACTCGTGCCCTAATTTTAAGGACTCGTGACTTGACTTGGACTTGAGCATTGATGACTCGGACTCGTGCATTAACTGCATTCAGACTCGTAAATCGGAGATGAGGACTCTGATTTTTTATTTATTTTTTGTAACACGCCATAATAATTTGCTGTAAGATATTTCTATATTAATTTTTATACTAATTTCGTGCAAGAGAACTAACGTTGATGGCACTAAAATGCCTGGAGAGACGCCCCTAGGATTGTCCACTTTTCTTATACAGATTTCTTGTGCAGTGGGAAAAAATGCACTGCTATGTGTTCCATATGTAGAAGAACTATCGAGGAGACGACGGGGACAACCTCGAACTTCAATCATCATTTGGTAAGACTCCACCCAGAGAAGGAAGTGACACGCTATGTTCATTTCTCTGTTGATAGTGGGAGAGGCTTGCTGACTGACGAACTAGCTAGTGTTAACCCTCTCTCATGTTATTTACTCTGTTGATAGTGGGCGGGGTTTGCTGAGCGATGAACATGCTTTTTATCTGTAGCCTGTTGACTAAAATGGGGCAGTCGAGCAATAATGCTAGTCCAACACAGTAACGGAGACGCTTTCACATAAAGGCAATAACAGCCATTGTCACATGGAGTCTTGTTCTCAGACTCGACTTGAACTGGACTTGGATCAAGAGTGGACTTGAACACTGGGGACTTGGGACTGGACTTGGACTCAAGGTTTAGTGACTTTACAACGCTGGTGTTTACCTGAGTAAGACATGTCACTGAGTCTGTCATGTAGCTGAGTGTAGCATGTACCTGAGGTAACTGGCGTAGGCAGATATTAGACTGTTACAGCTGAGTCCAAGATCAGCAAGCGCCAGACTGAAGACAAAGAAATTACTGGGATTCTTGATTTGCTTCACATTCAGGAAGGCCAACATGGATATGAAGTTCAGGAAAAAACCAAGCAAGCCTAAACACACACACACACACACACATTTAATTTAATTTATACAGAAAGTGTGTATTAAAGGAACACATTTTCCATTTTTACATCAAATATAGTCTTCTGGGTAGATGGAACTCATAAGCCTGGGAAGGCCTTCCATCTCAGAAAGGGAAACTCTGATTTCAGACCTGTCTGTGAAGGTTCTCAGTCATCCAGGTCATCATAAACCATAGGTGCTAAAGAAGGCAACTGGACTTGCTTGAAATCCTTGAAGACATTTCACCTCTCATCTGAAAGGCTTCTTCAGTTATGTCTGACTGGTGGGGAGTTCCAGGTATTTATCCTCTAGTGGACCAAAAGCAACCCTAGCCAACGATCCACAGATCACCCCCAACAATGCTCTAAGCTGCTAACACCATTCACACCTGGCCCCTGGTGACCCTAACAACCTACAGGATGACTGAGAGGGTCAATGACCCATGTGACCTCAATGACTCTCCTTAGGGTTGCTTTTGGTCCACTAGAGGATAAATACCTGGAACTCCCCACTAATCAGACGGAACTGAAGAAGCCTTTTGGATGAGAGGTGAAACGTCTTCAAGAATTTCAAGCAAGTCCAGTTGCCTTCCTTAGCACCTACAATTTCAAACCTCCGCTGCCTTGTGGCCATACTCACTCATGGAATGGTACTTTCTCAGGGGACACTATTCACAGCACTGTACTCAAGGTCTTTGGGAACAAACGGAGGAAGACACAGGACTGGTTTGAACCGAGCTCAAGTAAGCTCACCACTGTCATCGAGACAAAGTGTGTTGCACTACTAGAGCACAATTGCCACCCCACCTAGGCAGCAATTCAAGCGCTAAGGACAGTAGGAAGTAGGGCCCAGAAAGTTGCCACACACTCTGCAAATAACTACTGCCTACAACTCTGCGAAAGTATTCAGACATCATTTGACACAGGTAACATCCATGGAGTGTATGAGGGGATCAGGAAATCCACCGGTTCAACCCAGAGCAAGTCAGTACCACTGAAAACCATAACAGGAGAGACCATCAAAGACAAAGGCAAGCAGATGGACAGATGGGTGGAGCAGCACTCTGAACACTCTGAACTCTACTCCAAGGAATATAGCATCTTGGATGGCACTGCTAGATACTGTGGAATGCCTGCCTATCATGGAGGAACTGGATGTATTGCTGACTGCTGAAGGGCTGAGTAAAGCCATTGACTATGGGTGTGTCTCCTGGTTACTTGTTATCCAGTCAGCACTGGCGAAGCTAGCAGTTATGCTAAAGGTATTAATTGTTTGGCAGTAATGAAAGTAAACAATGACCTCAGATAACTTACTGTAGCTGGTATGTACATTTATCCTATCAGTAGAGGAAATACTAGCACAATGTAAACATACTTCTTTACAAGTACTGCAAATAAAACCTTCAACAGAAGACACAAAATATGTGTCTGTGTGTTTAAATCTCAAATAAAAGAACTCGTTTTCTTTCTGCTGAATGCTCCAGAAACATCACTTTGACCTTCTAGAGGAATCTGGTGGCATCTTGTAGCCTCGCCATAGCAGATAAAAGAAATGATCACACATCCAGAGTTTTTGGAGTCTTTGTTTATTTTAGATTCTTTAGCCATGCTCATTGTCTGTTTGAAGATGATAAAAACGTCACTGAGTCCATCGCTGATAGAAACGTTCCTGCTATAAACGTGCTTCTGTTCATACCATTCCTGTTTCAGCCATTGGTTTAGCTTAGCCTGATTGTTAGCACATCCGCCAACAGTGCGAGCTCTCTCAGAACTCCATAATAAAATTTTCACAATCCACACATTTCATTTATACTATAACATATTAAAAATTAACAAGGAATATAATAATGTAAACAATACTAATTTAGTGAAAGCACTGCGAAAGCAGTCCATCTGACATCATGGTCATTACAGTCACTTCTGCTCGATAAGTTTCATGCATAACAATTTCTCCAGCATTAGCTTCAGGAATAAGGTGGACACTTTACTGAAGAGACTCATCACCAATGACTCCACAGCGCTTGAAACTTGAAAAAATATTGGCACCTACCGCCAACCAGCAGCACCGAGCCAAACACAAACATGTCAAAATCGCTGAATCCCTCAGGTAACACGTGAGATGCCATTTTAAAGATAATTTATCAATAACGCTGTTATCAATAACACCACTCCTCTTTCAGCTGAGTCTGAAATGAGAAGGTTTTAAAAAGAAGAGCCTGATTTTATATCCTGTTTCACGTGAAAGGCCACGAGAATGTGAGAGGTGTTAGAGTGAGTAATGCCTGAAGGAATGTCTTAATACACTGCTGTGGGACTGAGGGAATAAGAGAGAGAGAGAGAGAGAGAGACACGGGGTGGGGTCGGGCAGTGGGGGTACATAATACACAATATCTGAGAAACACACTGTACACTATGCACTCTTTACTGTGTTCTACACTCTTCATTACTTGTCTGTCCATCAATCCATCCTTATTTGTCTGTCTGTCCCATCTCTTCCTATTTATCTGTCCATCTGTGGCTATCATTCTCCATTTCTAACTGTGCATCTGTCCCTATCTATCTGTCCATTCATCAGGCTCTAACTATTTATCTGCCTGTCACTCCAACTGTCTCTATCTGTCCATCTGTGTCTATCTACAGTATCTGTCTGATTCTATCTCTCTGTCTGTCTGTCTGTCTGTCTAGACCTTTGGCCTTTTTATCCATCTGTCCATCCTACTGTTCAAAACCTCAGAGAGTTCTGAACACATGATTTCAATATTTAGGAAGAATTTCTACAACTACAAATCCAGTCTTTATTTTTAAACCCAGAAACTTTTGAGGTGAAAAAGCCTAAAGCTTGGCATGTGCACATGTTGTACATTTTTGGGCAGAACTCAAGCCCTGGCTGCAGTAATCCCGATTCAGTGCTACTTACAGTGAGGTGATTAGCACTGAGGATTTTGGGTAACAACAAATGCTGTCCATGGGAACAGCAGATGACGGAGTGGAGCTTGGAAAGGGCCAACAGTACATCTGAGATTAATTTCCTTTCTGAAAACCTTTATCATTTAAAATGAACTGACAGTGGTGCAGCTGTAGATCACAGATTTATACGTATTAATGCACTCGTTCTAATACATTATCATTTCTATAGTAGCAGGTCATTAACAGGGATGTGTGTGATGGATGCTGTAACTTGACAGTTTCTGATATCTTCAGGATAGAGGAGTTTACACTTTATGATGTCTCAGGAATGATTAACTGCAGGATTTTTGTCTTAATGGCGATTGTTCATACTGCAGCTGCTATAACATAAGTGAGAACAGGAACTAACTTCATCTCATCTCATCTCATTATCTGTAGCCGCTTTATCCTTCTACAGGGTTGCAACGAGCTGGATCCTATCCCAGCTGACTACGGGCGAAAGGCGGGGTACACCCTGGACAAGTCGCCAGGTCATCACAGGGCTGACACATAGACACAGACAACCATTCACACTCACATTCACACCTACGCTCAATTTAGAGTCACCAGTTAACCTAACCTGCATGTCTTTGGACTGTGGGGGAAACCGGAGCACCCGGAGGAAACCCACGCGGACACGGGGAGAACATGCAAACTCCACACAGAAAGGCCCTCGCCGGCCCCGGGGCTCGAACCCAGGACCTTCTTGCTGCGAGGCGACAGCGCTAACCACTACACCACCGTGCCGCCCCAGGAACTAACTTGTTCATGAATATTAAATGTATCTATAAATAGATTAAAGAAGGTGGTTCCAGGTTTGAACCTCACAGCCGACGAGGGCCTTTTTGTGTGGAGTTTGCATGTTCTCCCCGTGTTTGTGTGGGTTTCCTCTGGGTGCTCCGGTTTCCTCCACAGTCCAAAGACATGCAGTTAGTTTAACTGGCTACTCTGAATTGCCCATAGGTGTGTGTGTGTGTGAGAGAGAGAGAATGGTTGGATGGGAAATGCTCTATGTCCTCAACTCAGGTGTGGACCAGAACAACCGCACCAAGACCCTTTGGAGGAATGGTCTCATTCTGGTTCCAAACAAACTCTGGAGTAGTTTGTTTGTGGTGGGAACGTGATCTGACCTCAATCCAACCCAACTACCAAGAGTACTCATGGTAGGTCTTGGTTTAGAAAATGCTCCAAGAGGAAACCGCTTCAAGTTTAGAAACTCATCAACTGATTCAGACCAGAGCAATGGTGAGAACTGCTCTACATCCTTGATGTCCACCTTGGGTACTCTTCTGAGCTAGCTAACAAATCTTCAGTAAATGGTCAACTATGGCTGACATACGAGGAGAAGAAGAAGAAGATTAAAAAGAGTTGGACATGTTGTTCTTTAACAAATAAAAAACTGCAATCATTATCAAACATTTTTGACCTTTTAAGCCAAGTACCCAAGTGTTGGTCAATAAAGAGTTGGTCAATGAAACAAGGAACCTCATTCAAACTGTCCGCCAAGACAGTTGAGGTTCATTGGACATATAGTCAGAGAAAACTCAATTGAAAAATTATGCACTGAAGGAAGAGTAGAGGGAAGAAAAAGCCGAGGAAGACAAAGACAGAACCTTCTGCAGAGTCTGGCATTGGAAATAGGTATGAAAGCTGTGGACCTGTTACTGTTGGTGTGGGATAGAACTGGTTTCAAAAATGTGGTCACCAACATCAGACTCTGATTTTGCATTTGAAGAAGGTCCAAGTGTAAGGGAAGGAACACAGTGCAACACTTGTAGATATAAAGTAACTAATGCAATGATTATTGTGCTATCTTTAACTCTTTTCTTTAAATGTCAAGTCAAACTTCATCCATCTATCCATAACCACTTATCCTGGAGCCTATCCCAGCTGACTATGGGCAAGAGGCGGGGTACACCCTGGACAAGTTGCCAGATCATCGCAGGGCTGACATATAGAGACAAACAACCATTCACACTTACAGTCACCAATTAGCCTAACCTGCATATCTTTGGACTGTGGGGGAAACCAGAGCACTCGGAGAGGACCCACGCAGACACGATGAGAACATGCAAACTCCACACAGAAAGGCCCCCGTCAGCCGCTGGGCTTGAACCCAGACCTTCTTGCTGTGAGGCGACAGTGCTAACCACTACACCACCATGCTGCCCAAGTAGAACTTTATTTGTCCCCAAATTGGTTTTGCAGCAGTAATAACAGAAGTCAATTAAAATACAATATAATATAATACAGGATCTAAAAAGTGCTCTGGGTTTAGGTACTACTGAAATTACAGCCATGTTTAACAAGTTTCTCACAGCACATCTGATTCTCCATCACCCTCTACTGAAGTGATGCACAAATAATATGACCATCATCATTAAAATCCAAGCTCCACATTTAACTGTCCAATCAGATTGTCAGAATGTCCCTGTCTTGTATATAAACAAAAGGCAAACACGCAGCCTATGAGCTTCCAGGAAGGAATTAATCACGTAAATGAAAATAGCACGCGTCCTATCACTAATCCTCCTCTATCCTTTTTATCTGGGGATTCAGAGCAGCAGCAGCAGCGGCGTGGACATGAACATGGACGACTGAGACAGAGACGACAATGTTGCTGCTGCAGCAGGGACACGATCAGACATCTCTCTTTCTTTTTCTTTATTCTGTTTTCTAAAATTGAATTAGTCATTCATTCGACAGTGCCAAAATGTTCCTCTTTCTGTGTTTGTGTTTCGGTTTAGCCTTTTTCAGTGGACTTCCTGTCCTCAGCAGCACCTGTCCAGCACAGTGCAGCTGTTTTTACCACAAACTCAGTGATGGAGCCAAGGCTCGGTAAGTCTCACTGGTCCTTTGTGTTGCTTTGTGTACCGCGTACAATTACAGTGTTGGTTTTAAATCCTGTCTAGAATAAGTACGAGATTAACTCGAGTGCTCTTTAATCTTTTCCCCATGTTTGGTGCCACAGTGCAGGCTAGTCTAGTTCCTGAAAAATTAAGCAGGAAAGTCAATATATTGCAAGGAAAATTAATCCTGTGAGTCTTAAATATGAATCAAACACTGTAATGTCCTGCTACAATAAAACACTGAGTGACAAGGTGGTGTGATGAAGTGGAGTCACTGTTACCATCCTGAAATTCATTATTTTCTGAAAAAACATATCCGCAAGTATTTTCACAACTGGTCCATCACCATTGCAAACAAGAAAGGGCTCAGATCTGATCACTGATGTAACCCCACCTCCACCTTGAACCCATCCGTCATGCCTATTGCATGCCTCACCACACTTACACTGCCCTCGTACATATCCTGCACCACTCTTGCATACTTCTCCACCACTCCTGACTTCCTCATACAATACCACATACCCCTCTTTCAGCAGCATGTCATATGCTTTCTCTAAATCCAAAAAAAACACAATGCAACTCCTTCTGACCTTCTCTATACTTCTACATCAACGTTCTCAAAGCAAACATTGGATCTGTGGTGCTTTTTCCTGGCATGAACCCATACTGCTGTTCACTAATCACCACCTCGCTTCTTAACCGAGCTTCCACTACTCTTTCCCATAACTTCATGGTGTGGCTGGTCAATTTTATACCTCTGTCATTACTACAGCTCTGCACATCACCTTTATTCTTGAAAATTGATACCAGTTCACTTCTTCCCCACTCCTCAGGCATCTTCTCACTTTCCAAAATTGTGTTAAACAATCTAGTGAAAAACTCTACTGCCATCTCTCCTAAACATCTCCATATAGCTATATCATCCAGACCAGCCATCTTTCCGTTTTTCATCCTCTTTGTAGCTGTCCTCACTTCATCTTTGCTAATCCACCTGATTCACAATCCTTAAATTCTGATTCACAATCCCCACACCATCCATCCATCCATCCATCCATCCATCTCTCTCTCATTTTATTAATTCATCAACCTGCCAAAGTATTCCTACCATCTTCTCAACAGACACTCCTCACTTGTCAGTACATTTTTATCTTTATCCTTCATCACCTTCACCTACTGCACATCCTTCCCAGCTCGGTCCCACTGTCTAGCCAATCGGTACCGTACAAGTCCTTTTCTCATTCCTGAGAGGTCAACCTCTCAGACAACTTGCCATATGACTTTCCCTTTGCCACCTCTCTCTTCACTTTAAACTGCATCTCCTTGTACTTCTGTCTACTTTCTTCATCTCTCTGACTCATCAAACATAGGTGCTAAAGAAGGCAGCTGGACTTGCTTGAAATTCTTGAAGACATTTCACCTCTCATCCAAAAGGCTTCTTCAGTTCTGTCTGATTAGTGGGGAGTTTCAGGTATTTATCCTCTAATGGACCAAAAGCTAAGTTCACACTAAGCCGAGTTCACAAGCTGTGTTCACACCCGGCCTCCAGTGACCCTAACACCTACAGGATGACTGAGAGGGTCAACGACCCATGTGACCTCAATGAATCTCCTTAGCATTGTTTTTGGTCCATTAGAGGATAAATACCTGGAACTCCCCACTAGTCAGACAGAACTGAATAAGCCTTTCGGATGAGAGGTGAAACGTCTTCAAGGATTTCAAGCAAGTCCAGTTGCCTTCTTTATCACCTATGGTTTACGATGACCTGGATGACTGAGAATCTTCACAGACATACGGTATTTCTCTGACTCGCCCATCTCTTCTTCACCAACCTCTTCCTCTGTATACTTTCCTGCACTTCCTCATTCCACCACCAAGTCTCCTTGTCTTCTTTCCTCTGTCCAGATGACACACCAAGTACCTTCCTGGCTGTCTCCCTCACCACTTCTGCAGTAGTTGCCCAGCCATCTGGCAACTCTTCCCTATCATCCAGTGCTTGACTTAACTCTGTCCTGAACTTCATCTTACAGTCAGAAAGGCTCCCTTCCTCTACTTGGTCTCCAAAGTCATCCTATAGACCACCATCCAGTGCTCCCTAGCTATGTTTTCCCTTGTCACCACCTTACAGTCTCCAATCTCTTTCAAACTGGACCTCCTGCATAGGATATAATCCACCTCTGTGCACATTCCTCCACTCTTATATGTCACCATGTGTTCCTCCATCTTCTTGAAATATGAATTCACCACAGAAATTTCCATACTTTTTGCAAAATCCACCACCATCTGTCCTTCCACTTTCCTCTTTGTAACATCATACCTACCCAACACCTCCTCATCATCTCTGTGCCCTTCACCAATGTGTCCACTGAAGTCTGCTCCAATCATCACTCTGTCTCTCCATCACTTCATCCAACTCACTCCAGAAATCTTATTTCTCTTCTATTTCACACCCATCTTGTGGGGCATACACACTGACAACATTCTTCATCACACCTTCAATTTCCAGCTTCATACTAATTACTCTGTCCGACACTCTCTTGACTGCCAAAACACTCTTGACATACTCCACTTTCATGACAACCCCTACCCCATTTCTCCTCCCATCCACAGTAGAACAGTTTGAACCCACCGCTGATGCTCCTGGCCTTGCTCCCCTTCCACCTGTTCTCTTGTACGCACAGTATATCCACCTTCCTTCTCTCCATCACATCCACTATCTCTCTCCCTTTACCAGTCATAGTGTCAACATTCAAAGTTTTGACTCTCATCTCCACAGTTTTACCCTTCCTTCTCTCCCATTTCCTCTGGACAATGCCTTCCCCCTCTCCTTCACCTTCACACAGCAGCAGCATGGTTTTCACCAGCACCCTGCTGGCCCACAGTACAAGTAGCAGTCATTGGTAACCCGGGCCTCAACCAATCTGGTGTGGAAATCCAATTTATGATCCACGTATTTGACCTGACATAGGTTTTACACCAGGTGCCCTTCCTGATACAACCCTCCCCAGTCTATCCAGGCTTGGGACCAGCACTAAGAAATGCACTGGCTTGTGTAACCCCAGAGGCCGGGTTAGTTTTTGTAATGAGAATTCAGCAGTGAAGTGGTATACCATCATCATATCTTGAATCAAGCATGGCTTGAATCATCATCGTCATTAACCATTTATCAGAGTGAATGTCTAAATAAAATCTGAATCATACTACAGTATTATCATTGTTCATTTCCTTTGCGTTTTATTATCTTTTTTCAGGAGTGTATTGTGCAATGATCCTGAGCTCACCTCCATCCCCACCAACTTCCCCTCAGACATTTCAAAGCTTCGTATTGAAAAGACTGACATTACCCAAATCTCCAGTGAGGCCTTTATCTCCCTCAGAAATCTCGAATTCCTCTGGATGTGCTTCAACTCTCTTTCTGGTCTCGAGGTAGACAGTTTCCGTGGCCTGAGAATGCTCAATGAGCTTCGTCTTGAGGGTAATTTCATCACCTCGTTCCCATGGGAGAGTTTAACTGACATGCCCAAACTCAGACTGCTGGATTTGCACAACAACCAGATCACCAGCATCCCAGCTGAGGCAGCGGTCTACATTAAAAACCTCACTTACCTCGATTTGTCCACTAACAGTCTCACTACAGTGCCATCTGAAGTGATGCTGATGTGGTTCTCAGCAAAACCAGCACAGGAGGCCAAGAACTCAAAGATGATTTTGGGTAAAATTAATAATTTTTCTGATTTCCTCTGCATTTCTGTAATAATTTGCTATTTTATATGAGCATTGATCTCTATTTGCACAGAAACCTTATTTTTAATTCCCCAGGCCTTCATGATAACCCATGGCAGTGTGACTGTCGGTTGTTTGACCTGGTTCAGTTCCAGAAGTCTCCGTCCTCCACATCAGCCTTCATTGACACTCACCTGCGCTGTTCGGAGCCTGAGAGTTTTTCCGGCGTCCTCTTCTTGGATGTGGAGATACGGAGGTGCCAGGCACCACGGGTCCACACAGCCGTGGCTAAGGTTCGCAGTTCAGTAGGCAACAATGTCCTGCTCCGCTGTGGCACTGTTGGAGTGCCGATGCCTGAGCTCACCTGGTCCCGGGCTGATGGAAAAGCTATCAACGGTACAGGTGAGTGTAATGTCTCATTTATACTCTATTACCTCAAATAATGCCAGTGAATTACTATGAGGACCGTACTGTGAGTCCAAAATCTACATCAGTATTTATGTTGGGAAAGATCCTTGTATTCAGAGTCGGGTTACACAGCTGCTGAAGCTGTATTTGTGCCCCACATTCAGATTATTAGAAAAAAAAATCAAGGATAGAAAATAAGGACTTAGGAAGCACATTAGTTTTTCTTTTCTTTGGCATCAAATTTAATACAATGTAAAATAAAAGCAAAGTACAATTAAATAGTTAAAATAAAAAGACTAATATGATATATAAATGAGAAGGTGGAAAAGATTGAATTGACCGTAATAGGAATCAGGTACACTGTCAATATGTTGTTGCATGAATAGTCCTAGTTGTAATTACCTTAATCAGTGCAAATTTGGTTTTAACTTAACAAAATGGCTTCCATACTCATTATTCATCAGTAATGTTGTAGTCAAGACCACCTAAACTCAGACGAAGTCATGACCAAGACAAGAGTGTATCGAGACCGAATCAAGACCAAGACTTTGAAGGGTTGAGATCAAGTCAAGACCAAGGCAGAGCAAGACCAAGTCAAGACCAGGACCAGACCAGTGTGTGTGAAGGGGGAGGGGCGGGATGGAGGAGGGGTGTCAGCTGTTAACAGTAACACAAAATTCAAATTAGCAAATGAGTCACATTATTGGTTGAATTTGAAGCAGGAAGTTTTACATCCAATCACAGTAACGATGTTCATAAATAAATCAGACAATACACTTGCAGTTTAGTGAAATCCCCACAGATGTGGTCTTGAGATAAAATCCCAATTCCTCCATGTCTGAGACTGAGTAAAAATGCAGTTGATTCTGAGATGAGCCTGAGACGTTCAAAGAGTGGTCTCAAGACCAAAATCAATCTCAAATACTACAACACTATTCATAAAAATGGAAAATAGCAGGTGATCCAGCTTATTTTATTACTTTTCAGTTTCTCATGCACTGTTAGAAATAGGAGTCTATTTCTGTCCCCAAAGGTAGAATCTACATTAATGTACCCCCGAGGGTTCCTTATTGGACCTCAAGGTAACTATGTGTATCTTTTTAGGGCCAAAAAAGGTACATATATGTTCCCAAGCACTATATAACATGTACAAATAAATACCTTAGAGGGTACTGCCCAGTGACAAGCCATTGTACCCCTAAAGGTACAAAAACATAGTTTATTTTCTGAGAGCGTGCGCACAACTTAATGAAGCCATGAATTACTTAAAATTGTCATTTATGCATTTAATATTGGTCTCAAATTGCATTCCATAGTTTTCAAACTAGGGGCGGCATGGTGGTGTAGTGGTTAGCGCTGTCGCCTCACAGCAAGAAGGTCCTGGGTTCGAGCCCCGTGGCCGGCAAGGGCCTTTCTGTGCGGAGTTTGCATGTTCTCCCCGTGTCCACGTGGGTTTCCTCCGGGTGCTCCGGTTTCCCCCACAGTCCAAAGACATGCAGGTTAGGTTAACTGGTGACTCTAAATTGACCGTAGGTGTGAATGTGTGTGTGAATGGTTGTCTGTGTCTATGTGTCAGCCCTGTGATGACCTGGCGACTTGCCAGGGTGTACCCCGCCTTTCGCCCGTAGTCAGCTGGGATAGGCTCCAGCTTGCCTGCGACCCTGTAGAACAGGATAAAGCGGCTAGAGATAATGAGATGAGATGAGTTTTCAAAATATGTTTACAGCCAGAACATAAACATCAGCATGACATAGTGTGGTTACATCAAATACCCTTTCAGTGTAATTAGATCTGAGGCCTGAATACTGAATACTCAACTCAATTCTGAATACGGCCTTTAATGGAGGGTTCTTAGCTCTTTTGTTGGATTCTACACAGAGGCTTTAAGGTTTCCCACTGAGGGACAGACTAACTAAATTGTGCTAGAAATAAAATTCATCATTAAGTATGCTTGATAACATTTATGAAGTTCTTTCAGTTCACCAAGTTCTGCTTCATTATAAAACCACTTTTCACGACTCATCCAAATGACACTCTGGTCAAGGGTAATTTGGGGTTTCCTACCATGTAGTACAACCAAAAATGTCTTACAATAGCAGCAAGAAAGGCAGTTCTGCAATATCTGCATCAAAAGTATGCTAAATAACAGATTGTTATTGTCATTCCACTTTACAGTTCATGAGGAGGTTTCAACTGAAGGCATCAACTGGTCTATCCTCAGCATCCTCACAGCATCATCTCATGACTCAGGCAAATACGTCTGCACAGCAAATAATTTTGTGGGCAGTGCCAATGCTGTCATCTCTCTCGTTATTTCAGAAACACAACAGGTCAATGAGGCTGCTGTCATGAAAACTGGCACCAAGAAGAATGGAAGCTTTGGAAGAGCAGCATATCAAGAGAAACTCATCGCAAGATACATCCCTCCAACCTCCACTTCTAGAGATGTTCCCATCATTGGGCCTTTTAATGCATCAAAATCCATAGGATCATCCAAGATTGAGAGCTACAGCACCTCTGATGGAGTCTTGGATGGCAAAACCTCAGTGAACAGCTTAGAAATGGACATGGACAAGAATGTGTTGAGCAATTTGGCAGCCAACGCTTCTTCCCTCCAGCAAGGTCCAGAGAAGAGGGTGGTACGTTCAGTCAAAGTCATCGGCGACACCGATCACACAGTGTTGATTAACTGGCGAGCTCCATCTGCGACCAACAACACATGGTTTAGTGTTCTTTATGCTGTATTTGGTGAGAGAGACATGAGACGCATCATTGTCGGTCCTGGGAAGCACCGGATCACCATCGAAGGCCTTGTTCCCAAAACCAAGTATATCGCCTGTGTATGTGTGAAAGGTCTAATCCCAAAGAAGGAGCAGTGTGTGATCTTCTCAACTGATGAGGCAGCAAGTGCGAGTGGTACTCAGAAGCTTATCAACGTGGTGGTGATCACGGTGGCTTGTGTCATCGCGGTGCCTCTCACCTTGATCGTTTGCTGCGGAGCTCTGAAAAGACGACTCCAGAAGCTCATGGGAAGAAGATTGAAAGACAATCAGGACTCGTATGTGACCTTTGAGACTCTCACACCAGGTGGCAAGGCGAAAGGGATGGAAGGGGAGTACCTCACCCACCTCAACCAAGACGAGTCCAACCGCCTGCTCTCGGCTCGCTCCAGCGTCGATTCCGAGGCTGTAAACAGAACTGAGGGACATCCGAATGAGTATTACTGCTAAAGTCTGCTGGTGAAGATGAAACATGGACAAAAGCATTCATTCATTCACTTATTAATCTTTAGTATCCACTTTATCCTGGTCAGTAGTTCTGGAGACTGTGTCAGGAATACTGGGCATGAGGGGGGAATACACCCTATTTGGGATGCCAGCAATGTTATTTAGTCGCTGCCCTGTATGTGTAAAAAAAAAGCATCTTCACAGCCTTGCAAGGAAACACCATGTGATCTTGGTATCCACAAACCAGACACTTTCTCACTGTAAATCCCTGAGTCTGAACTGTGTGTCTTGTGTTTACTTTTTTCAACAATACATACAATATATACGTAGCCAAAAGTATGTGCACCCCTGACTATCACACCCATACAGTATGTGGTTCTTCCCCAAACTGGTTCTTTCACAAAGTTGGAAGCACACAACTCTATAGAACATCTTTGTACACTGTAACATTAGTTTCCCTTCACTGGAACTAAGAGGCCCAAGCCTGTTCCAGCATGATGATGCTCCTCTACATAAAGTGAGCTCCATGAAGATATGGTGTGTTGAGTTTGGAGTGAAGAACTCAAGTGTCCTACACAGAGCCCTGACTGAACTCAACCCCACTGAACACCTTTAGGATAAACTGGAACTGGAACCTCATCAACATCCCAACATCAGTGTCTGATCTCACTAATGCTCTTGTAGGTGAATGAACACAACTCACAGCCATGCGCCAAACTCTAGTGGAGAGCCTTCCCAGAAAAGAAGAGAAGAGAAGAGAAGAGAAGAGAAGAGAAGAGAAGAGAAGAGAAGAGAAGAGAAGAGAAGAGAAGAGAAGAGAAGAGAAGAGAAGAGAAGAGAAGAGAAGAGAAGATTATAACAGCAAAGGGGAATAAATCTGGAATGAGACATTCAACAAGGACATATGGGTGTGATGGCTGGGATGTACAAACTTTTGGTCATATCACATATCTAAAACAGAATGTCTTCAATAATTATATTATTCATCCTTTTTGAGGAAGGGAAAGAATTCAGGAACCAAGGGAATGAACAAAACGCTCATCTCTGGTGTGTCCTCATGTGACCTTGACTTTTTCACAATGTCTTGTGCACAATACTAGAAGTGTATGATTTCTTTTTTGTTTTATACTTCACTGTATTTACGGTACCATGTTAGTTCATTTACTGTGCTTTAATTTAACTCGAATTCAAGATGCTCTATGTAAATAAATATGTATTTCTTAAATGTAATTGTCTTAAAATTTATGCACAAATAAATGTTTTACATAAATATAGAAGAAACATCATCTCCCTGAATTTCTGCTATATCTTAAATTATTTCCTGCAAGACAACCTCTAACAGTCTTTTCAGTGTTTCTAGTAATAGTTAGTGTGTCAAAAATGACGCTTTAGGAATTATGTCTAGAAATTATGTCTAGGAATAAATTTTAGTGATGGTGAATTGTTTATTTTCTGGAATAGTTGAGCAGTTTGCACAGAACGATCGTTAGCTTAGATGTGGATTTTGTTTGAAGGAATATTTCAACATAAAAGAATGTGACAAAGTTGAAGCTGAAATTCATATCTTTATGAAATGGCATATCATGTCCATTGTAGGTAAAAAAAAAAAAAAGAAAAGAAAAATATGGAGCTGAGCGAGGGGGTAATATTCCAAGAAAAAAAACACTCAGAATTCCCAAGATTAAATTTGTAAATTTACAGGAAAAAAAATCTCGGCATAAATTTGTACAAAAAACACTCAGAAATTCTGAGATTAAAAAGTCACAAATTCATGAGAAAAATCTCAGTCAATGTCACCACACCACAGACGCCACAGATGAGCCAAGAGTTACAGCAAATACACTGAGATTAAAGTTGCATCCAGGAACGCATTTCTCCATCTTGGAAAACCATGATCGATGTTTATTCTGGCTTTTCTCATGTTTTTTGTTCATTATTTTGGACGCAAAGTGTGCTTTTGTGCTAATAGTAAAATTATTTGGTCATCTGTGTCTGGGAGCCAAGAGAGCAAAAACTGGCTGTGCTGTCAGAGTGGGAGGGGCATACACTCACTTCCCTGTCAATCACAGCAACTCAAGCCAATTATGGGCATCTGTCAGTTTAAATATGCAGAAGAGGATGAATCACACTTTCGTCTGTGTGTGTTACACCTCCCTGTGATGCAGTGTGAGCAGTTGGCTTAAAGGATATGGGACATGAAACATAAATGCACGCTATATCAGTTTCTTTCCATTAAAAATAATTGCATCAACAAATACAAAATCATCTATTAAATGGGGCGGCACGGTGGTGTCGCCTCACAGCAAGAAGGTCCTGGGTTCGAGCCCCGTGGCCGGCGAGGGCCTTTCTGTGTGGAGTTTGCATGTTCTCCCCGTGTCCGCGTGGGTTTCCTCCGGGTGCTCCGGTTTCCCCCACAGTCCAAAGACATGCAGGTTAGGTTAACTGGTGACTCTAAATTGAGCGTAGGTGTGAATGTGAGTGTGAATGGTTGTCTGTGTCTATGTGTCAGCCCTGTGATGACCTGGCGACTTGTCCAGGGTGAACCCCGCCTTTCGCCCGTAGTCAGCTGGGATAGGCTCCAGCTTGCCTGCGACCCTGTAGAAGGATGAAGCGGCTACAGATAATGAGATGAGATCTATTAAATTCAGCAAAATCGTTATATTTGTGATGATTATATGGCATTTCTGCTCGAGCTCCGATATGCATATTTTACAACCGGAAGAGCCGCTGTCACGTGATCATACGCCACAAAAACTTTTGGGCACAGCACAGGCGGGTAGATGAATGGAGAAGTGGATGACAAGAAAATTGTTTTTATAGTCTTTAAAGTACATTGAACATCATGGTGTATTGTGCTGCTTATGGTTGCAATAATTCCAATGGGAAATGCCCTGGAGTAAGTTTTTTTGCATTCCCCAAGGACCCGAAGCTGAGGAAAGTGTGGGCAAAACTTTGCACCTACTGTTTCCCACAAACTGTGTTCGGACCATTTCACTGAGGATTCTTTCAACATTAATACTCAGGTACTGAGCGATATTAATTGCCAAGCCAAATTTAAGAGGCTACTTAAAGATGGAGCCGTTCCCAACGTCCCAATTCAGGAACAAGACGGCGGAGTGAAACCCAAAGTGCTACGGCCACCACGAGGTGCATTCGCTAAGCGACTGAAAGCCGAGGTAAGGATTAGTATTATAATTTTGGGTGTATCAATTATTGATTATCATAATTCTGACTCGTTTCGCCATTTTGAATGTTTTCATCTCGGACTCTGGAAGCATTGTATCTCAATCAATCTCGAAAAATATCAGCAAAAAAAACTAGCTTGCAACGGACTTTAGCTAGATCTATGATGAACTTTCAATGTATGATACAAAAAAATACTTCTTTCAACAGATCATTAGCCTTTGAGCAGAATTGTTTTTAACTTACCAGGAAGTGTTATCCAGCCGACCGCTTTCAGTTTCATGAGGGCTGAATGAACTCTCACTCTCAGAATCATCTGACCCGTCAGAGTAAAGACAAGATCCATGTTCATGTGAATTTCCAGCTATCGGTTCGAATTGATAGGGTCTAACTTCACATCTCTGTGAAACATCGGGAATATCACTGTCGATGGTGTCCATTACAGTAACCTGTTTACATTAGATTCCCAAGCGCTGGCTCCTTGGAAAGTTTTTGTGACGTCACGGGTCACGTGACCACCTAGCTCATTAACGAATCATTGTTTTACGCTGATGTATAAAAAAGTTGAATAATGTGATGATTTTCACATTTTTTACGCCCTGCAGTGATTTAGATGGCATTTCTTATGTCCTTTATACATAATTATGCCCAGAAAAAAATCCATGTCCCATGTCCTTTAACGTGTCTCAGAGGAAGCACGTGTTCGCCCTCTCTGGTGGTAGCTGTTGGGGCGGAGCCACCTCATGGGTGTTAAACTTGCAAGACCAAATTTGGAGAAAATAACAGAAAAAAAATGCAAAAGAAACATAAAAAAAGGATTTAGTTATGTTGAGCACTTACTAGATTCAAACAGACGGGAATGTGAGTGAAATAGTTTTAGGGGCATCTATAAAAAGGACTGACAGGAGGCCCTTGTAAACACGTAGAGCCCAACAGCGCCTCTACTTCCTGCGCAAACTGAAGCATGCCAGTGCCCCACCACCCATCATGACTACGTTCTACAGCGGGACCATTGAGACCATCCTCTCCAGCTGCATCACTGTATGGGGCGGGAGCTGCACTGACCACAACAGGAAAGCCCTGCAGCGTATAGTGAACACAGCTGGGAAGATCATCAATGCACCCCTCCCCTCCCTGCAAAACATATACACCACCCACCTCACCCGCAAAGCTCTCACAATCGTGAGAGATGAGACTCACCCAGCACACAACCTGTTTAGCCTCCTGCCCTCTGGAAAGAGGTACAGGAGCCTACGGTCCAGAACCACCAAACTCACCAACAGCTTCATCCACCAGGCCGTCAGGATGTTGAACTCCCTCCCCTCTCTCCCATCACTGACAGCTCCACCCACCAGACAGCCAAGAAGTTAGGATCTTGCCCCCCCCCGCATGGAAAAGACTCTGACTCAGGAACACCCCCCCCCATACACACACACACACACACACACACACACACACACACACACACACAACACACACACATGGAAAGACTCTGACTCAGGAAGCCCCCCCCCACACACACACACACACATACATGGAAAGACTCGAACTCAGGAAAGACTCTGACTATGGAACTGCACCAGCGCCAGCAATTGCTATAGGTGACCTAGGCAATTGCCTAGAGCGCAAAGTGTGCCCAGGGGCGCCAAGGGTGACCAAAACCCCACCAAAAAGGAGGGATGGAGTTATTGAATGGAGATGTTACCAATTGCATCAGTGGTGTACAGTGTTTTCAACCACTGTGCTGCCGAACTCTAGTACCGCGGAACACTAGTGTGCCGTGAGAGATCACCAAGTGTACCGTGGAAAATTATAGAATGACTGTATATTGTAAATATTGGCAACAGCGATTTAGTTTCAGTCAACATTTTCTATTGGTGATGTGCCTTGAGATTTTTTCATTGAAAAAAGTGCGCCCTGGCTCATGAAAGGTTGAAAACCTTTTTTACAACACCTCTGATGCAGCTGGGGATGTAGAAATACACGCTCCTTACCTCTGCTGTTACACTACCTGTGACAGTTGTTAGGACTGGGACTGTTTTGGCCTCTAGAGGCCACTGTTATTTCCTTTTCTGGCCATGTTTGTTTTGGGCCTCTAGAGGTCACCACTGTGTCTGTGTTTTGTTTTTGTCTTATTGCCGGTTTCCTGCCCCGCCCTGTCCTTAATTAGTTTGTGTATTTATACCCCTGAGTTCAGTCCTCTTGTCATGGAGTCTTTGTGCTGTTATGTTTAGCTCCAGTAACCTCTGTTCCAATTTCCTTGCCCGTGTCTTTGTGGTTTTTGTACTTTGCTTTTTTTTGGACTTTGTGTTTACCATTTTGGATCCTCTGAGCGTTTGTATTTTTGCCTCTTCTTTTCTGGTTTTTTGGCTCTTTGTTTCTTTGAACTTTTGTTTTTTTCCTGGTTATCTTCTGAGTGTTTGGATTATACTTTTGTTTTTGCCTTGGATTGTAAATATTGTAAATAAACCTTTTGATACCTTTTCTACTCACGCCTCTGCATTTGAGTCATCCTAGTGGGGGTTTGCTGGATTATCACACCAGCGAACCAGGTTCGAATCCCAGCAAAACCCTAACAGTAGCTTCTGCTGAAAGAAGCTTTTCAAAATTAAAACTGCTGAAGACATACTTTAGGTCAACAATGAGTCAAGAACGTCTGAATGGGCTTGCTCTGATGAGCATCAACCAAGAGATCTCAAGAGAAATATCATTTGATGATATTATCAAGGAATTTGCCATTAGGAAGAACAGACGAGTCCCATTGTAATGTTACTTCAATAACAAAGTACCCATAATAGCACTTTTGTTTGAAAATACAGCCCATTGATGTCCTAACAGGGTGCTTAAGTTTGCACAATTTAGAATTGTAGAATTTTTTATTCATTTAATTTGTTAATTCTTCAGAGATGACTTAACTTTTAATAGCAAAAAAGAAACTAAAAATAATTTCTTGTTTATTGTCCATGCACTACACTTTGAACAGGGTGCGGAAGAGTTTTTGCCCATTATATGGAGATATGTATTGAATTTGTGTGGTCATTTTACTTTGTGACACTTTATGTGAATAATGATAACAATAATAACAATAATGAAAAAGATAAAAATGACTTTTTGTTTATTGTCCATGCACCGTACATTGTTTAATAGTAATAGAATAGAGTGATTAGATTAAAGTGTTATTTAGATGTTATTAGAGGGGTTTTTTTCTTGGGGGGGCAAAACTCAATCTCGCCTAGGGCAGCCAAAGACCTAGAACTGGCCCTGAACTGCACTATGTGACTTTTGCACCTTTACCTGCACTACCTCACTTTTTTTTTTTTTACACACCATACACTGTTTCTTGTTGCTGCTGCCCTCCACGGAAAAGACTTCTCTATGGAACTACACATGTGACTTTGCACCTTACCTGAACTATCTCATAAGAAATGCCTTGGGCCCTGCAATATAACAACTTACCGTATGCTGCTTCTGAATGCTGCTACACATTATTAACACATTATTCTACATAATGCCGATACTGTGATAACCTCAACTGGACTGCCCTGGACTGTGATGTACTGTACTGTGTGTCTTGTATACTAGTCTTGTTCTTGTTCTTATCTTCCTGTCTTTAGCCCAGATTATTTTTCTAAATGTTATAACCCCGATTCCAAAAAAGTTGGGACAAAGTACAAATTGTAAATAAAAACAGAATGCAATAATTTACAAATCTCAAAAACTGATATTGTATTCACAATAGAACATAGACAACATATCAAATGTCGAAAGTGAGACATTTTGAAATTTCATGCCAAATATTGGCTCATTTGAAATTTCATGACAGCAACACATCTCAAAAAAGTTGGGACAGGGGCAATAAGAGGCTGGAAAAGTTAAAGGTACAAAAAAGGAACAGCTGGAGGACCAAATTGCAACTCATTAGGTCAATTGGCAATAGGTCATTAACATGACTGGGTATAAAAAGAGCATCTTGGAGTGGCAGCGGCTCTCAGAAGTAAAGATGGGAAGAGGATCACCAATCCCCCTAATTCTGCGCCGACAAATAGTGGAGCAATATCAGAAAGGAGTTCGAGAGTGTAAAATTGCAAAGAGTTTGAACATATCATCATCTACAGTGCATAATATCATCAAAAGATTCAGAGAATCTGGAAGAATCTCTGTGCATAAGGGTCAAGGCCGGAAAACCATACTGGGTGCCCGTGATCTTCGGGCCCTTAGACGGCACTGCATCACATACAGGCATGCTTCTGTATTGGAAATCACAAAATGGGCTCAAGAATATTTCCAGAGAACATTATCTGTGAACACAATTCACCGTGCCATCCGCTGTTGCCAGCTAAAACTCTATAGTTCAAAGAAGAAGCCATATCTAAACATGATCCAGAAGCGCAGACGTCTTCTCTGGGCCAAGGCTCATTTAAAATGGACTGTGGCAAAGTGGAAAACTGTTCTGTGGTCAGATGGATCAAAAGTTGAAGTTCTTTATGGAAATCAGGGACGCCGTGTCATTCGGACTAAAGAGGAGAAGGACGACCCAAGTTGTTATCAGCGCTCAGTTCAGAAGCCTGCATCTCTGATGGTATGGGGTTGCATTAGTGCGTGTGGCATGGGCAGCTTACACATCTGGAAAGACACCATCAATGCTGAAAGGTATATCCAGGTTCTAGAGCAACATATGCTCCCATCCAGACGACGTCTCTTTCAGGGAAGACCTTGCATTTTCCAACATGACAATGCCAAACCACATACTGCATCAATTACAGCATCATGGCTGCGTAGAAGAAGGGTCCGGGTACTGAACTGGCCAGCCTGCAGTCCAGATCTTTCACCCATAGAAAACATTTGGCGCATCATAAAACGGAAGATACGACAAAAAAGACCTAAGACAGTTGAGCAACTAGAATCCTACATTAGACAAGAATGGGTTAACATTCCTATCCCTAAACTTGAGCAACTTGTCTCCTCAGTCCCCAGACGTTTACAGACTGTTGTAAAGAGAAAAGGGGATGTCTCACAGTGGGAAACATGGCCTTGTCCCAACTTTTTTGAGATGTGTTGTTGTCATGAAATTTAAAATCGCCTAATTTTTCTCTTTAAATGATACATTTTCTCAGTTTAAACATTTGATATGTCATCTATGTTCTATTCTGAATAAAATATGGAATTTTGAAACTTCCACATCATTGCATTCCGTTTTTATTTACAATTTGTACTTTGTCCCAACTTTTTTGGAATCGGGGTTGTAAATGTTTCAATTTTTTTTTAATCATTACTTTATTATTACTTATTGCTTGTTACACTGTTATTGGTCCTGTCTTGCGCTTTAATGTTTGTCTTGTTAATGTCAGTCCTATGTTTGTCTATGTCTTTACATGGGATAGAGAGAAACGTAATTTCAATTTCCTTGTATGACCTGCGCATATGAAGAAACTGACAATAAAGCTGACTTGACTTGACTTGTAAGCATTCCAGCTGGAATAACGTGTCTCCTTATGGAGTCTTCTCAGTCAAACTATACATTTACACTACATGAACAATTTTTTTTAGAATGTTCGACATATTTTCCAGGTTATTTGTTCAAGGACAGGAATAATTAAAGGGCTACTGCGCCTTTAACGCTTCACCTCTTGTGTACCTGTTCCCAGCTGAAGCCTGATCTAAATCTGAAAGCCTCCAGCGCTGTCTTAACAGGAGATAAAGGATAATGAGCTTTACTTTAGTGTAGCAGTGAACTGCGTGTTAGTGAGAGCTGTCGCATACTGAAGGGGTTCTGGGGGGTTAGTTTTTGTCTTCTGTAATGTTTTATGTAGTACACAATCTGAGATAGTGCTAATCAATCTGAGATAACTATAATCAATCTGAAATAGCTCTAATTAATTTGAGATAGCTCTAGTCAGTGAAACAGCTGTAATCAATCTGATATAGCTCTTATCAATCTGAGATAACTATAATCATTCTGAGATAGCTGTAATCAGTGAGAGAGCTCTAATCAATCTGAGATACCTTCAATTAATTTGAGATAGCACTAATCCATCTGAGATAACTATAATCATTCTGAGATAGCTGTACAGTGCCTTGCAAAAGTATTCATACCCCTTGAACTTTTTCACATTTTTCCACCTTACAACCACGAACTTAAAAGTTTTTTTTTTTTTTTATTGAGATTTTATGTGATAGACCAACACAGAGTAGCACATAATTGTGAAGTGAAACGAAAATGATAAATGGTCTTCAAAATTTTAAACAAATAAAAATCTGAAAATGTGGTGTGCATTAGTATTCAGCCCCCTGTACTCTGATACCTCTAAATACAATCCAGTGCAATCAATTGCCTTCAGAAGTCATCTAATTAGTTAATAGAGTCCTACTGTGTGTAATTTACTCTCAGCGTAAATACACTTGTTCTGTGAAGGCCTCAGTGGTTTGTTAGAGAACACTGAAGAACAAACAGCATCATGAAGACCAAAGAACTCACCAGACAGGTCAGGGATAAAGTTCTGGAGAAGTTTAAAGCAGGGTTAGGTTATAAAAAAAATATCCCAAGCTCTGAACATCTCAAGAAGCACTGTTCAATCCATCATTCAAAAATGGAAAAAGTATGGCACAACTGCAAACCTACCAAGACATGGCCGTCCACCTAAACTGACAGAGCGAGCAAGGAGAGCACTGGTCAGAGAAGCAGCCAAGAGGCCCATGATCACTCTGGAGGAGCTGCAGAAATCCACAGCTCAGGTGGGAGAATCTGTGCACAGGACAACTATAAGTCATACACTCCACAAATCTGGCCTTTTTGGAAGAGTGGCAAGAAGAAAGCCATTGTTGAAAGACAGGCATAAGAAGCCATGTAGGGGACACAGCAAACGTGGAAGAAGGTGCTTTGGTCAGATGAGACCAAAGCTGAACTTTTTGGCCTAAATGCAAAGCGCTATGTGTGGCAGAAAACTAACACTGCTCATCACCCTGCACACACCATCCCCACTGTGAAACATGGTGGTGGCAGCATCATGCTATGGGGATGCTTTTCTTCAGCAGGGACAGGGAAGCTGGTCAGAGTTGATGGGAAGATGGATGGAGCTAAATACAGATCAGTCCTGGAAGAAAACCTGTTGGAGGCTGCAAAAGACTTGAGACTGGGAAGGAGATTCACCTTCCAGCAAGACAATGACCCTAAACATACAGCCAGAGCTGCAATGGAACGGTTTAGATCAAAGAATATTCATGTGTTAGAATGGCCCAGTCAAAGTCCAGACCTAAATCCCATTGAGCATCTGTGGTAAGACTTGAAAATTGCTGTTCACAGACGCTCTCCATCCAATCTGGCTGAGCTTGAGCTATTTTGCAAAGAAGAATGGGCAAAAAATTTCAGTGTCTAGATGTGCAAAGCTGGTAGAGACATACCACAAAAGACTTGCAGCTGTAATTGCAGCAAAAGGTGGCTCTACAAAGTATTGCCGCAGGGGGGCTGAATACTAATGCACATCACATTTTTCAGATTTTTATTTGTTTAAAATTTTGAAGACCATTTATCATTTTCGTTTCACTTCACAGTTATGTGCTACTCTGTGTTGGTCTATCACATAAAATCTCAATAAAAAACTTTTAAGTTCGTGGTTGTAAGGTGGAAAAATGTGAAAAAGTTCAAGGGTATGAATACTTTTTCAAGGCACTGTAATCAGTGAGATAGCTCTAATCAATCTGAGATAGCTCTAATCAGTGAGATAGGTCTTATCAATCTAAGATAGCTTTTATCTATCTGGGATAGCTCTAATCAACCTGAGATAGCTCTAATCAATCTGATATAGGTCTTATCAATCTGAGATAGCTCTAATCAATCTGAGATAGCTCTAATTAATGAGATAGCTCTAGTTAATGAGATAGCTCTTATCAATCTGAGATAGTGTGGAAACAAGAGATATACAATAACACTCTCTTTTCTGACACTAAAACCCATCCAATTTTTTTTTTTTAAACTACATCAATTCTTTTTTCTTAAACTGAAGCACTTAAATTATATACAGGACAAAATACACAGAAAAAAAACAGGACATGACCCAAACCTGTTTTTATTCTGTTAAACTAATAAATAAATAAATAAATAAATAAATAAATAAATATCTGTACACTGCAAGTACAGTATAAGGTCTCTTTATAGATTTATTTTTTTTCTCTGATATCCGATCCACCCCTTTTTGCTTATATCGGACCTCATCATCTCTGCCATCTTTACTGGAGAAAAGCAGCAAAGAGGCTCTATTTGTATCTCTCCAAGCCCTAAAAACAACTTACTTATTAACGTTAATTAAATGGAAGTTTGGCTAATCCGATCCTTTGTGTCAAATCCAGCGATGTCGGACTCAATGCTAATCTGAAGCTGAAGTAAAGCTTTATCTGTCTGCCACACTGCTTCCATTAGTGACATCAAACTACTCTGGGTTTAGACACAAGAGCCAGATCTTTATCCGGGTAATCTGATTCTTGGAGCAAACTGCAATCTGATGTATATTTGAAAGTCAAAGCATAAAAAAAAAAAATCAGGAAGTAGAATGAAAAATAATGGTAGCCAAGTGTCTGATATGCTGTTGATCTGATTACAGGACAATCTGAGGTGAAAATAATGATGAAGAGATTAAGACTGGAAAAGAATGTTAAACTCCATTCTGAAACGTATGAAACACAGGAAGTTTATACTGAAGTGTTATTTCTGATGTGTTTAATGTGTTGTTTGTGCTGAGGTGTTGGAGAGGGATGTTGTAATTGTTATCGTTATCGCTAACACAGCTACAGTGGTGTTTAACAGGGAAAAATAATAATAATCTCAAACACAAGCGATAATGGTCAGGTTTTACTGTAAGCTTCTAAAAACAAAAGAGTCAGAGATAATTTTCTTACTCTTACTCAAAGTCCCAGAATGCAATGCTGCTCTATGATTCAGTCATGCTGAGAGACGCGACTCGGCTAGTTAGCGATCTGCTCGAGGACGAGTGTGATGCTGTTGAGGGTTGTGTTAGCATGAAAGTTGAAGTGTTTTCAAGTTGAATTTGTTAACCATAATGAAAATAGTGCAAGGTGCCAATGAAGGAAATTTAAACTTTAAAAATAGTCAAAATATTATTCTAAAATAAATCTTACATGTTGTTGAAGATTACATAAATTATAAAAGATTAATACGCAGACCTTTAAAGGTTATGATAGACCTATGATTAAAGAAAATGACTATGTTCTGGTCACAACAACAATCAATGTTTACATGCTAATTAGCTAGCTACTCATCTGGAAGCTGTACATCATCCAGCAAGATTAAATTGCTCATGATGAAGTCTCGTACTTTACACAATATCATGATAATAGTTTTCTGTAAATAAATTGATTGATTGATTGATTGATTGATTGATTGATTGATTCTGAACAGTAAAAAGATATTAAAAAAAAATAAAAATTAAAAAATGCAATCATCAAAACATCATCAAACAAACAGAATATCGTAGCCACAAGGCAGTAACCATAATAATGTTCAGAAAGGATTAGGAAGAAGTAAATAACTTATCAAATCCTAACCCTCTATACCACCGCTAATCAAACATCACTTTCCACCATAAAAGAAAACAAAATCAACAAAAAAAGAAAACATACCAACATACCAAGACTTACCAACATGGTATAATATCGACCAAATCAAATCATATATACAGATACTTATGCATTTTTACACACATACAATACATATATACAGTACATACATATACTATACACATCCATATGTACACAGACACCCATATCATAATTATGCATATTATGCTTATATATTATATACAATTATGCATATATATATATAAAAAAAAAGTTTTTTTTTTACACACATACATACATTTTATATATATATATATATATATATATATATATATATGGGGCGGCACGGTGGTGTAGTGGTTAGCGCTGTCGCCTCACAGCAAGAAGGTCCTGGGTTCGAGCCCCGGGGCCGGCGAGGGCCTTTCTGTGCGGAGTTTGCATGTTCTCCCCGTGTCCGCGTGGGTTTCCTCCGGGTGCTCCGGTTTCCCCCACAGTCCAAAGACATGCAGGTTAGGTTAACTGGTGACTCTAAATTGACCGTAGGTGTGAATGTGAGTGTGAATGGTTGTCTGTGTCTATGTGTCAGCCCTGTGATGACCTGGCGACTTGTCCAGGGTGTACCCCGCCTTTCGCCCGTAGTCAGCTGGGATAGGCTCCAGCTCGCCTGCGATCCTGTAGAAGGATAAAGCGGCTAGAGATAATGAGATGAGATATATATATATATATATATATACGTATGTACCCATACCCACATATATTATCAATAGAATGTTATTGTAATTCCTCCTCCCTATACCTCATAAAGATCTGTTCCTTATACCTTTTTTTGAACTGGTTTATAGTTGTACATTTCATGAGCTCCACATTCAAACTGTTCCATAGCTTTACTCCACAAATAGAAATACTGAACATTTTTAACATTGTCCTAGCACTGCAAATTTTAAATTTCAATTTCTCCCTAAAATTATAGCCCCCCTCTCTATCCGAGAACATTGTTTGGATATTCCTTGGTACTTTATAATTCCTTACTTTATACATTATTAAGGCAGTTTTATATTCTATAATATCCCTGAATTTTAAACATTTTGAATTTAAGAATAGTGAATTAGTATGATCTCGGTAACCAGCACTATGAATTATTCTTATAGCTCTTTTTTTGAAGTATAGTAATTGCTTGAATTGAACATTTATATGTATTTCCCCACACCACTGAGCAGTAATTTAAGTACGGTAAAACCAGGGAACAGTAAAGAATGTGGAGTGAATTATAGTCCAGGACATGCTTAGCTATACTCAACACAGATATGCTTCTTGATAGTTTTATTAATATGTATTTTATATGTGATTTCCAATTAATTCTCTCATCTATTATTTCCCCAATAAATTTATTATTAGAAACTTTCAATATCAACACCATCTACCTGTACATTTATTGCCCTATTTATTTTATAATTATCAAATAACATGATTTTTGTTTTAGACAGATTTAATGATAATTTATTTCGATCAAACCAACTTTTTAACCTGCACAATTCTGAAGAGATTATGTAACTCATAATCAAAAACATATTTGTGTCATCTGCAAATAATACCATCTTAAATATCTTTGATACATTGCACATATCATTTGATGATGATGATGATGATAGTTTATTTTGAACATGTAAACAAACAATGAATAAATAAGCAGATAACAAGAAATGCAAAACAGCATTTGCAACAAGAACACGTAAAAAGCCACTAAATTAGAAAATAAACCTTAAATAATATAGGTAATAATAATATATCAAAATCAAAACAAAAGAAAACAAGACAAAAATACAAACAAGGATGCACTAAGCAGTTTTGAGTTTACATGTCCGAAAAGGAGTGGGCTGAAGTAAAAACTTATTTAATCCCACCCCTCTACTTTAGTCAATATAAATTGATTATCGAGCTTCCTTATATATATATATATATATATATATATATATATATATATATATATATATATATACACACACATACACTGTATATTACTCATTACTTCAACTATTCAGATATCAATTCTCTATGACTCTATTATATAATTAATTAATTATATATGTATATCCATATGTCTACACACAAGTTTACTACAAATACCACACTCACAATGGAGAACAAAATAAAAACAAAACAAATAGACAAAGACTCAAAAAAGAAAAAAAAAGAAAATTTACACAATAAACAGCCAGTTATGGCATCGGGGTAAATCCATTATACAATCATGTGTTCATATCAAGCAAAACCATGAAACTTAAAGGTTGAGAACTGATCTACTCGTTCAGTTATGAGAGTCTGATTAACAGAAGGTCTGCATTGAGATATTAGAAAGTATTTTTCATCACTCACATGTGCAAGATATTTAATGGACTACACACATATAAAAAGTGGTTATGGAGGACGAGAACATCTCCAGGCTGTAGAAGATGGAATGAAGGTGATGGATGTAATAAGGACATTTTATTCTTTAGTCTTTATTGTTTAAAAATGTTAAGCTTTTTCATACTTGAGATAGATTCAGAACTCTGGATAACGAAGAGCCACATTGTCTCCTTTGACCAATCAGCATTCAATAAAAAAAAAACCTTAAATATAATAAACATTATGATAATAGCAATAAAACGAAGAGAGATTGTATCTGATAGTTGCAGGGTTTTTTTTTTCCTTTCCTCAAATGAGAATTTGTAACATCATTTGTTTAATTTGAGAAGTTGACGAACGGCATGCAGTTCAACACAACGTAAACCCAAATCAGTTAATCATACACTAACATCATTTCATTCTTTACACTATTTTTTAAAATCACTGGTAAACTTCCCAATCCAATATCCAGAGGATTCATCCAATGTGTTCTAGTGTTCTATCCATCCATCCATTATCTCTAGCTGCTTTATCCTGTTCTACAGGGTCGCAGGCAAGCTGGAGCCTATCCCAGCTGAAAGGCGGGGTACACCCTGGACAAGTCGCCAGGTCATCACAGGGCTGACACATAGACACAGACAACCATTCACACTCACATTCACACCTACACTCAATTTAGAGTCACCAGTTAACCTAACCTGCATGTCTTTGGACTGTGGGGGAAACCGGAGCACCCGGAGGAAACCCATGCGGACACGGGGAGAACATGCAAACTCCACACAGAAAGGCTTGAACCCAGAACCTTCTTGCTGTGAGGCGACAGTACTAACCACTACACCACTGTGCTGCCCATGTTCTAGTGTTGACATGGTTTAATAATAATATATACAGTGCTTTGCAAAAGTATTCATCCCACTTGGTGTTTGTCCTGTTTTGTCTCATTACAAGTTGGAATTAAAATTTTTTTTTTTTTTTTTTTTTTTTTGGGGGGGGGGGGGGGGGTTAGCACCATTTGATTTACACAACATGCCTATCACTTTAAAGATGCACTTTTTTATTGTGACACAATAATTAAGATGAAAAAAAAAACAGAAATCTGGAGTTTGCATAAGTACCCCCCCAAGTCAATACTTTGTAGAGCCACCTTTTGCTGCAATTATATCTGCAAGTCTCCTGGGGTATGTATCTATTAGCTTAGCACATCTAGCCACTGGGAATTTTGTCCATTCCTCAAGGCAAAACTGCTCCAACTCCTTCAAGTTAGATGGGTTGAGTTGGTGTACAGCAGTCTTCAAGTTATACTATAGATTCTCAATTGGATTGAGTTCTGGGCTTTGACTCGGCCATTCCAAGACATTTAAATATTTCCCTTTAAATCACTCCAGTGTAGCTTTAGCAGTATGTTTAGGGTCATTGTCCTGCTGGAACGTGAACCTTCGTCCCAGTCTCAAACCTCTGGCTGATTCAAACAGGTTTTCCTCCAGAATTGCCCTGTATTTAGTGCCATCCATCTTTCCTTCAGTCCTGACCAGCTTTCCTGTCCCTGCAGATGAAAAACATCCCCACAGCATGATGCTGCCACCACCATGCTTCACTGTAGGAATGGTGTTCTCAGGGTGTTGGGTTTGTGCCACACATGGCATTTCCCATGATGGCCAAAAAGTTAAATGTTTGTCTCACCTGACCAGAGACTCTTCTTCCATGGGTTTGGGGAGTCTGCTACATGCTGTTGGGCAAACTCCAAATGTGTTTTCTTTAGCAATTACTTTTTTCTGGCCACTCTTCCATAAAGCCCTGCCCACTCTGTGGAGTGTATGGCTTAAAGTGGTCCTATGGACAGATACTCCCATCTCCACCATAGATCTTTGCAGCTCCTTCAGTGTTATCTTTGGTTTCTTTGTTGCTTCTCTGATTAATGCCCTCCTTGCCCGGTCTGTGAGTTTTGGTGGACAGCCTTCTCTTGTCAGGTTTGTCGTGGTATAATGGATTTAATGGAGCTCTGTGGGATATTCAAAGTTTGGGATTTTTTTTATAACCCAACCCTGATCTATACTTCTCCACAACTTTGTTTCTGACCTGTTTGGAGGCTCCTTGGTTTTCATGTTGCTTGCTTAGTAGTGTAGCAGAGTCAGGGTCCTTCTAGAACAGGTTGATTTATACAGACATCATGTGACAGATCATGTGACACTTTGATTGCACACAGGTGGATCTTAATCAACTGGTTCTGTGACTTATGAAGTGAATTGGTTGGACCAGCTCTTATTTAGGGCTTTCATACGAAAGGGGGTGAATACTTATCTCATCTCATCTCATTATCTCTAGCCGCTTTATCCTTCTACAGGGTCGCAGGCAAGCTGGAGCCTATCCCAGCTGACTACGGGCGAAAGGCGGGGTACACCCTGGACAAGTCGCCAGGTCATCGCAGGGCTGACACATAGACACAGACAACCATTCACACTCACATTCACACCTACGCTCAATTTAGAGTCACCAGTTAACCTAACCTGCATGTCTTTGGACTGTGGGGGAAACCGGAGCACCCGGAGGAAACCCACGCGGACACGGGGAGAACATGCAAACTCCACACAGAAAGGCCCTCGCCGGCCCCGGGGCTCGAACCCAGGACCTTCTTGCTGTGAGGCGACAGCGCTAACCACTACACCACCGGTGAATACTTATGCACACTCCAAATTTCTGTTTTTTCATCTTAATTATTGTTTGTGTCACAATTTAAAAAAAAAAAAAAGTGCACCTTTAAAGTGGTCGGCGTGTTGTGTAAATCAAATGGTGCTAACCCTCCAAAAATCCATTTTAATCCCAGCTTGTAATGCGACAAAACAGGACGAACATAAACGGGGATGAATACTTTTGCAAGGCACTGTACTGTATAGAGGATGTTACACAGTGATGTGAAGATATGAAGTTTATCTTCGAGTGGTGAATGTACAGTATTTTGTAAAACGCTCATGTCCATATAAAAAAAAAAGTGTATATCTCAAATTCCCAAAGTCTCCTTCAGTTCATGTGCACCATCCTTCACCTCCTGGAGAATTGCATCAGGCAGATTAAGCACAATGAGCTTAAGTCCAACGAGTGCTTGGACATGTCCTGCAGACCCGCCTGCTCCTCACTCCTGCCTTCACCAGCACCGCGAGCATGTTTTCCATAACACTAACAGCACTGTTACTTTTTAATCAGTTCTATTCATCCATCAGTTTCTGCGTGACGGGATGCTCGTGTACTGAAGACAGCGTTGGAAGGTGAGTCCGATAATAAACAGCAAGAGCTTTAGCAAGTCAGAAGATGATTGGTGTATATTTACTGTATGATGTGACAATAAGTGAGGAATAACACACAATAAGTCGTTCTGTTACAGGAAAATAACCAACAAAGGGATGGTGTGATGAAGCGGAGGTACAGTTACCATGATGAAGATTGTTATTTTCCTATAACAGCATGTGCCTACGTGTTTTAATCTACTGATACATTTTCCCATTACAATTTTTGTCATGTTTTATCTGTTAATAGTTTCATTGAATGTTCTGAAAACAAGTGAGTTCCTGTTGTTACTTATGTTAAAGGAGCGATAAACAGTCATTCCCTCACCAGACTCTCTCTCTACTGAGAAAACCCAAAGTTGCAGCATCACTTCTGACTGTTACAAAGTGCTGACACTGGAGACTCCTTCCATACACGGTGTACGAGTCCCAGTGAATGAGCTGTTACTATAGAAATGATAGTGTATTAGTTATAGAATGAGGGCATTAATGGAAATAAACCTGTGATTTTCAGCTGCACTTCTGTCAGAGCTGCTGTTCTAGAAAACGCAACACCTCCTTCTGAGTCGCAGTGGTGCAAGAGAAAAGAAGAAATGAATTAGCTATGATTAAGCAACATGGCTAAACACTTTGAACGTTTTTTCTCTCTTTCAGATCGTTATTATGTATGGAAGCTGCTTTAAGATCAATTCCCGAGGACCTCCCTGGAGATTTTATCAAAATCAGAATTGAGAATTCGCACCTCACAGAAATACCCCAAAGGGCGTTTTACACCATCAGTGCCTTGGAGTCGCTGTGGCTGAACTTTAACACCATCACACTGATGAACATTAAGAGCCTTGAAGGTCTGTATAACCTGACAGAACTCCGACTGGAAGGAAATAAACTCAGATCAATACCATGGATGGCCTTTCAGGAAACACCCAAACTCAAAATCCTGGATCTGAAGCACAACCAGTTGGACGTGCTGCCAGAATTCGCATTACATCACCTTCCCACACTGACCTATTTAGATTTATCCTTCAATCAGCTTACTGTGATATCCCTGGATGTTTTTCTCAACTGGCCTCGCTACCAGGCACGAAAGCACAGTGGGAGGGAGGAGAGCGTTGCTAATGTCGTATTAGCATTGCATGATAACCACTGGCTGTGCGACTGCCGACTCAAAGGCTTTGTTGAATTTGTCAAATCCATCAGTCCACCCATCATCTTGATGAACTCCTACTTGTCCTGTTCGGGTCCAAAATCTAAAGCTGGGAAGTTTTTTCATGAGGTTGAGCTGAAGAATTGTCTGAAGCCAGAAAGTTCTACACCTGTTGCTAACATCACGGCAGCGCTAGGGTCAAACATGACGCTGAGATGCTTTGTGAAGGCGAGGCCTGATGCAGTGGTTCGATGGAGCTACAGTCTGAAAGCCATCAGAGGATTCACAGGTAAAGGTGCTTCTTCTGAGGGTTGTGGAGATCGCAGGGATCATGCTAATATACATTTTGATGCAAAAAAAAAAAAGTTTTTGCAAGTTATACTTGTTTTCCATTCTTCCATCATTAGATATATTTGACTGAAAAATCAAAAAAAGGAATTATTATTGCAAAAAGGTGTTTGCATCATTAAGGGCACTTCAGTCCTCCAAGCAGAAATCTAAGTGGACCTTTACACCTATAAAACCATCCATCAAATTTCACATGATATGTAATTAAAATGTTTTAGGAGTGGCATGTGAAGACCAGGTGATGTTTTTTCCAATCTCCACTTGTCCAGTTTGAGTGATCCTACACCCACTGGAGCCTCAGATTCTTGTTCTTAGCAGACAGGAGAGGAACCTGATGTGGTCTTCTGCCATTGTAGCTCAATCCACCTCAAAGTTTGATGTGTTATGTGCTCTGAGATGCGTTTCTTCTCACCATGGTTGTAAAGAGTGATTATTTGTGTCAGTCCACCAGATTTTCATACCAGATGCTCCGATTATGGATTTTGAGTTCTACCTGCTGCAGTAAACCACCAAGCCTCCATATGCAGGAAATACAAACCACAGTGAAATTGGACCCAGTGAAATTACTGTAAATCTAACATGAAATCATGTGCACGCAACCAAAAATAGTCTATTTTCCAGGCACTGACTACAGATGATACAGAATCCATCAGGACACCAATCTCGACTGTAGATTATTGACGAATTTCCCAGATTTGTTGAGCAACAGAGAACAAAATGCTGCTCGGGAGGTCAAGAAAACACGTGGTGAACTATTAGTGCCACCAAGCAAATGTTGTGCAAAAACTGCGCTCGCATTTTTTCAGTCAGCGCGTTTTTATTTCAAATCAAAATGTCATTTGTTGATTTTTATGGCAGAAGGAAGATCTATACTTAATGTTAAAAGTGGTAAATGTATCCCATAGAGGAACTATTGAGGTGATTATTGGTTGATAGTTCCTGGATCAGCCAGCAAAAATGGTGAAAAATACCACACGCTTTTCAACGCCGTTTCTACACATTCTGTAAACAGAGAATCTGGTACAAAAATCCCGTAGCACACCACATTTGAACAGTCTGGACATTTTCCTCCGAGCTTTCTCATCAACACAATGTTTCCACCCACAGAGCTGCTTCTCACAGGATGTTTTTTGTTTTTCACACCATACTCTGTAAACTCTACAGACTGTTGTGTGTGGAAAATCCCAGCAGACCATCAGTTTCTGAAATACTCAAATAATCTGGAACCAACAACCATGCCATGACCAAGGTCATGGAGATCACTGGGATTTTTCCTCATTGTGATGTTTGATATGAACCCTCGCTAACTGAAGGTCTTCACGTGGACCTGCATGATTTTAAAGGCCACATGACTGAAGTTTTGACATGTCACTGATGATGTATTTCCTCTCTGGAATCAGATGGTGCTTCTGATTTGCTGGTGATGGTGAAATACATCATTCTGTCACTGTGATAGACCATTTTGACCCACAATCACTTTATGCTTGACTAGTTATGATGTACCTTAAATATCTGTGGTATAGCTGAATCTCTACGCCACACGAGTTTGAAATTTGTCTCTATGTATGGTTTCAGTGCGACTTAACACTGAATTACAATCAGGGTCCCCGTTAGGGGGGGAAAGTTAGGACAATTCTAAGGGCCCAGTGTTGACAGAGGGCCCTCAGAGGACTATACAGGTAGTCGTCGACTTACGACTGCGTTTGGTTACGACTGACCGGTCGTAAACCGATCTGGTCATAAGTCAGCCTATGTGAAATGAACGTAAGTATATTGTGATGTGTAATGATATTGTAATCATCTTAAAGTCTTATTTTATCAACATTTTCTTATTTCATTACCTTGGCTAATTATTTGGTTTAAGTCAAACACTGCATACTACACTGCGTACAGTACAATTCATTTAATATGTGCAAAACAAAAAATACAAAATACAGGTGTGAAAAATAGAAAACATTTTAGTTTGAAACATACCAAAATAGGCGGCACGGTGGTGGAGTGGTTAGCGCTGTCGCCTCACAGCAAGAAGGTCCGGGTTCGAGCCCCGTGGCCGGCGAGGGCCTTTCTGTGCGGAGTTTGCATGTTCTCCCCGTGTCCGCGTGGGTTTCCTCCGGGTGCTCCGGTTTCCCCCACAGTCCAAAGACATGCAGGTTAGGTTAACTGGTGACTCTAAATTGAGCGTAGGTGTGAATGTGAGTGTGAATGGTTGTCTGTGTCTATGTGTCAGCCCTGTGATGACCTGGCGACTTGTCCAGGGTGTACCCCACCTTTCGCCCATAGTCAGCTGGGATAGGCTCCAGCTTGCCTGCGACCCTGTAGAACAGGATAAAGCGGATAGAGATAATGAGATGAGATGACATACCAAAATACAAATGTAAAACATAGCAAAATACAAAACTTAGCGACTGTGGCATCACTGGTGCTTGTCTGTGTGTTGTCTACGTCATCATCAGCTGTTGCAGCGCTCGGGCTGGCGGGAGGATTTGCTCGTTTCATAAACCAGGAGCTGGGGCGGAAACTGTATGACGGAGTGTGCGAGGGAGCGCGAGAGAGACTGCGCATGTGCCTGGAGCTGGGGCGGAAACTGTTGTACGCGGCGAGAGGCGGTGCCAGGAGCTGGGGCGGAAACTGTCGTACGCTCAGCTAGCTCAGCTGGGAAACACTTGCCAGTCATAACCAGATGGTCGTAAAGTCAATCGGTCATAAGTCGACGACTACCTGTATTAACATTATTACCATGTCTAAGTTAATTTAATTAAAAAAATAATTTTGTCTCTTAAAATGAGCAAATACAAAAACCTTCTGGTTTGGATTTCCATTTTCTGCAAAATTATTAGTCTAGATAGTCTTTATATTTCATCCCTCTACCTATTCATTACATGGTACAGTCTTGTGTAGGCGGAGCCAGAGCGTGACACCATGTTAGGTTTGTTGTTTTCCAATCCAGTACTAACGTTAGCTGCACATGGTAGAAGCAGAATTGATGATGAACCATCAGGAGATCGACTTCATGAAGAAGTTGGTTTACCAGAAATGTAAGGGGAGGCGGCGGCAATATTATATTCTTTCATAGGGCCCATAATTTCTAGTGGCACCCCTGATTACGATCATATTTATGTTCAGCAGGTGCAACCGGCTGCTAGGGACTTTGTGAATGTTCTGAATGGTATAGGGCCAAGAAAACACAATTCAAGCACTTGTTATGATTTGGAGATGGATGCCAGACTGGTCCAGATGAAGCCAGACTTTTTCATTAGACCAAAATACCAACTAGATTCAAGTCAAGGCAAGATATCTACATAAGCTGAGAATCAAGACCATATTACATTACGTTGATGACATTTAGCAGCTGCTGTTATCCAGAGCGACATACAACATAGCCAGAGCAGCCTGGGGAGCATTTGGGAGTTAAATGCCTTGCTCATGGGCACTTCAGCCATTCCTGCTGGTCCAGGAAATCAAACCAGCAACCTTTTTGGTCCCAAAGCTGCTTCTCTAACCTTTAGGCCATGACTTCCTAATGAGTACTCATAACGATACACTAAGAAGGAAAAAGACAATTTATATCAGAGACATACACAAGGGAAACACAAAACAGGTGTGCACAAACACAGGAAATGATTGGGACAACAAAGGAAGAAGTTTCGTGTACATGCGAGAGTACCCTCTGGAGGCGCGTCTCCACTGAACACACCTCAATATACAGGTCCGAGTCTGTGCTGATTTTACGCATGGAAACATTTCTATAGTGGCAGAATGATAATCTCAGAACCTTCTAAAGACATCCTTTGTACAGTTTAATCCAAATGTATATTCATGGCCACTTTATTAGGTACACTCTTGACAGCAAGTTGATGCATCAAATCATACAGCTACAAATCGAGCGCTTCAGTTAATGTTCACAATGTTCAAACATCAGAACGGGAAAAACTGTGATCTCACAATGAAGTGTGACTCTCTTTCTTTCTTTCACTGTGGTATGGGTGTTGGTTCGAGCCAGATGAGTATGAGGTTTGAGTATTTCAGAAGCTGCTGATCTCCTCCTGGAGTTTACACAGAATGGTGTGGAAAACAAAAAACATCAAGTGAGTGCGGAACAGTTCTGTGGGTGGAAAAAAAAACACCTTGTTGATAAGAGAGATCAGAGGAAAATGGACAGATTGGTTCGAGCTTTTTTGCCAGGAAGGATATAGTAACTGGGGCAGCACAGTGGTGTCGTGGTTAGCGCTGTCGCCTCACAGCAAGAAGGTCCGGGTTCGAGCCCCGGGGCCGGCGAGGGCCTTTCTGTGCGGAGTTTGCATGTTCTCCCCGTGTCCGCGTGGGTTTCCTCCGGGTGCTCCGGTTTCCCCCACAGTCCAAAGACATGCAGGTTAGGTTAACTGGTGACTCTAAATTGAGCGTAGGTGTGAATGTGAGTGTGAATGGTTGTCTGTGTCTATGTGTCAGCCCTGTGATGACCTGGCGACTTGTCCAGGGTGTACCCCGCCTTTTGCCCGTAGTCAGCTGGGATAGGCTCCAGCTTGCCTGCGACCCTGTAGAACAGGATAAAGCATCTAGAGATAATGAGATGAGATGAGATAGTAACTCATGTATACAACTGTGGTGAGCAGAAAAGCATCCCAGCATGCAACAGCAGAAGAGAACAACACACTGGGTTCCACTCCTGCAGCCAAGAACAGGGATCTTAGAATCAACAACACATTCCTATTAAAGTAGCTGGTGAGTTTGAAAATGTAAGCACCACGTCCTGGGGATGACAGAATGGCCTCACCCACAAATATGGATATTTTTGGATGTATTTTTTATGCCTCAAATTTTTTTGAAAATACATCCATCCTGAGGAAAACTCAAATTAGTTAAAGAATATTGACAAAAAAATCAGCCCAGTGGGTGGAGATGGTTCACCATAAACGGTTCAGGGCTGCGTATTGAGTGTTAGAGAAGGCAAAATGCTGAAAAAAAAAACCCCAGCAACCCGGTGGATTCAAGATTGTGGACACGCAGAAAAATTCTAGGTTTTGAAAACTATCCATGCACTGTATGTGTGGATGAGGCTTTCGTTAGCGCTATTTTAATGAGATCATCTTCTTTGTCCTCTTGATGGAAAAACACAACTTTTTCCTTTTTTACTTTTTGAGAAAAACCTTCCAAAGAAAGATTTTGTATTATTGTCATCACATAATGGCTTCAGTTTCTCTTCTTTCTGTTCCTCTCTGTGTAGTTTCTCAGTCTCAGGTGAACGACGATACAATCATCTCATCTTTAATAATCCCGTCAGTCCGTTCATCCGATCACGGCCTCTACAAATGCAGTGCCAGCAACTTCATCGGGAATTCCTCTGTTAGCATCCAGCTCAACATCTTGTACTCCAACACCTCCTTTGTGATCTCCCCCGGGTTTCCTCTGCCCTCTGTCAACGAAAACATTTTCATCGATATACGAATCGCCAAGCAGACCGTGTATGGTATAACCATCGAGTGGTATGCGGTGACAGAGAACCCTTCTGAAACATGGTTCACTGTTCATTTTGGTCGCTACGATTCTCCAAAGAAAGAGGCTCTGTACATCGGCCCAGGCATCAACAAGTACTCCGTGAACGATCTCGAACCAGCTACGAAGTACGAGGTGTGCGTCTCGCTGAAGAATCAGTCACCTCGTCCCGAGCAGTGTATCGTTTTTGTGACGGGGAGCAGCATGAATGAACTGGAGCAGCGCGAACGACTCATCCACATCATCGTGATCGTTTGTGCCATGGTGCTCGCGGTTCCTGCAGGTATGTTCGCCTGCACCACCAACACCAGGATCAGCTGCTTGGATCGCTGCACTCAGGTGTGCAGCAGAAATCAGGAAACGAGAGAAACAAAGGACTCGGAAAATGACAGGCAGAGAACATTCAACAGTCTCCAGGCAGCCAGTGATGAAGGACTCTGCAAAGATTCAAGAAAAGAGAGGAAATGGAGACGGCGCTCGGAAGATAAAGTGCAGAAGGGGAACAGCGCACAGCTCTACTAACCAACACGGCAGAGATCGTCGGATGAATTTGAATGAACTAACTCATATTTAAATTATCAAACAGTTCACCGAAACACCAGGTGAGAACTTTCCTAATGGGCGTGGCCTAATATTCTAATCAGCACTCTTAATCGACCACATGAGCAGCAAGTACTGCACTTTTTCAACCTTACATGCATCAACCCACCAAGTCAGTAGGCTACGCTCGCTAGCTCGCTAAACTGCTGTGTGGGTGGGTGTTGCAAAATTCTGCCTTATGACTGGTGAGAAAGCTTGCACATGCTCGATCCAAATTAGCCCTGCCCACTTTCTCACTAACAGGTAAGAAAATTCCTTTAAGTTCACTGGAGGAAGGAATGACAACAGATATTATAACTCATAAATCAGTAATCTTCTACAGCTGTATACTGTATAGTATCACTTTACATCAATTAAAATGTCAAGTGCTGGACAGGTCACGCCCACAAGTGACAAAAGTAGTGTTCAATACACGCCCACAAGAGGCAAACTTGATATAACGATGTCCTGAAAGTGGAGAGTGACCACGTCTGATCACGCTCAGATCACTGATTGGTTGTTTGATGTAAAAAAAAAAAAGTCATAAATGTAACAGTGAGTGCATACATGTCAACCTATACGGAATGTCCATATTTTATACGGATTTGATTCAATGAACGTAGTATACGGGCGTACAAATAAAGTTATACGGATTCTTTAAAAAAACTTCAATATTTATTTAGAGCTATAATCAGGCCCGCAGACAGGGGGGGACAAACGGATATGTTGTCCCGGGCCCAGAACTGGGCTCTCATGAAGTTGCGATTAAATTATTTTATTTCATTTCAAAATGTGTTGATTTGGGGGAGAAATGTGCTATATTTGCATTCAATACATGATTTCTAGATCTTTTGCCTTTATTGTCTTTGAAAAAGGCGTCAAGAACCCCCTACCACCCCTAATGCAAAAATGGTTTGGTCTGACTCTTTGATTAAGGGGAAAAAAACGACATCGTTTGATCATAGCGCTTCGACAATCAGCGTGCATGCCATTTGCCAACATGCACAAGTCAGGAGCACAGAAAAGAAAAGAAAAGAAAAGAAAAGAAAAGAAAAGAAAAGAAAAGAAAAGAGAAAAAGAGAGGAAAGAACCAAGAGACTCAGGGGCTCACTGCATACATATTTTAAAAAAGATTGGGATGATGCAGCAGGTACTAGCAAAGGCAGTGGGGCAGCTGAGCCAGGCAAGACACAGCCAACTTTTTCCAGCCCCGTAAAGTAACCCCAACCAAGGCACGCGCGGCACGCAATTCATGTTACAAACGAGGGGAGAGCAAGTCACACTGAACACCATATCAAACGCACAGGGCATTGAATCATTTCATAACCACAACGGCTTAATAACATTGTGTTTCATATATCTGATTGAAGCTAAGAATATTCACATTAGCCTGCAATCATATCCCGCCGTTTCTCGAGCGGTGTGTTCTTCTCTGCTTTTCACACTGGACAGTACGCACGCACAGTATACTATGTTCGCCCCCAGCCCTGCCCGAAATCCCCCGTCCATCGCTGCTCCTTCAAGAGCACCCCAATCACGTGATTATCGTAGACTATCCACGAGTTTAGGAATATCTTTTTGAATACCTTTTTGAATACCTGTCATTTAAGGGTTGGAGTGAGTAGAGACTGGGATAAGAGAGGTGGGTGTGTGTGTGGGTTGGCCCGGGGGGGGGGGGGGGGGTTGTTAGGGGGGGCCCATTCAGAGCATTTTGTCCCGGGCCCAGCCAAAGCTGTCAGCGGCCCTGGCTATAATCAATTCCCACGATGATAAAAGAGCGCATAACATTTACAAATGTACTGTACACCACAGAAAACACAGACAGCCAGTAAAGAGTCTTATGAAATCGCGCGTTATCTTGTGGTAGCGAGGCTTCGTTCCACTTTTGATCATGCGCACACCACATTGCGAGAATCCCGCCAACCGGGAAGTAACATTTTGTTTGAAGCGCGTATTTCCACCTGAGCGACTTTCACTAGCGACTGAAAAGATTCTGAATGGGCGCTCCGGCAAGATCAACACAGACACTTGCTGTGACATGCAGCCTCGTGAGGTATTGGTGCAGAGCGCTAAAAAAGCTGTCATGGAGTACAATTCAGAACATTAGAGTGACACTTTGTGTTTTTGTCAAACATTGGAGCTTTGTATTCATTCTGAAGGTTTATTGTTATTAATATTGAATAAAAAGTAACTGGGATATATCATTGTTAATTATCATTCAAATTTTAGGTAAATTATTTTAATTTGCATCTTATACGGATTTTATAAGGGAAATACGGATTTTGGAGGTTGGTTATACAGGTTTGATTGACCAAAGGTTGACATGTATGTGTGTTGTTTTTTGTCAAACGAACATGGTGTCGCTGTGTGAACCGGATTTTGTTCACAGAAGTAATCGTGATAAATGCTGTTGGATTTTATATGTAATAAAAATGTTATGTGATGTGATATATAATCTTGGTGTGTTTAATAAAGAGTTTTGTAATGTCTGAGTGATAAACAGACACTCAATGACATGTTCGTCCATATTTATTCAAAACAAAGACAATAAAATTCATCATAAGATTTCTGAACAGTTTAAACAGACGTTAAGCAGCTGGAAGTTTCATCACCACGACAGAAACAGACGACATTACAACAAACTGTGCATGATAAACAGATCGTTAATAATCTTAATCATTGTCGTGAATTATTTAAAAATAAGTGTATTGTTGAGAATTGTGAGTTTAATGCTGTTAAACATCTTTAAACAGAACCAAAGAATTACAGTAAGCTGTTTTTAACACATGCATTACCTGCTTTAGATTTCTGTAAACTTATTATTATTATTATTAAGTTACAATAACCGTCGAAATAAGCAACTCCGAGTGAAAAGGAGCCGAAAAGATCGAGACATGCGAGTGTTTAGTACAAAATCCTCCTAATCTGAGTAAACTAGTCAATATAAAGAAAGGAAAATAAAGCCGAGACGTGTCTGGTGTCTGAAGTTGTCCCCATTTTTTTTTTTAAATGTCCTTCAAACGACATTTGTTCTAATCTTTCTACTCTTATTTTGAAATATTGTTGTCATACAGTAATGATAGTGTACAGCATATTTACATATTTAGATGTCGACTACAATTCTGCCTTCAAACCAAGGGGGCGGGGTTTATGGGGTGGAGTCATACTACCAAATAGTGCGAAGGAGTTCAGTAATTCTGAACTAGATTTCGTGGGTGTAGTTTACAGCAGAAACTTTAACACATTACAACTATTTGTTAGCTATGTTAGCCTCCTTGCTCCAGACGTAACACTAGCGCTACGTTCACGCGAGCAAGTGACAAAGCAACGGATGATTGTTCATTTTCTTCGTACAAACTCAACACTGTGACGCAAAACATCCAAACAGTTAACTTGAGCGATAACTCGGACCGGTGCGGTGCAACGCTTCTTTAGTTCCCGCTCACAACTTTAATTCCTACCTGAAATCTTTGCCCCTTTTTACTGTTTGGCACACAAATGGAAGAAAAAAGCATGGTTACATTTCATTCTGTATTTATGACCTCTCATTAAATGTGAATAGAGGATTTGCACCGTCATTTGATCCCCATAGTAATGGTAACTACGCCGCCATGACAAGAGGCACGCTTGTAGTGCTTTATTCAGATAAGTGAGTTGTTATTGATCGGTATGGGAAGCTTTTGCTGCGTTTTTGGATGTGTAATCTGAACATCTGAATGAAACAGACAACAGATTTTTTTAATTTACCAAAAGTAATTCATCATCAGGGGAAAAACGAGAGATTTCGAAATGTAGAAGGGAAAAATGGCTTGCGAATATTCAGCAGGACTCTGTGTTGAATGGAGAGGTCAAAAACCCTACAGTATGCTCACTTCATTTCCATGAAGGTAAGAATTCCAAAAAATGTAATTTCAGAATTTAATATATATATATATATATATATATATATATATATTTTTTTTTTTTTTTTTTTTTTTTTGTAGGCATAAGCCACTTACAAGGAACAGACACACGTTTTCACTTTCATCATTCGAATTCCTGCTTCAGCTGTGAACAGTAACGCTGCTACATGCAAGCAGGCTCGACCGCAGCCAGCCGTACAAGCTGCAGTGGGCTGTTAGCACACTACCATTGTTTTTAAGCTATCCAAGGTTTCTAAGGAGTTTCATTTAATCACTGTGAGAGCTTAACCTCGGTAGAAATAATAATGTAAGCTTAAAGCTGTGCTGCCTTTCAGATTTTTCAAAATTCATAAAAAGAATTTTCCCGACACCCAATTATTTTTATTTAGTGACCAAAAGCTACTGAATTTGAATCGCAGACTTCCAATTTTATTAGTTTTTTTTAATAGAACAATTAATGAATTTATCTCCACGTGGCTCTAAATTCTCCGCTATTTTTTCCTGCTTCACCATGACCCAATACAAGATATTACATCATGCATCACGTGGTGGGCTTTCCCCGTTCACACAAGGCATTGTGGGATACAAATTTGAAACAGGAGAGGAGGACGTGAGTGTGCGAATGAAACGTGAAAGAGCGACTACAGTAACGGAAAGAAAGCGAGAAGAAAAGACGTTATGTTATATACGAAGGAAAGGAAACGCAGGACCAAACTAATAAATATGGGCGCTCAGCGAGCACCTCGGTGTGATCAGCTGCTCGTTTAGCGACAGAATGATGGAACTGTCAGTGCACGCTCAAAGGGAAACCTGTAGATGGCAGTAATGCGACACTGTGGATGCCAGCTGCTGTAAAACCCAAAAGAAGAAGAAGAAGGTAAACCTGCGCATGCGCACACGGACTTCCTCTGTCTGCTTGACTGCGCCAAGTGAGCGATTTCATGCACATTATTTGCTTTAATCCCCTCAAATTAAATAACTTCCCAGCCACAGAATGGCCTGATATTTTGTGAGATATTACAGAAATAAACATATATCACAATGACCTCATTTCAGATGGAACTATATTTCAGCGAGTTTATGAAATTGAAAGTACGTCTAGCTTTAAGCTTACTGATTCATTGTTGATTACCAGTGGAAATAAACAAAGTATAATCCCTCAGAAATCCCAACCTTTCCGATGAGAATCTTCACATTTTCTGTTACTTTATCTACAAAGACACCTCTTACCCAGCCAGTCACAAAAATCTGGACAGCTTCTAGGCTTTTCTTTGCCTTAATTTGATCTTTCGTGTAAAGATTCATAGAGAACAGCAGGTAGGGAATTCCACATTTCCATCAATTCCGAAAAATAATGATTCATGACATTGTAAGGATCGATATTACTGATGAATTCTAGTTTGTTTGTTATTTTTATGCTCTTCAGGGCCTAAAGGATTTGGGAGAGAAAGTACACATTCTGTCTCTCTTGTCGCCATTTTCTTTTTAACCTGCTTCCTGTCATGGCGGCATAGTTACTGTTGCTATGGAGGTCAAGTGATGGTGCAAAGCCTCTATAAAAAATAAAGCTGTCAGGAAGAACAGAGATCATTGGCGGCCTCTGGCGAGTATACGTAGCGAGTACAGCTAGCTCGCTGTGCAAAACTAACCTGGGAACAAAGACAGCACAAAGCAGAGCAGTTAACACTGTACACTTCTTTAAATTGTCTTTAAATAGTTAGCTTTACTATAACGTGGTTACTGTCGTATCTCATCGGAAATAAAGACACCGAACAGAAGAGATAAACTACAAGCAACACTTGCTGTGGGAATGTGTGTGTATGTATTTGGGGGGGGGGGGGGGGGGGGTTCAGACACTCAGACCCCGTCCACACGTAGCCGGGTATCTGCTAAATCGAAGATATTTTTCTACGTTTTGGCCTGTCATCCACATGAAAACACATCAAAAATGAATATTTAAAAAAACTCCGGGCAAAGTGAAGATTTTTGAAAACTCCGTGTATGCCTTTTCGTGTAGACAGAGATAACCGGAGTTTTGCGTTTTAGAACGTCACAATCTGCTCCAAAAACAGGGTCAATATGTCCACATATTTGCTTTGACAAGATTCCCAATCAACGTTTTCTTGCGTCTTTTGAAGTTTATACTCCAAAATTGTGTTTAGAAGCAATTCTGTCTCTGAGTCTGTCCAGACGAACGAGCTTGGCGCCATGTTTTATGTTTAGGCGGAAGTGACGCCAACAGAGGGCTATTCTGATGTGAGTAGGGGGTAGGATTTGGGGAAATAACGCCATCTACAGGTTTGGAATGCTTATGAATGTGATTGAAAACGCAGATGTTCGGTTATGTGTGGAAGGGATTTTTTTCGAAGACGAGGTGGTGTGGATAAAACATTTTTATAAACAGAGGGGGGGGGGAAATGTTCGGTTTTAAAAATACCCGGCTACATGTGTACATGGCCTCAGACACCAAACATGTCTTCGCAAGTTTATTTATTTTGGATTAGAGGGAAGAAATTGTTTTGATCTACCGCTTTACGTTTTAGATAAATAGCTACTGAAGCAGTTTCGTAGGCAAGCTTAAATTAAGTTCATCGCAAAATGTAAACGAAACAACGAAAAAAATGTGTAAAATCCCGATTTCATCTTCTCTCTTTACACTTCTTCTGTATTCCTTGCGGATGTTATTAATCTAAGGATTAGCGCAGCGGAGCGTAGGAATCCAAGCTCGTCTGAAGCTGTGGAAATGAACTCTGAAGCGTGCAAACCGCGTGATAAAACTACCATAAAATTATTTTCTCTCTTTAGTTTGAGATGTGTCTTCCTTGTAGATTTTGCAGACTTAACTACTGAAATCCAAAAGCCTGAACCTTATGCCTCAGCACTTTACACACACCTCACCTTTATCTTTATTATTATTAGTAGTAGTATGTAAATATTTCATCGTGCATCAGTTATAAACAGCATAGGCAGAATGTTAACCCGGACCTGCTGCCACTGTCGAGTTGCGTTTCTTGGTTATAATCTCGTGCTTCCATTTTTTTTTTCTGAGATAGCAAAGCGATCTATGCTAATCTGGTGGCTTCAGTAGGAAGGAGCTTTGCTAGCACGTTTGCTAACCCAGTGGTTTCAGCAGTAGTAGCCTTGATTCGCCTCAATGATCTTCTGCTCCAGCCTCTTCTTCAGCTCTGAAACCATCGCTGAGCTGATGTTTCCCTCTCTCTTCTTAATTGGTTGATCTTCTGTATCTGTGCTACTGATGGATCTCTCGCTCGAGCTCTGGGAGCTTAAGGATCCTGAGATGGTCGGCACAGCACCTTGATGCTTGCTCATCCTGGGTTTGTTATTTGGTGGAGGTGGAGGCAGAACTGGTGCACACGGTGGTGGAGGTTTGGACCATGATCTGTCTGTCTTCTTGTTGCTCTCCACATCGTGACTAGTGAGGAACTTGTCAGGATTTTGCGAGTTTCCGAACGTGAAGTTCCATTGCTGGGGTTCTCCACGTCTGCGGCGGATGACACGGCGGGATGGCCCAATCCTGTTGGACTTTGTGTTGCGCAGGTACATTGCCGTGGAGATCACCACTGTGACCATCACCATCACGCTAATGATTCCAGCTGCCACACCCAAAGCTTTCACTGGATTATCTCTGCTCTGCATTAAAAAAGCCGCCACGGGGCCCGAGAGCTGATTCTGGAAAAGATCAGAGACTTTCTGCATTTTTCATGTACATATAAAATTACATATTGAATTAAAGGTTGATTTTTTTTGGTTACTCTTACTGCTTCAGTGATGTCAAGCTGGACGACAGCAGTGGCCATGAATGAAGGAGAACCTCGATCTCGTGCCTGGACCACCACTGACCACTTGCAATCCTGCTGTCTGGTGATGTTATGCACCATCTCCATGGACTTGATGAACGGCTTTAGCTTGATCTCACCTGTGCTGGTATTGATGTCAAAAACGTTCTCCGGCTCGGCCTTCATGATGGAGTACTCGATGACGTTGTTGGGTTCCTCAGCATCATCATCCACCGCCTGAATACAGGGAAGCATTTAGAAGAAAAAAAAACTGCAAAGCTATGGCATGAATGCTAACATCATTTATAATCGTCAGTCTTAAAACTATATTTAATTGCACTGCACTTTCAGTTCTGTGTTGAAGGTTCTGTGATGGCTCAGAAGGTTCTATGTCATTAACCATAGTTTCATTGTAGGTATTTGACCTCACACCCTCCAACGATAATGGGAACCCATAGTCAGGTTCACCACTGGGTTCAGGAACCTTACAGCTTATGTTCAGTTAGTTTAGCATCTGCATAAAGTCTCAGATCAACACTCAGCAAAGTGCAGACCTCTATCTTCACAGGAGCTCCGAGGATCATGGTCTTCTCCAGGATGTTCTCGTTAAACTCTGGAGAATGATCGTTCTGATCTAGAACTGTGACAAAGACCTCGGTCAGGCTGTACTTCCCCTCGCTGTCTTCTGCCTTCACATAGAAATTATACTTTGACTTCACCTCCGCATCCAGAGATGCCCATGGCTGAGTGTAGATGATCCCTGAGGTGGGGTGGATGAGGAACCTGTGGAACACATGGTCAAAATCACTTGATTAACCATGTTTATGCTCAGAGGGATGCATGTCAGTCAGGAGATTCATCGACTGGTACACTTTTACAAAATTTAGAACCCTTAATGGTTCTTTGCTTCTTCATAAGGTCCTACAGCAGTGTTCTTTATCAAAAAGAGACCCAGTTTAGAAGCTAAGAACCATTAATTATCCATTGAACAGTTAAACAACCCTTGAAGAGCCTGTATGTATTAACTGCTTATGTGTCCAAGGCAACCTAGGGGGCCCACCAGCCAGACAAAGTGATAAGGGGGAAATTATATAAAATTCAAGAAATAATAACAATTGTACTGAAATAATTGTAAAGTCCTATTAAGGTGTTAATTAGATGGAGTCCTGGGAGGGACATGAGAGGAAAAAAAAGATGTACTTTTGCAAGATTTTGCAAAAACGTTATGCAAGATCTCGCAAAGTTTTTCATTTAGATCAACATACTTCCAGGTCAGTTTGGCAACAGGGAAACATGGGGATTTATGCACCTTCTACATTTCCAAAACCGTGCATACAGACCTCTAAATAGAGTTTATGCAACTTTAAAACTTGCCAGCTTTACAGTTTCTGATTGTTTTATCAGCACAAGCTGTAGTATATTCAAAATTACACTGCATTATCACATTTGCAGTATTTGTGTGACCAATAACATCATCTCTTGCTAAAGGGTATGCATGTGATGTCAGCATATGCAGAGCTCACTGTAGTTACACCCACTGAGTGGCAGAATACCTCACTTACGGAATGACAGAATTAGCGTTCAGTTCAAATGCTGTGAAAAGACATCTCTAAAATGGACTTAATGTCTTTAAATTTGAAGCCGATCTCAAAATTCTGTGAACCTCTCCCACAGGTGTGTGTGCTCTATTGTTGTGGTTTGTTGCTGAACTGACCAAGTAGTACACTGACCTAAAGGAAAAACCTCCAGGGGTCCATTATAATGCATGTACCGTGAGTTGGCCTAGTGGTCAGTGTGCCTGCCTTTCGACTGGAAGATTGTGAGTTCTACTCATGGTTGGGTCATACCAAAGACCATCGTAAAAATGGTACCTACTGCCATCTGGCGAGGCGCTGCAATACAGATGTGAGTAGAAAGTCAAACTCTCGTGGTTACCAGCAGACCCACCCCCCACTGTAACCTGAGCTATGGAATAGGCGAGAGGTAGAGGGCTGTAGAAATGAAGATCGTCTTTGCCCAATGTACCTTAAGGACCTGGTTAGTACTTGGATGGGAGGCTCCCTGGGAAGACCAGGTCCTGCCACAGGAAAGACTTTGACTTTTTTTAACAAGATACATTTCCAAATGTGTCCATGTGCTTGAGGATGTATCTTGCATTGCCAATTGCAAACTGCTCCAGGTAGAGGACATTTTCTGTCCTGAAATGTGTTAAAAGTCACCTGAGGTCCACAATGACGGAAGAGAAACTGAACACATTTGCATCACTTGCCATTGAAATAAAAAAACAAACAAAACGAAAACAAGGTCATGTTCATTAATTATGTTCACACTGAGGGACCACAACCAGCTTTACAAAACATGGAAATTGTAACCAACTTTAAGTACGTCGGAGCATGCATTGCATCATCACTGGAAGATTTCCATCAAACATGTGGAACAACTTTTGGAGACTGACTACCATTTGGAAGTCCAACAAAATCTCATTACAGCTCAGGCTTTGACTGTTTGACTCCCTGATACTTTCCAATCTCCTTTATGGGGCAGAATCATGGACACTCAATCAGGCCATGAAGAATCAAGTGAACTTGTTTGCCACCAGCTGTTATCGTACTATGTTAAACATCAAGCGAACTGATAGACTCACCAACGAATATGTGACCCCTCACCGAATCCAGGGACACATGTCGGCCGAAACGAATCCGAGATAATTGCAAAAGAAGCATTTTTTTTTTCGAAATTTGTGATTTTTGTTTTTTTTCCATCATGTACAAGTTGAGATCTTGAAGAATGCAATCAGTATTTCAGATAATAGATTGTTTTGTTGGAAAAGCATAAATTTTTTGTTGCAAATTGTCTCATTTTTGTCAGGACTGTAGCCTGCTGGGGGGTGTGGGTAAATTACCATATGGGCCATTCACATGATAATTTAAGTCTTTTGGGGTTTTTTTTTCACGAATCAGCTGTATGATACGAGCTGAGCACATGGCTACTTAGCTGCATACAGGCTTGTAATTTCACTATGGAATGAGTTACTAAACAGAGCGCAGAGGAGCTGAAACACCGCGAAGCAAACAGACGCACGGTATTTACATCGGAGATAACCATTTCTAGCAAAAAAAAACAACAACCTCGTTTTCCAGATTGAATGGAATACTTGAATGATCGGATGATACACGGACCGTTCTAGGATTACATTCCATCGGTGTGCAAGGCGACGTTTCTCTTTCTGATGGGGTGAGTTTATTAATCTAAGGCTGTGTGGTTATTTTTGCATGTAACGGAGAGTGTTGTGGTTTGGTTAAGCCTAGGTCACAACCGGACGTACAATTTTTTGGCCGTGCGATTTTTGGCGTTTCCCAAATCGCTTCGTTTTTTTTTTTTTCCTGGAGAAAGACGCGCGTTGGCCGTAAGTTTGTCTTGCAACCTGAAAAAAACGTAAGCGCCCGTAGAGTTTGTTTGACATGACAAAGAACCTCTGCGGCCGGTCTGTGGCTCGAAAATCAGCACATCACACGCGCGCTCTCGTGCTTTTCACACGCGCGCTCTCGTGCGTTTCATGTGCGCTCTCCGTGCGTTTCTTGCGTTTTTTGCATGTAGACCGGCCGTAGGAGCGCATACCGTACGGCCGGTTGTGACCGAGGCTTTACATGAAACTAGCGTTGTGTTAGTTGTGTCATCATCGTTCTACAGTGGTGCTTGAAAGTTTGTGAACCCTTTAGAATTTTCTATATTTCTGCATGAATATGACCAAAAACAACATCAGATTTTCACACAAGTCCTAAAAGTAGATAAAGAGAACCCAGTTAAACACATGAGACAAAAATATTATACTTGATCATTTATTTATTGAGCAAAATGATTCAATATTACATATCTGTGAGTGGCAAAAGTATGTGAATCTTCGCTTTCAGTATCTGGTGTGACCCCCTTATGCAGCAGTAACTGCAACTAAACGTTTGCGGTAACTGTTGATCAGTCCTGCACACCGGCTTGGAGGAATTTTAGCCCGTTCCTCCGTACAGAACAGCTTCAACTCTGGGATGTTGGTAGGTTTCCTCACATGAACTGCTCGCTTCAGGTCCTTCCACAACATTTCCATTGGATTAAGGTCAGGACTTTGACTTGGCCATTCCAAAACATTAACTTTATTCTTCTTTAACCATTCTTTGGTAGAACGACTTGTGTGCTTAGGGTCGTTGTCTTGCTGCATGACCCACCTTCTCTTGAGATTCAGTTCATGGACAGATGTCCTGACATTTTCCTTTAGAATTTGCTGGTATAATTCAGAATTCATTGTTCCATCAATGATGGTAAGCCATCCTGGCCCAGATGCAGCAAAACAGGCCCAAACCATGATACTACCACCACCATGTTTCACAGATAGGATAAGGATCTTATGCTGGAATGCAGTGTTTTCCTTTCTCCAAACATAACGCTTCTCTTTTAAACCAGAAAGTTCTATTTTGGTCTCATCCGTCCACAAAACATTTTTCCAATAGTCTTCTGGCTTGTCCATGTGATCTTTAGCAAACTGCAGACGAGCAGCAATGTTCTTTTTAGAGAGCAGTGGCTTTCTCCTTGCAACCCTGCCATGCACACCATTGTTGTTCAGTGTTATCCTGATGGTGGACTCATGAACATTAACATTAGCCAATGTGAGAGAGGCCTTCAGTTGCTTGGAAGTTCACCTGGGGTCCTTTGTGACCTCGCCGACTGTTTCACGCCTTGTTCTTGGAGTGATCTTTGTTGGTCAACCACTCCTGGGGAGGGGAACAATAGTCTTGAATTTCCTCCATTTGTACACAATCTGTCTGATTGTGGATTTATGGAGTCCAAACTCTTTAGAGATGGTTTTGTAACCTTTTCCAGCCTGATGAGCATCAACAACGCTTTTTCTGAGGTCCTCAGAAATCTCCTTAGTTCGTGCCATGATACACTTCCACAAACATGTGTTGTGAAGATCAGACTTTGATAGATCCCTGTTCTTTAAATAAAACAGGGTGCCCACTCACACCTGATTGTCATCCCATTGATTTGAAAACACCTGACTCTAATTTCACCTTCAAATTAACTACTAATCCTAGAGGTTCACATACTTTTGCCACTCACAGATATGCAATACTGGATCACTTTCCTCAATAAATAAATGATCAAGTATAATATTTTTGTCTCATTTGTTTAACTGGGTTCTCTTTATCTACTTTTAACACTTGTGTGAAAATCTGATGAAGTTTTAGGTCATATTTATGCAGAAATATAGAAAATTCTAAAGGGTTCACAAACTTTCAAGCACCACTGTATCTTTCTTTCTTATGGTGTGAGTAATTTTTCAACCACAAAACGTTAAAGTATACTTTAGGACTTATTTTTGTACTTCATAATTGTGTTGGGCATACTTTGCATGGAAGGAAAATTGACGTGGTGATCTTTGTTTACATGAAAGTAGCATCGTGCTAGCTCATAGGGGGTAGGGCTTTCCTTAATGTCATGCAAATGAGCACCATTATGTGCCCGCCCTACACCCAGAGTAGCTGAGATGGAAAACTTTGAGGGCGATTTTCTCCCTTTCCTGTTTTAAGAAGTATACACTTTCAAAAGGCCACACATTCTTCAAATATTGTCAGATCTCCACATGGAAGGCATCATTGGAAAGCTTAGAAACTGTACTTTCTGAATCTGTCAATAACTCAAAATGCCCCGGGCAGACGTGTGTCCCTGGATTCTGTTTTCTGACACATATATCCTGGCCACCACCAAAAAGAGAAAGCTTGCAGAAATACTTACGGTACAGGAAGACAGTTACGCACCCTTGGACACTGGTTTAGAAGACCAACCATACATCACTATGCTTTATACACAACAACACAAGGCCGTAATAGGAGAGGAAGACCTCAACTAACCTACGTCAAAAACATGCAAAAAATCACCAGCCTCAGCATAGATGAAACGTATCGTCGTGTGACAGACAGAGATGACTGGAGAAGCAACGTAGTTGAGAGATTTGACCCACAAGCTCCTGACTAGGAAGGAAGGAAGGAAGGAAGGAAGGAAGGAAGGTCATTGAAATGAATTCACTGCTTCATTGGATTATGACGATGTTATTGAGGACTTTACCCCCATCCAGATTCTGGAGAAAGGACATCTGCATAAACATGAGTAGCCTATGCTGTACATTGAATACTAAAGTGTGCACATCAACCAGTTCATACAAGATAATTATCAGACAGTGTTTACAATCCATGAAAACATCCCTCAACCTGGTGTGTGAGGTCTGAAAAAGACAATCCGCCTGGTGGTGTGACCTTTGCAAAATGACCGTGTAAACGATTCTACCTTTGAGAAGAAGGTGTCATTTAAACCATTAAAAGATATTCAATGTACACACAATGACCTTCATTTCATAACAGAAATCTGGCCGTACAGTCATTTCCACATAAAGCTACGCATTCATCAATGTGGACGTGCAGAAAGTAAACATGTCCAATCTGATCAGCTATATCTGATTAAAGTTTTTGAAATTGTGTTTTCCCCCCTCCCCGACATTAATCCAGTTAAGTGCTTAATAATTTCACCTCAGTCTCCAAATTCATTTTAAACCCTGCACAAACTCAGTGACATTCCCTGAGCCTTGATGAGCTGCTGCTCAGCTGGTGAGAATTAACGAGGCGCCTCAAACCTGTGAGCTTTCACACGTCTCTCATTGCACCTTCAGCGCCAGGTGGAGAGTGAGGCATACATTAACGGGTTTTTACATTTTCCACACACTTCCTGCTCCCATCAGCATCTCTGTCTCTTTCTCTCTTACCTGCAGCTGTCACATCACATCACGTGCTAATTAGACCCTGACTCACACTGCGAGGCTATTTTTACTCGTCCAATCGGATTACAGGATTATCTCTCAGCTTCAGTGTTGTCTGATTAAAGCCATGCCTGTGTCACTCCAGACTCACTACACAGGGCACTTCTCTCTGACCTCTATATAGTGTGTGATTTAGGACATGCCTATAGTTCTACAGAGGTCCATTATGGTCAACTCGGGGACATTTTCAATAAACTAGAGATCGATAATAGTCTTCTATAGGACAGTGTCTAGTCAGAAAAAAACCTACAGTCAATTAGGGGAAACAAAGTCAGCTAGGGGGGCGGCACGGTGGTGTAGTGGTTAGCACTGTCGCCTCACAGCAAGAAGGTCCGGGTTCGAGCCCCGTGGCCGGCGAGGGCCTTTCTCTGTGGAGTTTGCATGTTCTCCCCGTGTCCGCGTGGGTTTCCTCCGGGTGCTCCGGTTTCCCCCACAGTCCAAAGCAGGTTAGGTTAACTGGTGACTCTAAATTGACTGTAGGTGTGAATGTGAGTGTGAATGGTTGTCTGTGTCTATGTGTCAGCCCTGTGATGACCTGGCGACTTGTCCAGGGTGTACCCCGCCTTTCGCCCGTAGTCAGCTGGGATAGGCTCCAGCTTGCCTGCGACCCTGTAGGAGAGGATAAAGTGGCTAGAGATAATGGATGGATGGATGGATGGATGGATGGATGGATGGATGGAAGTCAGCTAGGGGACACTTAAGTGTTCAAGGGGAAATACACTCATATAGGAATAACTTGTAGTTAGGGGACGGTAAGAGAGAGCTGGGGGATACTAATATTCAGCTTATAGTCAGGTAGGGGACATTTACACTTACAGTTAGGTCCATATATATTTGGACACTGACAAATTTTGTTTTTTTACCTGTTTACTGAAACATATTCAAGTTATAGTTATATACTGAACATGAGCATAAAGTCCAGACTTTCAGCTTTCGTTTGAGGGTATCCACATTAAAATTGGATGAAGGGTTTAGGAGTTTCAGCTCCTTAATATGTGCCACCCTGTTTTTAAAGGGACCAAAAGTAATTGGACAATTGACTCAAAGGCTATTTCATGGGCAGGTGTGGGCAATTCCTTCGTTATGTCATTCTCAATTAAGCAGATAAAAGGCCTGGAGTTGATTTGAGGTGTGGTGCTTGCATTTGGAAGATTTTGCTGTGAAGAAAACATGCGGTCAAAGGAGCTCTCCATGCAGGGGAAACAAGCCACCCTTAAGCTGCGAAAACAGAAAAAAAACATCCGAGAAATTGCTACAATATTAGGAGTGGCAAAATCTACAGTTTGGTACATCCTGAGAAAGAAAGAAAGCACTGGTGAACTCATCAATGCAAAAAGACCTGGACGCCCACAGAAGACAACAGTGGTGGATGATCGCAGAATAATTTCCATGGTGAAGAGAACCCCCTTCACAACAGCCAACCAAGTGAACAACACTCTCCAGGAGGTAGGCATATCAATATCCAAATCTACCATAAAGAGAAGACTGCATGAAAGTAAATACAGAGGGTTCACTGCACGGTGCAAGCCATTCATAAGCCTCAAGAATAAAAAGGCTAGATTGGACTTTGCTAAAAAACATCTAAAAAAGCCAGCACAGTTCTGGAAGAACATTCTTTGGACAGATGGCGGCCGCGAGGCTTGCCACAGTACAAACAGTGTTCCTGTCAGTCTGTCTTATGTCCGCGTTATTTGTTTGTAAAGTGTCGTGTGTCATCCGTTATACCCGGGCTGAACTACTACACCTCACTTCTTCCTGTTACTCTGACTTGGACCCACTGTCATCCCAACTAGAGGAGAAACTTCGGGATTTGAACATCGCAAGGCGCTCAACACCACAGCTGCCGCCCTAACAAGGGCGCCGCTCAGGCACCTGTGCCAGGTTCAGGAGACGCCCGTACCGACCACCGCTCCCGGCCCTCCTGCTATCCAATGTCAGATCTCTTCGTCACAAAATGGATGAACTGCAACTCATGATACAAACCAACAAGGACTACAGTGACTGCTCCGCCATCTGCTTGACAGAGACCTGGCTTGATCATTCAGTTCCTGATCAAGTGGTAACACCTCCAGGTTTCACGTTATACCATGCTGACAGATCACCTGAACTGTCGCACAAGTCAAAAGGTGGTGGTGTCTGCATAATGATCAATGAACGCTGGTGCACTAACTCCACAGAACTCTCACATGCATGTTCCCCTCACCTGGAATACCTAACTGTGAAATGTAGACCATCATTTCTCCCACGGGAATTTGCATCAGTTATTATCATCTGTGTTTACATCTCACCTGAGGCTAACGCTATCACCACCACAGCCGAGTTAGCCAACTATATCTCCTCAGTGGAAAGTAAACATCTGGACGCAGCAGTTATTGTCCTAGGGGACTCCAGACTAACCTCTCATCTGAGCTCCCGGGTTACCATCAGCAGGTTACCTGCCCAAGCAGAGGAAGCAACACGCTGGACCACTGCTATACCACCATCAAAGAGGCTTACCGTGCTTTTCCGAGAGCTCCGCTGGGAAAGTCCGACCATGCAATGCTGCTGCTAATCCCTCAGTACAGACAGAAAGTTAAGTTCTCCAAAACACCGACCAGGCCAACTAGGTGCTGGTCCTCGGAGGCAATTGAAAAACTTTGGGGTTGTTTTGCGTGCACAGACTGGGAAGTTTTCCATGCTGCAGGCAACCTCCACAACGTCACCGACGTGGTGACATCATACAGCGCATACTGCGTGGACTTATGCATACCGTTCAAAAAATGAAACACTATAATAATAACAAACCATGGTTCAGCAAGGACATAAAAGAACTAAGGAGAGAGAAGAACTCTGCATATCTGTCAGGAAATAATGAACAATATAAGAGTGCCAAATACAAACTCAGAGCAGCAATCAGGAGGGCAAAATCCAACTATGCCTCCAAACTAGAAAAACAAATCACCACCACTGACATACGCTCCATCTGGAAAAAACTTCAAAACATGACAAACTACAAAAAGAAACCCTCCACCATACCGGACACTGACAACCAGCTCCCAGACAACCTCAACCACTTCTACAGAAGATTTGAGCAGGCCCCAACTCCACCACCATCTCCCCCCGATCCTCTCCCTCCCCCTCCATTCACCATCCAGGAGGAGGAGGTGAGGAGCATTTTCAGGGGACTGAAGAGAAATAAAGCTGCTGGCCCCGACAACATTAGTCATGCTGTTCTCCACCAATGTGCTGGAGAACTGGCTGGGGTCTTCACCAATATCTTTAACACCTCACTCTGCCAAAGCTCAGTACCAAAGTGTTTCAAAGAATCCATCATCATCCCAGTTCCTAAAACCAACACCATCTCTTGCCTCAATGACTACAGACCCATTGCCTTGACATCAGCAGCGATGAAGTCATTTGAGCGCATCATTCTCAAACATCTAAAAACTGTCACTTCACCCCTCATGGACTCACATCAATTTGCTTATACAGCTAACCGATCAGTCGAGGACACTGTAAACCTGGCAATTCACCACATACTGAACCATCTGGAGTCTGCCAACACATACGCACGCATACTATTCATGGATTTCAGCTCTGCCTTTAATACCATAAAACCAGCCATACTGCTTGACACATTACTGGATATGAAAATCAACCCATGCATCTGCTACTGGATCCACAGCTTCCTTCACAACAGGCAACAGAGGGTGAAAATCAGCAACAACATATCTTCCCCTCTGTCCCTCAGTACAGGCGCTCCACAAGGTTGCATTCTTTCTCCATGGCTTTTCTCCCTTTATACTAACCAGCTCAAAACACACCATAGATCTGTCAATATGTACAAATATGCAGACGATACAACCATCATAGGATTCATCACCAACAACCAAGAATCTGAATACCGTGCACAGATCAACCAAGCAGTGACCTGGTGCACAGACCATAGCCTACTACTTAACACATCAAAAACAAAAGAGTTCATTGTCGACTTTAGACGCCAGCCATCTCCCAAAACTCCTGTGTACATTCAAGGTGAACCCACCTCCATCACTGACTCATTCAAACTCCTCGGCACTCATATCAGCAATGATCTCAAATGGAAAATAAATGCAGACCATATCTATAAAAAAGCTCAGCAAAGACTCTTCCACCTCCAACAGCTCAAGAAATTCAGAGTGAAACCTCATCTCCTGGTCCGTTTCTACACAGCCATTGTTGAAAGCATTCTCACCTCATCCATCACAGTCTGGTTCAGTAGTCTTGACACACTCTCCCGGAAGAAATTGCAGCGCATAATCAATAGAGCCTCAAAAATCATTGGCTCTCCCCTTCCATCCTTGGAACCACTACATTACAAAAGAACAGTATGCAGAGCCCACAAAATCGTCTCAGACCCCACTCACCCTGCACACTATGCATTTCAGCTTCTGCCCTCTGGAAGGCGCTACAGGTCAATTGCCACCAAAACAACATGCTTCAAAAATAGTTTTATCCCTACTGCCATACAACTTCTGAACTCTTGCAGATAAACATTGATCATGGACTGAAAATTGTTTGATGTTGGAATTGTCTGTGTCTATCTGTATGTATATATGTGTCTTATATATGTTTTAGTTTATGTCCCTAGTCTTTATGTTATATGTTGGAACCTGTACCATGCCGTACTGGAAAAAAATTCCACCTGCTTGCAGTGTGGTCATTAAAGAATCATTCATTCATTTATTCATTCATTCATTCATGAAACCAAGATCAACCTCTACCAGAATGATGGAAAGAAAAAAGTATGGCGAAGGCGTGGTCCAGCTCATGATCCAAAGCATACCACATCATCTGTAAAACACGGCGGAGGCAGTGTGATGGCTTGGGCATGCATGGCTGCCAGTGGCACTGGGTCACTAGTGTTTATTGATGATGTGAGACAGGACAGAAGCAGCCGGATGAATTCTGAGGTATTCAGAGACATACTGTGTGCTCAAATCCAGCCAAACTGATTGGTCGGCGTTTCATAATACAGATGGACAATGACCCAAAACATAAAGCCAAAGCAACCCAGGAGTTTATTAAAGCAAAGAAGTGGAATATTCTTGAATGGCCAAGTCAGTCACCTGATCTCAACCCAATTGAGCAGCATTTCACTTGTTAAAGACTAAACTTCAGACAGAAAGGCCCACAAACAAACAACAACTGAAAACCGCTGCAGTAAAGGCCTGGCAGAGCATTAAAAAGGAGGAAACGCAGCGTCTGGTGATGTCCATGAGTTCAAGACTTCAGGCAGTCATTGCCAACAAAGGCTTTTCAACCAAGTATTAGAAATGAACATTTTATTTACAATTATTGAATTTGTCCAATTACTTCTGAGCCCCTGAAATGAAGGGATTGTGTTTAAAAAATGCTTTAGTTCCTCACATTTTTATGCAATCATTTTGTTCAACCCACTGAATTAAAGCTGAAAGTCTGAACTTCAACTGCATCTGAATTGTTTTGTTCACAATTCATTGTGGTGATGTACAGAACCAAAATTAGAAAAATGTTGTCTCTGTCCAAATATTTATGGACCTAACTGTAGTTAAGGGACACAGTCATCTAGGGGATGTTTACAGTTAGATAAGGGACACTTATCATCAGCAAGGGAGCACTTAGTCCAGAAGGGACAACTTACGATTACTTGTGGTCAGTTGGGGATGATTCCAGTTAGCTAGAGGATGTTTACAGTCATCTAGGGGACATTTGTAATCAGCTAGGGGTCACCAATTGTCAGCTAGGAGACACACTCAGCTCGAGGAGACTTGTACAGATGATAATATTCCACACTTTGTCCTGTCAGTTCTGTCAGATTTAATGTGCAGAGCTGTATATGTGGGTATTAGCAGGGTGTCATTATATTTGTATAGGACTCACAGATCAGCTCCTGAGCCGTACATGGAGTATTTCACTTCTCCCCAAAGCCCCGAGTCGGGATCCGATGCCTGGAAGATAAAAATATTCATCATCACAATAAACAAGGAGAAAGAGCTTTTAGTCAATACTGTAAACTAGGCTAATGTGTACAAACGCCTGTCCAGTCTCGACTATTTGTTCTCTAAAGTCCAATCTCCATTGCCAAATCTCTCTGGTCCAATCTCTACTGTCTAATTTAGTTGTTTGTTGTTCTATCTATGCTGCCTAATCTCCACTGTCTAATTCCAAGTGTCTAATCTAGACTCTTATCTCTATCCAGTCTCTACTGCCTAATTTCTACTGTCCAGTCTCTACTGCCTAATGTCAACTGTCCAATGTCTACTACCTAATTTCTATTGGCCAGTCTCTACTATCTAATCTCTACTGTCTATTCTTTGGTAGTGGAGTCCAACCTCCACTACCAAATATCTATGATCCAATCATGCTGTCTAATGTCTACTGTCAAATCTACACTGTATTATCTCTTGTCTAATTTCTACTGCTCAATCTCTACTCTCTAATTTGTAATGTCTAATCTCTACTGTCTACTCTTGCTGTCTTATCTGTACAGTCTAGACTGTCTAATATCCATATCCAATTTTGACCGTCTAATTCCTGCTGTCATATCTCTACTGTCCAATCTGTACTGCCTAATTTCTACTGTCCAGTCTCTACTGTCTATTCTCTAATGTCCAATCTCCACTGCCAAATATCTATGGTCCAATCATGCCATCTAATCTCTACTGTCAAATCTACACTATATTATCTCTTATCTAATTTCTACTGCCCAATCTCTACTCTCTAATGTCTAATCTCTACTGTGTACTCCCACTGTCTTATCTGTACAATCTAGACTGTCTAATATCCACATCCAATTTTGATTGTCTAATTCCTGCTGTCATGTCTCTATTGTCTAATCCAGATTGTAATCTCTGCTGTCCAATCCTGATTATCTCATCTCTACCACCTAATCTCTGCTGTCTAATCTATAAAAAGTCAGCTAGAGGGCCCTGAAAGAATGTGAGCCGTGTATCAGATGATTAAACGCCTGTGTCTGATTGATTGATGAGGTTTTCACTGTATCCCACTGTATTCCATGTCATCACAAAACTGCAGTGTCACATTGTTCATCGAAAGAAAAACCTGTATTTAATATGACAAGTCTTTAAGTGTTTAACTTTATACATTAAAGCCTGCCGTGTATTTTTACTATTTACAGCCTCGTGTCTGGCATCAGCTGTAACGAATACAGAGTCATCATTAGAGCCTGACTCATCAACACGATGACGCAGCTGGACTGGAAGTGAAGGCCCTCCTGGCAAGACTTAATTAACATCACTTTCTTAATCACTTTCCTTAAGACGAGACTCAAATCTGGACATTTTCCATGAGTTAATGTGAGAGAAGCTCATCATTTCCCAAATCCAGAGTTTAACTCCAAGAAAAAAAGAAGTCAAAAATTAAAACGTAATACAATAAAGAGTGTGATGTTGTGGCTTTATTTCTGAGATCTTATTGTTTTATCTGCTTGAGAAATCGTTATCTGGAAAAAAAATCACATTCAGGTCAAGTTGCTGAAACCTTTTTTGTGCTGCGATGGATTTAATTGTAACAGTAACCTCTTCACTTTCAGGAAAAAAGATTGCACAAATCACCACATGCTCTACATGTGTTTAAAGAAATAAAAATGAATGAGAATTAATTAGAAACATAAACAGGACTAGATTTGAGCATTATTGTGTTTTCTCTCGCCAAGGATCGGTACCTTGCTGTGATGGGAGGGTTTGAATGACCCACTGATCCAGAGATCAATGCCGTCTGGAGCCTTAGCTCCTGGTTGGGCCATCCTTGGCAGTCCAGATATAACACCTCTGAATTCCCAATCATCTCAGGTGCCGTGGATTTGGAGTTCAGAAGTGCCAAGTATGCTGGGATTATGGATTTCACAACCACCTTTCCAGGATAATCAAATTAATATGAATGGATCCACAAAGTTTTTGTCCATTATCTGATGGAAGAATATTCTTGGGAATGGGGAACTGCAATGCCATTGGCACCTTGTTACTGAGACTGTGTCCTGAATTCAATCTTACTATCATGAACACACTGTTCAGACAAAAACAACATGCACCCAATATCAAAACATTGGCACATCATTGTCAGAACCAGAGACAGAACCTCAGCATGAAGGCCATGAGGAACGTGAATGATGGCTGGACCAATCACTGTCTTCTTGTTTCACAACTCCAATACCATGTCAAACCTAAACCTAAAACACATGCAAATCATGCCATGGAAACAATTCAGCATCAATGATCCCAGTTCTCAGTGGAATGTGCTGAAAGTTGCAGTTCTTGAAGCAACAGTAAAAGAGTTTCTCACTCACTCACTACCCATTTTAACATCGTCTTACACCACAGGTGTGTCAGATGATGCATGGCTTGAGTGTAGCATCCTTCTCCAATACTTTCAATCCAGGGCATCCTCAGCAATGAGGCCACACTCCCTTAAATCCTGTGCCACGAACTCTTTCCAGGTTTTGCCCCTCTTTATTGCACCTTCCACTTGGTGTAATTCTTGGCCGTGATTCTTGCAGTCGTGGTGGAACTGCGCCGCACATGGCCAAACTACCACAAACACCTATACCTGAGGTCAGCATCCAGATCCAGGAGACCAAGCCTCAGACAAAGACTGCTGGAGCTGACCCCATCCTCAGGCTTTACATGACACATCCACCACAGCATAGCTCTTTCATTCCTCTCTAGACACCCAACATCCTCTTCTCCTCAGAGGCCAGCATTTGCTTGCATACAACAAAGTACTCTTCACACAGGAACTGTCAATTTTGTTTGGGTATGCCAAATGTTGCCACCAGGATTGGTTTGACAAAAACAACCAAGAAATACAACAGCTCATTGCATGGAAACAGAGCACATGAAGTCTGGGAAAATCACAGACAATCCAAGGACAAGGACAGAAGATACAGGAGGGTAAATGCAAATGCACAAGCAAAGATCAGAGTCATACAGAACGAGTGATGCAAAAATAAAGAAATTTGATTATAAGCCAACAGACACCAACTTCATGAATTCTTCCAATCAATGGTAATAATGGTTAGAGAAGCAAGTTTGGGACTAAAAGGTCACTGGTTCATTTCCCTGGACCAGTAGGACTGGCTGAATTGCCCTTGAGCAAGGCACCTAATCCCCCAATTGTTCTGGCAAGAGTGGTGGCAAAAAACTGATGTACTTATCAGTTCAGGTGGTGCCTGGCCAAAACTATAAAAAAAAAATTTCCAATCAACCAAGGAGATCTACAGTCCTGTGCCTAACTCCACTGTGTCTCTGAAGATCTCAGAGGGTATCCTCCTTAACATGGATGATGAAATCCTTAAAAAAGATGGGCAGAGCATTTACAAACTCTTCTAAATGGACCATCTGAAGCTGACCCAAATGTTCTTCAGTGTGTCCCACTACTACCTTTGAGGCCCACAATGGATCAACCACCATCACATTAGGAAGTCTCATCTCATCTCATTATCTCTAGCTGCTTTATCCTTCTACAGGGTCGCAGGCAAGCTGGAGCCTATCCCAGCTGACTATGGGCGAAAGGCGGGGTACACCCTGGACAAGTCGCCAGGTCATCACAGGGCTGACACATAGACACAGACAACCATTCACACTCACATTCACACCTACGCTCAATTTAGAGTCACCAGTTAACCTAACCTGCATGTCTTTGGACTGTGGGGGAAACCGGAGCACCCGGAGGAAACCCACGTGGACATGGGGAGAACATGCAAACTCCGCACAGAAAGGCCCTCGCCGGCCACGTGGCTCAAACCCAGACCTTCTTGCTGTGAGGCGACAGCGCTAACCACTACACCACCATGCCGCCCTACATTAGGAAGTTATAAAAGCAAAATCTGCAATGAAGACAAACAAGGCCCCGGATCTGGATAACATCCCAGCAGAACTCTGGAAACACAGTGGACCAGCTCTAGCAACCAAACACCATGGCAATGCTGTTCCCGCACTGTCACCAAAGAATTTACAGTCACTTTCAGACACCTTTGCAGATGCTTACAAAACCTTCAACGTGAATGTGGCCAAGTTGAAGATCTTAGCCTGACCACCTTTGGGGAAAGTCTAGAACCATCAGACATCAAAATTCAGTTGAAAAAATTGTAACCATCCCTTACCTCAGAAGCATCTTCAACATTCATGCAAATGCCAACTATGAAATTTCCAACCAACAGAAAAGTGCTCACGGCGCATATAGAAAACTTGGCAGGAATTTTCTGCAACATGGCCAGGCAGTGGAAACCAAAATTATGGTTGTTGTCAGCACACTGCTATACAGTTGTGAAACATGGACTCCATATTGACAAAACATCAAGAACCTTGAAAGATTCCATCAAACAAAGCTCCAGTCAATCCTAGGCATCAGCTGGAAGTATAGAGTCACCAACATTCAAGTCCTTCAACATGGCAATCAACTGAGTATTGAAGCTACCACCAAATGTGCCATTGGAGAACCCATTGCCGAAAGGTTAGAGAAGCAGCTTTGGGACCAAAAGGTCGCTGGTTTGATTCCCTGGACCAGTAGGAATGGCTGAACTGCCCTTGAGCAAGTCACCGAACCCCCAACTGCTCCCCAGGCTGCTCTGGGTGTGCTGTATGTCACTCTGGAGAAGAGAGTCTGCTAAATGCCTGTAATGTAATGTTATCAACTTTGATGGACAGAACATGTCTTCCAGATGAAGAATGAAAGGCTCACCAAGCAAATTTTGGTGACAAGAAGAAGGGGTGGTCAAAGAAAAAGTACAAGGACCAGCTCAAGGCTGTCGTCCAGAAATTTGACATTCAACCGTCCAACTGGGAAAAATTTGTTAATGATCAGCCAATACGGAGAAGAATTTACCACCAGGGAATTAAGAAATTTGAGACCAAATGTAGATCAGACACAGAAGCTAAATGTAAAGCATGCAAGAAGCGACAAGATCGAAACAGCAATCTGAATATCACTGGGAAACTTCTGCACTGTCTGTGGAGGGATATGGCTTTCAAGGATAGGGCTTCGAAGTGAACAAAATAGAAAACATCCTGGATTTCTTCTCAACGACAAGAATTACTGATGACTCTGTTTTGTAAGAATCTTGAAATATCACCATCAGGGATTGTGAACCAGAAATATGCTCCACCCCCACCACAACAGACAACTGTGATCGGCTAAATGCTACCACTCCGAAAGCATTTGCTTTCCCCTGGGAATTGTGGATGATTTATTTTTAAGGTTTTTTTTTTTTTAAATCTCAAAACCACCACCAGTACCATTATAGTAAATATTTTCATAGGTAACTCTTACCTCTAACAAATACAAAACAAAGAAAAAAATAATAAATTTATAATAAAATAATGTGACGTTTATACAGTTCAAATATCTGAAATTCATATTCGAATAATTTTAACTTCCATGCTCCATACATTAGGTTGCTATATTACAAATTTCACCTATTCCTGCCAGATCCATTATGTTGTTCTGTAACCAGTTTTGTAAATGATAATGACACACCTTACATCGATAACGCTAGTAAATATTGTTTGCAAATTATTTTTCTATTATATATAATTGTATTAAGCTTTTTAATAAATTTTCTTCTCATATCATATATTGTGTGTGAACAAAGTTGAATTGAAATAATGTAATTTGCTGAAATGCTAAAACAAGGTTCAGGTTAATAACGTCTTTCACTAGCGTCTGTTTAAAGTTTATTAGCATTAATGTGTATTTTCGACTGAGATAAACGCAAGTCTTTGGGGTTAATTTACATTTACAAACAAGATACTGCATTATATTAAGAAGAAAAAAAATTGTTCCATCTGTTAAAGGTGCTCTAAAGATCAATCTGAGTCCATAGGGGGCAGTTACTTTTGGTGCGCTAGTGCTTATAACAGGAAGCTAGAAGTGAATGGCGTCGCACTCACAGTGACGGACACGACGGTGGAGCCTCCAGGTGAGTTCTCCGGGACCCTGGCGATGTAAAACTCTGAGGAAAACCTGGGAACGTTGTCGTTTACGTCCAAGAGATGGATTATGATGTCTGCTGTGGCACTGAAGCGCTCTGGGGTGTCAATTTCAACCGCTAACAGCTGACAAAAAAAAATGCAATCAATCAATCAATCAATCAATCAATCAATCAATCAATCAATCAATCAAATAATTGGTAAATTGCTGTGGTATAAGAGGAATAAAACACTGTGTGTCATGCTGTTATAGGAAAATAATCAGCGTCAGGGTGCTAACAGTAACTCTGCTTCATCGCACCACTCTGGCGTTGATTATTTTTCCAATAACAGCACAACACACACACTGTTTTTATTCCTCATGTAAAAACTTCCCGACTTCTATTTGTCTTTAAAATCCAGAGGTGTGTTAACACAATCTCAGTTTTAATTTTTTTCCTACCTTGAACGTTAAAAACGAGTGTTTCTCGTAGTCGATGGCACTCGAGTTCTCTACGATGATGGTGACTTGGGCTTCATTGAGGACAGTTTGAGGGACGACACGGAGAACTCGCCCAGGTCCAACAAGCCTGAGTCTGAACTTAGCGTTCGCTCCCTGACGGAAAGAAAAACAAACGTTAAAGAAACAGTTCCTCAGGAAAAAAAAGAAATTCCTCGTACATGTTATAATCTTGAATCTGGAGTTGTGAACTGATGAGCATTAACACTGTAAGCGAAGACATGCCTTCCTTCACTCGGCTTTTTATTTCATATTCATGACGAGGTCTGAACACACTCACATCATGTTATAATGCATTCACAATCAAGGCGCTACCCGCTTCAAAATAATTTATGAAAATGCCTCACACTTAGTGATATCATGCAATATTTATGGAATAATGTAATATGAATTTGATTATTTTCCTATAACAGCACAACCCCAAGTGTTTTATTCCTCTTACACCACAGTAATTTATCAAAATTATACATTTTAATTCAATAAAGAATGACATGCATAAATGTCCCTGAGCGTGTAATGCACACTCGGCATGTAACGATTCTCCCAATTTACGATTTGATTTCATTCACAATATTTTTGAAAAATATTTGAAAATTTTATGACCAAGAAAAATGCTCCATTTATTTTCCTATTCTTTATCGACTTAAATATTCATTTTGTTAAATTGAAAAAAAGCCATTTGTTTCATTTTCTTAATAACCAACAATAATTATTTCCCCATATTTGTAAAGTTTGAAGTAAAATACAATAGTGTATTAACTAAATGTTGCTTTTATTAAAAATGAAAACGTTAAAGTGAATTTAATGTCCCTAATCCCCACCTTTTTCCTTGTACAAAGCAACAATCATTATGTTGATTGACCATTTGTGTTTTCAAACCATAGCTGATCCAAAAGGCCATAAATTGATGGAAAATCAATAAGATCAGCCGATTTTCACAGAATCTGCTGAGACTGATCCGGAAGATCCCAAAGAGATGCGTGACGTCACACGTGTAACAATTCAGGTATCAATTTCGTTCCCGTGCGCAGCAGTAGTGAGACCAGTCTCAACATGGAATAACATTTTGGAGAGAATTCTGATCGTGATTGGGATTCTTATACACTACCGTTCAAAAGTTTGGGGTCACCCAGACAATTTTGTGTTTTCCATGAAAAGTCACACTTTTATTTCCCACCATAAGTTGTAAAATGAATAGAAAATATAGTCGAGACATTTTTCTGGCCATTTTGAGCATTTAATCGACCCCACAAATGTGATGCTCCAGAAACTCAATCTGCTCAAAGGAAGGTCAGTTTTATAGCTTCTCTAAAGAGCTCAACTGTTTTCAGCTGTGCTAACATGATTGTACAAGGGTTTTCTAATCATCCATTAGCCTTCTGAGGCAATGAGCAAACACATTGTACCATTAGAACACTGGAGTGAGAGTTGCTGGAAATGGGCCTCTATACACCTATGGAGATATTGCACCAAAAACCAGACATTTGCAGCTAGAATAGTCATTTGCCACATTAGCAATATATAGAGTGGATTTCTGATTAGTTTAAAGTGACCTTCATTGAGAACAGTGCTTTTCTTTCAAAAATAAGGACATTTCAAAGTGACCCCAAACTTTTGAACGGTAGTGTATGTCGGATGAAGGGTCAGATGATTATCAAGGATATTCCGGAGTAAATGGTTATCTTTTCGAGCCCCCAGGACGAGAAACTGCCAGTTCACGACAGTCCCGCTCAGCACTGATAGCGCACCACCAGCCAAAGAGAATCGGAAACACAGACTGGTTTGTGGATTTTTATTCTAAGCTGGCTGCTGCAAAATATCGGGAAAATATTTACATGTACCTCAATAAATGCAGAAATATAATCTTTAAAACGTACACTTATTCAGTGTAATTACTGAAAGAAAATATGAAGCGGGTGATATGGTAATAGGGGAAATCGACCAACTGTCCAAATTTCAGATCAAATGTAATTTATGAAATCAATGGGTTTGTTTTTTGCTCCAGTAATTCCCACGTGGTCGTTCTGGTGATGATGAACACTTGATGAATCAGATTTATTATTAGTAGGCGAGACGAAATCTGCCTGCTTTGTTTGTGCAAACCTCACCTACTGTCATTTTAGATTGGTGTCATTTCTCGGAAATTTGTGAACCGATGTTCTATTGGATATGGATTTGAACATCCAAACACAACACAGCACTTTCACATTGTTATTTTTTTTGTAAGATTCCAACAACAATATCTAATTTCAGCAAGTAAACAAGCAGAGTCTGACGAACCAAAATGACCCAGATAACCGCAGTTCTACACGTGACTCATGTGAGATTAGCCCTGAGGCAAGGCTGCCTTTTCCGGGATCCAGACGCCACGATTTACCAATAGTTTTGTGCTTAATAATAAAATAATTTATATTATTTTCCCCCCTTCCTCCTTCTTTCTTAATTCATTTTGGTTGTTACAAATGATACAGTATATATTCATTTTAAGGCATTACAATCAGGCATTACATTCACTTTAATCACAAATCAGCCTTTTCCTAATAAACTTTCATGAACGTTTGTTCTGCCTTTATTTTCTTCTCTTTGCTTTATCTTTCAGCAGTCTGTAAAAAGACAGAGAGCTCTGCCCATCCATCCATTATCTGTAGCCGCTTTATCCTGTTCTACAGGGTCACAGGCAAGCTGGAGCCTATCCCAGCTGACTACGGGCGAAAGGCGGGGTACACCCTGGACAAGTCGCCAGGTCATCACAGGGCTGACACATAGACACAGACAACCATTCACACTCACATTCACACCTACGCTCAATTTAGAGTCACCAGTTAACCTAACCTGCATGTCTTTGGACTGTGGGGGAAACCGGAGCACCCGGAGGAAACCCACGCGGACACGGGGAGAACATGCAAACTCCGCACAGAAAGGCCCTCGCCGGCCACGGGGCTCGAACTCGGACCTTCTTGCTGTGAGGCAACAGCGCTAATCACTACACCACCGTGCTGCCCACGGAGAGCTCTGATTTCTTCTTAAATCTATGTGCACACAATTGCACAGCAGCTCTTTCACATTTTGAATCTGTGTGTGTGTGTTTTCGCAGCATTAGAGCTGTGTTACTTCCGCCTACAGTGAAGTCATTAGCATTCCCGCTAAAGTACGTTATTGCGCCCTCTGCTGTCTAAACACAATTACAGCTACAAACAATTAAGAGATTACACAGCATGAAAATCACAATTCATTTTTTTAATTTCATTGATTCATGATAAATTTGTATCGCAATTTATCTTCACACGATATATTGTTACGTGCCTAATTCACACCGTTATACAGGATTATATAGTAGAACATGATGTGGAAATAGTAATTGAAGTCTCCCGAGTTCACTGCATTCGACTAGAAGTTGTAGCTCAATTTTCACACTCTGACCAATAAAATTAAATAAATAAATAAATAAATAAATAAATAAATAAAACACGCCCCCCTCAACTCAGAAATCCTACTTGGAAATTCAGGATGGTTTTCTCAACCCTGAGTCCAGCAAGGGACATCAAGTCAACATGGCCGCTCACACCATCAGCAGGAAACACTTCTGACCTTTGAGTTGGACTGTAGATACACGCATTGGCTTCAGATCAATTAACATACAGGCATGTTTACTTGTTAGTTCTCTCACACTGACTCTACAGTTCACTGTTCTGAGGTAAATACTGTATGCGGTCTTCACAGTTAGCTTGTGAGCTTATTGCTAATAAAAGACAAACATGGAGGCGTCTGTGGAATGCACAGAGTTTGAAAATGATGTAATTCCTACTTCAGAGGCAAGTTGTATTTAGTTTGCTCTGGAGATCTCTTCAGTATTACGCCTGTTTAGTTCGGAGTGATCTGCCAGCTGTGATTACAAAACCATAAACCTAAAACATGGCAGGAGACAGTGGGTCAGCAAAGATAACGCTGCGTGTTTGGTTTTATTTCGTTCCCCATGTTGGTGTAAAGTGAGTATCGTACAGTGTTGGGCACGCTACTTTCAAAAAGTAATTAGTTATAGTTACTTTTCCCAAACAGTAACTGAGTTAGTAACAGAGTTACTTTGTCATAAAAGTAACTAATTACCAGGGAAAGTAATTATTCCATTAAATTTTGTGTTCCCCCTCACCCCCCATGTAATCATAATAAAAGTGAGGGCAGCACGGTGGTGTAGTGGTTAGCGCTGTCGCCTCACAGCAAGAAGGTCCGGGTTCGAGCCCCGGGGCCGGCGAGGGCCTTTCTGTGCGGAGTTTGCATGTTCTCCCCGTGTCCGCGTGGGTTTCCTCCGGGTGCTCCGGTTTCCCCCACAGTCCAAAGACATGCAGGTTAGGTTAACTGGTGACTCTAAATTGACCGTAGGTGTGAATGTGAGTGTGAATGGTTGTCTGTGTCTATGTGTCAGCCCTGTGATGACCTGGCGACTTGTCCAGGGTGTACCCCGCCTTTCGCCCGTAGTCAGCTGGGATAGGATCCAGCTTGCCTGTGACCCTGTAGAAGGATAAAGCGGCTAGAGATAATGAGATGAGATAATAAAAGTGAATGTTAAATGTGTTTAATGACTGAAATGGACACTTAACAGAACCAATTAATAACGTTATCTACACTATATTAATATTTTTGTGGGACAATGTGAGATAAGACATCTATCAAATTTAATGTATTTTTGTAGTTATTAAAATTATGTTACTAATTACTGGCCACTGATGAGGACAAACGCTTTGTTCCTCGACATAATGTGCATTGCATGTACACATTTTTGCCTTTTATTTCAAGTAATGAAAAGTAATGGCTGTATTTCCAGTGTGAAAGCGCAGTGCTGGGCTGACCGCTCGCCATCGCTGGGTCTTCTGATTGAAAGAGCGCGCAGTAGTGCAGTAGGCGGAGCCTACCTACGTATGCTGTCCAAATCTACTCTGATTGGCTTACTGTGCCGTTGTCTCGCATCTCCCCGCCCCACACTAAAGCAGAACGAGCAGCGTGCCAGATGAAAACAGCTTTAATAAAGTAAGGCGTAGTATTTTATTGTAAGTAACGGGAACGGCGTTATAACGATGTAAAAAGTAATTAGTTAGATTACTCGTTACTAAAAAAAGTAACGCCGTTAGTAATGTGGTTTATTTCTAACGCCGTTATTCCCATCACTGGTATCGTAGTGTATATACACTTCACTATGCAGCTACAGGTCACACAGTTCATAGCTTATGATTTTAAAGCATATAAAAAGTTCTTTCTGTGGATTTCTGTCAAGTTTTTGCTGCACAGCTGTACACGAGTGATGAAAAAGACGACCCGAACTCAGCACTGACTTGTCCAGGGTGGACTGAGAAGCTTGTGAAAGTGAAACTGAATGACGTCCGACAAAGTGCTCGGAGATTAGACTTCTGCCATGGAGTAAACATGATTTCTATTATTTACAGAACTCACTGCCTCAAATCTGCACTACGCTGTTTTCTCTTTTTCCTACTTCTTCTCCACTTCCTGCCTGCAGCTGAGGTGTGAATTTTGTCGCTGTCTTCAGCACTGCCATTTCGTGATAATTACATTTTTCTACCACCTCCTGAGGATTCATACAGAAAGCTGCGTTTTATGGATAATTATATACAGCATACAGCTTCTAATTCACACGATATAATCCTCATTTAAATGATGGAATTAACTGAGCAGCTCTCATTGTATGCATGTGAGATAATGAACAGATGGCATCTGTATGTTTAAAGCGTTTCATCAACAGCAGGTATAATTATAGAAGTTATCAGAAGAAGAAGAATCGTTATACAAGATTGACATGTACAGGGAGAATTATGCAACAGGCTGTTAAATAAAGATTAAACGTTCATAATGTATGGTGAATAAAAGCAGGCTGAGTGCTGAGCCTTGAGGAACACCATGGAGCAGGCTGAAACAGTTCGATCTCAGAGCAAAACTTGCTCTTATCATCACTAAAAGATCTGAACCAGGTGAGGACACATTATCATTAATATTATTTTTAAAATGTTTGATTCAGAAAGTGTTTTCATGAATTAAAAAAGTCTCATTAAAATGTTAGTCAGAAAAGTCCCAAAACACCTCATCGCTTTATGGGTTAAATATTTATTTAAAAAAAAAAAACTCATTCATTTACATGATGAATAGTTTTTTTAAGCCAAAGTTGCATTAATTTGAGTTAAAAAAATGCATTTAAAAATCTCATTAATTTATGTTAAAAAGTTGCTCGTGTTTTTTTTTTTTTAAGTAAAGTCTCATTAATTTACATTTAAGAAGGTTATTATTATTTAAAAACAAAAACTGTGTGTTAAATTATTTTTCTAGAAATGTAATCATCTCGGTTTAGGTGTTTGCTGTGTAATATTTCCTCCAGCTGTTACTGAATAACCTCACGCCAATTATAGGATTTTAAAGCGTCTGTATGTTACCTGGTCAGAATCATTGACGGTGATCTTCAGCCCTCTCAGGATTTCTCCCTCAGGAGGATGTTCACACATCGTCAGCTCAAACCTGTCCTGTTTGCCGATCTCACCGTAAAACGTGGGCGGATGGTTGTTCAGATCCACCACACGGATGGTCACCACCGTCACGGCTGAGTCCAGCAGCTCGTTCTCAGGCCCCACCTCCGAGGCCTTATGTCAAAAAATATTAAACATTTTTGTTATTACTGAAAAAAACGCTGTATTTGTAGCCGACCGTGACGGATTCACAACAACGATGTGCCTCCGAGTACCTTAACTTTCAGCTCGTATAACTCATTTTTCAGCTGGACAGGATATGACATCAGAATGACGGAACCGCTCGAGCTGTTGATGCTGAAGGAGCCGTCACTTCCTGTTGGGGTTGCAGCGAAAAATCAACAGTGAGGACAACTGGAATTTGTTAAAATATGTCTGATAGAGACAGAATAAAAATCAAGCAGACGTTGGAAAAAATAAACCTTGGATCAAAGTAAGAAAAAAATTCATTATAATAATTTTTAAACTTACAACGTTTGTCAAAAGAAATAAACAAAAATTGACTTTTATAAGTTGATGTAATGTTAATTAAATTTTTTTAAGTGTATACAGGAATAAAAACAGGGGTCATCTATGATTACAATATTATAATATGATTATAAATAATAATGAATGTATTATAATGACCACAGTGTTAATTACCGTTAACGAGAGAGTAATGAATAGGGTTCGGGTGGCTCTGATCCCCATCTTTAGCCGACACGGTGAAGATTTCCGAGCCCTGAACACATGAAGGGTAAATAAAGGTCAGTTAGAGAAATCTGTTTTCTTTACAGTTACACTTTACACTCTATTATTCCTGGACATTTTAGCCGAATGCGACTCCATGCTGTAGGAGGTTCTAGTAGACCAACACGCTCCCTAGTGGCTGCTGTGGGAATATCAACAAGTCAGCTGGTGAAAACAGTGGTGCAGATGCTAACGCTAACGCTAACGAAAGCAGATAGATGAAGCTGATTCTACAATCAACTGCACACTGAAGCTCCTTTCACACACCAAACCTGTTACTGTGTGAGCTGAAAACAATGTGGGATAGATCACAATTTTTCATTCCTACTCAGTCGCCCATAAGATTAAAGTCACAGGTGTGCTGTTTTCCTACCCAAGTGTATTTAATGTCATGCGAGAAACTTCGCAAGTCTTCAGTGTACAACCCCGATTCCAAAAAAGTTGGAACAAAGTACAAATTGTAAATAAAAACGGAATGCAATGATGTGGAAGTTTCAAAATTCCATATTGTATTCAGAATAGAACATAGATGACATATCAAATGTTTAAACTGAGAAAATGTATCATTTAAAGAGAAAAATTAGGTGATTTTAAATTTCATGACAACAACACATCTCAGAAAAGTTGGGACAAGGCCATGTTTCCCACTGTGAGACATCCCCTTTTCTCTTTACAACAGTCTGTAAACGTCTGGGGACTGAGGAGACAAGTTGCTCAAGTTTAGGGATAGGAATGTTAACCCATTCTTGTCTAATGTAGGATTCTAGTTGCTCAACTGTCTTAGGTCTTTTTTGTCGTATCTTCTGTTTTATGATGCGCCAAATGTTTTCTATGGGTGAAAGATCTGGACTGCAGGCTGGCCAGTTCAGTACCCGGACCCTTCTTCTACGCAGCCATGATGCTGTAATTGATGCAGTATGTGGTTTGGCATTGTCATGTTGGAAAATGCAAGGTCTTCCCTGAAAGAGACATCGTCTGGATGGGAGCATATGTTGCTCTAGAACCTGGATATACCTTTCAGCATTGATGGTGTCTTTCCAGATGTGTAAGCTGCCCATGCCACACGCACTAATGCAACCCCATACCATCAGAGATGCAGGCTTCTGAACTGAGCGCCGATAACAACTCGGGTCGTCCTACTCCTCTTTAGTCCAAATGACACGGCGTCCCTGATTTCCATAAAGAACTTCACATTTTGAGTCGTCTGACCACAGAACAGTTTTCCACTTTGCCACAATCCATTTTAAATGAGCCTTGGCCCAGAGAAGACGTCTGCGCTTCTGGATCGTGTTTAGATACGGCTTCTTCTTTGAACTATAGAGTTTTAGCTGGCAACGGCGGATGGCACGGTGAATTGTGTTCACAGATAATGTTCTCTGGAAATATTCCTGAGCCCATTTTGTGATTTCCAATACAGAAGCATGCCTGTATGTGATGCAGTGCCATCTAAGGGCCCGAAGATCATGGGCACCCAGTATGGTTTTCCGGCCTTGACCCTTACGCACAGAGATTCTTCCAGATTCTCTGAATCTTTTGATGATATTATGCACTGTAGATGATGATATGTTCAAACTCTTTGCAATTTTACACTGTCGAACTCCTTTCTGATATTGCTCCACTGTTTGTCGGCGCAGAATTAGGGGGATTGGTGATCCTCTTCCCATCTTTACTTCTGAGAGCCGCTGCCACTCCAAGATGCTCTTTTTATACCCAGTCATGTTAATGACCTATTGCCAATTGACCTAATGAGTTGCAATTTGGTCCTCCAGCTGTTCCTTTTTTGTACCTTTAACTTTTCCAGCCTCTTATTGCCCCTGTCCCAACTTTTTTGAGATGTGTTGCTGTCATGAAATTTCAAATGAGCCAATATTTGGCATGAAATTTCAAAATGTCTCACTTTCGACATTTGATATGTCGTCTATGTTCTATTGTGAATACAATATCAGTTTTTGAGATTTATAAATTATTGCATTCCGTTTTTATTTACAATTTGTACTTTGTCCCAATTTTTTTGGAATCGGGGTTGTAAAACATGTGAGATCGGATAGTGATGTATAATTCACTCCGATTTGTGAGTATCAGATTGTGTACGTCACAATATCACTACATCATTTACGTCACGATTGTCACAACCTGCCAATCCAGTGGTTCTGATTCTGACTGAAGCCATGGCAAAGAAAAAAAAAAAGACTACCGTTAATGTTACTCAGAGATTATCGCCTCTACTTTACCATTTTGCTTCCATTCTGTCATGACACCCTTACAGCATAAATTAATGGTTTTCAGTGCGAGTGTGAATGAGGTGTCAGTTAAAAAAGTCTTTTATTGGTTGAGTGAATTGGTTGGGTGCGACCAGTGCTGTGTGAAAGAGTGCTCTCAGAGTTGCGACTCGCTATCCAATCCCATTCAGTGTAGCGTCAGAGACACCGGATCAGGACTTGCATTTGGACGAGGCTGAAGTTGGAAAACCCTCACTGGCCCTGTTCACACCTGGCATTAACACCTGTCGAGATGTGAAGCGCTCACACCTGGTGTTATGAACGTGTCTCCAGTGGGCACTCGTGATCAGAATTTGGACATCGTTTCTGGAAAAGGAAGGCTTTATATTTATCTGTATTCATGTTCAGGCAGGAATGTCCCTCGAATCATATCTCGTGCACCTTTATGGACTTTTAATCAGACATTTCAGTCACATGATCAGCTAATGAAATGTATAAATGAATGAGAGATCAGATGACGAGACGCTGAAAAGCAGCTACTGTTGTCGCCTCTGTTACAGCGTCGTCTTTATCCATTAGCCTCGCAGCAGCACCATTTCCATATGATCTCGCAGTTTCCTCATCACATTTGATTAGCCGGTCGTTTGTCGATGTCCGAGATGCATCGAGACGCCTCCACTACAGATGTAATGAGGCCACGTGTCTCATCCCACCTCTGAATGTAGTGAGGGATCGGATCACAAAGCGTCTTCGAGACACTGGATCTCGTTCACGTGTTCCCGTTCTTAACGTCATCCGTTTACAGTCCAATCACCCAGGGCGTACGTTACTTCCGGGTCTGAACAAGGCTCCTGTAGACATCGAGTCTCTGCACCACGTCACACTCTCAGGTTGAGCTCAGCTCACAGCTTGTCCCCATGACACAGTTTACACTACCGTTCAAAAGTTTGGGGTCACTTTGAAATGTCCTTATTTTTGAAAGAAAAGCACTGTTCTTTTCAATGAAGATCACTTTAAACTAATCAGAAATCCACTCTATACATTGCTAATGTGGTAAATGACTATTCTAGCTGCAAATGTCTGGTTTTTGGTGCAATATCTCCATAGGTGTATAGAGGCCCATTTCCAGCAACTCTCACTCCAGTGTTCTAATGGTACAATGTGTTTGCTCATTGCCTCAGAAGGCTAATGGATGATTAGAAAACCCTTGTACAATCATGTTAGCACAGCTGAAAACAGTTGAGCTCTTTAGAGAAGCTATAAAACTGACCTTCCTTTGAGCAGATTGAGTTTCTGGAGCATCACATTTGTGGGGTCGATTAAATGCTCAAAATGGCCAGAAAAATGTCTCGACTATATTTTCTATTCATTTTACAACTTATGGTGGGAAATAAAAGTGCGACTTTTCATGGAAAACACAAAATTGTCTGGGTGACCCCAAACTTTTGAACAGTAGTGTAAGTGCTAACGCACTGTTAAATACTGTAACGTGACCCACAGGTTTATTATTTTCCACATTTAATGCACAGATTTATTTACTTTCAGTGTTAATACTGTAATCTGAAACAGCACCAAAGCTGGAAGTGTATAATGTGTCGCCTGAAACTCGACAAACATCCTCGTCCTGAATCAGTTTTTACTTTACGTAAAAGAAAAGATGACGACTCAGATGAGTTCCTTTGTGGTCAGAAATTAAGATTCATCCAACCCTTAATAGATACAGGAGTGTAAATTTACACTAGAAGAAATTATCCAGGGCCAGAAATACCAGGAATTTAACAGGAATTACAACACGATTCCACAAGCGAGTGGATCAGCATGAGATCAAACTATTAGTACGAGACCAAGTCACACTGTGTCACTTCGTATTAAATCAGCTCAAGATTCAACGTATCTTTTATACGTTGAATCATTGATCACATATCAAAGTGTTTCAAACACAGATTTATAAGCGAATTGATTTATCTTTTTACTGTGCCATATAGATAATATTAGCATTTAATTTCATGTGCTGCTGTTGATAATAATAATAATAATAATAATAATAATAATAATAATAATAATAACAACATACGTACAGGCTCGGACACTTCATAAACGTATCCGAAGTACGGCGTTCCCACAAAAGTCGGAGGCGTGTCCTGGGCATCAAGAACATTAATCGTGATGGTAGCTGATGATGTCATCACCTGGTGTTTCCCGTTATATTTCCCTCCACCGTCCTGAACACATCACAAAATAAATTACACAAAGATTAAAACACACAGCAGTGTTACTGTTACGAGTGTTTTATTCCTCTTATTCCACAGCAACTCACCAAATGTAACGATTTTTATTGATTAAAGAACGGCACAGTGTACTTTTTATCCATTTATAGTTCCATTTAATGTTGAACGCCCACATAAGTTCATTCCTGCTCTCGATTACATTATAGCAGCGATAAACAGTCGTTCCCTCACCAGCCTCTTTTCTCTTCAGCTTCACTTGCTCCATAAACACATCTCTCCTCACAGAAAACTGACCTGTTACTATAGAAACGGTAAGCTGCTGTTCTAGAAAATGAATCAACACCTTCTGACCAATCAGAGTCCAGAACTCAATGTTCTTATAAAATCACATGCATTTTTTCATCTTCCTCACTTCTGTTTGCAGATATTATTTAATTTTTGTTTCTATTTATTTATTTACTGCTTATGTTATTTCTGCCATGTTGTAATTTTGGGAAAATGTAACCAAAACAGATTTTATTTATAATTCAGTGTTTAAAGTCATATGGTGTGTTTTGTATAAAGGTCACCTTGGCTACCACGGTGATGAAGTGTGTGCTGGAAGTCTCATAGTCGAGAGACACGCCCACTTTGATACGCAGCACGCCACTGTGACCATCGATGGTGAACTTGGTTTTGGGAGACGTCTGAAAGAACAATTCATATGTAATGACAGGATTTAGTCTGTTAATTACAGACCAGAAGCAAAATCATCAGCAGCAAGTAATTAATTAACAATCCTCAGAAACATATCAGTTACTAATAATCACCAAATATTAATCAGGGAATAAAATAATATTAATAAATAATAATTAATGACCAGCAGAGGCTTTGGAAAAATAATCACTAGTATCAAATTATTTAGTAGCAAACTAAAGGAATTATATTGAGAATTATTTATTAACATATTCATGAATAATCAAATCAATTAATCATCATCATTAATAACAAACCCAACTCTCTGCAGGAACAAAATAAATTCATAATGAATCCATGAATAATAAGTGTTGCCAGGCAAAACAAACCTCGCCCGGTAGCACTTATGATGAATATGAAGGAAGATATCATGAAAAAAAAAAATCGGTCCCCTCTGGGTCCATGTGGCTCCTGCTTATAAATAAAATAGTTTTCTGATCCCGTGTCCGTACAGTAAATGCAGCATATATATTTACTCTATGAGGCAGTAGCTACAAAAATGAAGCGTAATCCAAAAATGAACAATTTACAAATCACAGAAGTAAAATATACTGAGTGTCTGTACTTTGTATTACTCTACTCTTACCGCTTACAGTTTTCGAAACTGAAACTTCCGAACCGAGGCTGACATACACACACGCTGTCGCCACAACCCAAACTCTTATTTCCCAGAAATGGCCCGGCGCTAGAGCTCAGCGGAACGCGCTTCCCCTCTGTCATAAGTGTAAACATGTCTGAAAGCGATTTCTTTAGTCTTGTCCATTCATTTCGAACGGTGAACCGAATTGTATACACTCACCAGCCATTTTAATAGGAACACATGTATGCGCATGCGCAGTGTGCGACTGTTACATTCTTACAGCACGATGACATAGCAGCGAGCGCCTCTACATGAGGCAGTATCCACAACAAAAACGATTTTGACCTGTTGGTGACCTTGACCGGATGACCCTCAAAATGTTGGAGGTTCTATTCGAGACCAATGACCATCTCTCCTGAAAGTTTCATAATGATTGATCCAACCGTTCTCTCATAATATGGAGCCCCCGGTGGACTCCGCCCCGGGTGAGGTAATTATCCAGTGAATTAATGAGCTTTTAATTAACGAATAAATTAATAACCTGTGTAATGATTAATGATCATGAAAACTTTTTTTTTTCTGGAAAATAATATTTATTAGTGTCGTACTGATTAATAACGATCTTAGAATTAATAATTATTAATAATTAATATAAATTATAAACAATAATAAATAGCATTATTATTATTATTATTATTATTATTATTATTATTATTACATTTGTTTAATAATATCCCAACATTTTTGGATCAAAATCTGTGGATTCAAATAAAAATAAATTAAAGTAACAATTTTACTGCGTTGGAGCTTTTTGATGCTTTATAAATGTTTGTAAATGTTTATAAAGCAGCGTCAACCAATTACACAGGAAAACACAGGCAGATATACAGAATTTACCAGAACACACTGACGCTGAGTTTCTAGAAGGTTCTGTGTGTGGGGAGTCCAGGCTTAGCGCTCAGCACCACGCCCCAAATGTGATTGAAATTTAATCCAGTAAAGCAGCAGCACATTTCCTGATGGCCTTCTGTGATGATGATGATGATGATTTAATCTGACTGGTTAAATTCAGATTTAATTCATTTCACATTCAGCAGAGAAATGGCTCAGATACACAGAGTTACTGTTAGCACCCTGACGTTGATTATTTAACTACAACAGCATGTCCCCGTGTGTTTTATTCCTCTTACACCACAGCAGCTTACCGACGCTGACAATTTTTATTTATTAAAGAAATGACATTGTACTTTTAGCCATTTATAGTTACAGTTAATGTTGTAGAAATAAGTTAGTTCCTGTTCTTGTTTACATCGTAGCAGCGATAAACAGATGTTTAAACTCCTCTCTGTCCTGAAGATGTCAGAAAACTTAATATTACAAAGATATGGTGAAGTTTTACAGAAAAATTCACCATATCAACAATTACACACATTTTACATTTGTCCTGGACACGCCCCTGTGAAAGAGCTGTTACTATAGAAACGATAACGTATAAGAACGAGGGCATTAATATAAACCTGCACTGCTGTCAGAGCTGCCGTTATAGAAAACTAATCAACACCTTCCCTTCTGACCAATCAGACACCAGAATCTGTGAAAATGGATAAAATATTCTGCTGAACAGCTACTGATGGAAATTAAACTGAATATTTTCATTTAAGTTGAAGACAAAAATAACCTTTTTAGACAGGGTTTGTAAAGATGTAAATATTTTCTGGCTCTGAAATGTCTTTACTTTTGATTAAATGTATCTGGGAGCTTGATGTTTAGTCCGTAACAAAGTGACTAAATAGGCTAACACTGGAAATGTGAGCAAAACAAATTATTAGAAAATTTAGAAATATACAAAATGTTTATATTGGTGGTTCAGTAAGAAAAAAACCCCCAACATCCTGATATTTTTAATGCTGTCGAAAATAATCAGGGCTCGGCATTAATGGTAGTCCAACTGTCCGGGACAACCAAATGTTTGGTCTGGACAAGTGAATATGGGATGGGATGAGTTGAATATTAGTTGAAAATCAGAATTTTTATAGGAATTATTCCAGGAGTTACTGCAATAAAATTCCAACAAAACCAGTTCAGTCTCCTCAGTGATCCAGCCGTGTTATTGTTTTACGAAATTCTGGGGAAGCCAAGTACAGTAGGTGTGTGTGTAAAAATAACCATGGTATAATATCCAATTCTAGATTATTATCCCCCACCCAAATGAAGTTTGGCGGATATAGAAACGGGTTCAGTTCGTCCGTCTGTCTGTCCATCCATCCGTCCGTACGGTCACATTTTCGTTTCCAGGCCATACCTTTAAAACTACTGAAGATATCTTCATGAAACTCTGTATACATATCAAGCAACATGTGACCTGGTGCCTTTTGCTATTTTGGATTTTTGAAAAAAAAAATTTTTTTTCAAATTTTTACATAGAAAATAGATTTTGACTTGGTTTCTAAGAGCGATGTTGGTTTCCGGAGCATATATCCAAAACTATCCATGATACGGATTTGACACTCGGTATACATGTTAACAAGGTGATGTAGATGTGCCTTTTCATACTAAAAAAATTTAGAAATTTAAATTTTTCATGTTTCCATGGAAACAATTTCAGACTCAGTCTCTCAGGTTAGTCTTAGGGGCAGGTTTTGTTTCTGGAGCAGAACTTGAAAGCTATGAGTGGTTTGGTGTTGAAAGTTGGTAAATGTGTTGATTCAGTAATGAATTTGTGCCTTTTGATACTAAGAAATATGAGAAATGTTAATTTTTAGCTCTCCTGGACCAAAGGCCCGGTGGGTTTATGCCATGGGCTGCTGAGGTCAGTGTAAAGAGGTCGGGTTGGGTTCCTGCAGCACAATTTGAAAAATGTGACACATAATATCTGGAAACTTGGTATATATTTGGTCTATAGGGCGGGGGATATAGATTTCTCTGTCTTCTTATTAGATTTTCATCGAAATCAGACAAATGGCGAGCTCAATAAAATAAACATCTGTAGTAAATCTTCATTTCATTTCATTCAGACTTTCAGTGTATTTTTCTTCGGTATGATTCACATTTACATTAACCATCACAAATATGGTAAAATATTTCAGGGGAATTTTACGACAGTAAAAGCCGAACTCACTTATGGTTTGTTTTCATTCACAGAGTGATTCTGTCCCCCTTATTATGTCCAACTCATTTTCTTTAAATTAATTTATACTTCAGGTTTTACTGGATAAATCAGGATTTAACTTTATTTCCTCCAGAAGCTTTGCATGTGGGTGAGTCGAACTCTTAATCCTGCAGATCAGCTAATGGGTTAGCACACACACACCATAATGGGGCTTTGGATAGTTTCTGTTTATTGTTACAGTTAAAGTTTTATTGAAAAATTATAAATCATGAAAGCATAATGATGATCATAACTATACCTGCTTTTTAATAAAACTTTGTTAATCACTTTCCTTTCACTGAACTCGTAAATACACCGGAATAAAATGGTTACGGTCAGGACGAGTGAAAAATCTCCCTGCTTGTCCAAGTGGATGAGTCCATTAAAGAGGTAATGTCGATCCCTGAATAATTCCAACTTATTTTTATTTAGAAATGTCATTTTAATTTTGAGGTGGCACGGTGGTGTAGTGGTTAGCGCTGTCGCCTCACAGCAAGAAGGTCCGGGTTCGAGCCCTGGGGCTGGCGAGGGCCTTTCTGTGTGGAGTTTGCATGTTCTCCCCGTGTCCGCGTGGGTTTCCTCCGGGTGCTCCGGTTTCCCCCACAGTCCAAAGACATGCAGGTTAGGTTAACTGGTGACTCTAAATTGAGCGTAGGTGTGAATGTGAGTGTGAATGGTTGTCTGTGTCTATGTGTCAGCCCTGTGATGACCTGGCGACTTGTCCAGGGTGTACCCCGCCTTTCGCCCGTAGTCAGCTGGGATAGGCTCCAGCTTGCCTGCGACCCTATAGAACAGGATAAAGCGGCTACAGATAATGAGAAGAGATTTTAATTTTGACAGATTTTGAGGTTTATTGTGGTTTATAATCTGACCTGCAGGAAATATGTGACACTTCCTCCAGAACCAAGATCTTTATCCACAGCTCGAACTTTAAAAATGCTGCGTCCCGCCTCCATATCCTTCAACACAACACATGAATGCATTAATAACACACACACACACACACACACAATTTACATAAACACAGGACTGAATCTTCAGGTTGTTAATTTCACGATGAACACATTGCAAAATAGCAAAGAAAAAAGTCCATATTTATACATTTTCAGCTTTATCATCATCCACTTTACAGCTATCAACTTTATGCTACAGCTTTCTTTCTGAATGCAGCCGTAATTAAAGCTCTGTTCGCTAGCCCCGCCCCTTTAGCTTTATGATATTTAAAATAGACAAATCACAGATGAATCAGTCTGTCAGGTGAAAGCGGATCAGTACAGCATGAAGTCAAGAATATAACCTTCCTGACCTCAGGGACGTTGACGATGTAGGGCAGGCTGAGAAACTCGGGCTTTTCATCGTTAACATCTGAGACAAACACGCGCACTTTCTCCACCACCTGAGGAAACAAAAACAGCTGCATCTCAAACATCAGCCCTGCAGTGGCCTTCACTACATTGCGATTACTCAGGATTTAAATAGTAAACATTCTACACTGTAAAAAGCCTCACAGTGCCCGACACCAAGTTCATTTACAGACGCATCAAATACTGTTCAGAAAAATTAGCGCTCCATAATTCAAGTTTAATAATGATTTATAAAACAGTTAAAAAAACAAAACCCTCAGCATCTGTCAAAGAGAAAAATGTGACATGTATCCAGCAGTTACCTTATTCCTGCCATCAGTGATGCTGACCAACACCACGATTTCATCTTCAACCTGGATTTGAGACACAAACAAATTACAGTGGTGCTTGAAAGTTTGTGAACCCTTTAGAATTTTCTATATTTCTGCATAAATATGACCTAAAACATCATCAGATTTTCACACAAGTCCTAAAAGAAGATAAAGAGAACCCAGTTAAACACATGAGACAAAAATATTATACTTGGTCATTTATTTATTGAGGAAAATGATCCAATATTACATATCTGTGAGTGGCAAAAGTATGTGAGCCTTTGCTTTCAGTATCTGGTGTGACCCCCTTGTGCAGCAATAACTGCAACTAAACGTTTGCGGTAACTGTTGATCAGTCCTGCACACCGGCTTGGAGGAATTTTAGCCCGTTCCTCCGTACAGAACAGCTTCAACTCTGGGATGTTGGTGGGTTTCCTCACATGAACTACTCGCTTCAGGTCCTTCCACAACATTTCCATTGGATTAAGGTCAGGACTTTGACTTGGCCATTCCAAAACATTAACTTTATTCTTCTTTAACCATTCTTTGGTAGAACGACTTGTGTGCTTAGGGTCGTTGTCTTGCTGCATGACCCACCTTCTCTTGAGATTCAGTTCATGGACAGATGTCCTGACATTTTCCTTTAGAATTCGCTGGTATAATTCAGAATTCATTGTTCCATCAATGATGGCAAGCCGTCCTGGCCCAGATGCAGCAAAACAGGCCCAAAACACGATACTACCACCACCATGTTTCACAGATGGGATAAGGTTCTTATGCTGGAATGCAGTGTTTTCCTTTCTCCAAACATAACGCTTCTCATCTCATTATCTGTAGCAGCTTTATCCTGTTCTACAGGGTCGCAGGCAAGCTGGAGCCTATCCCAGCTGACTACAGGCGAAAGGCGGGGTTCACCCTGGACAAGTCGCCAGGTCATCACAGGGCTGACACATAGACACAGACAACCATTCACACTCACATTCACACCTACGCTCAATTTAGAGTCACCAGTTAACCTAACCTGCATGTCTTTGGACTGTGGGGGAAACCGGAGCACCCGGAGGAAACCCACGCGGACACGGGGAGAACATGCAAACTCCACACAGAAAGACCCTCGCCGGCCGCGGGGCTAGAACCCGGACCTTCTTGCTGTGAGGCGACAGCGCTAACCACTACACCACCGTGCCGCCCATAACACTTCTCATTTAAACCAAAAGGTTCTATTTTGTCCTCATCCATCCACAAAACATTTTTCCAATAGCCTTCTGGCTTGTCCATGTGACCTTTAGCAAACTGCAGACGAGCACCAATGCTCTTTATGAAGAGCAGTGGCTTTCTCCTTGCAACCCTGCCATGCACACCATTGCTGTTCAGTGTTCTCCTGATGGTGGACTCATGAACATTAACATTAGCCAATGTGAGAGAGGCCTTCACTTGCTTAGAAGTTACCCTGGGGTCCTTTGTGACCTCGCCGACGATTACACGCCTTGCTCTTGGAGTGATCTTTGTTGGTCGACCACTCCTGGGGAGGGTAACAATGGTCTTGAATTTCCTCCATTTGTACACAATCTGTCTGACTGTGGATTGGTGGAGTCCAAACTCTTTAGGGATGGTTCCGTAACCTTTTTCAGCCTGATGAGCATCAACAACGCTTTTTCTGAGGTCCTCAGAAATCTCCATTGTTCATGCCATGATGCACTTCCACAAACGTGTTGTGAAGATCAGACTTTGATAGATCCCTGTTCTTTAAATAAAACAGGGTGCCCACTCACACCTGATTGTCATCCCATTGATTGAAAACACCTGACTCTAATTTCACCTTTAAATTAACTGCTAATCCTAGAGGTTCACATACTTTTGCCACTCACAGATATGTAATATTGGATCATTTTCCTCAATAAATAAATGACCAAGTATAACATTTTTGTGTCATTTGTTTAACTGGGTTCTCTTTATCTACTTTTAGGACTTGTGTGAAAATATGATGATGTTTTTGATGATATTTATGCAGAAATATAGAAAATTAAAGGGTTCACAAACTTTCAAGCACCACTGTACTCGTTTGAGTGGAGTGCCGTCTTGGAGTATACAACCCTGATTCCAAAAAAGTTGGGACAAAGTACAAATTGTAAATAAAAACGGAATGCAATGATGTGGAAGTTTCAAAATTCCATATTTTATTCAGAATAGAACATAGATGACATATCAAATGTTTAAACTGAGAAAATGTATCATTTAAAGAGAAAAATTAGGTGATTTTAAATTTCATGACAACAACACATCTCAAAAAAGTTGGGACAAGGCCATGTTTCCCACTGTGAGACATCCCCTTTTCTCTTTACAACAGTCTGTAAACGTCTGGGGACTGAGGAGACAAGTTGCTCAAGTTTAGGGATAGGAATGTTAACCCATTCTTGTCTAATGTAGGATTCTAGTTGCTCAACTGTCTTAGGTCTTTTTTGTCGTATCTTCCGTTTTATGATGCGCCAAATGTTTTCTATGGGTGAAAGATCTGGACTGCAGCCTGGCCAGTTCAGTACCCGGACCCTTCTTCTACGCAGCCATGATGCTGTAATTGATGCAGTATGTGGTTTGGCATTGTCATGTTGGAAAATGCAAGGTCTTCCCTGAAAGAGACGTCGTCTGGATGGGAGCATATGTTGCTCTAGAACCTGGATATACCTTTCAGCATTGATGGTGTCTTTCCGGATGTGTAAGCTGCCCATGCCACACGCACTAATGCAACCCCATACCGTCAGAGATGCAGGCTTCTGAACTGAGCGCTGATAACAACTCGGGTCGTCCTTCTCCTCTTTAGTCCGAATGACACGGCGTCCCTGATTTCCATAAAGAACTTCAAATTTTGATTCGTCTGACCACAGAACAGTTTTCCACTTTGCCACAGTCCATTTTAAATGAGCCTTGGCCCAGAGAAGACGTCTGCGCTTCTGGATCGTGTTTAGATACGGCTTCTTCTTTGAACTATAGAGTTTTAGCTGGCAACGGCGGATGGCACGGTGAATTGTGTTCACAGATAATGTTCTCTGGAAATATTCCTGAGCCCATTTTGTGATTTCCAATACAGAAGCATGCCTGTATGTGATGCAGTGCCGTCTAAGGGCCCGAAGATCACGGGCACCCAGTATGGTTTTCCGGCCTTGACCCTTACGCACAGAGATTCTTCCAGATTCTCTGAATCTTTTGATGATATTATGCACTGTAGATGATGATATGTTCAAACTCTTTGCAATTTTACACTGTCGAACTCCTTTCTGATATTGCTCCACTATTTGTCGGTGCAGAATTAGGGGGATTGGTGATCCTCTTCCCATCTTTACTTCTGAGAGCCGCTGCCACTCCAAGATGCTCTTTTTATACCCAGTCATGTTAATGACCTATTGCCAATTGACCTAATGAGTTGCAATTTGGTCCTCCAGCTGTTCCTTTTTTGTACCTTTAACTTTTCCAGCCTCTTATTGCCCCTGTCCCAACTTTTTTGAGATGTGTTCCTGTCATGAAATTTCAAATGAGCCAATATTTGGCATGAAATTTCAAAATGTCTCACTTTCGACATTTGATATGTTGTCTATGTTCTATTGTGAATAGAATAGAATCAGTTTTTGAAATTTGTAAATTATTGCATTCCGTTTTTATTTACAATTTGTACTTTGTCCCAACTTTTTTGGAATCAGGGTTGTAGTACATGCTTGATTGGAGTATCATGCTGGAGTATAGTACACATTTGAGTATAGTGTCATGTTGGAGTATAGCACACGTTTGATTGGAGTATCGTGCTGGAGTATAGTACATGTTTGATTGGAGTATCGTGCTGGAGTATAGTGCATGTTTGAGTGAAGTATTGTGCTGTGAGTATAGTACACATTTCAGTGTAGTGTCATGCTGGAGTATAGTACACATTTGATTGGACTATCGTGCATGTTGGAGTATAGTACACGTTTGATTGGAGTATCATGCTGGAGTATCGTGCTGGAGTATAGTACGTTTGATTGGACTATTGTGCATGTTGGAGTATAGTACACGCTTGAGTGTAGTATAATGTTAGAGTACTGTGTGATACTTTTGTTTTTGAGTCTCACCTCTCGGTCCAGTTCCTGGATCAGAGTAACCCGTCCTGACTTGGGCTCGACCCGGAAATGCTCTTTAGAGCCGTTCTCAAAGCTAATATCATACCTGACCTCATCTCCTTCTGGATCTGTTCCATTTAGAGTGAACACCTGAGATCCTAAAATACACACACAGGTTGGTATGTTGATGTTTGTGATAAATAAATGAATCAACACATTAGTTTCTATCTGCACTTCATGAGTGTGTCGGCTGGAGACTGAAGTCGGCTCCGGAGAGCAAACACACACCTCGTTCTCGTGTTCTTGTGAGCTGCACTGTGGTGATTAGCATTCAGTGGGAACACCATTTGATTTAGTCACACTGAATGAGATCTCAGTAAACTCTGAATCGAGCCAGAAACTGTAGCCTGTAGAATGGAGTTTCGACGAATATCAGCTCACTAGAACTGATAAACCCAGGGAGGGTCAGTGAAATTAATTCATTTAATTAAGTTTAATTAAGACTTTAATTTAGCTCACATGAGAAGGAGATGACGTTTACAAAGCAGCTGATGGTAATGTGGATATCGGAGAACATACTGTATTAGTGAAATATTAGGGGAAACATCTTTAAAAAAATAAAAACATGGTTTGTCATTGATTAAAATGGTTCAGTTTTAGAGATTAAAAATTCTGCTGCGTTTCATCAACTACTGTCCATCTCAAAGAAAATTAACAATAACCAACTGACTTAAATACTAAAACTAATGTAATTTTTCCAAAACTTGTTCTAAAACTAAAGCAAAATTCAACTTTGCTGCTAAAATTAATCCTTATTTGAATGGATACTTTCACTTTTTTGAAGTAAGAATTTCACTGTTACTCTTTGTTTTTTCTTGGGTTGTGAACTTTAACACTGCTACAGAACGCAGTTCATCTCTCATCTTTCAGGTTACAAATCTCTACAAATTCTCCACGTATCATCCAGCTGTCTCCACTTTGTAGGTTTCTGAAGATAAAATAAAGTGTTTTGTCACTCAGACTGTCATGTACAAGCTGAGACGTAAGTGGCTTTACGCAGATTAGTGAAGGATCAACTTCGTTATAACCCACATACATGACTGACACAACAGTAACACATTAGCATCTGGCTAATCTTAGGGTACATTATTAACCCTGTGATACAGAGTGTGTGTCCAGGAGTGTGTATGATGAATATAGGTGTTCCTCACCAACTGGGGTGTCTTCAAAGATGCTAAACAGTGCCATGTTCCCATTGTCATGGAAATACGGTGCAAAGTCTGATAGTCCTGAAAAAAAAAATATATATATATATATATATTATACTTTATGCTCAGTGGGGAACTATGACAAAAGAGAGAAACAGATGGAAAATTTGATACACATATACCCCTTTTCAACCAACAGGGAGCAAGTTCTTGAACAGGTTCCATTCAGGATTCTCACAATCAGAGCCCCTACCGTCCCGCGTCAGTAATACAGGGGTTGGTAAAAAACACTCTGAGCCCCTACCGTCCCCGAGCACATCGGACAGCGTCAGTAATAAAGGAGTCGGTAAAAAACACTCTGAGCCCCTACCGTCCCCGAACACATCGGACAGCGTCAGTAATACAGGGGTCGGTAAAAAACACTCTGAGCCCCTACCGTCCCCGAACACATCGGACAGCGTCAGTAATACAGGGGTCGGTAAAAAACACTGAGCCCCTACCGTCCCCGAGCACATCGGACAGCGTCAGTAATACAGGGGTCGGTAAAAAACACTCTGAGCCCCTACCGTCCCCGAGCACATCGGACAGCGTCAGTAATACAGGGGTCGGTAAAAAACACTCTGAGCCCCTACCGTCCCCGAACACATCGGACAGCGTCAGTAATACAGGGGTCGGTAAAAAACACTGAGCCCCTACCTTCCCGAGCACATCGGACAGCGTCAGTAATACAGGGGTCGGTAAAAAACACTGAGCCCCTACCGTCCCCGAGCACATCGGACAGCGTCAGTAATACAGGGGTCGGTAAAAAACACTGAGCCCCTACCGTCCCCGAGCACATCGGACAGCGTCAGTAATACAGGGGTCGGTAAAAAACACTGAGCCCCTACCGTCCCCGAGCACATCGGACAGCGTCAGTAATACAGGGGTCGGTAAAAAACACTGAGCCCCTCCCGTCCCCGAGCACATCGGACAGCGTCAGTAATACAGGGGTCGGTAAAAAACACTGAGCCCCTCCCGTCCCCGAGCACATCGGACAGCGTCAGTAATACAGGGGTCGGTAAAAAACACTGAGCCCCTACCGTCCCCGAGCACATCGGACAGCGTCAGTAATACAGGGGTCGGTAAAAAACACTGAGCCCCTACCGTCCCCGAGCACATCGGACAGCGTCAGTAATACAGGGGTCGGTAAAAAACACTGAGCCCCTACCGTCCCCGAGCACATCGGACAGCGTCAGTAATACAGGGGTTGGTAAAAAACACTGAGCCCCTACCGTCCCCGAGCACATCGGACAGCGTCAGTAATACAGGGGTCGGTAAAAAACACTGAGCCCCTACCGTCCCCGAGCACATCGGACAGCGTCAGTAATACAGGGGTCGGTAAAAAACACTGAGCTCCTACCGTCCCCGAGCACATCGGACAGCGTCAGTAATACAGGGGTCGGTAAAAAACACTCTGAGCCCCTACCGTCCCCGAACACATCGGACAGCGTCAGTAATACAGGGGTCGGTAAAAAACACTGAGCCCCTACCATCCCCGAGCACATTGGACAGCGTCAGTAATACAGGGGTCGGTAAAAAACACTGAGCCCCTACCGTCCCCGAGCACATTGGACAGCGTCAGTAATACAGGGGTCGGTAAAAAACACTGAGCTCCTACCGTCCCCGAGCACATCGGACAGCGTCAGTAATACAGGGGTCGGTAAAAAACACTCTGAGCCCCTACCGTCCCCGAGCACATCGGACAGCGTCAGTAATACAGGGGTCGGTAAAAACCACTGAGCTCCTACCGTCCCCGAGCACATCGGACAGCGTCAGTAATACAGGGGTCGGTAAAAAACACTCTGAGCCCCTACCGTCCCCGAGCACATCGGACAGCGTCAGTAATACAGGGGTCGGTAAAAACCACTGAGCCCCTACCTTCCCCGAGCACATCGGACAGCGTCAGTAATACAGGGGTCGGTAAAAAACACTCTGAGCCCCTACCATCCCCGAGCACATCGGACAGCGTCAGTAATACAGGGGTCGGTAAAAAACACTGAGCCCCTACCGTCCCCGAGCACATCGAACAGCGTCAGTAATACAGGGGTCGGTAAAAACCACTGAGCCTCTACCGTCCCCGAGCACATCGGACAGCGTCAGTAATACAGGGGTTGGTAAAAAACACTCTGAGCCCCTACCGTCCCCGAGCACATCGGACAGCGTCAGTAATAAAGGAGTCGGTAAAAAACACTCTGAGCCCCTACCGTCCCCGAACACATCGGACAGCGTCAGTAATACAGGGGTCGGTAAAAAACACTCTGAGCCCCTACCGTCCCCGAACACATCGGACAGCGTCAGTAATACAGGGGTCGGTAAAAAACACTGAGCCCCTACCGTCCCCGAGCACATTGGACAGCGTCAGTAATACAGGGGTCGGTAAAAAACACTCTGAGCCCCTACCGTCCCCGAGCACATCGGACAGCGTCAGTAATACAGGGGTCGGTAAAAAACACTGAGCCCCTCCCGTCCCCGAGCACATCGGACAGCGTCAGTAATGCAGGGGTCGGTAAAAAACACTGAGCCCCTCCCGTCCCCGAGCACATCGGACAGCGTCAGTAATACAGGGGTCGGTAAAAAACACTGTGCCCCTACCGTCCCCGAGCACATCGGACAGCGTCAGTAATACAGGGGTCGGTAAAAAACACTGAGCCCCTACCGTCCCCGAGCACATCGGACAGCGTCAGTAATACAGGGGTCGGTAAAAAACACTGAGCCCCTACCGTCCCCGAGCACATTGGACAGCGTCAGTAATACAGGGGTCGGTAAAAAACACTGAGCTCCTACCGTCCCCGAGCACATCGGACAGCGTCAGTAATACAGGGGTCGGTAAAAAACACTCTGAGCCCCTACCGTCCCCGAACACATCGGACAGCGTCAGTAATACAGGGGTCGGTAAAAAACACTGAGCCCCTACCATCCCTGAGCACATTGGACAGCGTCAGTAATACAGGGGTCGGTAAAAAACACTGAGCCCCTACCGTCCCCGAGCACATTGGACAGCGTCAGTAATACAGGGGTCGGTAAAAAACACTGAGCTCCTACCGTCCCCGAGCACATCGGACAGCGTCAGTAATACAGGGGTCGGTAAAAAACACTCTGAGCCCCTACCGTCCCCGAGCACATCGGACAGCGTCAGTAATACAGGGGTCGGTAAAAACCACTGAGCCCCTACCATCCCCGAGCACATCGGACAGCGTTAGTAATACAGGGGTCGGTAAAAAACACTCTGAGCCCCTACCATCCCCGAGCACATCGGACAGCGTCAGTAATACAGGGGTCGGTAAAAAACACTGAGCCCCTACCGTCCCCGAGCACATCGGACAGCGTCAGTAATACAGGGGTCGGTAAAAAACACTCTGAGCCACTACCGTCCCCGAGCACATCGGACAGCGTCAGTAATACAGGGGTCGGTAAAAACCACTGAGCCCCTACCATCCCCGAGCACAACGGACAGCGTCAGTAATACAGGGGTCGGTAAAAAACACTGAGCCCCTACCATCCCCGAGCACATTGGACAGCGTCAGTAATACAGGGGTCGGTAAAAAACACTGAGCCCCTACCGTCCCCGAGCACATAGGACAGCGTCAGTAATACAGGGGTCGGTAAAAAACACTGAGCCCCTACCGTCCCCGAGCACATCGGACAGCGTCAGTAATACAGGGGTCGGTAAAAAACACTGAGCCCCTACCGTCCCCGAGCACATCGGACAGCGTCAGTAATACAGGGGTCGGTAAAAAACACTGAGCCCCTACCGTCCCCGAGCACATCGGACAGCGTCAGTAATACAGGGGTCGGTAAAAAACACTGAGCCCCTACCGTCCCCGAGCACATCGGACAGCGTCAGTAATACAGGGGTCGGTAAAAAACACTGAGCCCCTACCGTCCCCGAGCACATCGGACAGCGTCAGTAATACAGGGGTCGGTAAAAAACACTGAGCTCCTACCGTCCCCGAGCACATCGGACAGCGTCAGTAATACAGGGGTCGGTAAAAAACACTCTGAGCCCCTACCGTCCCCGAGCACATCGGACAGCGTCAGTAATACAGGGGTCGGTAAAAACCACTGAGCCCCTACCGTCCCCGAGCACAACGGACAGCGTCAGTAATACAGGGGTCGGTAAAAAACACTGAGCCCCTACCATCCCCGAGCACATTGGACAGCGTCAGTAATACAGGGGTCGGTAAAAAACACTGAGCCCCTACCGTCCCCGAGCACATTGGACAGCGTCAGTAATACAGGGGTCGGTAAAAAACACTGAGCCCCTACCGTCCCCGAGCACATCGGACAGCGTCAGTAATACAGGGGTCGGTAAAAAACACTGAGCTCCTACCATCCCCGAGCACATCGGACAGCGTCAGTAATACAGGGGTCGGTAAAAAACACTCTGAGCCCCTACCGTCCCCGAGCACATCGGACAGCGTCAGTAATACAGGGGTCGGTAAAAACCACTGAGCCCCTACCATCCCCGAGCACAACGGACAGCGTCAGTAATACAGGGGTCGGTAAAAAACACTCTGAGCCCCTACCATCCCCGAGCACATAGGACAGCGTCAGTAATACAGGGGTCGGTAAAAACCACTGAGCCCCTACCGTCCCCGAGCACATCGAACAGCGTCAGTCATACAGGGGTCGGTAAAAACCACTGAGCCCCTACCGTCCCCGAGCACATTGGACAGCGTCAGTAATACAGGGGTCGGTAAAAACCACTGAGCCCCTACCGTCCCCGAGCACATCGGACAGCGTCAGTAATACAGGGGTCGGTAAAAAACACTCTGAGCCCCTACCATCCCCGAGCACATCGGACAGCGTCAGTAATACAGGGGTCGGTAAAAAACACTGAGCCCCTACCGTCCCCGAGCACATCGGACAGCGTCAGTAATACAGGGGTCGGTAAAAAACACTCTGAGCCCCTACCATCCCCGAACACATCGGACAGCGTCAGTAATACAGGGGTCGGTAAAAAACACTGAGCCCCTCCCGTCCCCGAGCACATCGGACAGCGTCAGTAATACAGGGGTCGGTAAAAAACACTCTGAGCCCCTACCATCCCCGAGCATATCGGACAGCGTCAGTAATACAGGGGTCGGTAAAAACCACTGGGAGCCCCTACTGACCAGGTTTCCATCTCTCCAGCTTGCCCATCAAACTGCCTGTGTGTGTTTATATTTACAGAACATGGAAACACTACACGGTTAGTTGATCCTTGCAGTCCAGCTTTTTATTATGGTTTTCATTCCATCATTCTGGAGCTTGTTTGGATCTCAATCGTATTCTATTTTTTCCTCAACTGCTAGATTCAGTTCACCATGTGATCCTGCGGGGATACAGTCACTTTCACAAACTGCAGCTGTCTATGATTTTGCTCACAGAGGAGCTTACAAAAGTTGTTAAAAAATATAATTTAAAAAAAAATCAGATTGCAAGTTGTGGTGCGATTGGGAAAAAAAGGAGTCTTGTTTGTGAGCGAATATGAAGAGGTTAACATACTGAATTGAAAATTTTTCCACTGTTGATGTACCAACTAAAATAAGTGTGTGTGTGTGTGTGTGTGTGTGTGTGTGTGTGTGTGTGTGTGTGTGTGTACTTGCTATATATTGAGGATCAGAATATTTTTTTACCAGCAAAGTGAGGACATTTTTGGGAAGCAAGGACATTTTGTCTGGTCCTCATTTTTTCAAAGGGCTTTTTGAGGGTTAAAACTGAGTTTTAGGGTTCAGATTGGAACGCGGTTTAGGTTAGGGTAAGGGGTGGAGTTTGGGTAAAGGGTGGGGTTAGGCATTTAGTTGTGATGGTTAAGGTTAGGGGATAGGGAATGCATTATGTCAGGTCCCCACAAAGATTGAAGTACAAGAATGTGTGTGTGTGGTCAGTTCACACAAGCAGCTTGAATTCTCCTCATTTTGTATCTCTGAAGCTAACAAACAACCTCCTCATCACCATGGTTACATCACCCTTTACGTCATCTTCATTTAATCACCAAGCTCAGTATAGATTCCTTTACCTTTTGAACATCAGTTAAAGCAGGGTAAGTCAGTCATTTTGGAAACACCAGTCAGAGGAAGTTAGGTTTTGAAAATATGGCACCGAAAACCCCTCCCCCTCCCTTCATCCCTCCCTCTAAAACACATGAACGCGCACTGCCTGACTCCTGCTGGAGGATGAGTCCATGAGAGACAGCGGAGGGGGAGGAGCTTAGCACATCATTGTCATGTCATATCCAACTACCTCACGTCTCATTGACATACAAGGAAACACCCAACATTATCATAATGAATGTAAACCACAAACATGGCTATTGTTAGCACTCACAGCTGTCGACTAGCTCGCTAGCTTTAGCATTATGTCTGATTAGCCTTGTGGAAGATTCCAGTCTAGCGCGATGAGGCCGAGGTGGTAGACGCGTAAGTGGACCATTCAATTCTTTTCTTCAGACCGAGTAAAATGATTGGACGAGCTTTTTCCAGCCCTGCGCCTGCCACAGGGGATGAGTTTTTTCTTTTTATTGCCAAAGTATTTGGTTTGTTCACTGAGGTCAGGATGTGAAGAGAATTTCAAGAAATATAACAAACAATTCTTCTAAAATAAATCATATACGCAAGCTTTAAATGTTGACAGTAATATTTTTGACTGCGTATCGGCTATTAGGGTTTTTAGTTTTGCACTCACCACTCACACAGAACACCCTTTTATAATAATAATAATAATAATACTCTAATGAGCAGGAGCCTCTGGCTGTGTGAGATCTTCCGAACACATACACACGTAATCTAAATGTCATGATGAGTAGTTTCATCCTGTTTAATCAACCAGTTAACATGAAAAATTATAAAACGTGTAAATCTGAGAGAAGGAGATCGGTGTGTGACTCACGTGCTTCAGGAGGCATGCGGCATGTGTGGAGAGGAAAAAACAGAATATATATATATATATATATATATATATATATATATATATATATATATAAAATACAAAACGTGCACACACAGTGTTGAATTAACCTCTAACATATAGAATGAAATCATACAGCAGTGATTGAACACGTTGGTTATTTATTCATCCTCATAAAATCTTCCTTGTTCAAGAGTTAAATAAACACAAAGCATCAAATTATCCAAACAGTACTGAAACGACTTTTCCTTTAGAACTGAACGAGCCATTCCAAGGTCCAGGGGTCACGTTAGGATTAATTAACCACACAGTGTTGAATGAACACTTCAGTGTTTGAATTCTTTTTCATTCTCATCCTCCTTTAAATGAACCTGTACAGAGCTGAAGGAGTTCATGACCAGACTCGAGGTAATGATCCGAAACAGTGCTGAATTAATTCAGTGTTTTATTCTACACTAGTGTTGAGTTTACTGAATATAAAGCTCTGTCATTTTATTTAACTCTATGAGGATGGACACACACCCCTGGTGAATGCTGTAGTTGTTAATTCCACAAGGTGAGGGATTTCTCAGTGTGATTAAAGGATTAATGCTGCACTCAATTCCACACAACGACATGAACATTTCTGATTTCAGAAGAAAAAAACAGTTTATAAAAGTGTGTACTCACCTGGCGTGGCGTTCAGGACGAGGAGGACGAGGACGCAGAGACTGTGTGTGTGTGGACTCTTCATCCTGAGTGTGTGTACATGTGTGTGTGTGAGGATCATACAGAGACACAGAGATTCTGGAGACGTCTTCCAGCCAGCTGAGGCTGAGAAGTGTGACACACACACACACACACACACACACACACACACACACACACACTAATCTGCTGACATCTCTTACTTCCACTCGGGGGTTCTTCACGACTCTCTCTATTGTATATGTGTGGGGTTTTTTTTATTTAAATATATTATTTAGCTTTTTCCTGAAACATTTAACCTCTAAAAATAACCAAAAATAATCATTTCTGCTAAATTAGTAATTTATGAATAAATATTTGAACATATTTAGCTAATATAATTATTTACTTCACATTTCTATACAAAGCAAAAAAATATATATATAAATTGGTAATGAACAATTTTATTACTCATTTATTATTGCTACTTGATAATTGCATATACCATATATAAGTATTAATGATAAAATAGCTATGAATAAAGTATTTCTAGATTATTATAAATGCAACGCTTTATTATAAATTTTGAAAATACAGTGAGACATTTACACATGCGTTACACGTGGGGGTGTATAAACTTTTGCACGCTCTGCAGGAATGAATCACCTTGTGAAATTTCCTTGTGAATATGACACCACTGTAGATCTCAGGTCAGAGTCTCGTGTGTGTTTTTTCCTTTGAAGTCAAGCTGTCACATGTATCTCAGGTGTAAAAATAACGATCGTGTGACGCAGGACAATGATGTGCAGTCACGAAATATGAAAACAGCCAATCACGTTCCCTCATTACTTCCTGAAATACACAGTTTCCAGGAGGAACAGGAGATAACGACAACTGAAGAGTGTGGTGTTAGACATTAGTACTTAAATGGTAATTACTGTGTAATAAACCAGTTATTACACTTTTTACCCACAACAGTGGATAGCAGAGTCCAAAAACTCACAGACACTCCCCGGCCACTTTAATAGGAACTTCTTGTTGATTGTAAGATCCCTGTTCTTAGCTGCAGGAGTGAAACCCAATGTGTTCTTTCTGCTGTTGCATGCTGAGATGCTTTTCTGCTCACCCCGGTTGTAAAGAGTGATTATATGAGTTACTATATCCTTCCTGGCAAAAAAAAAAAAAGCTCAAGCCAATCTGTCCATTTTCTGATCTCTGACCCTCTCTTATCAACAAGGGGTTGGTTTTGTTTCCACCTACAGAACTGTCGCTCGCTCACTCAGTGTTTGTTTTCCGCACCATTCTGTCTAAACTCTAGAGACTGTTGTACAACCCTGCTTCCAAAAAAGTTGGGACAAAGTACAAATTGTAAATAAAAACGGAATGCAATAATTTACAAATCTCAAAAAATGATATTGTATTCACAATAGAACATAGACAACATGTCAAATGTCAAAACTGAGAGATTTTGAAATTTCATGCCAAATATTGGCTCATTTGAAATTTCATGACAGCAACACATCTCAAAAAAGTTGGGACAGGGGCAATAAGAGGCTGGAAAAGTTAAAGGTACAAAAAAGGAACAGCTGGAGGACCAAATTGCAACTCATTAGGTCAATTGGCAATAGGTCATTAACATGACTGGGTATAAAAAGAGCATCTTGGAGTGGCAGCGGCTCTCAGAAGTAAAGATGGGAAGAGGATCACCAATCCCCCTAATTCTGCGCCGACAAATAGTGGAGCAATATCAGAAAGGAGTTCGACAGTGTAAAATTGCAGAGAGTTTGAACATATCATCATCTACAGTGCATAATATCATCAAAAGATTCAGAGAATCTGGAAGAATCTCTGTGCGTAAGGGTCAAGGCCGGAAAACCATACTGGGTGCCCGTGATCTTCGGGCCCTTAGACGGCACTGCATCACATACAGGCATGCTTCTGTATTGGAAATCACAAAATGGGCTCAGGAATATTTCCAGAGAACATTATCTGTGAACACAATTCACCGTGCCATCCGCCGTTGCCAGCTAAAACTCTATAGTTCAAAGAAGAAGCCGTATCTAAACATGATCCAGAAGCGCAGACGTCTTCTCTGGGCCAAGGCTCATTTAAAATGGACTGTGGCAAAGTGGAAAACTGTTCTGTGGTCAGACAAATCAAAATGTGAAGTTCTTTATGGAAATCAGGGACGCCGTGTCATTCAGACTAAAGAGGAGAAGGACGACCCAAGTTGTTATCGGCGCTCAGTTCAGAAGCCTGCATCTCTGATGGTATGGGGTTGCATTAGTGCGTGTGCCATGGGCAGCTTACACATCTGGAAAGACACCATCAATGCTGAAAGGTATATCCAGGTTCTAGAGCAACATATGCTCCCATCCAGACGACGTCTCTTTCAGGGAAGACCTTGCATTTTCCAACATGACAATGCCAAACCATATACTGCATCAATTACAGCATCATGGCTGCGTAGAAGAAGGGTCCGGGTACTGAACTGGCCAGGCTGCAGTCCAGATCTTTCACCCATAGAAAACATTTGGCGCATCATAAAACGGAAGATACGACAAAAAAGACCTAAGACAGTTGAGCAACTAGAATCCTACATTAGACAAGAATGGGTTAACATTCCTATCCCTAAACTTGAGCAACTTGTCTCCTCAGTCCCCAGACGTTTACAGACTGTTGTAAAGAGAAAAGGGGATGTCTCACAGTGGGAAACATGGCCTTGTCCCAACTTTTTTGAGATGTGTTGTTGTCATGAAATTTAAAAATCACCTAATTTTTCTCTTTAAATGATACATTTTCTCAGTTTAAACATTTGATATGTCATCTATGTTCTATTCTGAATAAAATATGGAATTTTGAAACTTTGCAATTGCATTCCGTTTTTATTTACAATTTGTACTTTGTCCCAACTTTTTTGGAATCGGGGTTGTGTGTGAAAAGCCCAGGAGGAGATCAGCAGCTTCTGAAATACTCAAACCTCACGCTCATCTGGCTCAAACCAACACCCATACCACAGTGAAAGAAAGAAAGTCACACTTCACTGTGAGATCACAGTTTTTCCCGTTCTGATGTTTGAACATTGTGAACATTAACTGAAGCTCCTGATTTGGATCTGATGTAGAGCGAGCGGCTGATTAGAGAGCTGCACAAAACAGAACAGCAGGAGGATGTAGGGGTGTTCCTGATAAAAATTACCAGTGAGTGCATCGTGCAGAGGAAAAGGCGGTGTAATGGGATCTAAAAGTTAACGCGTGTTATAAACAGTGTAACTCGTTTAAAGTGCTGATGACACGTTTTTGACATCTTTGGCGATGTTTATAACATAAAAAGTAATTCCCGATGATCCATATATTAATTCACGAAGGCGCCTATTTTACAAGTTATGATAAACGCGGCTATTTGGGCAAATTTGACGGGGCTGCAGCACCCAGGAGACAAAAGAGGAGGAGGAGCTATATGACGTCAGCGAAAGAACCTTCCTCCTCACTTACCAGTTTGTTGTTGATGCGACAGGTGTTCAGTTTATCATTATTAGTATTTTTATTAGACATTATTAGACATTATATATATATATATATATATATATATATATATATATATATATATATATATATATATTAGTGCTGTCAAGCGATTAAAATATTTAATCTCGATTAATGTCGCGACTGTCATAGTTAACTCGCGATTAATCTCAATTTAATCGCACATTTTTGTCACATGAAAAACCATTGTAATTCTCTTATCAGCATAAAAAAGTGAATGGGCTTGCTCACCGTTCGAACTACGGGGGTACTCGGGGGATCCGAGATCCCCTGAAACAGACATGAGATCCCTTGAAAACATGATTTGGGAAATGTTGGGGGGTCTCTAAAATATTGGCAAAATGATGTTTATTGACATAGCAATCGTGTGTAACGGGAAGCATTTTCATATCCGAAGTGAGCGCGCAATGGAGAGCCGCGCTCTGAGACAAGCGCAAGCACCCCCCCAAGGGAAAATAAGGGACCCCCCGAAAATATCGGCATAGTTCGAACACTGATTGTACCAATGTTTTTTTTTTTATTGCAGAGCATAACACGTCTTGTCACAGCCACTGCAAAGTGGGGCTGGAGCCGCCGATGGGAAAACGAAACCTAAGCCTAGCACCGTGGCTCTTCGGGGGAGGGCAGAGGACTCTGGCTGTGTGGGGCGTGGCATCATGTCACAGAGCGTTAATCTCGCGATAAAAAATTTATCGCCGTTAAAATTGAGTCAAGTTAACACGTTAATAATGCGACATTTTTGACAGCACTAATATATATATAGTTATTATGCCTTCGCGTTGTGTTGCCGGCTTTTGCTCCAAAACCCACAAGGATGGGGTAAGTTTATTCAAGTTTCCCAGAGATCCCGAGCTGCATGCGAAGTGGGTGAAGCAAGTCAGGCGCACTCGTGACAAGTGGGAGCCCTCACCAACATCCGTCCTGTGCTCTGAACACTTCGATTTGGATTGTTTTGACACCCTTCCCAGCTTAAAAGAATCTCTTGGGTGTTCAGTTCAGCACAAACGTGTGTTACTACCATCAGCAGTGCCTACAGTATTCCGGAGGGGGTCTACTAGTAGCTATGCCGGATCCAGCAGTCGCCTGGGACAAGCCGACTCCTCCAAACACAGTCCTCCTGTCAGAACATGTGTTGAGAAACGACATAAGCATACATGTCAACCTATACAGAATGTCCGTATTTTATACGGATTTGATTCAATAAACGTAGTATACGGGCGTATAAATAAAGTTATACGTATTCTTTAAAAAAAAACTTCAATATTTAGAGCTATAATCAATTCCCACGATGATAAAAGAACGCATAACATTTCCAAACGTACTGTACACCACACACAGCCAGTAAAGAGTCTTATGAAATCGCGCATTATCTTGTGGTAGCAAGACTTCGTTCCACTTTTGATCATGCGCACACCGCATTGCGAGAATCCCAGCAACCGTGAAGTCATATTAACGCCGGCTTCTGCGTAGAATCATACGTCATCCTCGCCCGAGAATAAAGATGCCTCATTCATGTGCTGCGTTTAACTGTACCAACGAGATCACATGGGATTACCTTTCACAGGTGAGACTGGAAAAATACTTTTCATTGTATTTGGTCATTATAACGTAATTTTACGAACAGATTTTTCTGGCTTTGTGGCTAATATGAAGTCTCGCGCATAATAGCCGCTCGGTGAAACCTGTCTCCAAACAACGAAGTATTTCCTTCGTAACTACGCTGATAACACTTTGTGTTTTTGTCAAACATTAGAGCTTTGTATTCATTCTGAAGGTTTACTGTTATTAATATTGAATAAAAAGTAACTGGGATATATCATTGTTAATTATCATTCAAATTTTAGGTACATTATTTTAATTTGCATCTTATACGGATTTTATAAGGGAAATACGGATTTTGGAGGTTGGTTATACAGGTTTGATTGACCAAAGGTTGACATGTATGCATAAGATAAAGGTACGTAGAGCTATAGAGTGCTCGGACATGATGCTAAAAATAGTAACCATGCGGTCTGCGCGGCCATCTTGGAAGTGACTCGCTCCAGAGCGCTCATAGAGTACACATCATAGAGTACACATTCATGATAATCATAAACGTAATCATAAAGTCGGCGTGATATCAGTCATGTATTTGCTTGTGAAAGCTTGCGGCCTTCACGTAACTGCCGCCTAGCAACGAGAGGCAAAGGGTAAAGAGGGTAGGCTATCATAGATTCTATTCGGAAGAGATCAACACATGATTGCTTAAAAATGAGGTATTTTAACAATTTGCATCTGTTTTGTGATTATCGTGACACTTGTGTGTTCTATAGAACTGTATGTCTTATCAGCACATCGAGGATCTTCCACCGGAGGCTTTAGCAAGTACTCGTAGCAACACTACACTTTACCCTTTGCCATGCGTTGTTAGGGAACGGTAGCAAGTACCCCGATGACCGACTTCAAGAATATGTAGAAAAAAATTTAGAAATTATCCTTTCCAAGAGTCATTTGAGCTTAGTGTATTGCATTTCCATTTATATTGTAGGTTCTTGCTGATGTTTTTGCGGAGTCTGACGCAGCTGCTGAATCAGAAGCTGCAGAGTTTGTATGTACTAGTTGTGAACATTCACATTATTATCAATCTCATTTATTTAAAATCAGATAAAATCATGCCATCGTGATCACTGCTTAAAGTGCCAGTATTTGGTTGTTGAAGAGCTAGCACTAGAGAGTTCACCGGCGTTTTCATGCGCCATTTCCATTGAGTAGAACAGCCAGTGAACCGCAGCGCGTTCTTCCGCTGACGTCACAGCATGGCTGCGAGCCACGGACCCAGTTTTCTTGCGCTGTGCAATTAAAAGTTGGATATTCACGTAACAACAGCTTCTTTTCACGTAATTATAACAGAAATCTAACATGCTTGCCATGTTGTATAGTTTAAGAAATGGGTCAGTCCATGAAATGATGTTACTTTTCATTGGTCCGGGTTTACATAATCATTTCATCTTTAATTTCCATGATTTAAAGAAATATTTAGCAGATTATCCATAAATATGTTTGAAGAAATAAAATAAATAAAAAAATGAAGTTTTCTTTTGAAATAAAGAAATGTGAAACATTTTCTTCCCCTGTGACTGGACACGGATGACACGTTTTTTGTGACATGGAATATTTGCTGACTTTGAGCTTAAATAAACCTTCATTACTTTGAGAATTTCAATAAAATTAGTTTCATGGTACTTGCAATTTAGTTTTACACTCACATAATAAAGTTAAGAAGGTTCTATAAACTATTTAGCTTCGAATTCATCCACTAAAAATAGGTTGTGAACGTAACATTGTGATGTCCTACCGTGTTACGTTAGAAACCAGGCTTATAAAAAATGATAAAACGAGTTGAAATCATGATTGATGTTTTTAATATAAAGAAGAATTTACTATAAAACCATGTAGGTAGAAAGAAATTTAAACAAACGTCAATAAAAGAAATTATCGATGTTTTTTCTCACATCCTAACTTAGCGTCCACTCACTTCCTGGTTCGTTCACAACCTGCAAGACCTATTTACTCAGTCTAGGTCAGCTGAACTGACGCGAGAGAACTTCTCGCGGGATCTCACACACCACAACACGTGCTCTCGTCGCTATCAATGGCATCAAAATGGCAGCCAGCAAGAGCAGGTAGGTGATATTATCAGCGTGTCCAGCAAAGTTACGCTTAAAACCATGTTGCGTTCGACCGACAGTTGGTGATATGTGATAAGGAAGTCTACTATGTTATTGTGACTTGTATAACATGACGATATCATCTTACAGCTAAACATTTGTCACAACGCCAACAATCTGATCGCCTGTTTTGACGGGAAGATTTTGACTTGTTTATGTTTTCAGACACTATTCGCGGTCGTGTCCTTGTTACATTAGCAACCGGGTAAATATTTATGGATTTTATCATACATTGTAGAGCAGGAGTTATCTTAACAACTGTGTTATATTTTCTTATATGGTCAATGCTTCATGGAAATAAAAGCTGTTTTCAGTTGTAAATTGTTTTAAGTGACTCCGTCTGTGTCACATTTTGGTAACCCCATTTCATGGACTGACCCAAATTGCGTAGAGTCATGTTCGTGTCATCAGCACTTTAAAGGAATGAGGTGCTGCTGTGTTCACGGCTGATGCTCCGAGTGGCCATGTTGATCCGACGTCACTTCCTGCGCTCAGGGTTGAGGAGACGCCCCGAGTTTGAGTCACGGGGGTGTTTCCTTTGGCTTTCCCAAAACCAGAGGTTGAAAATGACGAGCCGATTAATCATATTTATTACTCCGATATTTTATTTAGTGCATCATAAAATAAACATGAATTAAATCAATAAATAATGGCTGCTCTGAAGCCGTCAGTGGAACCAGAGTGAACTCTTTAAAGATGATTTTTTTTTCCACTTCTGAGAGTTTAAAATATCAGAACTATTCTTCCTGTTGATAGACATGCAAAGTGATATATTTGCTTGGAAATTAAACTTTAAAGAAAATAAACCACAACAGCGACTTTATTACGTGAACACAGTGCTAATGAAGCTCCGCTGAGCACAGGACGATCAGAGTGAGAATATCTACAGCTCAGCTGAGTGCGGAACTCTCTGTGCGCTTGTGAGAGAGTGTAAATGGCAGCTAAACCCCAGGAGCAGGAATGGAAACTGATTTCTTTCTTTTGCTTATAAACAGTTCACAGTTCATCCACTCTCACGTCCTCATCTCTTCACGAGGAGCAGGATTTTTCTGATGATTTACTTCTTCCTTCCTCCACCGCCGTTGGCAAGAATCATGACCATCCTCATGAAGATGTTGAGTGTGTCCATGTAGATGCCCATACACCTGTGAATCATCAACACACACACACACACACAATTACGAGTTAATTATAACCGCAGTGCGTGCACACGATCGGTTTTATTTTGTTCTTTGTTTCAGTACCATTCAGGCTTTAAGTCACTCGCCGGCTCCTCTGGACTTCATTAATGATTTCACTACAGTGTACAGTTTAAATTAATATAAACTAGCTTAAGGTAGGATATGAAATGAGAGAGAAAGATGGAGAGAGTTTGTGTTGAAGTGTGTGAGATCGGTGCAGAGTACTTACGCGTTGATGGGGTCGTATTTCTGCGTGGCGTACAGCGGGTGCGTCTCGGCTCGTTTGATCACCTTCTGCGTGTCGTACAGCAGGAACATGCTGAAGAGGATCAGACCTCCATAAACGGCCACCGAGTACAGACCTGCCCCGAACGCCGAGGTGGGAGGCAGGAACATGGAGCCTGGGACAACGGCATCATGGGAAATGTTCAGAAGGCAACCCATTCCACATTAACGCACAATAATCTCTGAAATAAATTTCCTAAGAGGGGATGCGTGCGAGTGTGTGTGTTAGCTAACGAGCACAAACCCAGTGATGAGACGAAGACCACTCCGAAGCCGATGGCGAGCGGTCCGCCCATATTCAGGAACTTCTCACTGGGAGCACACATGGCCACGGTGGAGAGACCGCCCACAATGCCCGCTGTGTACCACGCCGCACGCATCATCAGGGGACCGCCCAGCAGAGTGAGGGGAGCCACGACGGCACCCATCACACCTACACAGAGCGAGGAGAAAAAAAAAAAAAAAAAAAAAAATTGTACTGAAATAAATTATTTCCATTACACAATGCTTTTTTTTTTTTTAATTCTATCTACGTTCACTGGATATGAGCAATCACACGCTCTGATAGCCTAGTAGTAGAGTAGCCAATCAGCTCATATACCGTGATTAGAGAAAAACAAAATGGCAGCACGTGTTGCTGAACCAATCAAGGATGAAATAAAAACTCTACTCGAAAACACCCCCCCCCCAAAAAAAAGAAAAAAAATGGAAAGAAAGTATTTGCTTGTAAGAATGCGTCTTTATTTATTTTTCAAGAATTATCACATTTTTCACAAATTGCTCCCGTCATTTCGCCGGTTTGTTTACGTTCTAAACCAAAATGATTGTCAGACGTTTTGTATTAAGCTTTTATTAATTGAATTTGCAAAAAATAAAAATGCTCCGTTTCTCAAAATCCAGTGAATGTGGATAGAATAAAACAGTTATCCCACTCAATCTCGTCGTACACGGATTACAGACTCTCTCAACTCAACTTTATTTATATAGCACTTTAAAAAACAACCGTAGTTGAAAACGAGGTGCTGTACATAAAAGACAAAACAATTAAAAACAAACCGTTGTTTCATTGTTTTTAAAAGCAATTAGAAACTATAAAACAAATAAAAGCAAACCATAAAAACACTAAAACAAGAGCAGAGTCTCATGCGGAGTTAAAAGACAAGGAGTAAAAATGGGTTTTAAGACTAGTTTTAAAAATGGACAGTGAGGAAGCTTGCCTGATGACAATAAAGACAACTCGGTGCTACACAGCTCATCGGCTCTCGGCTCACGCACGACTCGATTTCAGCGAATAATTTAAATACGTTTATTGTAGTATATGCACGCTGTTTAGAATCCTACCACAATTAAAATAAATAAAAAAAAATCCTGTGCAATATTAAGAACATTCTAGTGCAAAGTCATAAACCATGAAACTATCTATAGATAAAAGACTTTAGTATAAATAAGCAGAGGATTACAGGAAATCGTGCGCTCCGAGTGGTCGAGAGATTCTGACCATTTCTCGATAATCTCCTCGAGCGACTCGGTAAAGTAGCGGCCGACTGCCTCGTCACTGTAAGTGAGGAAGAATTACAAACGTTGAAAGAAAATGCTGTTCCTGAATAAAAGCGCTAAAGATGCGCCGAAGTTTGGTCTAAAACTATTCAAAGGGAAGGTGGAGTTGGGATTTATTTTATCGATTTCAAAACAAAGGATTTTGTGTGACTCGGTGTAGATCAAGTCTGCGCTGCAAACGTTATTACATGAAGAGCTTGAAGACGGAAAGTGATTTTTTAAATAATCACTATAACAGGATAATAAAATAATAATCCGCCCCAGAGAATAATTGTTAAAGATATAAATATAGGTGATATAGAAGAGAGAGCAAAGCTTTTATTTTTTATATATATATATATATATATATATATATATATATATATATATATATATATATATATATATATATATATATATTTTTTTTTTTTTTTTTTTTTTTTTTTGACTCAAGCACAGCTGCATTAGTGCTTGTGTGAAAAAGTGGTACATCAACCTTTTTATTTTATTGCCATCTATTTAAATATATATTTAATGAATATTTAAAATTTTCCTCCCATTTACTTGTTTTTTTCAAGATCGCTCGTTTTCTAAAATAACTCTCTTTCCATACATCACACTGTAAAACTCTTAGTGCTTCAGTTTAAATGTCTGAAAAGTGCTTTATAAATAACTTGTGTACACAAATCTATAAATCTTGTCTGTGCGCTGCTGCCACCCAGTGGTGTAATAAATGTACTGCACATCTGATATCAGCTTACAGTAAATACAAGTTTTCCTTTTTACTCCATACTGAGGTTTTTCACCTGACGTCACAGGGTCACGTGACACCCCGGTGTCCGCCATAAGGTCAAGCTAGCTAATGTCAACAACATAGTAGCTAGTATGTTACTGTAGCAATGTTTACGTTCAGTCATTTGGATGACTTAAAACCTTTCAGTCTCAAGTTTTTCCTTTACTGGATTTACTAGTTTACTAGGGCTGGGTATTGGCAAAGACTTCACGATTCAATTCGAATCACGATTCACATGCCACGATGCGATACTATCACGATTCATCACGATTCTTGAATCATTGCGATGCATTGCGATATTTTCAATATATTTAAGTGAAAATGTAAAAAATAGAGCATAATTACCAGTGGCTGTGTACGATCTGGATAGTGTCTTCAATTGATACATCACACAGCAACTCAGTTCATATATACATGAATTTACTTAACATTATTGCCATTAAAACATTCTTAATACTTTGGTGGACACACTAATTACAAAAAGTGCAAATGATTAAGGTAGAATAATAAAAGAAAACTAATAAAATAAGGCTCATCAGTGACTGCCATTTTAAGTAGCTGCCATTAACAATAACATTTAACAGACATCAGATGGCACACTGAGAAAATGTCCGGGATCATTACTTCTGTAAATTGTTTTCGGCTAGGGATCACATAACGAGGCTCGAGTGTGTTTATCATACTTCTGAACCCACGATTTTCCACCACGCAATATGGCCGTAAATCTTGGCAAATGAATTCTGCAATGGACTCCGTTATTTTTTTCGCACGTACAGATGAGGGTGCGAGCTTGCTGTCGAGGGTTGTTTGTTTTATCATGGGTTGTGGTGGTTGTTGCTGTTGCAGTTTGTCTGGATGGCGCCTCTGAATGTGTGCTCTTAAGTTTGTTGTATTTCCACAATACTTTATCGACATGCTACAGTGTCTACAAATTGCGTGAGTCATGTCCATTTCATTTTTACCGTCTTTGTTTCGGAAGCCGAAATGCGTCCAAACATCGGCTTTAAACTGTGAGGGAGGCACGCGAATCTTCTCGGCTTCGTCCATGTTGCAAACAGAGAGAGCACTAGGCGCCCGCTTTCGGAAATACCAATGGCATGAAGAAGGCAGCGGGCGTCAACAACTCCACTGCGCCATCTACATGATTGGATGTTGCATCCTAGGCTACTTGTTTTTGGCTGATATTCGCCTACCGTTCATACAGTTTTATTCATTTATTTTTTAACGTTAATAATCGATATTTGGCATCAAGAATCGATGCAGTATATCGTGAAAGTTGGCGATGCAATGCATCGCCATGACGATTAATTTGCACACCACTATAGTTTACTGTAATTATGATCCGGCAGCTATTTACACCGGATCCAGTGTAAATAGCTGCCGGAGCGTGCTCTGGCTTGCTCCCCCTCAAATTAAGCAGCGCGCTCCGGCAGCTATTTACACTGGATCCGGTGTAAATAGCTGCCGGATCATAATTACAGTAAACTAGTAAATACAGTAAAGGAAAAACTTGAGACTGAAAGGTTTTAACAGTCATCCAAATGACTGAATGTAAACATTGCTACAGTAACATACTAGCTACTATGTTGTTGACATTAGCTAGTGCTAACAGCTAGCTGCTAGTACACTGCTACAACACAGACACCGACCCTAATAATACAGTTCTTGGTCATTGCCTGGTAACAGCAAGTTTATAACGGGCCATGTCTCAACAGACTAAGAAGTTATTTCAATGACATTTAATAACATTTTGTTTATCCTGAGGACCAAAAGTAAATGAAAATGTGAACAAACCTTAGCTGTAATAAGATGGCGACCACCGGCTCCAGGGACGACCCGCTGATGTAGGCATGTTACCCAGCCTGACACAAAATATTTGTAGGCATCCAAACTCTTATACGCTTTCAGATCAATACCTGTGTATGGTGATGGGTTTTTAACGACATAGGTATACAGATCATGTGGGCCGAAGTCAGGTAAACACGAGGGCTTCGTGCACTTCCGTACGTCAGTGAACAATCCTGGTGGAAGCAGGTAAACGTCGTTCTCTAAGCCTGCTAACCTCAATTTTTGCAAATCCCTCTCCCTCTGCTCGCCCTGTAAATGCCCTACGTCGCTGGATAGTGAAGGTGTTTTCTGCATCTCGCTCCTTTTTCTTTTATGTTTTTCGTTTGTCGCCTTCCTCGCATTCAAACTGATTCGAGCCGTGACGTCCAAAATGGCAGCATCACATGACTTGGTCACGTGGGTGAAAAACCTCAATTAAAACAGGAAGTGACCTCAGATCTCTCACCTTTACCCTGAAGGGTCTCGTGATTGTTTTTTCCCCCCCAACAGTATAATTACCTGCATGCAGCATCCAGGCCAGGTGTTTAGGAATGGGACTGTGTTCGTAGGAGAGGGACCTGACCAGCATCCCAGCACCGATCATTGCCGCGAACGTCGCTCCGATAGCCTGAGAGAGAGAATATTAGTGTTCTAACGTGTGTTAAAGACAGTACTGTAATATACAGGAGGGTGTGTATACTTTTGCATACCAGCCAGGATCCTCTCATCATGAGACCCAGGAGAGCAGGAGTCCTGCTGACAGCCACAGCAGAGAGAGCGGTCACGCCCACACTGCCCGCAAAGTACATGTAGGTGGAGTGGATCCGGTCCTTCACATACTGCGGCCAGATACTGAGAGAGAGAGAGAGAGAGAGGGGTATAGATAAATAGAAAAACCCACAGAAAGTTTGTAGACTTTTTATAAATTTCAGCACAATGATCGAGGACAGTCTCAGCTGCCTTCACAGAAATTTTAAAGGACTCCACCCTAGCGCCACCAACAGGGCAAATTTAGACACACGATGGACAGAGTAACTCAGGATCACGACGTTGTAGAAACACAAATCGTCTAACTCATGAGTCCATCCTGACCAACACTTCCTTCTCACGTCGTGGATTTATGAGGCAGTTCATCGACTTCATCTTAAACAAGCTTGGAGTTCATTTGCAACCTGGCAGGACTCCTGAAAACAGGAAGTGAGGTCATCCCTCAGCAACAGCTTGACCTTTGCCTTCCAAATTTATCATTTCTCCATGGGACAAAATGCTGAGGGTTAAACAAGTCTCCTGGTCTTCTTCAAAATCACCCTGTACCCCGATACCCGTGTATTACTCTTCACGGAGGAGAAGCTCCGTACTGTGTGTTCACAACCCTGCAAGTTACCACTTTACACATCGTTTGAGCTGTAATGAAGATTAAAGACATGAGTTTGTTTGCTCATCACTGAGGAGCTGCTATTCAAGTTTCATTTCATAATAAAAACTTTGGTTTAAGTTCAGTTTCAGCGTCCTGAGCAGTTTTTGTTTTCAGTACAGTAAATATTTGAACCTTCATTAAAATTCTGACACACACAGACAGACAGACTCACACAGCTTTCTCTAGCGCGCCGATCTCATTGGACATCCCGAGACCGTAATAACACAGAGCTCCGAGTCCAACTGCAGCTCCGCCCGCCAGGATAACCCTCCCCATCTGATCAACTGTACACACAGAGAGCGAGAGAGACAGACAGATGGGGAGGAGACAGACAGAGAAAGAGAGCACAAAGACAAGGGGGGGGAGACAGGGAGGAAAAGCAAGAGAGAGAGGAGACAGACAGAGAGAAAGGCACAGCGAGAGTGAGACACACACAGATGGGATATATTATACACAACTCTCAATCAGCTCACACACTTCCCTCCTCTCACACTGAAATAATAATAAATGTTGGAGACCGAGATGAGATGATGAACTGACTTTTAAACGCCGTGTCTGTCGCCGGTTCGAACGCTGCCTCCTGGAGCTGATCTTTGGCTGTCTTACTGCGCCGCAGTCCAAACCTCGCTCGGGTGGAGTAACCCTGAGACAAACAGAACAGCAGTGTTAGTGATAAACAGCTGCTGTCAAAGGGCCAGAGCATCCGTGAGGACATCCATATTCACCCCTTTAACCCAGAGGAACCTTTAAAAGGAAAAACGCTTTCTTGGAGAACGATCAGAGAGAGTTCCTTGTGAAGAACTGTGTGACCTGATGTTTACCTGGTGAGGTTTGAGAAGAGGTACGGCAGGTTTAAGAGCCGGGATCTTTGGCGTCAGAGCCGACCTCAGGCCGGTTACGGGGAGAGCCCGCAGGCACGCTAACCTTGCCACAAACATCGCTTCTACACACAGGAACACAACCTGAGGAGCAAACACAGCAGATTGGTCTGAGTCAGCACGCTTCGTTTTGATCTGACGTCACAGTTAACACGTGATCATATTGGTATGAAACCTTAAACTAAAACACCACCACACAACCTCGACTGAAAACGATTCACTATTCTGGACATTCGGTCACTTTAGATAGACTGATCTACAGAAATAGGATCGTAAGAGAAACCCACAAGCTTCTCTTTTGTTTCATTCATTTATTTTAGGAATTAATATTGGAAATATCAAAAGACATTTTGTGTGTTTGTGTCTGAAATGTTGTTGGGGGGGGAAGGGGCACACTCAGATAAACCAGGTTTAAATTAATAGCGTACGTGTTATTTTCTTCTTCACTTTCCTGACGTACAGCACTATCAGAATCATGTTTACTGGCCCAGTAAGCTGAACCACACAAGGAATTTGGTTCCAGGAGTTTGTGTCTCTCTCATGATACAGGGGACCAAAACAAATAAGTGTGAATATACATACAAGGGTAGTTCTTTGGTAACAGAAATACATTCACAGCTAAATGTGGTAACTTTTTTTAGCTGCAGTACTCAAGATAAAACATTTCACGCTGTATTAGGTCTTTTGACCCTAAAAAAAGGACAGAAAAATTGGCTATTTCACTCTGAACGCAAAATCTTTCATGAAGAAAAAAAAAAAAAAAAAAAAAGTCAGTAACGGAATTACGCCAGAAAAACACCTGAACTTTCATTTCTGAAAATTCTAACGAGGATTTATTTAAAGCGACATTGCTATAACTGGGATGATGATTTTTAAATATAGCTTTCAGTACATTTTGCCTTGGAGTCTATACTTTAGCATCAGCACTGAGCTGACAAGTTCAGGCGATAAGAATAAGGCCATTATTAAAAAATGTTCTGTCTCCAGTCCACTGGCCGGGTGAGTGCCGTTTGTGCGGTTGATATTTTTTTTCGGGTTCGTAAATCTAAAATCAAACTTGACATTTACGCATTCCACGCAGAATATAGAATCGAATCAGCTCTGCGCATGCGCCGTGTAGCACAAAAAATTGGCAGCCACCATGAAGGAAGGAGATCCGGAGTTTTCAAACATTTGCTTAAGTGTGAAATCGCAAAATGGTATTCTAGCGAACAACAAAAAAGTAAAGATTCAGAAAAACAAATCATTCAGTGATCATTTTAATAGTGTAATTTCATCCGAACTAGGCCTAACGCTCGATTTAGAACTACAAAAAGTCCGTGGTGTCGGACATTTTAAGTACCTTTGTAAAAGTTTTGCAAACGTTGCAGTCAGCATTTAAAATGCTAACTTAAAGTTTTTGTACCAGTTTCAGTTGATTACAGTCATTTTATTAAATGTGTCTGCTTTTGTAATAAAAAAAAAGTACTGAAAGAAAAAGCAAACACAGCATTGCGATTTCTTATCCATCCATTAAAAAATAAATCCCTCCCTCCCGACTGAAAATTTTTTTGCTCACCCGGTGGACAGGAAACGGATTTTTTTTAAGGATGGCCTGATGTAATAAGAAAAATGTATATACACACACACACACACACACACACAATATGGACAGTACAGACATTACACAATATAAACATGCAACCTTCAATAACTAGAGCAGCAGCTACAATTAGACACCTTTTCAGATTTACCAATAAAACAACTTTACAAAGGTGGTGAGTTTCAGTTACAACAGTCAGTGCGTCACGTGATCTGATACGCTACGTAATCAGGAATCAACCCCTCAGTGTTAGAGTATAGAGATGGGATTTATGGCTCTTTGACGGGATCCGCATCTTTGTGATCCGTTCTTTGAAAAGAGCCGTTCAAAAGACTGGCTCATTTGGCTCTTTTTAAATATTTATTCAGTTTTAAGAAGACAGCGTCTAAAGAAGCCAGATCCCTCTGCTTAGACAGTGACGTCAATATTTCTGGACATACCTTTTATATAAAGCAACCTAGACTTACATTATTGTAACCCCTAAACGCTCATAAATAACCATTAAAAAACAATGAGGGCTTCAATGAATGTCCATGCAGAACGGCTTTTCTGTAAAAAAAAAAAAAAACCCCACTCAAGAACATAGTTACCAAGAACGCAAGAATATTTTATAGAAAAACACTTGTTTTACAAAAATATTTAAGTCTGAGATACAAAATAGATACAACTAGACAGATAAATAAATAAAACACACAAAAATAGAACAAACAATGACGATAGAATAAATTAAATGAACGTCCGTGCAAAGTAGTTTTCCCACAATATTATCATTAATATCACACAACTACATTATAAACTCTCTGAAACACAGTACAGAAAAAGAAGGACAGAAAGAACGGCTCCCCCAGCTCGAGACTCGGTTCTCATCGTTCATGCCTAGGAGCCGTTCAAAAGAATCGGTTCGTTCGCGAACGTCACAACACTATTAGTAATTACTCATGCACAATGGACTGAAAGCCTTTTCTACTTTTGCAACGGCCAAAAGATCGTTAAGGTGTCGGTAACTGTAGCCGCTGGTATAGTACAACTATATATTACACAGAAACTATATTACACAGAAACTATATTATACAGAAGCTATATTATACAGAAACTATATTATACAGAAACTATATTATACAGAAACTATATTATACAGAAACTATATTACACAGAAACTATATTATACAGAAGCTATATTATACAGAAACTATATTATACAGAAACTATATTATACAGAAACTATATTACACAGAAACTATATTATACAGAAGCTATATTATACAGAAACTATATTATACAGAAACTATATTATACAGAAACTATATTACACAGAAACTATATTATACAGAAACTATATTATACAGAAACTATATTATACAGAAACTATATTACACAGAAACTATATTACACAGAAACTATATTACACAGAAACTATATTATACAGAAACTATATTATACAGAAACTATATTATACAGACTGTCTAAAATTAAAAAAAGGATAAATCCCCATCTACTGCCACTAAACACACCAACACTGTGCCTCAAATCACAGATACACTGTGTACAGAGAGAGAACTTTTAAAAGATATGCGGTGTAAATAAATAGGAAATAAATATTTAATATAAAGAAAGCGTAATAACCGGTTTGGGCTCGGAACGCTCAGGCGATGCTAGCTTAGCTTAGCTTGTTTACAGCACGCGAGCATCACAATTAAAGGTCAAAACTGAGACAGTGGAATATATACCGATATACTTTACATTTGTTAGGATTAACATTACAAAAATCTAATTAATACCGAAAAATCAAAACTCACACGCAGAGAAGGCGCTCTGTCGCTTTGCCTGTTCCAGCAGAAACCCAGCTGACGCAACGCAGAGCCGCTTCCGGAAGCTTCTGACCGGAAATTATCATCACTCAGAGCGCGGTGCATTGTGGGACTGGGAGTTCAGCGTGAAGAGAACAGACGTTTAGCCACATGATAGCACACACAAAAAAAAATGATAGCACGTGTATACTGTATTCTGCACCCCATGATCACTGGCGTTAGATTACTTTATAAAACCATTTATGAAGAAAACACACACACACACACACACACACACATATATATCACCACCATCATTATCTCACACACACACCACCATCATCATCATCTCCTCACATATAATCTCACACACACACACCACCATCATCATCATCATCATCACCTCCTCCTCCTCCTCCTCCTCCTCCTCACATATACCGTAATCTCACACACACCACAATCATCATCTCACATATAATCACACACACACACACCACCACCACCATCATCATCATCTCACATACAATCTCTCTCTCTCACACACACACACACACACACCACCACCATCATCTCACACACACACACACACACACACACACACCACCATCATCATCATCATCACCTCCTCCTCCTCCTCACATATACCGTAATCTCACACACACCACCATCATCATCTCACATATAATCACACACACACACACCACCACCACCATCATCATCATCTCACATACAATCTCTCTCTCTCACACACACACACACACACACACACACACACACACACACACACCACCATCATCATCATCTCACATACACACACACACACACACACACACCACCACCACCACCATCATCATCATCATCTCACATATAATCTCACACACACCACCACCATCATCATCTCACATATAATCTCACACACACACACACACACCACCACCATCATCTCACATATAATCTCACACACATGCACACACACACACCACCACCATCATCATCTCACATATAATCTCACACACACGCACACACACATCACCACCATCATCATCATCTCACATACAATCTCTCACACACACACACACACACACACACACACACACACACACACACACACACACACACACACACCATCATCATCATCATCATCTCACATATAATCTCACACACACCACCACCATCATCATCTCACATATAATCTCACACACACACACACCACCACCACCACCATCATCATCTCACATATAATCTCACACACATGCACACACACACACCACCACCATCATCATCTCACATATAATCTCACACACACGCACACACACACACCACCACCATCATCATCTCACATATAATCACACACACACACACACACACACACACCACCACCATCATCATCATCTCACATACAATC